>NC_135036.1:6250000-6875000 GCF_051020975.1 Osmia lignaria lignaria
GTTGCTAAATTACGTAGAATATTTGTAAAAATTTCTTTTCCCCTCAACTATTCGATTACGTGAAATGTTTCGTGCCGATCACCGATGACTCCCTCAGTCACCGAAACGGGTCGTTCCGCGTCACATGCGTTCCGCGTGCTATCAACGAGAACCTACCACGTGCACGAGTACGAAAATCGCCGGAAACCACGTGTCGTTACGTGTCGTCGAAATCAGTGAAACGAACCGGCCGTCGATCCACGTGCCGTCGGACGGTCAGTAGTACGAGTCGGTCGTCGGTCGGACCGAAATTCGAAATGCGCGTTCGCGGATACGACGAGGACGGTGCGGACACTGGTAACGAAGAACATGGGGACATAATCGGGAGGATCCTCTCGTAGCGGATCGTCGCTGAATGTAACACAATTCTCTCGTCGGACACTGTACAGACGCGTGCGGTTATCGCCCCCCGCGAGTCTGCAGACCCGATTTCAAAGTGCAATCAACAACGTTACACGTGATCCCCTGGCAAATCGGACCTAGATTCGGCCAGCTGCACGACCGCGTTTCTCCTCGTCGTTCGGGATTATCCGAAGAAAAATTTGGCCGCTGCAAAACATACGATACCGCGTAATGATCGACAGTCTACGATACCAGACCGTTCGAACTTAACCCCGTTTGCACACCACCTAGGGGGCAGTCAATCGTTTCTTTCGTGCGAAGTCTAATATGATTATGTAATATCCTGGATCGCTGTTTCAGGGACTTGGAATATGCGTATGCGTTTCCTACAGAAGTTTTCTTAATTTGCTTTTTAATGGGATTGTTATTTGTGAGGTTTTTTTGGCAGAAACAACCGCTATTAATAACCTATATAATGATTCTGCAATGAGGCAATATGTTATCCACATCATCGGAAATGGGACCTTAATCCTCCTATATGGAATTTTGTGCAAAGCATAGGCAGAGGTTCCCTTTATAAGTGGGATTGTTATTTGTGAGTTTGTATGGAGTGTATGTTAACACTTGGATGACGGACCAGGGAGAGACTCCCGAGATAGCGGATCGCTGTTTTATACAGGAGTTTTCTTAGTTTGCTTTTTAATAGGATCGTTATTTGTGAGTTTGTATGGAGTGAATGTTAACACTTGGATGACGGACCAGGGAGAGACTCCCGAGATAGCGGATCGCTGTTTTATACAGGAGTTTTCTTAGTTTGCTTTTTAATAGGATCGTTATTTGTGAGTTTGTATGGAGTGAATGTTAACATTTGGATGACGGACCAGGGAGAGACTCCCGAGATAGCGGACCATGGAAAGAGCCACCGTTCCAGTTTAATTCCGCATTTGAATAATTATGAATTTAATTTTAGGGTTCGATGGTCAATATGAAATTTAATGAGCTCGAACCGAGCGTTTTCCGGGAATTGAAAACCGAGAGACTCTTGGCACAAGTGATCATTACCTACAGCAAATGAAATCTAGTAACAAAGATCCGGTTGCATCCGTCAAAATACCAAGAACCGATGCTTTTGACATTTGATTCCGCGTGCTGGTGATAAAACACTGTTGCGGCTAAAAATACAGCCGAGAGTCGGTCGGTGAAGTTGAACGAGACGGGTTTCTTGGCCTTGCAATTACGCGGTCACTGGCAGGGAGGAGCGTCGAAAAATCGCGGCAACACGAGCCTCTCCCTCGAAATCCTCGGCTTGCATCCGTTCAGATAACGCTTGCGGATCCGCCGCGACGCGACGCGATTAATCGCGCGAGACGGAATCGTTGGCGTCGTCAGAGACGCGGGTCAATCGCATCTCGACACTCTTACCCGACGTCTCGTTTGCTTCTGATGCACGTTGAATAACCATTGATTATTTATAAGAGAGGTCGACGATACGAACGATCGTCTCCTGGCATTCCATGGATCTATTTTTTCGCTATAATCGGTACGCTCATAAATAAATAATCTTTTCGTTATTTTCATTTTTCAGGTCCCAATCCAAATAATTAATTACAGAAACGTGTATTTAAATGACACTAAGGTACGAATAAATGGCACTTATGGCACTTATGGTCAAGCTTAGAGTTTGATCAAAGGCTTTATTAATATTTTTAATAGAAAATGGTTGAAAAGGCAAAAATTATAGATAGATGATATGGTACCATAAAAATGAAATTAAACTATAATTTTGGTATAAAGTGTAATTTGTCAAAGCGTTGAAAGGGTACCGGCGGCCCACACATAGGGGGGTTTAGTGGGTAGTATACCACCCCGAATTTTTAGCTTAGGTGGTATAGGCCCCCTTAGCCGAATAGGCAATAGGCGATAACCAACGTGTACGTAAAAATATTTCCCCTAAAAAAAAAAGAATAATTTGTCAACCCCCGGTGAAACTGGACAGGGAAACACGGAAGCAAGTCAATTACCCCGCGATCTTGTTCGTTCGAGATAACCGACGAAAAAGATGTCCGCGACAATGAATCAGAAATTACGCAAACGTCCACTACCATGCGTGCCGATGCGCACACGTACGAGTGCACACAATTCTTGCCGGAATATTGAATTGCCATTGAAGCAGTACACGTGTCGCGGTGTCTCGTCCTTGGCTCGCGCAAAAATCCTGGGAATTTTCTTGCAAATCGTCGTCACGTGCCGCAGAATTTAACTAGAGGTTAAATCGTCACCGATAACGATGTGAATGAACAGATCGTTCGTAAGTCTTGTTGTTTTTCTTGTTTAAGATAATGAAGATTCTACATCGTAACCGGCCACGTGTATGAAAAAGTATGCACGAGGGTTTTGTGAATGATGATTATTCACTTTTCGATTGCTTCCGGGGTTGCGAAGAAATCACGTCATTTTGACGCGTGTTTTTTGGTACTTTTTTTTAGGATGTATCTTGTTCCATTTTTGTTACACGCGATCTGCTTTTTTGATATGGAACACGTGTGTTATAATTGGGTGACACTGGTTACAATGGTGACAATGGTTTAATTTTGTGGTTTAAGATTTTTAATTAAAATTGGCAATTTTAGATTGTTGTAATTAGAATTTTTCTATTAATTAGAAAATCTAATGATAGATTGAAAATTGCTATTAGAATATTCTACTGAATACTAATAAAAGGTTCTAATTGTAAAGAAATTTTTGTTTTATAAAAAATTGTGCAATTATGAAAGATACGACTTTTCTTATAGCTAGGATTTTTAATTAAAATTAGCAATTTCAGATAATTGAAATATTCTGAGATAGAAATTAGAAAATCTAATGATATTAGATTGAAAATTGTTATTAGAATATTCTACTGAATTCTAATAAAAGGTTCTATTTGTAAAGAAATTTTTGTTTTATAAAAAACTGTGCAATTATGAAAGATACGACTTTTCTTATAGCTAGGATTTTTAATTAAAATTAGCAATTTCAGATAATTGAAATATTCTGGGATAGAAATTAGAATTTTTCTAGAAATTAGAAAATCTAATGATAGTAGATTGAAAATTGCTATTAGAATATTCTACTGAATTCTAATAAAAGGTTCTAATTGTAAAGAAATTTTTATGTTTTATAAAAAATTGTGCAATTATAAAAGATACGACTTTTCTTATAGCTAGGATTCTTAATTAAAATTAGCAATTTCAGGTAATTGAAATATTCTGGGATAGAACTTATATCTTTAGCTCAGATAATAATAAAATCAAATAACAGTAGATTAAAAATTGCTATTAGATTATTCTACTGAATTGTAACAAAAGGTTTTACTTATAAAAAAATTTCTACGTTTGATAGAAAATTCTGTAATTATGAAAATTTTGAAAAGCTATGCAAAAGAAAACTGAAATTTCTAAAATAAAAAAGCTGTTAGATCAATAAAATCCACAATATTTAAAACTGACAATGCTTATTTTCAATAAACAATATTATAAGAAAATTTTCTACTGAAACTTCTGGAACAGCGTTTATAAGTTCTCTACGCAAATTGTACCTCTAATTGATCCAATCTTTTAATTCTAAGGAGAAGCTTCTAAGAGGAATCCAAAAATTGGATCAATTACTTATCAAGGTCGAAATCCTCCTCCTTTTGATTGATCTTAATTGTCTAAACAATCGATGATTAGTTTTGTGATCTCCGAATGAAAATTCCTGAAAGGCATTTGAAATTGACACTTTTATCGAGTCTCGTTTTCCCTCCGGACTCCAACGATTCTACACAACAATTCGCCGATAATAATGTGGATCGGTTGGAGAAAATCGTACACAGCGGAGCCGATTTATTTCCAACGACTATTATCTATCCTTCTCTGCAATTAAACGTTCGCCTCGCGCAACAACGTATCAGGGCATCGAAGGAAATAAAAATAGAAAAAGCAATACCGATTTCCACTGGCAGACACAACGAACCTGTAAACCGACACGATCTATCGACTCCATGAACCAGCGACACGAGTATCGTACTTGATGCATGAAAAAATTAGCTATCATCGGGGATCAGGATTCAATGAATCAGATTTTTCCACCGTCAAGTCATCGCCTTTCGACCCAACGAACCCATCGACGGAAGAGTGTCACCGTTATCAGCAGCCCCCAACGAGTTCTATTCATAGAGAAACGATAATCAGGGATCGGCAACGAATGGTCGGCGAAGGAAAACGAGGGTAGGAGGTCGATCGAGGGTCTGTAGCTCGAAAATACTCGGAATTATCGAGAGGAAATATAGTCAGAACGCGATCGAACGATCTATGCCGCACGGGTACGTCTGATCACACGGGATACCGATCGTACTACACTGATCGTTACCGAACAACACCCGAGAAATACGATTATTTTCGATCGAGATCACACTATTCGACGACGACCACAAAAACGCTGGAAAAATGAGACGAATGAAACGATCTCCTGGATCCCTCGTGCGGGATCTGTTCGGGTTCTTCTGTACCGAAGAAACGGGGATAGAGATGCCGCGATCTCGCTTCATCGACCCCTTCTCTCGATCTACTGTGGAGCTAACCGCACGGATGTTCGCTTACCGCCAACATCCAACGGCGATCTCTCCCTCCTCGCGTTGGACGGAGCCGAACAGCGGACCACCTACTCCTCCGTCAGCCTCCGATCTCATCGGTTCCCCTCTTTCATCTTCTTCCTCTTATCGTGCCTCTCCTCCTAATCCGTGAAATCTGGAACAAGAACCGCGTGGCGAGGCAAGCCGGTACCAGTGGCACCGAGCAACTCGGTACCAACGGAGGTCTCTTCTTAAACGAGTCCCGCGCGCTCTCCGTGGACATAAGCCTTCCACGTCGTTCCGATCGCCATCACGACGATCAGACTGGCGCAGAAAGTTTCCTATTCACCTGGACCAACGATCAGACAGGTCGGGCCGATTAACGATCGCGGTGAAAGGGTCCGAGGTTAATACGCGGTGTTCGCCAGTGTCAATCACCGAGATCGCGACACGTCCAAGCGACCGGGGTGGTTACCGATCCCGGGTCAAATAGTGAGAAAATCGAAGACACGTGGCAGTCGTGACGGAGAATGCATCAGCTCGCGGACCGACGGTGATCGATTCAGGGAAACGAGAGAATAATAATTCAGTTCGGTTGATCGCGTACGTCTACTGTGCCGAAGGCGTGCAAGAAAGTAAAGGAGACTCGTACTGTGTCGATCTATAGTATTTCTACTCGGTTCGTTCGTTCTAACGTCGAATAATGCCAAGAAACGGCGCGATGACGTCCAGAAGGAGCAGAGCGAGGACGATAGTCCTGCTGGGTCTGGTGCTGCTCACCTTGCTCGACACTGTCGGCGGTATACCTTACAAGAGGTCCTTGTTGAGGCTCTGCTCAAAGAGTCTGAGCGACGCCTTGTTCCTGGCGTGCGACGGTCGCGGATACAACGAGCCGTTCTCCTACAGTGGGGAGGACGATCCCCAGGACTCCGTGGGTCCAGGACTCGCGGAGGAGTGCTGTTACCACCAGTGCTCGTACTCGCAGCTGGAACAGTACTGCAAGCCGAAAAAGTCCAGTACCGCGGACGTCGAGTGAGTGGATGTTAGTTTCTCGATTTTATTCTTTTGCTAACCCCTCTACCACCACCCTTTACCTACGATCAACCCTTTCGCCTGTGGCCTGGCTCGTACTGCTTCTGGCATCATCCTGCGCGTTCATTGTTGATCATTCCTGTTAGTGGTTCAGTTTACTCGATAACAGCAGTGATCAGATCAGAATAGTGCAGTCGCTGGTAGGTCTGACAGGATCGTGGAGTGCTCGTGAGTCTAGCCTGTTATTTTCTAATTATTTTATTTCTCAGGGGTTTCTTGATTGTTTCAGTGATAGCTCCGTGTCTTTTGAATTTAGAATATTTATTTAATTATTTAATTGATTTAGAATATTAACACTGGAATTATCGAACTACTTAAAACGACTGGTTTCAAGTTTCTTATTTTAATTTATACATTTTATGGAGGTTTCATCCCTTATCTATTCAATTTTCTACATTATTTTTAATTGAAAAATTAGTCGATAGTTTTAGTGTTAAATATGCTATAACGGTGAACTTCATCAAAGCGAAGTTCCTGATAGTGGATTTTGCGTTTTTTTCGGTAGCTCCGATTAACGATTATGGCCGCTTACCTCTGACACCGTTAACCTTTCCAATAATACTCGATTCTTCGAGCTGTTCTTCGGTATCTCTCGTCGATGAAGAGAAAAAAAAAGAAGAAGAAGGATTTATTAGCTTCGCGGAATCGAGCGGATTTAACTGTTAGATTGAACCGCTCATTATCTAAACGATCCATTATGCAAAAGATCTGCGAAACAATGTTCACCTTTAACGCGGGTTTTTTCCAACCATTTCGAATCCAATTACAAGCGCAGATTAATTCGCCATTGCACGATACTGCGCGCTCGTTACCCTTCTATCGATGTTGTTCAATTATTTATTCACGCGATTCCTCGCGGATCCGCTTCGAACGGAGCGGACTGGTACGAGAATCCGGCTGTGCGGAACGCACGTGCCGCTTCGTTGATAAGATTAATTTTTTAATTTTAACGCACGATACCGACACTGACCATTAACAATTAGGTCCAATTCTTAACCCTTCCGAGGCAATCATAAGAAGCGTTCATATTTAAACTCTTCGAATATTTTAGCGACCCGTACGACGTAACGCTTGCAATTGCATATAATATAAGATACATTCGATTTGCATATCACCTTGTTAAGGCTTGTCAATCCTCATCTAATCAAGGTGAGTCCAATGGACTCGGACACAGTGGTCCGACGTTTAGATATTTCCCTCAAAGATACGGAAATGCATCGATCCTTTTTTTTTTTTGAAAGCATCGGACCAATTGGCAAAAGCACCTATTTACTCGATCGGAATTCTTCGAAACGGGTAATCGTCCCAGCTTGTTGTTATTCTTTCATTTTTTTCTTCTCTCACGATAGAAGAGAGTCATCGAAGCGAGTGGACTTTTACCTCGGTCGATAGTAGGTGGCTCGGGGCGTGTTATTAGCCCGGTCGGTCCCGGTCTTCGCGGACGAGCGGAGCGGAGCCGACGAGAGACAGAAAAGCGGAACGAAAGAGCATCGGGAGAGATCGGTTTCGTATTTTTTTTTATCAACCGCCTGACGATAATCTCTGTCGCTTTTCCTAAAGTTCACGGTTGCGCTGAGTGGCCTCAGCAGGAAGGTTAGTCCGAAGTACTAGGACGATTCCCGGCTAATCTCTGGCTCCGTTTTTTTCATTCTTGTTTCTCGCCGCTCGCGACGGATCTCGCGTGTTTTCGACCCGGGCCGAACGTGGACATCGATACAGATTTCGCGGCCCCTTGTTTACGCGGCGCGATACGAGATACACGTGAATATTCTGGGTTCGGTTGGGGACAGGTCTGTCTCCATCGTTCTGCATTTTTAAATACGAAACGGTTTATTTACATCGTTTCTCTTGCAAATTTTAGGTCCATTCAATGTCTCCTCATAATCGAAAATTAGAAATATTCTGAGGAGAAATTAAATTTCAAATCTATATCTATGTTAATATTCCAAGAGTACATTCGTTAGAAAAATAATAGAGAAATGTAGAAAGTAAGTAAATTTTCAAAGATCTCAAATAGGAAATTGTGTGAAAATTCAATAGAAATTAGAGAAATCAGAGGAAATATTGAATTCTGCGAATAAAATATCAGTAGAAACTGATACCACGTGTCAGACGCGATCGGTCATCTGCACTTCGTTCTACTTCTCCGTTTTTCTCAATGAACCTTATCTTTCTAATTATTTTTATTTTAATAGAGAAAAGTTAAATTAATGAAATATTTAAAAGTATTCATTTGTGATATATTTCCCAGTCCATTGAATGACACTTCCCTTTACTACGTTCGGTTTATATCAATTTATAAACATTCTTACCCGAAAATTTCTGCGATATTTAGTGCAAACTATTTTTATAATCGTTTCTTCTTTTTTTCTTTTCGACACGTCGCTATCGTTCAAACTTCAGACACGGTGGGTGACCTTAAATAGAAGTGTAGGTCTCGTTATCGGATGGAAAAAAAGAACTTTAATCTATCTGAAATATAAAAACAAGAACTCCAAAGATAGAAATAAAAGATTGAAAGAAATCTCGAAAAATTTCATTACTATAAACATAATCGTCAAATAATACACGCGATACACTTATTCTTACATAAAGTTATTATCTTTACTGATTAAAGAACAAAAAAATTCTTCGTTACATCACACGTAACTTATTTATCCGTCGAGTTATGCTAATAATGACACTTAAACCTTATCTCAACAAATCACCACGTTGTGTATAATCCGTACATATTTTAATTACATTTAATCTTGTACTCAGGACGAAAGGGTTATAAATAGAGAATCACCTCCTTAAATACCTTCAATTCTTTTTTTTTTTTTTTTCTTTCAAACACGTCGATCGATATTTATGTGGTTTTTTTTTTTTCTTTTGATCTGATTTCAGAAAGAACTCGATCTGGATCGAGAATTTCCCGTATCCGTCCACGAGGCCGGGAACGTCGTCGTCGTCGGAGGAGAGATCAAAATCGGATATCGACAATGTAGTCGACCATATCAAATGTAGGATCCATGGGTCAAAAGAGGCACGGAAGAAGGGGACTAATATGGACCGTGACGACGACGCCGCCTGCTGCGATGGGAAAAGCTCGCAGAAGAGGCATCGCGGCGGTCATTTCGGCTGCAGGCATCGACGACAGAGGCGTCGTCGTCTTGGCAAGGTGTTTATTCGTTCATTTTCTTTTAATAACCACCTACCAACCAAGTGCTATGATTTTATAATAATTTTTTATCAAATATTTGATCGTTGAAAAAGTCAGAGATAATTTTAACCATTGAACAGGGAAGTCTGGGTCGATCGTGACCCAAACGTATTACCCTAAAATTAAATGTATAATTTTTAAACAAAAGAGTTTCTTAAAGGGACAGTGTAAAATTTAGAAAATAAAATTGATATATGAAGTGCAGAAATAAATTAGAACTGCGGCTCTCTCCATGGTCCGCCGTCTCGGGACTTCCTCCCTGGTCCGCCGTCCAAGGGTTAAATAACGCAACGTTTATCTTACGCATATTTCGAACAAGTCTCAATCTAATTAATAACTATATAAACATAATTCAAGTCACGATACATTTTTATCGTGTTTCCTTACTGATTAATTTTCTTACAACGAAAGCAAGTTGCTATTATTAATTATTAATAAACGCAGAAAAATATCTTGCCGACTCTGTTCAATCGTTTATAAAGCGTTATATTTAACTATAATAATCTCATCAATTTCCTTCTTCTCTTTTAACAGAAATCCTTTTTTCTCCTTTCCAGGCATTGGAAAGGATGCTGGCATCGAACTCGCCGAAATCGAACAAAAGTTCGCCGTTCCCCTAAGAACAAGAGAGAACAAATCCAAGGAAGTGACAGACCTGAAGAAAGAGAAACGACGATGTGCCTGGTATCACGGTGCAAAAATTCTCCCTCCTCTTTTCTCGCCGAAGCGATCAAATATCAAAATTCAACGATTAAACACAAAAAAGAGAGAGAACGAGAGAAGAAAGGATAGAAAACCGAGGAAGAGAACCGTGAAGAAAGGCCGAAAAGGACGGTAGTGTACGCGAGCGTGCAATCAGTAAGATGTCTAGTCCCATTAAACAGTGATAGATAATTAAAGGAAAAAGAAAAAAAAAAAAAAACAATTTTGATCATTATATTCTACGGAGTCAAAGAGAGACGAGTCAAAAAATTTTCGTCGTTCGATCGTCCCACTTGAAATCCACGGGACAATATTCAAGATCGAAGGTGATTCGGATCATCGTGGATCATCTCGACGAAACAACAAGGAAAATGAAGAAGGAAAAATTCTCGATGCAAAAAGAAATCGAGATTTTTTTTTCGAATCGGTTGCGAGTCGAATCGATTAATCGCGACTGGGTGACGACAATGATTTAAATTAGTCGCGCGATCTCCTAGAGAAAGACTTAAATACCAGTGCTGTATAATATATATGTACGTATGTATATTGTTTTTATTTTTGTTCGTTTTTATTTGAAATTTTTCTTTTTTGTTTCTCTTTTTTTTTTTTTCTCGTAATTTAGCTCAATTCTCGATGACCACCTTTTTCTCGGTTGCCGGTGACTCTCGAGCTCCCTTGTCGAACAATGATCTCACTAGTATTAAAGTTAAGGATTTGTTATTATTATTATTATCGTATTTTGTTTTGTTTGTTTTTTTTTTCGTCTTTTTAAATTAGTGCTAAATGAACTAGTCACTAAGGAGAACGATCCGAAGCATCCGGCAACCGCGTGATCGGAAAAGGAAGTCGGAATTGTACGATGCGTTTGATTCTCGAACAAAGGAGCTGGGTCGATTATAACCCACGGTGATTCAATTCGAATTGAACCTTGAAATTTTTTAAATAAAAATTTTTCTGTCTAGGTAAAATATGTATTACCTAAAGTGATGATAGAAATTTGGAGAAAAATTGAAAATTAAATCCAAATTCACTGTTAGAAAAATAAATAAATTTGCTCGGCGACCCATTGTTCGAGGATTAAGGGTTGAAAGTGTCGAAGGAAAATAAGAAAACGGGTCAGACTCGATCTCTTCTATTTTCACCTTTTTCGATCGAACATTTAACAAACTATTGATCGTCTGTCTTTGAAACGATTCATCGGTGGTTCTCTGACACGTTGACGGATATTTTGTATGCCTTCGATCAATCAAGCATACGAAAGTATAATTTTTTAAGTTAATTTTTTAACTTACTATCTCGTACTATTGATGTAGAATGGAGAATGTTCAGAATCTGAATTCTGAATACAATTTTTATATAGTTAGTGTAATTTCAACGTGTTAATATTTTAACCCCTTGCACTCGATATTTGCAATTATTATTTATTTTTTATTATCGCAAATTGTTCGATTTTCAAACGTTTGACAATTTTTCATTTCACCCCATTCGATGGTGTTTTAATTTGAATTCTTGATCGCATTATATAACTTTTAATTAAGGCAACGAAATAGGTGATGATTCGAGTACAAAGGGTTAAGTCCCACCGAAAAAAAAAAAGCGGGGATCTCTGTTTGACAGAACGATATTGTATCAGTGCTGTCCCATGGGGTCCTGACGAAGTTAGACACAAAGAAATCGATGTATTTCGAACGAATATTCATTAGTTACATTTTTATTGAATGTAATGTGATATCTGCCAGCGTTTCTGGCGTATTAGTGAGATTAAACTTCGAAGCTTAGCTTGGACAGCACTGTTTTTCCAAGTGAAAATAAAAGCAAAGTAAAAGAATATTATAATTTTAGACAATTTAACGCGTTTCATACCATATGACTCGTGAATAATATTCAAACGATTAGTATAATTGCGACAATTTTTTTTACGAATCCAAGATTCGATAATTTAGAACATTTTCATATAGCATGAAACGTGTTAAACAAATTTGTATAGTTAAAATAATTTGATATATGGGACAAGGCAACATTGAATGATAAATAACTCATTATTCGATTGTAAAAATAATAATAAATAGACTCCATTCAATAGTGTCTTGTGCCATATCGCAAATTTAAAAAATAATTTTCTATTTAAGAACAATGTCACCGAAAGTTCCATTTTTAAATTATTATATCAATCATTCGTCAATAAAACTGTTATCTAAAACAGCAAAAATATCTCCTTAATATATCCTTCGATTAAATAAAAGGCATAGTAAAGTCTCCGGTAGATCGTAAAAATTTTTACAATTTTCAAACGATTCGTGTATTTCCTTCGGATTGCAACACGTGGCGAGTTATGATTTCATTTCTCTCGAGGATCTTTTTTATTTATAGAATTTTTTTTTTTTTTCTCGGCAATTCCCAAATACTGCCATCAGAAGTTAATTTAAAAATGAAAAATTTTTCTATTCAAACGTTTCTCTTTTCAAAGAATAGACGAACTAGGCGAATTGCAGCGCGGTTTAAAATGCACTATTGGGTGCATTTCGGTGCATCTGCCGACAGATTGAATCGTTAGGCGGTCACGTTGGTGGCAACGTGTCGAACGCGATGCTCGTGCACCACGTTTCGTCTATTCTAGCTGGTAATTTGTACAAAGATCCTCGAGAATTTAATAAAAGAATCAAGAGAGTCTATTGGTAGATTTCGTGACCAACTTATTTCATTGTTCCTGCTTTGGAACACGCCTCATGTTAGAAATTGAAATCCTTCACAGGGTGTCGTTAAAATATTTTATGTTTTACTAAATTCTTTTAATAAAAATAACATAAGAATATATATTTAATATTTTGCTGAATATTTTTACTAAAATCTACTGGAGCTAATAATAACCCTTTCGTTTTATAATATCGAGTCACAGTCGTATAAATAAATAAAAAATATTACTGAAATATGTTTACAAGGGTCCCATAAAGGGGACCCGTTACTAACTACAGAACACAAATGCAATTTTGCACGACTGTATCAGCGAATTTTACTGCTTAGCTGAAAATATAATCGTTGGAGGGTGCAGGTTATGGCCGGAAGTAGTATTTTCAAACACGAAAATAAATTTTACGATTGTTCGCTGAATCCGTTTGCTGGGCTCTTTGGAGGGAAGAGAAATTTTCTTTTCTCTGTTTCTGTATGTTTCAAATTAATAATCGGATAGGTGAACCCCTTGGAAATTTTAAAAATATTAAAAATCATTGGAATTTTGAAAATTTTAGAAATCTCAGTAATTTTGATGATTAAATAAAATTAAAATTCGTAAAATTCAAACTGACTGAAGGTATCGAAAATTTTCAAAAAGAAAATCTCGAGTACCTATTGCAACTCGAACCCATCACTACCTATGCCTCCTATTACATTCTTACAACCATTAAACGCTGCACACGGTTCGCTTATAAATTGGATGATAGTAGCAAACCAACTACGGGACATGCAACTGCACTATGCAACTGCACTATCAACCTAAAGATTCTTCCCATTTGATAGTTCAAGGCGAACCATTATAATTCCCTCGGTTTTTCACGGTCAAATAAAACAGAGATTAATAGCAATCTCTTAGAATATCTTCTAGAAATTCAATTAACATTACAAATATAATGTGACTCGATATTATAAAGCAAAGGATTAAGAAAGACATTAGTGAGGATTTTTGTATTATCATTATTGAATGTTTATAAATAAAAAGTGACGTATTAATTTTCCTGTAAATAAATATGGTTTAAGTAAAAAATGGTTCCTCATGGAATTTCGATCAGACTTCTCAAGACTTAAATAATAAATTAAACGGATGATGTTATTTGAAAATGTCGAACCAATTTTACTTTTCATATGTGATATGAAAATAACGTCCATCTTAAATGAAGTCTGTGTTAACATTGAATTAGATTTAAGTTACGACTGTTTAAAGAAGCAGAATTGTTTGAATCTCCAATCGAGATTCAAACGAGTTGTGATATCCATTGTAAATAAATTTACTATACTTAACTTTGTTTGCTTCGAGCAAATGAATTTTGTAAATAGACACTTGTAAATAAACATTGTATCAGTTTTCTGTAAATAAATTCTGTTTGTAAGAAAGAAGTGATTATTATTCGTTACATTTAACCTTCGTTATCGTTATCATTAAGTCATACACTATCCAATAAATTCACTAAAATCCTCTCTCTTATTACTTTATTTAGTCAAAAAATGGAAGAAAGAAAAGTTAAATTGAATTAAATTAAATTGAATTAAGTCAGATTTTAATTTGGCCAGATTACCTATCAGATAACTAAGTGTACAGTACCGAGCATGGATGCCTCGGTGGATACCTGGGCCACATTAGCAAGCAAAGTACGTTAAGGAGGCGTTCAGTTGGTACCACTGCGAAATGGAGAACAATTCTACCCAGCATACTTTGAACGGGTGTCTCGTGAGGTCGTGAAGGACCCTAGAAAATATTATAGGGTATTAGGAAAGTTAGGTTAGGTATCACTGTGGAATGGAGATCAGCTCTACCCAGCATGCTTTGAAGGGGTGTCTTATGAGATCGAGAAGGACCCTAGAAAATATTATAGGGTGTTAGAAAAGTTAGGTTAGACGCCCAATTAGGTTAGGTACTACTGCGGAATGGAGACCAATTGTACCCAGCAAGCTTTGAAGGGGTGTCTCATAAAGTCGTGAAAGACCCTAGAAAATATTATAGGGTATTAGAAAAGTTTGGTGCATTGTACAATTAGGTTAGGTACCACTTCGGAATGGAGACTAATTCTACCCAGCATACTTTGAAGGGGTGTCTCGTGAGGTCGTGAAGGACCCTAGAAAATATTATAGGGTGTGGAAAGTTAGGTTAGGTATCACTGTGGAATGGAGATCAGCTCTACCCAGCATGCCTTGAAGGGGTGTCTCATGAAGTCGTGAAGGACCCTAGAAAATATTATAGGGTGTTAGAAAAGATAGGTTAGGAGTGTTCCCCAAACTGCTGAGCCCGAATGGCGCGAAAATCAGGGAAGATGAATTATGAATATCCCTCAGGATCAGGTATGACAACAATGCACGATATGGGACCTTTGAGAATGTTTATTAGAGTTTTAGTAAATAAAGGTACCATCCTACCCTATCTCTTTCATAAGGAAAAAAGAGTGTCTTTGGAAAAATTTCCCCACAGAATAAAAAGGAAATTGGATTAGTGTAATAATATATAAAAAAAGTAATCTTTTTATTAAACTTTTGCCTGCTATTTTATATTAGATATACTATGAAGTAGATTTCACTCACTCGGTACTGAGGTAGTTGAATAAAAATTGTAAAAAATATAAGATCCTAAAACAAACACCAAAAAATTCTGAATTTTTTATTGTATAAAGATTCTCAAATAGAGTGTCTATTTGAGAATTTAAGTACAATCGATAATATAGATTTTCGATTCGTTTCCCAGAATCGTGTCCTTAAGATTTCCATTCGACATTTTTTGGCAGTGGCTCAAGAGTCTTACAATTAGTTTTAATATCCCATGCACGGGATTAAACTCGGATTATCGTAACATAATTTCGGATTCGGGCAACATTTAGTAGCGACTGTTTGAAAAATCTTTTTCTTCAGATCCTTTGAATTCCTCGGCATCCTATCGCCGACCTCGTAGAAAAGTTCCTCAAGTTCTTCCGAACTTAAATCGAAACCAAGAAGTTTGTCTGGATTCTGAAAAATAATCATCGATAAGTCTATCGTTCACTGTTTCCTCAGAGTCGTCAATAAATTCGACAAGAATCCTCTGTTAATTAATCGCAACCACAAATTCTTCTCGAAATCGATCAATGAAATCGACGATTGTTTCCAAATTCAAGCAATGTACCTGAATTCAATCACGTGTCGTTTTACTCACACTGGACCTTATCACGGGATAGGATCCCGAAGGTCGATACGAAATAGGAAATTCAGGAACGAAGCTCTCTTCCACCATCGTGGTATCCTGATTCTCCGCGTATCCAATTCCTGGAACGCTGACTTCCGTTTTGTGAAACGTGTTGGTGGCAATGTTCGTCACCGGAAGTCCCATACCACCGAACAATCCAGAAATAGAGGGAACCGACTCCGGGAAAAATTGTCGTTTCTGTTGTTGGACGCTTGGCGCCGTGTCTTGCGATGCTTCTGAAAGGCAAATCACTTTTCCATTCACTAACCTTCGGCCAGAGGTGTTTGCAAATAAGTCGGAGAAAAAGTTGTCGCTCCTTGCAAATTCCTTGCATATGATGCCTTTTTTTCTCGGCTATGTATTGCAATATGAAAACGGCACGGTATACCGTAGTCATAATTATTTAATATTCGATGATTAATATTTTCAAAATTAGGACTTTGAGTGTTTTTATGTATACAGTGAGCAGTGAAACCTTTCCCTAGGAAATTCTAGACTCTTTTTTCCCTACATTTAATCTCAGCGATCTGGAAAGTCTACGTTGCTCTGAAGTGTACATTAAATTTCAAAAAATAAATTTTTTCTTAGGCTCTTTCCTCCCTACACTTAATCTCAGGCAGCTGGAAAATCTACTTTGCCCCCGAGTGTACATTAAATCCCAAAAACTGAATTCCTCCCAAAGCTCTCCTCCCCCTACACTTATTCTGAGCCACCCGGGAAGTCTACGTTGCCCTGAAGTGTACATCAAATTCCAAAAATTGAACTCTTCCCTCTACACATATTCTCAGCCCTCTGGTAAGTCTACGTTACCCCCAAGAATTTCTCCCTCTACACTTAATCTCAGTCAGCTGGAAAATCTACTTTGCCCTGAAGTGTACATTGAATCCCAAAAAATGAATTCCTCCCCCACACTCATTCTCAGTCACCTGGGAAGTCTACGTTGCTCTGAAGTGTACACTGCAACCTAAAGAATGAATTCCTCCTACTCTTAATCTCAGTCAGCTGGGAATCTACTTTGCCCTCAACTGTACATTAAATCCCAAAGAATGAACTTCTCCCTCTACACTCATTCTCAGCCACTTGGAAAGCCTACGTTGCCCCTAAGTGTACATTAAATCCCAAAAAATGAATTCCTCCCCCACACTCATTTTCAGTCACCTGGGAAGTCTACGTTACTCTGAAGTGTACATTGAATCTCAAAAAATGAATTCCTCCTTCTACACTTAATCTCAGTCAGCTGGGAAATCTACTTTGCCCTGAAGTGTACATTGAATCCCAAAAAATGAATTCCTCCCCCACACTCATTTTCAGTCACCTGGGAAGTCTACGTTGCTCTGAAGTGTACATTGCAACCCAAAGAATGAATTCCTCCTTCTACTCTTAATCTCAGTCAGCTGGGAATCTACTTTGCCCTCAAGTGTACATTAAATCCCAAGAAATGAACTCTTCCTTCTACACTCATTCCCAGTCACCCCCAGGCTTCCCAAAGCCTACTTTGCTCCGAAGTGTACATTAAATCCCAAAGACCGAATTCCATCGGGATCAACGGAATGTCTCACCTGTAGGCTCTAGCTTGCCCATCTCATCATCCATCATTTCCAGATCGAACCTAGGGTTGGCTCGTTTGATCCTCGGTCCCTTGCAACTGTTCATAATCACGTCTCTAGCGATGTTCTTGCACTGCAAGGACAGCCTGGAATCCGCTACAGATAACCGTACGAACGCGATCAAAGTCGCGGCGAGAAACGCGGCCCGTATCGCTCGTTGCACACGATGCATCGCTTGCACCAGTTTCTTAACTAAGAAAGCCTGTGACACACTCTCCTGTTTACAACACGAATCGCACGAGATCGTCGATTCCCGATGGTCCTTGCTCCACTCGAGTCGTCTCCGACAGTCCTTCGGACTTTTAACAACCAGCTTATCCGCTCGAACGTGTCGCACCGATCATCTCGCAATCGCGTTTGTTTACCTGACTGCCGCATTTCCGAGCGTGTTTGATAACAATTCGGTATCATTGCTGTGAGAAGGCTACCGCCACCGTTATTACGTCTTAATCGTGACGACATCCCGTTACCGATTACCGAGAATCCGCAGGTGGATTTCCTTTAACGACGGTCAGAGTCGCGGGACGTGGGTCGATTAGGCGTGTGACAGGTTCTTGAATTATTTGCAGCTTCGGATACCAGTCGGAAAGTCATTCGTCGATGGGCTAATATAATTAATATACTTTTGATCAATTTCTCATTTATCATAGCCAATGGTTTCGGAAATGTTGCTATTAATTTTGGAAAGGAAATTACTGCTCCGAGGACACCTTCAAAGGATTTTCATCCTTCTGTTCTTTCCAGTGAAAATTTCCAATTGGTAACGAGTAGCAAAGGTATTTATTATATTTTCTCGTTTTTAATAATTGAATGACTGTTACTAATAATTCCATCAGGAATATTTCATTCATATTCGATTGCTGAATGGTACAGTGCGTACGTGAATCGCGAGGTGTACATTGAGGTACGATAAGTATTTAATTCGAGTGTCAAGCATCCCGTGGCACCTTGTCGTTTTTAAAGAATCCAACTCGACGTACCGCCTCGCTGGCGTCAGACGAAATTAGCGGCTAGATCATTGTGCCCTCGTGTGCACCGGCTAATTGCAAGCGTCTCGACGCGACGCCGGAGCCAATCTTCGGCTGTTCCCCTCTTCGTCTTGCCTACTTTTTTCGATTAACTCCCATTGCACCGACTGTCGCATCGGTCTGCGCACAAAGGGGGTCAAACACGCGTTCAACTACTTCATCATTCCATCTTTGTCCCTCTAAGGCGAGCCACCGACTCTGTACATAGATTCCACGAGTTAATGGATAATTTCTTTCGCGATAACCGCCGTTATTGACTCAAAGAGTTTCGCGGTTTGTCGCGTTCGTCGGCCGCCTTTATTCGAGCCAGGGCCGGCCCTGAGATTTCAGGGCTCCGAAAAAGGGCCACTTCACATATATGACATAATAAAAAGTATCTCAAATAAAATTTATAAAATTAAAGCTTGTATAACTAATTTAGATTTGCATTTACTACTCTTCTTGCATTCTCAGATGCAAAATCGTCTTATGGGGTCCCTGGATCTTGGGCCCTAGGCGGCCGCCTAGTCTACCTAGGCCCAGGGTCGGTCCTGAGATTTCAGGGGTCCGAAAAAGGGCCACTTCACATATATGACATAATAAAAAGTATCTCAAATAAAATTTATAAAATTAAAGCTTGTATAATTAATTTAGATTTGCATTTACTACTCTTCTTGCATTCTCAGATGCAAAATCGTCTTATGGGGTCCCTGGACCTTGGGGGTCCCTAGGCGGCCACCTAGTCTGCCTAGGCCCAGGGCCGGCTGTTTTAATTCTTCGGTACGAGACCATTGATTATTTATAATTAGAAATTTTACTTTTTTAGTTGTTTCAAAAGAATAAATTTATTCGTTGGGAATCTGATCGCTTGTTACGAGAAAAAGGAAAAGATCAGGAAGTTATCGCAAGGGTATTTCGCGTGTCAATGAAAGGAAAAAAATGAGATGCTCGTGCACAGTCGCGATGCAACGTAATTGCTTTGGAATATTTCAAATAACTGATAACGAAACTATGCTGGCTCGTGCGATTTCGTTGAATAATTCTATTTGCGTGTAACGATGCTTGGATACTTTGATCTAGCGCCAACCGAAATAGCATTTCTAATTATCGTTAATTAAAATTATGTTTCCTCATTTTCATGTTGATATCGCTTCGATAATTGAAAACATTGTTGCTCGTGAAATTAACGAAGTGTTATTGTAGGGTGTTCGAGTACATTCGCGATCTAATTTAGCTCGGTTTCGTTTCTGGGTCAGTGGTGCTCCAGTTGAAGCGTTACACGTTAATCGGGATCGTTTATCTTTTAAGGAATAAATTAATGGGCTTTGCGAACAACGAACGTTGTACAATAAATTGTTTCATTCGGGTTTTTGCGTTGAGTAGGAGTTATTGAAAGTTACTTGGAAAATTCTTTAATGGAAGATAAATTACGACGCAAGTTAGTACGTGACGAACGATACGTGAATAATTCAGATAACGGAATTAATTATGTAATCTAACAGAAGTTAACTAAATGAATTTTTGAGAAAGATCGCAGTGGTGTATGATACGATTGAAAATAAAATTTAATAACAAGAATACCAGTGTTAACGTATCCTACATTATATTTATATTAAAAAATAATCATTTTTATATTAAAATCAATGGGTCTTTTTTACTGAAAAGCATAGTCGTTAATAACTTTGCTATTGAACTATTAAAGATTATAATTGTACAAAACAATAGACATTAACACTATTTGAAAATATCACCCCATAAACAATTGTTTAAAAAATAAAAATTGCAACATTTCGAATGTATAGTCCGAAACACAATTTACACATAGATTTTTCCCAAATATTTTATAATATATTTTACATAAAAACACGATCATTATTAATTTA
This sequence comes from Osmia lignaria lignaria, assembly GCF_051020975.1. Lineage (NCBI taxonomy): Eukaryota > Metazoa > Arthropoda > Insecta > Hymenoptera > Megachilidae > Osmia > Osmia lignaria. The sequence goes on from NC_135036.1 coordinate 6,270,383, forward strand.
AAATTAAACTTATATAGACTGAGGAAAATAAGGAACGTAGATATCGTTGTTTGTGTGAGTCAACAATGTTTGAACAATATTTTATAAAACAAACAATATGAACATTTCAAAAGATACCCGACTTACGTGGAGGCGTAGACCGTGGCGCTACCTGTTCGCATTTTAGTGGTCCCCTAGCTTAGGGGGTTTGACACGTATGCTGTTTTTCTTGTTTCCGGACTCGTATAAATGTCAGTTCATCAATTGAAAGATATCGTCGTTCTTCGTTTTCCCACGATTTTCTCGCGATCAAGTGCGTCAAACGTCATCGGCATTATCATAGCATCGCGTTCAATGTGACACGTTAACATCTAGTGAACGCGACATAACCTTACTTTCGAACTGTTTTTTAAATAATCCGTCTCCGACTATTCACTATGATCATTTGATTTTAAATCGCACATTGATCGTTTCTAGTTTACAGATCGTAAGGCAGGTTCTTCTTGACAAAGTGTAAAACACAATAGGAAAAATGAGCACCGTTGCTGAACAACCTTGTTACACTTTGATAAACATTCCGACCGATACGGAGCCATTGAACGAGCTCCAACTGAAACAGGATCTCGAAAAAGGCGATGTTCAAACGAAAATCGAAGCCCTTAAGAAAACTATTCACATGATTTTGAGCGGTGAACGCCTACCTGGTCTGCTAATGACCATCATCAGATATGTTCTTCCACTACAGGATCACACGATAAAGAAGCTTCTATTGATATTCTGGGAGATTGTTCCTAAAACATCTCCCGATGGCAAACTGCTTCAAGAAATGATTTTAGTATGCGATGCGTATAGAAAAGATTTACAGCATCCGAATGAATTTGTCAGAGGTTCTACTTTGAGGTACTATTAACTGATACTTGAGATTCACTAATCAAAGTATGAATAATTTCAAGGACGTATTCATGTGTTACAGATTTTTGTGCAAATTGAAGGAACCAGAGCTTTTAGAACCACTGATGCCTGCAATAATTGCATGCTTGGAGCATAGACATTCTTATGTGAGACGTAATGCAGTTCTAGCTATTTTTACAATTTACAGAAACTTTGAATTTCTCATACCAGATGCACCCGAGTTGATAGCAAAGTATTTGGAAGGCGAGCAAGATATGTCTTGTAGAAGGAATGCATTCTTGATGTTGCTTCACGCTGACCAGAGCAGGGCACTGGCTTATTTAGCTGCTTGTTTGGATCAAGTGCCCTGCTTCGGTGATATACTGCAGTTGGTTATCGTTGAGTTAATTTACAAGGTATGTATATCTTGAAGAATGTACTGTCATCATACCTACTTGATCAGTTTCTGACAAATTTATTTTTTCCCAGGTTTGTCTCGCAAATCCATCAGAAAGGGCCAGATTCATTAGATGTATTTACAGCTTGTTGAATTCACCGAGTGCTGCTGTGCGCTACGAAGCAGCTGGCACTTTGGTGACACTTTCGAGTGCTCCCACAGCAATCAAAGCTGCAGCCTCGTGTTACATCGAATTGGTTGTTAAAGAAAGCGACAATAACGTGAAACTGATCGTTCTCGATCGTCTGATTGCAATGAAAGAGAGTCCCGTTTATGAAAGAGTCCTTCAAGATTTGGTTATGGATGTGCTTAGAGTTCTAGGTAGGTTCTAAAGAACAAAGAGAAACGATACACCGGTTCAGGCAATTATTTAAAATATTTCTACTTCAGGTTCACCAGCATTGGAAGTCAGAACAAAAACGTTGGCTCTAGCGATGGATTTGGTAACCACACGCACGATTGAAGAAATGGTCCAACTTTTAAAGAAAGAGGTGCTCAGAACAGCTGGCGGAGAACACGAAGATGCTGGAAGATATCGACAGCTTCTCGTGCGAACGTTGCACGCTTGTTCCATCAAATTCTCAGACGTCGCGGCAACAGTGATCCCTGTGCTGACTGATTTTCTATCGGAGAACAACGAGGCTGCGGCTACCGATGTTTTAGTGTTCGTTCGCGAAGCTATTCAACGATTTGAAAATCTCAGGCCCCTTATTGTCGAGAAACTTCTTGAAGTAATTATCAAGTATCATTGATCTTCCTATGTTTCAATAAATTAACCCGTTCTTCTATTTTCTATCCAGGTGTTTCCACATATAAAATCAGTCAAGGTACACAGAGCAGCACTGTGGATCCTCGGTGAATATGCAACATCAAAAGAAGACATAGAGGCTGTGATGAACCGAATACGCGCCGCCTTGGGCGAACTGCCGCTGCTCGAAGCAGAGAATAAACGTCAGGCTGGCGAGAAATCGTCGGAGGATGGGAATGCACAAGCTGCACCAACGCAACTGGTCACCTCCGACGGGACATACGCTACTCAGAGTGCTTTCAGTGCAGCGTCTGCTCGTAATTGTCTTTTAAAATGTACACTGTAACAAACTACGTAATTTCCTAAAATCCTCTCTCGTTATCCGATAGGTAAGAAGGAAGAGAAGCGTCCAGCATTGGTTCAATACATGATGGAGGGCGACTTCTTCATCGGTGCTTCTTTAGCCACGACTTTGGCCAAGCTGGCCCTTCGTTACAAAAGTCTCGAGAACGACAAGCAGAAGAGCAACCGTATGCAAGCGGAAGCGATGCTGGTCATGTCCAGCGTGTTGCAGCTGGGTCGTTCGGGTCTGCCTACGAAAGCGATGACCCACGACGACGCCGAGCGAATATCTCTGTGTCTGAGGTCGTTGGCTTGCCCGGTGCCACTCGTGCAGACGGTGTTCACCGAGGGTTGCCGCGAGGCTCTAGGCAGAATGCTGGCGGCGAAGGCCGAGGAGGATTCGCAGAATCAGAAGGCGAAGGAAAAGCCAGGCAGCATCGTCCAAGTGGACGACGCGATACAGTTCCTACAATTGAGCCGCGGGTCAGACTTGGCCGGTGGGGCTGGCGACGTGTTCGAACAGAGTTTGAGCGCTGCCGTTGCCGGAAGACCCGGCGCCGGTGGAGACGCGCCAGCTCCCAGCGCGTTGAGCAAAGTCACCCAACTGACTGGCTTCTCGGACCCCGTGTACGCGGAGGCCCTCGTTCACGTTAACCAATACGACATCGTGCTCGACGTGCTCATCGTTAATCAAACCGAGGATACTCTACAAAACTGCACTCTAGAGCTTGCGACTATGGGCGATTTGAAGCTTGTAGAGAGGCCACAGCCCATCGTATTAGCGCCACGAGACTTTGCCAGCATCAAGGCTAATGTTAAAGTAGCATCTACAGAAAATGGAATAATATTTGGAAACATAGGTAATTAAGAATCTCCATTCATTTATACTGTACAGGGTGTAAAAAAATTAATGGTCATGGCTTCAGGGAGTGAATCTACACCCTAGGATCGGTGGACATTTGTAAAAAAAAATTTTACATTAACGTATTCTGCGCATTGAGAAGAAAATTAGTCTGAGAGAAAGAAAAATTATAAATAATTTTTTTTATAAATGTCCACTGATCCTAGGGTGTAGATTCATCTCCTGAAGCCATGAACATTGATTGTTTTACACCCTGTACAAAATTTTAGAACGTATTGAACTAAGGATATTTATTGATTGATTTTCAGTTTATGATGTATCCGGCGCGGGTTCCGATAGAAGCGTAGTCGTCTTGAACGATATACATATCGACATAATGGATTACATAGTGCCAGCAACGTGTACCGATGCCGAGTTCAGGCAAATGTGGGCAGAATTCGAATGGGAGAACAAGGTGTCTGTAAACACGACACTGTCAGACTTGAGAGAGTATCTTGCTCATCTCTTGAAGTCTACCAATATGCGTTGTCTTACTCCGGAAAAGGTATTTTTTCTCGTTTTCTATCCATGTGAAGAATACTGAATTGCTAAGGGGAAACGTGTTTCTATTTCAGGCACTTTCTGGACAGTGCGGTTTCATGGCGGCGAATATGTACGCAAAATCTATATTCGGAGAGGACGCACTGGCCAACATGTCTATCGAGAAACCATTGAATAAACCGGACGCGCCGGTGGTCGGTCATATACGTATCAGAGCGAAGAGCCAAGGGATGGCGTTATCGTTAGGGGATAAAATTAATTCCACGCAGAAAGGACCACAGAGCAAAGTTGTGCAAGCCGCTTAAAACGCGTAGTAATTAAATCCGTTTCACGTATCCTCAGTATTCGAGTCGTTTCGGGGGAAAAAAAGCGTAGCCAATTGAATTTATTCAAAAGATGGGTTTTATAAATGGCGCGTCTCGTTTGTCTTCGGTCAATTCCACACGATTTAAGGTTTCTTCTAACGCAGTGACGTTCAAACTATATTTTATACGACCAGAATATATTGGTATTCATGCGTTGCTTTATTTTCTTAATTAGATATTCTTGCTGTACCCGAAAGCGAAGAAATATATGTACACGATATACTTTAGCTACACGAACTTCTATTTTATTCTGTTGAAACTAACGTTTCTAATGCATACGATATTTTTTACAAAATAAAGAACAAGTACTTTACATTGTATTCTATCACTCGTTTTACACTGTTTTCTTCTCAACTTCTTGCTAAGAAATTTTTCTTTTTTTGATTTAACGCTAAGTTTCGCAGATTTTGATCTGTACACTAAAACAAGTGTAATAATATGAAAATAAAATAAATTCATCATATTTTATGTCAATCTATGTAAAGGTGCTTTGAAAGCAGTACTGTTACTGTCGTTTAGCAGTGAAGAGGTAATAGAAAATTGTCTCTTCCTTTTTTTAAATAAATCAATTTTCTGATTAAGTGACTCGAGTAATTGCAAGCTTTAATTATTTTTGTTCAAATTATTTGGTTGATATATGAAAATATTTTACCCGATAGTAGTAAATTTATACTAATATCGACAATAAGTTATTGATGGTTCGAATAAAAGGTAAAATATTTGCGACTTCCTTTTGATGGTTCGCAATGGTATATGAAGTAAAATTGGTGGTGCAATTTTTAACAGGTTTCACGTCAATACTATGGGTTTCAACCTATGAAAAGAAGGCTAATAATTCAAACAATCTTGCAAAATCATAAGAACTCAGGTTGCAAATGAACTATGAATATACAGTGGGCTATAAACGACCATAAATTTTAATTAATTGTAACTTCTAAGTGCATCAACTGATCTCCATGAAATTTTCATTATAGGCTCCCATAAAAAAGTTGAAAAATTACCCTTCTCTATTTTCTTTTCACGATTTCAATTTTAAACGGTGGACGAATACTTTTGCAGCCAACTGTATATAACCATATTTCTTTTTATAAAACCTAGTCATTAAGTATACTCTTTTTATTAAACAAGAATTCCTGAAATTATTTTGCAACATTTAGCGTCTTCATTGCTTCGTAACGCGATCATCTTTGATATTCTCTTCGTACGATCCTTTTTATGGGAATTACCTTCTGAATTGCTCCTAAAAGTTACGATCCCCTTATCTCATGGATTTTCCAGATCTATTTATTCATCGAAGCACAGCGGTACCTTCTACAAAATATTTATAAGAAACTTCAAATTTTCCATCTTCCATGGTACTTTCCAGATTTATTTATTCATCGAGGCACAATGGTACCTTCTTCAACAAAACATTAATAGGAAACTTTAAATTTTCCATCTTCCATGGTGTCGCAATTAAATTCCATCGTAACTATTCTTCGTTATTTTCAATCTAATTTTAACTTCTCGGGAACATAATTTCCACTGAAATGGTTAAAGAAGAAATCATCGTTCGCCTAATTCCATCTTGATGATGTCGTAAGATGCGTCACAGAAGGTTGTAAAACGTCTTCGTGGTAACAGCAATGGTATTAAGGTCGATTAATTTATTAAGCTGAGAAATTCATTAAACTGCACCCTTATTAAAATCTTCCCTCTTAAGGCTTTCCAGAGAAATAGACAGGGGATGTATGGGGTTGAAGGAGGCAACAGAAACAAGGGAGGAAAAAAGGTGGCTGTTTGCACTGCAGCTTCATCCACTGCACAGTCGATTGCAGCTGATGTTTGCTTGGTGCATCCAGGGGGATGTGATCATCAACCACCCTTCTTTTTTTTTATTTTGATGCGACAGAAATTCGAGAGCTACCTCGATAGATATTTTTAGAATATTTTTCAGCTTTTAGAAAATATGTTTACGATTTTTTTGATTGGTATTCGATAGACGAAAGCAAATTTCAGGAATAATTTATAAAAATTCTATTTGAAAATTGAGGGATGTTAATTAAAGAAGGAATAAATGGAGGATGTTAATTGAAGGTAACTGTGAAATATCAACAGTCTGGAAACTCGATTCTTTGCTCGCAGAAATAACACGTTCCATTGCTGAAGAGCAGCGGAGATAAGGGAAACATTGACGATTCATGGTGTTAACATAAAAACTATACGCGTTATAATTGCGTTAGAACGAGACAAATTTTGTTCGATTTACGACATAAATTTTTTGTGTAAATTTTGTGTCATTTTTGAATAATCATCTCAGAGAAAATTTTTTTTTCTAATGTATTAATTTATAAACTGTCGTAAAGTGACAATAAATAAATTTGTTAAATATTACAATATTATTACAAAAGGGATGCTCTTAAAGAAAAGAGGAAAAATGAATGTAGGTATAATAATATTTTTTACATGAGAACGGATTAATCATTTTTACATTACTATAATTTAATATAATTTAATATTTAATAACTTTCTTATGGGAAAGATCGATCTGGTATAAATCCAAACATCAGGAACGGATTAAGGTATACCAAGGAACCACTGTATATCAAATTTTTATAATTATTCACGAATAAAACTTTTTAGTATCTACCGGAGAAAGCGATCGTGTTCATCGGATTCTCAGAACGATGAACTTTCTTCGATCTTCCTAGAGAAAAATCATCTGCGCCGGATGATCAATCGAAGATGAAATCAGGTGAAAGCGGAGCGTAAAGAAACATCTTTTTCCCCTCGTCATTCGGAACCGAGAACTTTCTTCGATGCGGTGAACAAAGGAAACAAGAGCGATCTTATTGTATTTGTGGAAACGGATCACCGAGGAAAAACTATCCAACAGAGGAATCGCGGGATCCATAAATTTCAGCTTCGAATCCGTGCGATCTTCAGTGTTTAACTCGACCGCGTCCAAGTTCATACAAAGATGATTAAAATAATTAAAATGAGACCGGAGGTAGGTTTTGTGGGATTGATACTATTTATCATACTTTTTATGGACGATTGCTCGGCTGGTAAAAAAATCATTAAGGTTCCTGATGACTTCCGGTACAAGGAGGACCTTGAAACAGCTGCCACGGAACACAAAGGTATTTCTAATACAAATTTTTCCGCTTCTAATCCGATACCGTTAAAAATCTTTCACAGGAATTCAATAACGAGTCGGTTGAATTTAAGAAAATGGGGTAACTCCTGATCGAGCTGGTTTTTTACCATAGGTAGCCCTTGACCTGGCGATTCCAATAGTGGTCATCCCATCCCTTAACTCCCCCCCCTCCGCCCCTCTCAGGGGTCAAAAACTGAAATGATCCAAAAAGTGTTTTTTTGCACCGATCTCAGTGAATACATCCCTCCCAATGAAAAAAAAACCTAAACCTAGCCTAAAATGATCCTATGAATAATTCACCTTACCTAAAGGTAAGGTGAAATAGAGGAAGTGTACAAAGATTAAAGTCTTCACACGACTACTGATGGTTAGGTTAGGTTAGGTTAGGTTAGGTTTTCTCTTTTTCTTTTGGAAATTGAGATCGGTGCAAAAAACCACTTTTTGGACCATTTCAGTTTCTGACCTCTGGGAGGAGGGAGTTAAGGGATAGGATGACCATCGCCAGATCAAGGGCTACCTATGGTAAAAAAATTAACTCGATCGAGGGGTAAGTACCCCATTTTCTTAAATTCAACCAACGAGTCTAATGAATTTCTAATTAATTCCGAAACAGATGAAAGCAAACGAGAGGAGAAAGGCGGAGGCACGAAATACCAAGAGGATCACCACGAAGCCGACGAGGAGAAAGGCGACAAGGTACAACAATATTGTTATTAATATTAAATTAAACCCTCTATACAATTTGGATTCAGTGAAAGGCAAATATTCGAAAATCATTTTGTACCATTCGCTTCGACGCCAGTGTCTCTCGTCATTGTCAACGTTCCTTGACGGCTCTTCTTTCTTTCTTCTCTTTTTTTATCGCCGGTAATATTAGTGTCCAGGGTATTATTTATTATACGGTCGTTTTTGCGCGAACGACCTTCTCGCAACGTCGCCGAACGACGTCTCCTTTCTTCGTCGAGAAAATATTCTTTGTAACGATAGGGTGTACCGTAGCCCACCCCTTTTGTACTGCACGCCGGCTGATATTGCTTTTCACTTTTATTCCACGAAGATACCGGTCTGGGGTGGCAATTAATTCGTCCACCAACTGCGTTACCCGTTTGAGAAACGCTTCGAGATTGCCCGTCTATCTGCTTCCCTACATCGACGTCCTCTTGCGAACTGTCTCCTTCTTGCTCCTGATGAGATCCTTCTTTATAACGTGGGATACTCGTTATTATATCTCCTTCTGAACTGGCCGTTCTATTATCTTCAAAAGGGATGAACGGTCTTCTTTAAAGAAACAATTTCAAGTAGAATGATCGTATTTCATGAACAGAAAATCATGACATAAAAGTGTCACAAACTGATACCTACGATACATCAAATTGAAGCTTAAAGTTTTTAAAAAATCACTACTTAAGCGTTTTTGTGGAAACAAATATTGGATAAATTTGATTACTGACTTGATATTTTGAAAGGGGTTGTATCATGAACGAAAAGTAATACAAAGTCATAATTCATTTAATAATTCTAATTGCACATGGATTTCATTGATTATTTGAGGAAACAAATATTAGATTTTTATTACTGACTTGATATTTTAAAAGTGATTGTAATAAATGTTAATATCATGAATGAAAAGTAATACAAAATCATAATTCATTTAATAATTCTAATTGTAAAAAATACACATGGATTTTCCAATATTTTTAATAAATTACTGTGTCATTTATTTTGTCTCCTTCGAATAGGGCTACAAAGTATTCCACGAGTTCGACAAGGGCGAAAAGGGCCACCACGATAAAGAGAATCACAAACAGAAGTACGACGAGAAAAAGGGTGAAGAAGAGAAGAAGCACGAGGAAGCGGATCATTACGACGAAAGTCATCACGGCGAGGAGGGTGAGAAAGCGGCGAAATTCGAGGACGAAGGGAAACACCAAAAGGGTTACAGTACCAAAGGAGAGCACAGTATTTTCAAAAAGGTACGTTTCAATTTATATTTTAACGAAAAATTTCCATCGTTGTTGCGAACGTAACAGGACGAATACGAGAAGAAACACGATTTTTACGACGAATACCACGAGGATGGGGAACACGAGAAGCATGGAGGTTATCACCATGAACACGAGGGTAAGAAGGGTGGTCACGAGAAGAAGGGTCATACGGATTCCGCTAGTCGCGAGGTTTGTTCAAAGAAATAATTTTCCAGCAATTTCAACAGTATTTCAAAAACCAAATATTTGAAATTCTTCGAGAATTTATTGTCTTAAAATATTGAAACTAATTAAAGAACGAATTATCAGGATCATCACGGTAAAAAGAAGAAGCACGAGGAGGGTCATCATCATCGCAATCAAAAGGGTCGTAAAGTGGAGGAAGGTCACGATAGTCATCATCAGCATGGAAAGAAATACGGAAAGAAAGGTGGACACGAATCGGGAAAGAAATGGTTGGCTAGCAGTGGTCATTGAACGATGAACTCTCCGACGGCGGACCATGGAGAGAGACTCCAATTTTAAACTACTTCTGCATTTCACGCTATTTTCTCGGGATGTATGAAACTTTTTCCTTTAAAAATTATGCATTTACCTTAAAGTTAACATCCTCGTATATTTTTTGTAAGTTTGGGTCGCGATTGACCCAGGCTCCGTTGTTCAAGGGTCGAAAACCCTGTTTTACTTTTATATCCTATTTATCGACTAGTCATAACAATGTACTTCGTTAATTATACTTGAAAATATAATAATGAAGAGGAAAATAAGCTCGATATTTTATGTGCTTAATTTTCTTCCTAATATTCGAGGTAAACGCGAGATTTATTTATTCCCGATGGAAAAGCAAGCGCCTTTGTGCACTTTCATCGAAACGGAAGGTATTTCCGTTAATCCCGGCGAAATTCCTGAGAAAACCAGTGCGTCATCTTTCCTATGAACCCTCCGTTCGAGGGTTGAAGCGCAAAGGGGAGCATAATCGAAGCTGGAAGCGGAAATCACGCGTAAATACCACTGCAGGTGTGTGGAATTGTATCTGTCGGGTTAATGGACTTAATAAGCACAATTCTAGCTGAACCTCGCTGAAACTTGTCTCGCTATTATTCCTATTATATTCCACTATGCATTCGTTGCTTAATTTGAAAAATTTTCCCAATCAATTCGAGCCTTAAACATTTCATTCCCAGAAATTAAACAGTGAAATTAAATCCTTGAAAATTACCATAAATATTTCAGATTTTTTTTTTAATTAAAAATATACACAATAGACGTATGAATAGGAACTTCTTTTTATATTGATGCCAGACGTTTTAATATCTGTACTAACAATGTTGATGAACGAAATAATTACTGAAATATCCCTGCTAATGATGGGTGAAAGGTGGGTTGAATGAAGGAGAGCTTAAGAAGTGATTGAAGAAATCGAGCACAGTATTTCGCGACATTCCTTAAGGTATTTAGAGGTTTCAACGCGTCTCGTTGTTGAATATTAATGAACCGTATTCTTTTCCTAAGAACATCGTTGTTGTTTCATTATCAGGCTTCGCAGATATTAATAAAGTGTTAATTAAATTTTAACTACCTTCGTTTAAAAATTTCGGTCCATTCGCTGAGTTGAATGAAATTTGATAATTGATCTAAAAGATGATTGATTAGAAAATTTTAGGCATTTGAACGGTAAAGGGTTGTAATAACGCAAGACGGAAGTTCGTCATTGGTAAACGAAGAAATTGACGAAACATCGTCGGTCAGGGCAATCGATCAAGCAAGAAATCGTTTACGTTCCGTGTTGGCGTGAAAAGTGAAAATCCTGGCGTGAAATTGGCTACGGTCCGCTAACGCGTTCCATTGTCGCGATCTGAATCGACTCGCGAGATTGCAAGTCTTCCTACGATAGGAAGCCAAACGTTTCGTATCGAGCTTCTTCGTCGTTCCATAACAGCGAGAAACGATACAGTGCGGAGCAGATAGTTAATTAACTTTGCTAAACATAGCATCCGAGATCGCTCGATATAAATGTTATACATTTCATATTATCTTCCCTTCGTCGTATCGACCATTTGCATAGGTATTATCTACAAACTTTTACCTTTAAATTGATGAGTTGTAAGTGCCATTTTGTTATACTTTTCTGTCATGAAATTGTGATTGACTTTGCACCTCTCGAAATTAGTCATGTGAACAAAGTACGAATTTCACTCGCAAAGATTAACAATTATTCACTGTATATTAAAAATATTTAAAAATGCTTTGGATAGTTATTTTTGGCAAGCTTTAAGCTTTAAATTGACACGGCACAAGTGCTATTTTCTTACACTTTTCTGTCATGAAATTGTAATAGACTTTGCACCTCACGAAATTAGTCATTTGATCAAAGTACGAATTTCACTCGCTATGATTAAAAATCATTCACTGTACATTAAAAATATTTAAAAATTCTTTGGATAGTTATTTTTGGCAAGCTTTAAGCTTTAAATTGACATGGCACAAGTGCTATTTTCTTACACTTTTCTGTCATGAAATTGTAACGGACTTTGCACCTGTTGAAATAAATCATTTGAACAAAGTACGAATTTCACTCGCAAAGATCAACAATTATTCACTGTATATTAAAAATATTTAAAAATGCTTTGGATAATTATTTTTGGCAAGCTTTAAGCTTTAAATTGACACGGCACAATTGCTATTTTCTTTCACTTTTCTGTCATGAAATTGTAATAGACTTTGCACCTCTCGAAATTAGTCATTTGATCAAAGTACAAATTTCACTCGCTATGATTAAAAATCATTCACTGTACATTAAAAATATTTAAAAATTCTTTGGATAGTTATTTTTGGCAAGCTTTAAACTGTAAATTGACACGGCACAATTGCTATTTTCTTTCACTTTTCTGTGATGAAACTGTGTTAGACTTTGTAGATATCAAAAACCTGCAATTTCTTTTTTCCTTTTTAAACGCAACATTGAAACAATACCTAATCTGATTCAAGAAAAATTCAGCGTCTAAAACAGTTAATTGGATCATGATTTCTTACAAAATTCGACAGTCAACCCCTCGGCTAAAAGAAATAAATAGAAAGAAGTGACCACAGTACGAGGTTCTTGCGCAACATTCAGTCGAAACTTCAGGATGTTTAGTTATTCAATCTAATGGAGTGGTAATCTTATGTAACCCTTAGAGAAAGTAGGAAGCTGAATCATTAGATCGATCAATGCGAATCGGGATCGCGGCGAATCGAGTCCTTTGATCGAAGTTTACCTCCTAATCGCTGTGAAATTGTCATATCATTCGGGAATGACTTTCTGAAACGCGAAAACACGCGATATAATTGCCTGCTTCGGCTAGAATCGTTGTTCAGTCTTCGTCGTGTTCTCGAAGAGCCATGCGAGTGCAGGGAACATTGGCTGGCATAGTGCTGCTTCTTCTACTTAGCACGGTAATATTTTCGGAAGCTTGAATCAACTTTGTAACCGAATAAACGAAAATACAAGAGTGTAATTTTAATTAAAAACAATTCATTTTTATTCGAATATATTTTTATTTTAGTGGAAATGAAAGTGTCGGCCGAAAGCACCTAATTATAATTATAACTGTTCTCTTTTCTTCTCTGTAATTAGCGAATATTAACTTGGAATATTAAATTTAGAAAATTGGAATAAAAAAAGAATCTAAAATTAAATTCAAAATAAAAATCAAAGAAATTCATCGTTGAAGGGATAATTTTATAAAAATGTAATTTCAGTGTTAGAATAAAAAAGAATCTAAAATTAAACTCAAACTAAAAATCAAAGAAATTCATCGTTGAAGGGATAATTCCATAAAAATGTAATTTCAGTGTTTAATATTTGACCGATAAAGTTAATTTTTTATAGACAACAAGATCAGCGACACTAAATGGAAGGATTAAATCAAAGAGAGAAGCCACAAACACCACAGAAACGATCCCTTTAAACGATAATGTCAAGAAAGAAACTCCCAAAATCCTAGTTCCTTACAACTCTGGCAAAATCAACGAGGACTTGCTGCCACTGGCAGACAGTCAAAATGCTGGTTCAAAAGAGGACGATGTTCGAACGAGCGGGGATCAACAGGTGGATCAGTCACGAACGGTGTTGATCGAAGATATAGAGGACATGGAGGATGCTTTGTCTATCCTGGAATACGAACCGCAAAAGATAAACAAGAAAGATAAAAGGAAGATCTCTGTTCCTTATAAAAATCCTGGTAAGTAATATCCTTGAATTTCAATTAATTCATCTTCGACAACTAAAGTTCCCTTTTTCAGAACAATTTGACAGTGAAAATAAGGAGCCAGTTCCCACAGTGATTGGCAATACCTATTATGACCCAGTTATTACAAACACGAAGAAAATTTCAACAATACCAAGATACTATTCGAATTCTAGTCAAGAAGGTCCAATACCATCAGACAGTGAATCAGGATCGAAATCCAAGGACACAGAATACCCATACCCAGTGTCCACTCACAGGTCCTATAAATCAAAGTCATCGAAAAATCGACCATCGTTAAATTCACCAGAAGAAAGAAAGCTTGAAAATCCACCCACAACGTCGATTACTCTTCCACCCAGACCATACTCTTCATCGAATGAACTGAATAAACAGAGACACCATGTAGATCCAGCAGTCACCCCATCAAGCAATCTTCAATCCACAAAATCAATTAGAAAAAAGAAGATTCGTAAACGTCCTCGTGACAAAGTAACAAACAATGAAAACAGTAATAATAGAAACAAATCAAGACGTTTGGGACCATCGTCTTCAGCCAAAGTGAATCAAGAAAATAATTTGGAGAAGTTAAACGTCGAAGGTTCACCCAGTCCTGATAGAGGATCTATTAATCAGTCGAATAATAAGGACGAAGAACAGCTGAGCAGGGTGATTGAGCCTATAAGAAGTCCTTTGGGTGGTTCAAGCAGAAGGTCGTATGAGAAGAAGCATATCAAAGAAGAACATCCTATTAGGGATGAGAGTCCTTTGTCTTCTGTGGATGAAGATAAAGTTTCTTCTTATGGAGGTTATTATAATTCACCTTTGGAGGATCAGATTGTGTACAAAGATGAACCCCAGTTGGGTATTGAGGACCTGACTGTCACTCCATCGAGTTTGGAGGTTTATGAAAATGATAGAGGTTCGAGTACTTATCAAAATGTTAAGACCTCGGTGACACCAAGTTTGAAGGTTCATAGGGATCATAAGAATATTTATAAAAATGTTAGGACCTCTGTGACACCATCGTCGAGTTTCCAGGATTATGGGGATGATAAGAGTCCAGTGATTCCAAGTTTGAGGTCTCATGGAATCCTGAAGGGTACGAGTGTCTATGAAAATGCCAGGACCTCTGTGACACCATCGTCGAGTTTCCAGGATTATGGGGATGATAATAGTCCAGTGACTCCGAGTTTGAGGTCCCATGGAATCCTGAAGGGTACGAGTGTCTATGAAAATGCCAGGACCTCTGTGACACCATCGTCGAGTTTCCAGGATTATGAGGACCATAAGAGTCCAGTGACTCCGAGTTTGAGGTCCCATGGAATCCTTAAGGGTACGAGTGCCTATCAGAATGCTAGGACCACCTCTGCAACACCGAATTTTGAAGACTACGAGAACAGTAACGCGCCAGCTAATTCAAGGATCTCCAAAAACGTGCCCCTATCAACCTTGGAATCTTACCAAGTGATCGACGAAAATAGCAGAGTGCCAACAGTGACCCCATCGATCCCCGTTTTCCACACAGTGAAGGCTCCCACTGTCACTGTGTACGCTGTTGGCCCAGCTGGATCTACAAATCGTCCTTACGTCCCGACTTTACCGGCCCAGCGTTTCGAAGCCAGCACCTGGGCGCCTAAAACGAAGTACAAACGGTTAAGAGAGGCCGAGGTTGACGAACAAGATGAGAGGAGAAGTTCTGATGTAGGCGAAGTGGCTACGAACCTGGGAGACGAGGAACCTGAGGAATCTAAAGAGAGTCGAAGAAGTTACGAAGACGATACCTCGACTGAACATAGGGCTGATGATTATCATCAGAATATTAGACAGATGTATAGGAACAAAGGAAATCATGGTCACCATAATGGAAGATATGCACAGAAATATGATGAACAGAATGATGATGTTCAAGCTGAGGGTACGCATGGTGAGGAGAAGTATGAAGCTTCCAAAGAGGGTGCAGGTGATGGTGGAAAGGGTAAAGGAGGCAAGGGTGAGTTCGAAGAGGGTGCAGGTGGGAAACAGGAAGAAGGACACCACGAGGTCGAAGACGAGAAAGGGGAGAAGGTGATATTTTTAATTTTTTATATTAATTAGTTTTTATTTCTTATAGTTCAATTTGGAAAATTTTTTTAGAAAATATAGGGTGATTCATTTTTTATTTTTCTACAGGGCTACCAGAGCTGGCACGAGGAGGAGAAGGCGAATAAGGGTCACCACGATAAGGAACAGCATAGCAAACATTACGAGGAAGAGGATGCTAAGAAAAAGGAACACAAAGAGGACGGAGAATACCATGAGGAGCATCAGCAGGGTGAAAAGGGGGAGAAGGCTGCAGAATTTGATGAAAAGGGCCAACATCAAAAGGGTTACAATACGAAGGGTGAACACTCTGTGCACAAGAAGGTATTTATTTATTAACCCTTGCAATTTTTCCACCCCTGAAAAGTAAGGGCTAATTATGATAATAATATTTATTTTCACTATTTTTTGGTAATAGGACGAGTTTGAGAAACGAACCGAGTTCTTCGACGAGTTCCACGAGGGCGATGACATTGAAAAGGAGGGCGAATTCCATCGGGAACACGAATCATCGAAGGGTGGCCACGAGAAAGTGGGTCATCTCGATAAAGCCGACCACGAGGAGCATTATGGCAAGAAAGGAATGCACGAAAATGGTAAACATTATAACGAAGAAGAAGGGCATAAGGTGAAGGAAGGCAAAGAGGCTCATTATGGACACGAAGACATGCATGGAGGGAAGAAGGGACAAGAAGAAGAGAAGAAATGGGCGTACAAAAAAGGTGATGATGGAGGAGATGGTAAAGGTGGTGAAAAAGATGGAGAAGATGGAAAAGGTGGTGAAAAAGATGGCGGTAAGGGCCATGAGTCTGATCATTAATCTAATTTTGTTGAATTTTTACAAAAATAATAAATTGTTATAGCAAAGATTCTTAATAATACACTGTTTGAAATAATTAGAATTTTATAAACGAAAATTGATTTTCTAATTTTAAAGCAGTGTATCATTAAGAATTTGTTAATTTTGTTATGTTTGCAACTAGAGTGTCTGTGTTGAATAATGAATTTAAGGAAGGTTTTAGAAGAAATTGTGAAATTAATTGTCACCTTGATATTTATCAAACAGAAGACTTCTATGCTCAACAGACGATAGAAATACTTATTATTTGTTAGCTGGTTTTTAATAAACGTTCGAATGGCGGAGCTGGTTTTCGCGTAGCTCGAAAAGGACGAGGTTCACGAAGCTCAATTTCATTTCACTTAGACACGACGATGTAATTCATTCGTTTTACCCTAATACCAAGATAGCCAGTCTTGTTTCTTCGTTTCCACAATTTCCTGTATAAGAAGAAACGCCTGTGAAAAATGAACGTCTGCGTGGAAAGTGCGCTGAGAAGGTCAGTGCAATCCAGTAGACAGAAGGTAAGTAAGGTCAGGGGTGGTTTAAGAAAGACCTTGTTCTGTAATTTAAAGAACATCTGGAGACTTCAATTGCAACCAATGAAAATATTGTTACGATTTTGAGAGAAGAAAAAGAGATGGAATTTTTATGCAACGTAGGTTACAGCAACATTTCATTTCTTTTATTTGATAGTAATTACTTGAAATTACAAACTTTTAAACCCGACTTGCGAAGATGAAGATAAAGAACCATCGATTTCCCATTTAAACTGATTATTAACAAAATAGAGGATGAGCAGTATTGGGATCGATGCTCTAGAAACAGGTAAGTGCAAGTGCAAGTGCAAGGATGCACTTCATAAATGCAAATGCAAGTGCAAGGATGCACTTCAAAAATGCAAATGCAAGTGCAAAGATGCACTTCAAAAGTGCAAGTGCAACTGCATCGTTGCATTTAAGAATAAAATTAAAAAATGAGATTTCTGTTCGATTGGACAATCATACAAGAATATTAACTTAAAATTAAATGTATAATTTCTAAACGAAAGAGTTTGATATATTGGAAGTATAATTTTTAGAAGAAGGTAATAGTTTTTAGAGAAATTGAAATTGGGGCTCTCTTTATGGTCCGCCGTCCGAAAGTTGACACATTCAGGGATGCAGTGAAAATA
Source organism: Osmia lignaria lignaria (assembly GCF_051020975.1). Taxonomy (NCBI): domain Eukaryota; kingdom Metazoa; phylum Arthropoda; class Insecta; order Hymenoptera; family Megachilidae; genus Osmia; species Osmia lignaria. The sequence goes on from NC_135036.1 coordinate 6,288,014, forward strand.
TCAATGTATAGTCAGACACGTGGCTATTACCAAATTTTAGAAGAACTAAAACCGTCACCCGAAGGTTAATTGTATCAAGTGGAAAAAAATTGTTCGGAAGTCGAAAGTACCCCAATTTCAAAGTTCCTACCACCCCTTTGTTAAATTTATCTAAATGACAAGAAAAATAATCTCGAGAGCTGGAAAAATTCTAAATCAGCTACCCAGAATCACAATTAATCATAATAAAAAAGACACACTGAGAGAGAAAAATAAAAAACAACCCCATCTCGGTGTCGATCATCCCGACTCCAAGCATCCACCTCCCTCGTCGAATTAATCGAAATAATCCTAAAAAACATCACCGTTTCAAGGATCTTTCACGAAACAAAACTTAATCTCGATTCGTCTGAAACTTTTCGACTTTGTTCATCCCTCGCATTTTCTCGCACCCGTCACCTTTCATTTCAATATCGATCCAGCTTGTTATTAGTTTCGAAATCTCACGATTCCAGCTGAGAGAGTCGCGGATGCCGGCGACAGGTGATTTACAATCGTCCACCGGTATCGGCTCCTTTTCGAATAAGATAAAGAGCTAGCAGGCCGTTGTTGAAAAGTGATTTACGCCAACGCTTGGCATCCGAGCTGATCACACGGATATTGCCTATCATTAGTTCGTTCAGAGGGATGAGCCTCGTGCGAAGAGACACCGGTTTCCGCTTCGGCCATCCTGCTATCGTCACGTACTACAGAACGAACGCGTGCCTCGTCAACGGTCGCATACAATAAAAGTGATAATCGTTATCGTCGCAACCTCTTTCCTACTCTGTTTGATAATTTACCATCGATTTCGGATCGATGCTTCTCACGCGTGCCATCGTCGCTATGACGGTATTTAATGTTCTCCACCGAAGATTAAAATTATCATTGAATTTTGCTTGTAATTTTTTAGACACATTCTTGTGTTTGAAAAATTGTGAGAGCTCATATTTTGTTAAAGTACCATTTTAGGGGCCATTTTTATAAAAGGGTTGCAAACGTCAAAAAAGCGTTAAATATTGAAATTTCTAAGGAAATTACTCTCCAAAAAGTACCATTTTTGGGGCCATTTTTATAAAAGGGTTGCAAAAGTCAAAAAAGCGTTAAATATTGACATTTCTAAGAAAATTACCCTGAAAAAAGTACCATTTTTGGGGCCATTTTTATAAAAGGGTTGCAAAAATCAAGAAAGCGTTAAATATTGAAATTTCTAAGGAAATTACTCTCAAATTTGACTTAATAATCGTGAATACCGATCTCCTAGTATTTTAAATATCCATGTTTGATATAAACAGAGATCTAATACTCTGGAAAGTGAGAATTCATGTAGACTCGATGTTTGCTCGATAGGGGATGATAAAACTTCATACAAATGTTTGACCAGGTTATCATTAATAGAGAAAAGATCAGTCAAAGTAAATCAGCGGAACGATTAGAATCTTTATTTAACATTTTATCAGAAAACAAATTATACGTTCACCTGTTTTTATCTGAAAAATGCCGGATTAATCTTCTGCTTTTAAACAACTGATTTCTTTTATATCCTTTAAGAAGAGCCACCCTCTTTCGCGATATTAACTTTAAAAGAATTCCTAAGCTTTTGATGGACCTTCCACGTATTTCATCTAAAAAAAATTACCTCCTCTTAATTTTGAATTTTAATTAATTTCAACGCCTAAATAAGCGATATAATGCATTCTTCAAAATCACCCCTCGTTATAAAAAGAACAAACAGAAGAACAGGAAAAAAAAATATGTCAGTATAAATAGAGTTCTTGAAACAACAGTTTTGTTTTCTCTGTTCAGAAACTTCCCCATAATAAATTTTCTACCCCATCTTCTCGATAATAGAAGCCTGTGTGTTCCACCCTCTTACTATGTTTCACTGGCAAACATCAGCCTTCTTTGAAACCAATCCACCCACTCGTATTCGTCTCGCAAAAACTCCCATTGACGTATTGTGATGTTAAAGTCACCTGTTTCACTTTTTTACCCAAATCGATGCACATCCGAAGGGCAGACCATTATTGACGGTTCGTCGACAGAGGTTAAAGATGTACATATGCACCCCCCTACGATGATATACGGCCTCGTTCATTGTACGAGGGTAAATTCCTTAAATCCTCACCAACGGGGAATCGAATAAATTGAATTCATACAGGGATTGTTTAGTTTTCATTGCATTGCTCGGTTATGACCGAACGGGATGCGATTCTCCGTGGTGATTGATGTATTTATTAATACAGATCTTGTTTGATAAGCTTGATTCGTGTTAAAATATCTATTTTATGCAATTGAGATTTTTCATTTTATCTTCTGGAATCGAAATACCCAATTTCTGATCATTTTTTCACGTAAATCGTTTCGTTAGATTAATTATAAAAGAGAGAGAATAAGAAATGAAATATCTAATTGTTTATATGTAATTTTTCATTAAAACATTTTTTTGTTATTATAAATAAAAAATATATTTTTCAGGAATTTGTAAAAAATAATGCTAGCCTGGATAGCAGTATTATTAACAAAAGATTATAAATAAAAATAGTTCTAATGAGCAGAAATACAAGATATTCAAAGTTTAGATTGTAAATATTTTTCTTTTAGGAAAAAAAAATCCAGAAAAAGAAAATCAAAGGAAAATCTGGTTCTTTAGGAAACGAATTTAAAAATCGATAAATAATTATTATATTCATTATTTCCCTTATTATGTTTATATAATTTGCTTTGTATTATATTTATGTATAATATTAATAAATTTGAATAAATACATAATAGAAAATTGTTTAAACGATTTTTTAATCATTTTATTTAATAAAATATATTTGATCAGAAACTGGGTAATAGAATGATTAGAATCGACTGCAGAGTAATTAGAAATTGCTCCTTTTTTACTTTTTTATTTTAAAACTTAATATTTATTTCAAAATAAAACCTTCATCTATAAGAAGAAAAAAAATATTTTAAATTTGACCGAGAGCACGATTTATTTTCTACAAAGAAAGTTATTAGAAATTGGGTTCATAACCCACTTTTGAAAATTTTCCTAATATGAATATTTCTAATCGAATAACTCATTCTCATTTACAAGCAAATATAACTTTTATTACTGACATGAAAAATTCGAAAATCACTGAACCATAAACGCAAGATGCAAATCTAATGGTGTTTCTCGGATAGTAAGGGCGACATCAACTTTGAATGATAAGCCGGAAACCACGTAACGATCCCTCGTCTTATGCATGACAATCTCTAGCACATTAATGCATCGTGAAGCGTATCTCGAAGAGGAAAAGAAAACTTTTTCCATAACCTTTATTAACTTGGATCCGCAAACACTATGCGAAGGAAAAACGAGCTGTCGCTTTAAATTGAAGAGTTCTATAAACTCGTTGAATTGCCGAGTGACATCTTAAATGAGAGTGATTATATAATAATTGTTAGGATAAAGGAAGTTCGTCGGTGGAAAGAATATTTAACGAAGCTGTTATCGTTAATTAGAATCGAACATTTCGAGGAACAACTGAGAAGACTACTAAGACTTTACAAACGCTCGAACTCCTTCAACTAAGATTGCTAACGATTAAGCTGACACTTTCAGCTGGAGTTGTCTCTGAAGCTTTAAACAGGCCATTGTTTGTTGATCCACTTTCATTGTAATTTCTGTGATTTACATTAAAAATCGATCTTTCTTCATATTTTGATATAAAAATCATAAATTATTGCTAATATTTCAATATTAATATTGACTGTTTGAAAAATCAATTTACAACCCTTTCATCACTAATTTATTTAATTAATTTAAAATTCATTAAGAAAGCTAACCGTAAATATATTCGACTGTTTGAAAAATCAATTTACAACCCTTTCATCACTAATTTATTTAATTAATTTAAAATTAATTAATTAACGGTAAATATATTCGACTATTTGCAAAATCAATTTACAACCCTTTCATCACTAATTTATTTACTTAATTTGAAATTCATTAAGAAAGCTAACCGTAAATATATTCGACTATTTGAAAAATCAATTTACAACTCTTTCATCACTAATTTATTTAATTAATTTAAAATTCATTAAAAAAGCTAACCATAAATATAATCGACTATTTGAAAAATCAATTTACAACCCTTTCATCACTAATTTATTTAATTATTTTAAAATTCATTAAGAAAGCTAACCGTAAATATATTCGACTATTTGAAAAATCAATTTACAACCCTTTCATCACTAATTTATTTAATTAATTTAAAATTCATTAGGAAAGCCAACCGTAAATATATTCGACGATCCAACTTAAAGCCGACGGAATGTTTAAAGACAATTCTACCGAAAGCAGGCTACCATCGACCACGAGTTCCTGGCTACAAGATTTTCCAGCTAGCTGCTCGTAAACGGGCAAGCTCGTAAATGCCAGGCCACGAAGAGTCCTTGGGAAGACGAAGAAAATCCAGGCGATCAACATTTGCATGCTTGCTATCCGCGTAGCTGAAACCGGAAGTGAAGACGTGGACCCGCATTCAGACACGCGAATCTACCTTCTCGTGATTTTCTCGGTGGTAAAATGTGTATTCGACAAGCAAATTTGCTTTTATATCATGGATTGTATAATAATTCTTTAAAAATTGAATTTAGAACTTGATACTTTTTAGAAAAAATGGAATATCAGTTTTTTAGAATTGAAATGGCAATTTATAAAAATTGTAAAAATACCTATTTTTTCTAGAATTGAAATGGCAATTTATAACAATTTAAAATATACCTCTTTTTTCTAGAATTGAAATGGCAATTTATAACAATTTAAAATATACCTCTTTTTTCAAGAATTGAAAAGGCAATTTATAAAAATTATAAAAATACCTATTTTTTTCTAGAATTGAAATGGTAATTTATAAAAATTTAACTAAAATTAACATATTTTTTCTAAAATTGAAATGGAAATTTATAAAAATTTTTAAAATACCTATTTTTTGGTATTGATATGTCCAATTTTAGAAATTATATAGTATCCACTTTTCACTGGGAGCGTACATATGAATCCTGGTCACGCGTAAAACGATTCAAAAACGATGGAAAATGATGGGGTGTGACAGCAGTATCAATCGGAAACGCAATGTCCTGAGAAGCCAATACGAGGTGAAGTCAATTTCGCGGAAAACGCATCATTATCGGGGAATACAAGTTATATCTCATACAACAGCAGAGAAATATCGAAGGAAAGAGATGTAATCCTCATGGAAAATATCTTAACGCGTGCGTCCGTTTCATCGCTCAGGATTTGCCAACTTTTCCTCTGACATTTTCCAACCACCTCGTGTGTTCATCGGTCACGAGACTGCTGTTCCTTAACATTGTTCTAAATATAATATACACGTCAATTCTTTTTTTCAAAATTCTTCTCGAAAATACAAATAAGGGTTGAAGGAAAGATCGATGAAAGTGTTGGTTGTATTACCTTAATGGTACCTAGCAGAAGGATGCAGGTCTCGAAAATATCCGGGTACCCGAAATTTTTAGTTTCTTACACAGAAATATTTGAGTACTACAAATTTTCCAATTCTTATTTACAAATATTCGGGTGTCCAAAATTTTCGAATTCTCAGGAACAAATATTTAGATATCCGAAATTTTCAAATTCTCACACACGAATAGCCGGGTACCCGAATTTTTCGGATTCTTACTCACAAATATCCTAGTATTCTAAATTTTCGAATTTTTATTCACAAATATTCAGGTACCCAAAATTTTCGAATTCTCAGCAACAAATATTCAGATACCCGAAATTTTCAAATTCTCACACACGAATAGCCGGGTACCCGAAATTTTCGGATTCTTACTTACAAATATCCGAGTACTACAAATTTTCCAATTCTTATTTACAAATATTCGGATGCCCAAAATTTCGAATTATCACCCACAAATATCTAGAAACCCTTTAGTCCCTACGCGTCTCATACTTTTGAGAAAATTTCAAAATTCTACATAGAAATTTTGGAATAAATTGTCAAAAATTTAAGTACTTATTCGTGTCTAATATAGCAATAAAATAACTCTTTTTCACTTTAACAACGACAGAGTGGTTTAACTGTTAAGCGTGAAATATAGAATTTGCTGGAACGAAATGAAAAGTAAACAAAATCCCGAGGATACACGTCGTTTTAACAGAACGATCCTGATATTATGTTTTCATAGTCAGTCAATTATATTGGAAAAATCGTGGTGCACACATGCTGTCGCGCGTTTTTTCTTCTCCCCGTCGGACACTCGAAACATCCCTGCTGACGCATATCATTTTTTCCGCGAAAGAGAACGTGTCACTGTTCGTGTAATGTTCTGCCCGTCGGAGAAAAAAGCCGATAATAAACTTACTGTTCTTTCGCTGTTCATCTTTCGCGATCGCGAATCTCCCGGTTGGAAAGAGAAAAATGTTATATCTGCAACATGTATGGATGTTTACCCCCGGGCAGTAAAATTTTAATTCAACGTTCGAATCTTTTTCATTTTTATATTCTGTATTCCAGGGTAGACCCTGATTCAATAAACAACCATTATTATTCAAAATTCAAAAATGTTTCGTAAAAGGATTTGCTTCCTTTTATGATTCATGAAACTGTATCGATACACCAATTTTAGTTTCTTTCATAAACCTTCGGTCTTAAAAATAAGAAAAGAAGAAACAACGCTTCTTTTATTAGCTTTTCCATTGATTTCAGAGAAAGAGAAAGCAACCCAAGGAAATCATCCCTTGCAGGCATCGAACTGTTTCATCCCCCCCAATTTCATTCGTACTCTAAGTAGTAGAGTCAATTCCTAGAAACCATTCTCACCTTTTAGTAATCAAATTTCCACCCTCTTTGTATCTTTCACGAAGAATACACTGTGTAACGACACTGTTTTCTATCTTCACCGTACAACAAACCCCCATTGAACCATTTAAATATTTAAAGAGAAAAAATGAAAATTTTATTCAAGTCAAACGAAGGATAGACTATTTTTTGTATTCACCGTGCAACGAAAGAGAATTGAATGCCTAGATACGTTGTTCGCGCGTATGCGCAAAAGGGTGGAGGATTTTAGTAAACAAAGAGGAGAAGAAGTTGAGGGTTGTACGGTGGGTTGAAGAATGGAAGAGGATGGAGAGCGAGCGGCGCAGATAGGAGGCCGACACGCGCGTCCCACGAACCCACAGGCGGCTTACACACGTATAAAGGCTGGCGTCGCGACGCTCTGATCGTCATATCCCGCGTAGACGTCGAACTTCGCGACGCTCGGCGTTCACATTCAAGCCTCAAGCTCCTTCGGCTACGCGTCACGTGAGAGAAAGAGAAGAGCACGAGCGGTTTAATCGACTCCCAGAGGAGCCAGTTCACGAGTCCCGAAGCTTTTCCAGCAACAGGTGAGCTGCATCTCTTTCATCGAAAATCGAGATTATACGGGCGATTTTCATGGTCGATCGATCGAAATTGTTATCAGTGAAGTGGCGTGGATAGTCCTTGTGAAATTGTTGTTTCCCTTTTCCTCCAATGGAATTTATCATTCGTACCCGGCTGTAATATATGGAACAATCGAGGCATAAATTCAAACTTTGGCACAGTGCGTAATGTTAGTTCATTTTGGGGTATAGGAGGTAATGGTACTTATCCAAAAAATGAAAGCTCGTATCTTAAAATAATAGCTTCTAATATGTATAAGAAATTTTCAAAATCGAAAGCTTCTAAAATAAGAAATTTTTAAAATCAAAAGTTTCTAATATAAGAAATTTTCAAAATCGAAAGCTTCTAATATAAGAAATGTTCAAAATTGAAAGCTTTTAAAATAAGAAATATTCAAAATCGAAAGCTTTTGAAAAAAGAAAGATTCAAAATCGAAAGCTTCTAAAATAAGAAATATTAAGAATCGAAAACTTCTAATATAAGAAATTTTCAAAATCGAAAGCTTCTAATATAAGAAATGTTCAAAATCGAAAGCTTCTAATATAAGAAATTTTCAAAATTGAAAGCTTTTAAAATAAGAAATATTCAAAATCGAAAGCTTCTGAAATAAGAAATTTTCAAAATCGAAAGCTTTTGAAAAAAGAAAGATTCAAAATCGAAAGCTTCTAAAATAAGAAATATTCAAAATCGAAAGCTTTTAAAATAAGAAATTTTCAAAATCGAAAGCTTTTAAAATCCGAATTTTTTAAAATTGAAAGCTTTTATTCTAAGAAATTTTTAAAATCGAAAGCTTTTAAAATACATATTTCTTAAAATTGAAAGCTTTTAAAATTAGAAGCTTATAGTAATCATTATGCAGTGAGCGCCTGACATTAGGTGTCTATTCTCATCTTCAGTGATGAAAGGGTTAAACCTAGACCTACAAACATTTACCCACGTACAAAAACAAAGCCCAAGGAACTAAACATTTATTTAAAAACACGTTCACCTTTGTTTGTTCATATACAAAATATCCTCAGTGGAAAGCAAAAAACTGGAAGGTATTTTCTTGCACGTTTTTAAAAAAATTTTCTACAAACAGTTTTTATACAATTGATAAGGTTTCAGAGTTATTGCAAATTTATTTTTTTCTTCTAAGTTCAGATGATCAAGTTACTTGGATTTTTGTGACAGTAATATTTTTCAACTATCCAGTAGAATACTATGAAAACATTCACATAATTAATATTTTTGATTGTATAAAATTTATAGTGATAGTCATTAATGACCACCATAAGAAAAAAATAATATTAATATTGTTCAAAACTATTCAGTAGAACTGAGTGAAAATAGAAATTAAACTAATTACTCTAACTGTGTTAGATATTAACAGGTAATTAATTTTTTTGATTTTATGAAATTTGTCATCGATGACCACCATAGTAAAAAAATAATATTAATACCGTTCAAAATTATTTTCCAAGTGAGTATATTAAAAAATATCTTCTATTCCACAATGTTTAAATAATCGCAGAATTCCTTTGGCATCTTTCCACGAATTCAGGTAGAATATCTTTTGACTTGCATAGCAATGTGAATACGAAACATTATGCTCCTCCAATTCCAACTTTTCCATCCATTTAGGTTTTCCTTTGTAAAACACTTCAACTATCCGTCGGAAGGTGTTCAAAGAGTGGAATAATGAGAAAAGGAATAACGAAGCCAATGAATCGTCGTGGAAAATGAGACGAATGTCCATTATTACGATTAAATGCACCCAACTTTCGAAAGGTTAAAGCAAATTAGCATTTAATAATGCTTTTTTCGCTTCTTTCGCTATTGTAGGCGGAAGCCATTCAATTATAAGAATTTAAAATGAGAATATTCAGTGTCAAAATAAATAAATAGAACATCGTTTGGAGAAAATGGAAAATCCAAACGATTGAATATTTCTTTTTTTTTTTTTTTTTTGTTAGTCGAACCTTGATATAATAACTCGAACCAAATATCACTGCACCTCTGTAATATAACAATTTTTTTCTGGAATTGTTTTTTAAATTAAATTTTGCTCACATTTTTTAGTAGGAGAGAATTTTATCGAACAGTTCGACAAATTGAATTTTTTACAGAACTTCACATGATAAAATTTTATAATTTTAATTCTGATTTAATTCTGGAGTCTCATAATTATTTTAAACAAATTATTAGGCCTTTCTTAAAATAAATTTTACAATTTTTTATCACAAGACGACAGCAATATCGTCAGCTGGACCTAAATAAAATTTTGATTTGGAGGGAAGAGAATAATCAAAAGAATTCTAGAATATTTTAAAAAATTCATGAATATTGCATTACAGATGAAATTTTCTTCCATTTTCGACAGAAAATTCAACGCCATCCTTGAATCGAAATCGAATTCCAGCCGGAATAAATTCCGGGGAGTATTTAGAAACTTCTCGTTTTTCAAAAGAAGACCATTACTCCATTGCCGTCAAACTATTCTCTAATTTTATCATAATTCAAAAGCCAAGCAGAAAATTAATCAAAGTTTCGAACAAAGTATATCAGATCGCAATTGGAGATTCCTATAATAAAACTTCTCCACCGATGATAATTTTTTATCATTTCAAGACAAATGAAATCGTATTTCCTGAGTTTTTGAATTATAAAAATTGCGCGAAGTGCAACCGTATATTTAATTCCTGAAAATGTTACCGAATCGTTGAGAAAAATATTTGCCAGACGTCTGCTGAAACACGAGCCCATGCGTTCGTTTTTAATTATCTAAATAATTCCACGTGTCGCATGTAGGTAGGGTTTATTGATTTCTTTCGTTTTTTTTATTTCTTTTTTTTCGTATGACGTTGAATTCCTGTCGAAATAATTATCTATGATGGTCTAAAATGAAAACGTAATAATAAGAGGAATTATTGGCTTTGTTGTCACAGGATATCAGCGTTAAATAACTCGAGATCAATTTACTCTGATATGTTTGTATAACAACAATATCATTTTACAATAACGAATCGAATTAAAATTGGAATGTTAAGGGAATAACAGGTAGGATGATTTGAAACATTGTTAACGTAAAACCTACGGATCGCAATATTTATAACACGATTCTTTTATTAACTTTCAATTTTGCGAAATTAAATGCAGCTTTTTTGAATTAAATTTTTTTATCAAAATATAAGGGGGAAAAAATTTTTTCATGTACTACCGGAAGTTTTCGTTGAACCGTGAAACTCAAGAATTAATTAGCAATATTTCATTGAACCGAGGGAAAGATTTTTAATTATTTCGCGTAGACAAGAAAACTTTCGATTTCCCTCTCGGTAATATATAGCAAAGATCCAACGTCATATTTACGACCGCTGTCGCAAGAGAATTGATATCAGAACTTCCGTTTCATCGAAGTTCCCGAGCGAACAAGTCGTCAGCTGCGATCCCCATCCTGCCAGTGGTTTCTTCAACAAGCTTCCTCGCAAACGACAGACGAGCAAGCAAGTAATTGAAAGCTCGTCCAGTAGGCAGGAAAAGTTCGTAGATTGATATTTTGTTTCATTTATTCATTTACCTTCAGTGAAACGACTTCCGCGTAGAGAATTTCTTAAGTACAGAAAATACTTAAATACAAATACATACATTTCTTAAATTATCATGCAACTAATAAAAATTGTATGTAGATGATTTTCTGGGATTTAAACGAAAATAACTTTGTTTTATAATAAAATAAAATATTAAATCGAGGGTAACGTATTTTTGATCCTTTCTTAACTCTCGAACGGCGGACCATGGAGAGAGCCACAATTCTAATTCAATTCTATACCTCATTATTTTGATTATCTAAATTTTATACTGCTCCAATATATGAATTTTCTTTTATTTAAATTTAATTTAAGTATCCACGTAAAGGATAATTAAAATTATTCTGTATCCTTGAACGAAATTGAAGAAATACAAATATTATGATTTTTTTAAATTGATTCTTCTGAAACTAAAAATTTACCATTAAGCATCAACGAAAGTATAATTCAATGTATGATAACCCTACAGAGAGGAATATTTAGGATACTGGAATAGAAAAAAGACAATTGGAAGATATCGAAGAGATATTATACGACGCGTTTGAAATCGTAGCGAAATAACCAGTTCCTGTCGGATGATCAGGATGCAACGGTGTCGGGGAACAAAATCCCCGAAGAGAAGTGTGACGTGAAACCCGAAGATTCATAAATTATCACGATATAAATTCTCTGTGACACGTGGAAAATTTAAAGATTGTAAAACTGCGAGCGTTCGTCGCTTTCGATAACTTGACACAAAACCTTCCAGTAGTGTGGGTAAACGAAAAAGGGAACAGAAAAAGGTCAACATCGCTGTTGAATAATTTCTGAACAATTAATCATTATCGAAGAAATATTTTTCATTTATAAATATTACGGTGTAAATTCTTCGTGAAACGTGGAAAATTTGAAGATTAATTGAAATTAAAAATTCACAGTAGTACGAGTCAATATTAAAACCAACGTGTCATCATCATTATCGAGGAAATATTTTTCATTTATAAACATTACGGTGTAAATTCTTCGTGAAACGTGGAAAATTTGAAGATTGATTGAAATTAAAAATTCGCAGTAGTACGAGTCAATATTAAAACCAACGTGTCATTATCATTATCGAGGAAATATTTTTTATTTACAAACATTACGGTATAAATTCTTCGTGAAACGTGGAAAATTTTAAGATTTGTTGAAATTAAAAATTTGCAGTAGTACGAGTCAATATTAAAACCAACGTGTTATTATCATTATCGAAGAAATATTTTTTATTTACAAATATTACGGTATAAATTCTTCATAAAACGTGGAAAATTTTAAGATTTGTTGAAATTAAAAATTCACAGTAGTACGAGTCAATATTAAAATCTACGTGTTCCTAATTCTTAATAATCAATTGTTACCTTGAGCTGTACTACTTAGGTCTGTTTCAACTGTGCCGTATCAGCCCATTATGCATCGCGCTGAAACACATACCAGCTAACCCTCGAGAAAGCAAATAATCATCCTGGATCAAGGTGGATCATTAAAGCGCCAGCTACGTTCGCTGATTAGCCCACTTTCGTCTTTCATTCGCGCGACAGAATGCACGGTCTCCGAGCAATAGCGCGCGAGTTCAGGCTTATAAGCTACGAAAAAGGTCCAGTAATAACGTGGCTCTAATAACTTCCCCTGATCCCAGTGTTTCCCTCTTTTTTTTCCCCTGCACCTACGCTTCGTCGCGTTATCAGTCCTTCGACCGAAACTACTCGAGCACACGCGTCGTAGCTAGTTATTTGCTCATCTTCCCCGTTCAATTTGTTGTACACACACGAGTCGAATTACCAGGCGATTTATCACTATCGAGTATCTTATGTACTGTAATACTTTGAAGAAAGAGAGCTTTGATATGTTCTTAGCGTCATTAGCAATATTATCAATACTCGTATTAAATAGCGAAGCGTTGGATCTTCCTTCGGTCGAACGTGATTTCATGACATAAAAGTATCGCGAAACGGCACTTACGGTATATCAATTTGAAGCTTAGAGTCTGAAGAATAAGACGGCATATGTGTTTCATGAATATTCAAAACACAAAATGAGTAGATTCAAGTTAGAGCGAACCATAACTAATTTCGAAACATGGAAAATCTGGGAGATGACGTAAGAATTCAATTTCTTGACATAAAAGAATTACAAAATGCCACTTATATGGTACCAATTTGAAGCTTAGAGTCTGAAGAAAAAGATGGCATATGTGTTTCATGAATATTCAAAACACAAAGTGAATAGATTCAAGTTAGAGCGAACCATAACTAATTTCGAAACATGGAAAATCTGGGAGATGACGTAAGAATTCAATTTCTTGACATAAAAGAATTACAAAATGCCACTTATATGGTACCAATTTAAAGCTTGAAGTTTCAGGAAAATGACTGTATAAACGTTTCCGGTTAATATTCTTACGATTAGTACAAAATGGCCGATCGATAGGTGCAGCAAACAATACCGGATTTGCTGTCGAGTCCACGAAATCAAATCGTACAATCGAATTCAGTGATCGAGTTAATCGATTTGTTCTCCTAATATACCGCAAAGAAAAGGGTGACTCACCGGGGTGGTCGGAATCTCTCTTGAAAGGGTTGAGACGCGTAGACGCTGTTGTTGCGATTACGATCGATTTTATCGGAGTACTGTGAACAGGTATCCGAACTCCGTCGTCCGGAAACGAGATTAACGTCACTTCTCGATGTTCCTCGCCCAAGGGAGAAGTGAAACGTGCCCCGTGGCGTGAAATTAAACCTCGTTAGGGATCGCATCCCTAGCTGTTTCCACGCTCTTTGCGACACTCCCGATGGATAATTTCATTCATTAAAAATCCATTTTCCGCCACGACTTACCGCTAACTTTATTCATGGAAAATTAAAATAGGAACGAAGATAATTATTTAAGAATTAAGACAAAGAATCTCTCTGAATGACCATCGAAAATATACTCGCGAAAGTCCATTTCGAGCGGAAGAGGAGGACGTGCGACAACTCTCCAGCCAACTTGTCCATTTCCTATCATCGACCACGTTCAATCTCATTAAGGATGAGAAGAGAAAGAAGAAGAAGGGTAACGCGTGGGCGTCGGTCAACAAGGGTGACACACAGAGGAGACAGCTTAAAATTTCATTAACGAATCGTCGAAGGGATAGCCGAGGGCTGCGTTAATCTCATTTCCGTCCAAGGAGTGGATCATAGAAACAGACGTCCCATCGCGAACGGAAAATCGATCGTACACCCTTTTTCTATCTCGAGGATCGCTCTCGACACCCTCGTGGCTGGGATTTAAATCGACCGAAAGGACAGACCGTCACGAAACCACGAATTTTATCCCGGCTCCGCAAACACGTCTCGGTAATCCGGAAATGGTGAACCGAACATTCTGGATAAGATCGAGGAATCTCGGAAAGGGTCGCGATAAAAGATTCTTTATACGAAGGGTAAACCGACGAACGGAATGTTTGATGCGGGACGAAGAATCGAGAATAATTTCTTAACCTTTGAGATAAGAAATGGAAGAAGAATAATGTTTTTAGCAGCTTTTGAAAGGAACCACAGGAAATAAGAAATTAGATTGAAATTGTGGCTCTCTCCATGGTCCGCCGTACGATTGTTAAAGGCGGTCCCTAATTTTTCATTTTCTTAGACCTGATTTATAATTCAATACTTAATTTTAGATACTGAAGCTTCAATAAGGCGTATCTCTATAAAAAGCGGAAAATACCGTCGGCTTAGAACTCAAGAATAATTTTCAAAAGTTCGTAACAGTTTCCAAGGATTAAAGAACTTCCGCGTTAAAGGAGCAATCTGTTTTTCACGGAAGATTACCGCACCCTATGCGAAAAAGCTCTTTCCAAGGCATTTAACGTTCAACAAGTTTCCGCAGGAAAATCAAATAGCATTAAACGCGATGCGATTTAACTAGGGATTTTTAAAAAAACACAAAATATTGTGAATTATTGCATTTTAATGAATTGGGAAGGGTTATTTCATGCCAAATCGATCACTTTTTGACGTCACCATCGGTGATTTTGTTCTGTTATCGGTTTCGAATTTGTTTCAAAATTATAGGACTTCGAAATTTGCAATTTTTGCTCATTTTGACGAAAACGGGATTCACTTACGAATTTTTATCTCCGAAACTATTTGTCCGATTGACCTACATCTTTTTTTGTTTTATTCAAAAAGGATTGGACTATTATAAAATAATTTTTTAACCTCGATAATTAACTTTATAATGTCGAAAAATGGGCAAAACTTGCAAACTTCGAAGGCCTGTAATTTTTAAACAAATTTGAAACCGGCAAAATGATAACTTCACCCCCTAGTTTCAAATGGGCTACAATATATTTCATTTAGAACAAAATCCCCGATGCTGACGTCAAAAAGTGATCGAGGAATGACCCTATAATTATTTTTAACAGTGGAAATGTTGAATTATAAAAGAAAATCTAGTAACACATATAGAATTCGTAATGATTGATGTCCCCTAAACACGTGAGATGATCTGTGAAAAGCTTTTCAGCAGTTTTCGTATCGCTGATCGATTCTTTTCAAAGTTTTCGGTCCGATGACCCGAAATTCAACGGAGAATCAAAAAAAATCGTACGATAAGCTTGACGTTATTCGAACGAAGCGAGCATGTTGTAAAGGGGATTCGCAATTTTATAAAATGTATCGGTCTCGAGAAGCATCGCGACAACGAGAAGGAACAGGCTCGAAGGAACTTAAATTCACTTTGGCGGATTAACGCCGGTAAATGAAGTTATTGCGAATTGATATTGCGCTGGAAATAAAAATACGAACGACCGGGGTGTAATTAAAAAAGTAAATTACAAAGAGGAGACACCTGTTGCGACGAAAGATTTCATTCTCCCAAAGGAACTTTTCTTTTCTCAATCGAAGGTGCCTTCTCGACTTTGATGATTCCAATTTATTTATTTATTTCTGTGTTAAAGTATACCATCGACTTTATATTTGAGGATGTCAGACTTTGATGACTTATATTTTTTAAACAAATTCGAAATTGATAAAATAATCACTTAAACTACCCCTAATTTTACATAAATTATATTAAAATTCAATTTCATCGAAAATCCATTCGATCAGTTACAAGAAAATTGATTTGTAACATACTGTAATATTATATAATTTCTGTTATTTAACCCTGGGTCAACCGAGACCCAAATTCATATAATATATACAAGAATATTAGTATAATTTTTTAATGAAAGAGTTTCATATATTGGAAGAAAAATTCTGAAAGAAACTACAGGAAACACAAAATTGCATTAAAATTGGGACTCTCTCCATGGTCCGCCGTCCGAGGATTAAAGGTAATTTCTAATAACCGAATTAACGGAGCATTAAAAATTGATATTCAAACAGGAAACGTCGATCAACGCTAACCACAATCAAATTCGATCTCTACTAATCTGATAATCGTGCCACTAAATGTCCCGGTGTGTCCAGAAACTCGAAACCGCGATTCTAGTTAGACGAACGTTTAATATTTCACGCGAAAATCCATTGAATCACTAGTCTTCCCTGCTCCCGATCAATTTCAATCCTATGGAATATTAACAAACGTTGCAATCAAATCCATTTGACGCTAAAATCAAAGGTCAATGAGCTATTGATTAATTCCGATATGGCTTCAAAATTTCTCACGCGTTTATTATTCGAAGGCAGGGGATACGACGGAAAATATAAATCGTGCAGTTAAGCCAGTAACTGGGACCTTTAGCAGCACCGTTTACCCAAGCATTTCATTTCTTCCGAGGTAGCTGAGAAATTAAATCGGCCCCGGGATTTAAAGTGGCAATTTCGTGGAGGAAAAGGCCGCCACGGGTAAACTAGGATACATGTTCGCAGGTCTCATCTCGTTCAGTTTGTCGGATTTACGATCAGGTCGGTCCGAGCTTTTAAAACTTTCCAACGATTTACTGCCATTTAATCGTTCAACGAAGCTGCATATTCCTATTAACTATGATTTAACGATCACGAAATATATCAACATAAGAAAGTTTAATAACTGAGAACTCCTGTCTTCCATCGGAATCAAAATTTTTTAAACAAAACGAATCAGGGAATTTTTATGATTCTATATTTAATTGATTTAAAGAAATCGATTCGATAGATTAATATCACGGGGAAGCAATTTTCTCGCCAACTTTCAAACTTAATTCAAAATAGAAATAGATTGTCAGCATTCTATTCTTCATTGAATTAAATTATCATTAATACTCGTTAATTAAATTATTGTAATGAATTTATTCACGAATCTTACGAAAATTTATAGAACTGGTAGATCAATAATAGTTTCCTTTTCAGAGTTGAGAGGTAAGAACGAGAATGATGACAAGAACAAGCATACTAACATCGAGCGTAGCTGTTCTATACGTGGTTGGGATATCTGTTGCGGCAATGGAAGAAACACCCTCTTCCTCGACGAACTTTCATCACTACAACACGATGCTGAATTCAGTAGGTTTTGACGATCCAGTTCCAGACAAAAGAGCATACACTTACGTTTCCGAGGACAAAAGGCTACCGGTTTACAACTTCGGTATTGGAAAGCGTTGGGTCGATAACGGCGACGATAAAGTAAGCAAGAAATGCCAATATCTATTTAAGATAAATAGATCAAAATTTCCAAAGATTCAATTCCTTTCGATATTAACACACAATAGAAATTCGTATTGATTTTAGAAGATTTTCTAAAATTTGCAATCTCAAAAATTAAACCTCCTAAGGTTAAAAAATCCAGATGAAAAAATTTTGAAAAATTAAACCTTCTTAGCTTAAAAAATCCAAGTGAAAAAAATTTCAAAAATTTAATCTCTTAAACCTAAAAAGTCCAAATGAAAAAATCTAAAAAATTTAACCTCCTAAGCCTAAAAATTCAGATGAAAAAATATCTCAAAAATGAAATCTCCTCAGTTTAAAAAATCCAAGTGAAACAAATTTCAAAAATTAAACTTCTTCAGTCTAAAAAATTCAAGTGCAAAAAATCTAAAAAATTTAACCTTCTAAGCCTAAAAATTCAGATGAAAAAATATCTCAAAAATTAAACCCCCTCAGCTTAAAAAGTCCAAGTGAAAAAAATTTCAAAAATTAAACCTCGTCAGCTTAAAAAATCCAGATGAAAACAAAAATTTATCAAAACCTTGAAAAAATTATTCCAATGTTCCAGAGAGGACTACCGTATTCCTTCGGCTTGGGTAAACGACTGAAGCAATACAGTTTCGGTCTGGGAAAGCGAAACGACAACACCGATTATCCAATCAGGCTAAACCTTGATTATCTCCCCATGGATAGTCTCGTCTTGGAATCGCAAGAAAACTCGAATGATTTTCTCGAAGAAAAACGAGGAAGACAACCGTACAGCTTTGGACTGGGCAAAAGAGGCATGCACTTCGCATCCGGACAATCGGTGACCACTGGAAAAAGACCAAACGATCCCTTTAGCCAGAGATATCACTTTGGTCTTGGCAAAAGAATGTCTGAGGACGATGAGGATTTGCTACAATAGGACCTCCTGGTCCGGAACTACGTCGCTCGATCAGTCGAACGATACTCGATCATGTAAACGCGTCAAAAAAGTAGCTCCACCTCGATGTCGCACAGTTTTATTGTCAGACAAAAGTATATCGATAACGACAACAATAAAGAACAAGTTTTGAAGTTTCAACGTCTCCTTCCCGAATTCTTCTTCATTCTATTCTAGTTTATTTTCATTTTATTACTCTTTCTCTGGTAGAAATTCAAATCTTAGAACTGGGTACCTTGAAATTAGAATTTCAGCTGATTTTCCCTTGGATCGTGGAAGGTTTCGATTTACTTCTTAAATTTTCTTCATTTTTTCGAAATTTTTTTCCAATTAAGTAGATCTACTTTTCACAAAAATTTCGAATTTTTGTAATTGTAATTATGGAATAATTATGGGTATCTCGAAATTAAATTTTGACATGGAAGGTGATGGTTTTTGAAAACACTGTTGAATATTAAAAAAACATTGATTATTTTTATCTAAAATTTGGAAACATTTTTAGAAAATTTAGTAGATCTACTTTTCACAAAGGTTTTCTATGTTTCTAGTCATAATTACGAAGTTGGATATCTTGAAATTAGATTTTTAATAATCTTTTCTTTCTTTTAATTATTAAAATGATAATTGCGTATGTGATGATAATAATAATGAAAGGATGTTATCTTTATGCTTTTATCTTTATGCTTAGTTACTTATAGAGCTACAATAAGCTTCTATTGTATATTTTTACTAAAATGAATTAAAAGTGTTAAAACAGAGTGTCTCGGTTGTATCTTCTTCATTTAATATAAATAAACAATTTGAATTCATACAAAACTTGTAAGACCCTCTTTCATCGTTCAATTTTTGTTTCCATATCTATCAAATAAATATTCTTCAAAATAGAAAGAGAATAACATTGAAGATTCATTTTTTCAAGCCCTAAAAATCCAACATTTTCGATATAATTAAAAATTAAAGGAATCAATTTTTTCGACGTCATTAATATCAGAAATCATTGAAACTGAAGAGCAGTATGATAAATAATGAGTCTGCGACGTATCATGATGAATCTGACACGCCCCCCTTTTAATTCTGATTATTCCTCAGTTATTAGCAGTTTCTGCTCAGAGCTGTTCGTCGAAGTTGACAAAAAATCTTTTTCCAGTGTGTTTAATAAAAAATTTGAAAGAAAATTTAATAAATTAATACTTCAAGCTATAAAATTATCATAAATGGCTACGATTTCCTAAAAATCATGAAGACAAACGCGTGGTTCGAAATTCTTCTACTTTTTATATCAACAAAAGTGTCGTTCGGGATTGAAAAATATTGGCTACCAAACTTGGAATGGGAAACGGCTAGCAACTGGGTGGAGAACCGGGTACCGGAAATAGACAGTCGTGTGATCTTTCCTTTGGAAATGAGACATGCTGCGGGTCTCTCGACTTCCAAGGATCTCAGATTCTCTGGAATTGATTTATCCAGGTCTGGATCATTGGCTTTGCCTAGAAATGGAAATCTACAGGTTTGTACTTTATAATTTGAGTCAATCATTCGATACTTCAATAGGGCCGGCCCTGAGATTTAAGGGATCCGAATAAAATTTATAAAATTAACATTAAAGCTTGCACAATTAATTTAGATTTGTAGATTAGACCAAAATCGTCTTATGGGGGCCCTGGACCCGGGGGGCCCTAGGCTCAGGGCCGGCCCTGCACTTCAAACATTGTCCCTGATAGAGAAAGTAAAGGATCAATCTTTTATACTGGAAAAACATTGATTACGGTAGATTCATCTTTAAAGAAAGAATTCTAAATGGTGTTCTGCCAGCAGCATCAGTTTTTAATTTCGCGATGAGAGAAAATATCGACGCGTCACAAGGATTTTGCAAGCAATGACAAATTACTTCGAAAATTGTGTTGAAGCTTTCTCATTTCGTGCTTCCATTAGTCCGTAAAGTACAATTGACATATAAAACATAAATCAGTTTCTCTTGAAATAGAATCTAAAAATATCAAAAGATACAAATATGTATCCGTTGATGCTTCATTAACCGGGCTGATGTGTTTCAAAAATCACAAAGAATACTTCGTGAGAATTAAAAAGTTAATAACTACATGAATTTCCAAGCAATCTATTTATATTGTATTTTATTTTTTCCCGCAATTTTGGGTTTTGTTAGGTAAAGTATATACATGAATTCGCGAATCTTTTTCTTGCTCTACAATTTTTCGAATTAATTAATTTTAAACAATTTTCAAGCTTTTGAAACGGAAGTTCCAAAAGGCAAAAAATTCATTTTCGACATCTAACAAAACACTAAATTGCGGGAAAAAATAAAATACAAAAAACGCTTTTCATTTATTTTTAATCTATTCCCTGGCAACCTTTAATTTGCGATATTCTGTATGAAATCTAAATCAAAATTTGATTACTTATATTTTTTAATAAAATTTAATAAAATATCGCAACAGTTGAGGGAGAAAGAAAAATCGTCGGAAAGAACCAGCCAATGGCTGAGATCGGGACACCTGTTTTGGGCCGATCCCGAGAATTGGAACGGAAGTTCCGAAGCTGCGCCTCATCTCGAGCAAGTTCCCTGCCGTCAGGACGACATAGTTTTGCCAGAAAAGAAGAGGACTCTCAGTGTCCTTCTACCGGTAGGAAATATAGAAGTAAGATCCGTTCGAACATCCGACGAGAAACAACCCCTCGGTTGGCGGCAATGGATCGAGGTGCAGGGCGGAAGAGATTTTTACAAAAAGGCGTACATCGTCAGGTGAGTGGGAGTTTTACACTCGACGAAGGAACTTGTAAAAATCGAAGAAACTATTCAGATACGCCGAGTACAGCTGCAACACGTGTCCCTGCCAAAATGACCCGAACAACGATTACTTGGAAGAAATCTGCGCGATTCAGAGGCCGAAATGTGGATTCACGCCCTGCGAATTCCCTCTTACGGTATATTAATTGAAATTCGCGTTTTCTGACACGAAATAACGAGGGAATTCTTCAGGTGGAAGGCCACTGTTGTCGATACTGCGGCGGTAGACTGTCTTTGACGAAGGAAGCATCTCTGCCTGTGGTTCGAACAGCCGCAGAGGAAGCTTTCGAGAGTTATACGAAAAGACTTGCATGGCACGTCAGACGTACCTGGAAGGGGACAGTCGAGGTTTTGATAAAGGGAAAGACCGATTATTCCGCTATCGATATCCTCGAAGCGGTGGAAAAAATGAAAAGGATCTTGATAAGTAAATATTTTATCAAATTAGTCGCACATTTTCCAAATCGATTAATTCCAAAAACCAAAAGACTAAGGAAATTGATAAAATATATAAAGTTAAGGATCAATCCAACGCTTTGGTACTAAAATTGAAAAAATTAAATGAATGGAATTAATCACTTTGGCATGTGAATAGGTTAATTATATTTTGCTAATTTCGTCGTCTTAAAATCTTTGAATTTGAAATAATATTTCATTTCTTCCTTTCGAACAGCTATGAATATTGAAGTATCGAGCACCGAAACCGCAGGTGCAGCTCTGCAAGATAATCGATTGGCAGTTGCACTTGTTCCTCTCCTTGGAACGCCGTTTATCATCCTTCTTATCATCTTCTTCGTTTTCCTGTACTTCGGCTATTCGTACAGGCAGTAAGTACAATCACAGATATGATTTATATAAGAAATAAGACAACAGTAATTCATTGAAACAAATAAATTCAAAAAGAAGAGAGAAATTAAATCGCGAGATTAGTATTAAACTCGTAAAATATCGAGCTTAATACTTCATGGTATCATACCATTCAAAAAAGAAATTGTAAAAGATACAGAAAAATCAAATTAGCAAGCATAGTGACATTAAAATGACTCTCCATCTAAAGATGGAGAGTCATTGATAGTTCCCCTCTTCTATGACAAATTTTGCCGGGGCTCTTCAGCGTGTAGCCTCTTCTTTCTTCGGCAATAGCCTCCAAAAAATCACTCGCGAAAATTGTACTTGCTTCGTAAGAAGAAGCAAGCACAACTTAAGTTTCATTTCACTTCACTGCACTTTGATACTTCATTTTTGCAATCGGGTCTAATACCACGACTGCGACTTACGAACTAAGGCTTGGCCTTAAGAAAAATCAAGAGATGTTTAATTAATTAATTAATTTGCATTCTCATTTTTTCTCTCGATTTTTTGTTTTCCAACCCCAGATACAAGCTTCTCACGTATTGGAGGAGAATACGAAGAGAAACATGAAAGCTTGCTCTGGCCCTGCCTGCTTATAAACTAAATTCATTCACACCAGAAGTAAACTACCTGCCTGCCTATTGCTATATTTAAAAAGGGCAAAAAACATTCTCACAAAAATTCACTCCACGATTCTCATATGTACCACCCGGGTACAAAAATGCCTATACCTAGAGAGAACGTCCCGGGACGCCTCCGACACCCGAGTTCAATTCAACATTCACACTCTAAAAATCATACCTTTTTGCTGAAATCGACTGACAATTAATAGTGAACATTGTACCAAAATTAATATATTTTATTTTCATATTCTATTAAATATCTAATGTAATATGTATGAGTTGTAATAATTTTTCAACTTATTCTCGATGAGTATTTTCTAATTGTATGGTAATATTATAGTAAATTAATGTTGTTAATAAACGATACAAATCCCACGTCCTAACCACACACACACATGTGGAATTTATATCGTGTATAGTTCATTATGTTTGTCAGTCGCCAAAATATATTATATTTAATATTAAACCTTGTCCACCGCCCTCCACCCACGCGAGTACATCTAAATACCCGAATGAGCTTTGGGCATAAAAATGAACAAGGCCAATGGTAATTTCCACCTACCAGTTTTCTTCATGTGTGCTGAAATGCCTAAGCTAAAACGTATGATCAGTAAAAACTAATACATTGGTATTTTAATTTTATTAAAAAAAAAGAAAATCATTCAAATAATATGAATAAAATTGAAGAACGTTACAATATCAAGAGAGATTTCAATATCAAAATAAATAATCTAATTAATCAAAGATATTCATAATTATTACTTTGACATCGAAATCTGCTCGTCGCGAAATAATTTCTTGTACATATAGAAAAAAGAAATGTATTCTGAAATCGGAGGGTCATCCGACTTCTCTACATTTTTAAATTCGAAATATGTGTATATAAATATGTACAAGAAAACCCTAGCCTGAGCTAAGAAATAAAACACAGAAAAACAATTTGCACGATTATCATTGTATAAAATGTATACAATGATATTCGTGAGTCACTATGCTCGCTCAAAAGATAAACATTACAACCGATCCCCGTGTCGATTCGGACCATTCGTCCTACGCCATGATGGGGACCGGAGGAACTATAAAACATGCGACTCACCGATCGTTGACTTGTACCCCTGTACTCGTAAAGCATCTTTGGAATTGACCCACGACTGACCCACGACTGACCCATGATTGATGAGGTGTTCTCGTACAACCCAGATTAGTCACTTTGTCCCTTAGTTTGCCAAAGAAATGATACCCTCACTGGCCAAAGCTCCGTTCTGAAACCGAAAGTACTAAACGGTTGAAATATTTGTCATATATTCGAATTTCGAATAATCTATATTGTTTCCCAATATATTACAATTAACATATTTAAATTTATTCATTCAAACGTCCAACGAGCAAGCATTTGCAACTTTATGAATAATTAGTAGTTTCCTAACCTAACCCAATTCTAATGCGCAAGTAAACTTTTAAACACGCAAGAATGACGACGCTATAACGCGCAGTAATACATTTGCGAATGCATGCCAAGATACTACAAAACACAGTAGAATAATTACCAAAATATGCCAAATCGTGTAGATAATCACATCATAAAACACATTAACACGACTAATTAAGGAGTCTCGAAAGATGTCACAAGGGCAAGAAGGATACTACACACACATCGACTAGTCCCCTAGTTATACGAGCCCAATTAGCACGTGACCACTTCGACCAATCATACGTCACGATCGGAAGTATATGTAAGCTGAGGTGGGGCGCGACCAATCACAGATTGCGTTATTCTCCCGAGACTTCTTGTCAGCTAAAAACAATGCTATGTATAATAGAGAACCACACCGATAACGTGTTAATAGACCCTCATAAATGTGCGTAATTATACATAATATACGTAATTATGTATAATATAACACTCAGATGAACACATGCTCCATTAATTTAATCGTTAACTCGTACCAATATAGATTGACAGGTAGATGTAACCCCCTTAACGGTCGCGGGAAGACTGTGTTTGACTGTGTTCTAGGTTAAACGGTTGACAACAAAATACCGTGATGCTCAATAAACTATTTTGTTTAGTATTATTCCTGCCGCCGAGCTACCTTGATTCAAATTTTAGTTTATTCTACTTATATTTATTTAATCACAATATTTAATTTTATAACTATTTATTAACTGAAATTTTATTAGATCTATTAAAATTGATTAGTTTTGCAACTTCTATGTGTAGTTATATTACAAAGTTTCTTCTAATTATTATACTTTTGTATAATTACCTTCATCAGTAGAAATAATTTATGAAAAATCGAGGATTTGAGAACGTGAAACGACGAGTAACATTTAAAGCCAACAATTTAACGAGAAATAGGTATGGTATCTCGAGGAGGTTATATTTCGGTGAAATATTCACTGGAAAAGTGGTGATCAACTTTTCCATAAGATAGTTATGTTTGACCCTTATATCCCGCCAACACTGTTGAAAGAGTATAGGTCACACGAAAAAAAGAGATAGAAAAAAACATAAAAGAGCGGACGATGGAAAAAGTAATTACACGGATATGAAACACGAGACACGGTATGCAAGTGCCTCCACTTCCCCTCCTGTTGCATCCTTCAGACCGGAAGTCTGCGAAATTAACTTCCCTGCTGGATATTTCTCCGCTAGAGTGGGTGAAATTTGTTTGTTTCAAGTCTTTCAGGGTTCAATTTTCTCGAAGATACAAAAATCTTGTTGAAATTTTTATTTTTCATCGAAAATAAATATCCGTATTATTTTTGTCACAAATTACAATTCGAATTTCGAATCTTAATGAAATCAACAGAAAAGGTGGCTGTTTCGAATTTAACCAGCTGAATTGTGTTTGCGTGGAGCAAACCGGACATGTGCAAATTCAAAAGTTCCGTTTCCGGTTGTTTGCCTCCTAGTGAGGTCGCTACAAATGGAGTTGGTAAAGGTACAAAGGTGAAACGGATATCGAGAGATTTACCTACTCAACAAAAGTAAAAAAGAAAAAAAGAGTGAAAATGAAGGGAGGAAATAAATTAGAAAAATCTTGTAAATTGTAAAATCAGAAAGTAGCAGAGAAGTATACGTAAATAGAAACAGACGTAGGAATAATGAAGGGGAGATCATAAGCAGAGTCCGAGAATGTTTCAATTTACGAAATAGCGGTGGCAACAACCTAGTAGCCGACGAACTCGCTCCCATTTACTATTTACCATTTTACACTCGGCAATTTCTTCGTCGCCGTGTTTTGCAGCGACCCTTTTGCCAGAAACTCGCCTCATTTAATTAGCTCAACCTCCCAAATTGACTCGAACATCTTATTTCAGGAATGCCATAATTTTTGGCACTTTGCAATGGAAAATTAATGGAAATATATAATAGCTTCGTAGAATATAATACTTTTCAAAGTTATTTAATTAAATATTATGGTGCATCAAAATAATATAAAGTATTTTATTTGCAATTTTCTTCGCCCAGGGCCGGCTCTGAGATTTCGGGGGTCCGAGGCGAGCTCTAAGAAAGTACCTCAAATAAAATTTATAAAAGACGCAAAATCGTCTTATGGGGGGCCTGGACCTTGGGGGCCCTAGGCGGCCGCCTAGTCTCCCTAGGCCCAGGGCCGGTTCTGTCTTCGCCCCCTGGATATCCCATGGTTTATAACATAAATTTTTGCCTTCCATTATTCAAGCTCTGATAATTTTAATTTAAAAAAAGAATCATCATCGCTTCATGAATTTTTCTCTGATAAATTACAACAAAAAATTATGTTTTCCAGCATGCTATCCGGCTGCACAGATATATTCTCGTCCATCAGGGACGGTGTACGAGTGGACAAATCTCAACCCAGCAAACCATTTGGTTTCGCTCGTTTCGAAAATGTTCCAGAGGGCAGCGTTCAAATAGCCAACGTAGAAAACGTCGAGCAACCTGTTAAAATCGAGGAGAACGAGGAGGAGGACTCGGGTGGAAGATTCGAAAATCCTTTGTACAGATCCAAGAGGAGAAGAAAAGAGGAAAGTGAGGTGCTAAATATGGAGGCTCCTTTGAGATTGGCTACGCTTAGAGATAAAGTGGAGGAGATCGAAGAAGCAGAAATTGATATCGACGAATGAAACAACAATTCCAGAGTATATTTAACATTTTATTGAATATGCAATAAAGAGTTTTCATTCACTTATGGAAGTAACTGCAAAATTTAATTTCAATTCACGAAGCACATATTAGAAGCGTTAAGGGTTGGAGGATAAATCGGATAGAAGAGACTTTCCAGCCCATGGAATAGCGCGGAACTTACTGAGAGAAAGAGCCAGGGGTACTAGAAGAAGGGATTGTACTGCCAGCACTCCCACCCTCAGATGCGCAACCCCTATACCAGAACCTCCAGTGCGCAACAACGCTCCAATTGGATGATTACCATTCAACGAAATTTGAAATTTCTAATGAGAAATATCAATAAACTTATTCTCGAGTTAAATAAAACAGGTGTTTTAACACTAGATTGCTGGAACAAGTCAATTTGATTCATTTACGATTTTATTGCTATATTAAATAATTTTTTAAAAACATATGTTGGTTTTTAATAGAATTATGAAATGTATTCAAATACTAATTCCTTCCCCTCCCCACTCCTTGTTCCAAAAATCCATTTGTGCTATACCTGTTTTGACGGATGCGAGTCCGGCAATCCAGTGTTAAAGAGTAGTTAGGATGTGTAAGAAGATGGTCCTTGAGTTACTATAATAACATACCTCCATGGAATGAATTTATGTAGAAAAATAGAAGAATATAAAATTTGTGTAAAATGATTAATTTAAAAAGCTAAAAATGCTGTGTAAATCTAAGTTTTTATTCTTTTTAATTTTAAATTGCACGCCCCAGTTTGAAAACTATACCAGTGACGCCAGTTAGCGGTGAGCGCAAGAACTAACAAAATTAAATATCCTTTTTTTTCCATAAAATAAGCAACTTTTATGATTCATTGGCATTACTAAAATATTCTATGGATTTAGTTATAATAAAATAATTCCAATACAATTAGCTGCGAGCCTTACGTTTGTTATTTATAAAATAACACTTTGCAGACGCTGAAACACTATAGCCATCTAGTGGTGAAACCCTCATCAAATTACTGTTCAAAAAGTAAATTCGAATCGTATTCAAACATTCCCGTATATTTTATAAAAGGTAAGCATTTACAATATTATAATAGTGGCATAACTTTTATAGAAATACCAAAAAAATTTGTCTATTTCATAACATGATATATTATTCTAATTCAACTGGTCGCTATAGAATTTTCTATGATTCTAATTTTGTTAAATATTATCAACTTTTGCATATTGCAAATAAATAACTTTATATTTGTTTTCTATGTTCAGAGAGTATGGATACATTTATTTGTAATAAATGCTTTGCTACGCCATATAGGGGAAAAAAACCATTTTGCTTAACACAATGTGGTCACATATATTGTCATGGATGCATACAGCAAGGTAAATTTAATAAAATAATTTTTCAAGATAATGAGTATTTATGAAAATATATTTCTTGTAATATAGCTGAGAAGCAGTGCCCTCAGTGCCAGCAACCAGATATATTTTCTGTGGAGTTACAACAACCATCACTGGCAAAAGTAGAAAATTTCTTTGCTCCACTTAATGAATCATTGGAATCATTGCATAAAATATGTGGATTCCAAAATAATCAAGTGAAAATTATGATACAACGTTTCTATGAGATTGTACGTTTTATTAATCATTTTATATTTAATGAAAACAAGAATCTAATCAATTAATCAAATTTAAGGATAAAAAGTATGAAAAACTGAAGACTCACTATTATAATCTTACTCATAATATAAAAATGCTGAGAGACAAATATATTAAGCTCAAAACGGAAAATACAGAACAAAAGAAGAAACTTATGACCTTTGAAGTAAACAATAGAACACTAAATTCTTTGAGTGATTCTACACCATTAAGCGTTGAAAATCAAAGAAATGCAAACAGAAGGTATAATATATATATATATGGTAATTTTATTCTATGAAATTTCTTTTTTGAAAATATTTAATCTTTTCTGTTTATAGACAAGCACCAAATTCATATTTTTCATCTTGCGGAACTAATATATCAAGTCAATCTTTCAATGCAGGAAGAGGACATACAATATTAGAAGGTTTTCGTATACCTTATCCTCTATCTGTAAAATCAGTTGGTTCTCGTGGAACTTCAGATTCTAATTCTACTTATACATTTAGACGTTAAATACGATTCTAATATTTTCAAGATTCAAGTATTATATGTATTTGTTAATCAACTTTTCAGAAATTCTTAAACATAATTTTTAAGTTTTTAAATTAAGTTTTTAAATTATAAATTGTAAGTTTGTTTTATATCGATTAAGCATTATAAAATGCAATGATTATGACGAACAGAAACAAGTGAAAAGGTTAAGTAAAATCGAAGATAAAATAATTTACATACATATAGTATTTTGAAAAATACAGATATGCTTATTTTTACCATCAATCATAAGTCTTAACGACTAACAGATATTTTAAGAGAAAAATATCTGTGGAAAAACAAGTTTATTTTGATCGTATCAGTGAATAAATGTATAAATTTAGAAATAATTACATGATAACATGAGATTAACGATTACCTCATGATTGTACACTAAGTAAGCTAACAATTTAAAAATAATTCATGTTTTCATTAATGTTCAATAAAAGCTACATTGCCATATATAATTGTGTACAGTTTATGGCCTTCTTGCCCACGTGCGATTTGTGTTAGCATAGTATTTTATTCGTTCAACGAAAGACCAACCTGTTTTTGCGCAGCCTAGGAAGGCCCTCTATTCTTACTTCTAACGTCGCACTTGTATACACGGTGGACAAAATATATGAACAGAGAAAACAAGCGATAAAGTCGACGATTGAAGGATATACCCAATATAAGACCACTAAGTATGCTGTCCGGTGTCACGACGCGCTTGCGCAGACGAAGCATACTTAAGCCAATCAGGGTCAACATGCGCAGAACGAATGAACACTCGTCGTATGAAAGGTATGGTCTATTATTGAACGAATAATAGCAATGGTATGTAAATAAATACATGTAACAATGGTAAAGTTTTAAGCATTAATACAAAATGACAACACAACCTAAACAATTAAAAGTGGCAGATACGAAAGCCTCATTTATTACATCGTTGATAGTAAGTAAAACATGATCATTTCTACATAATTTACTATAGTACGTGTCAGATATTTCTGCAAGGTTCAGTGTAGAAATTGAGGAAAATTTAACTAGAATTTTTAATTATAAAAACTACAGTTTTATGTTTTTAAGAAGTAAAATTCAACAAATTTATTTTCGATTTAATATTTAAGTTTATCAAGATTAGTTAGATTAATATAATGTTATTTTAGAAAACAAGAATCTTATTCATTGTTTTACAATGTAATAATGTTGATTTAAATAGGCAGGAGGACTAGCTGGTGTTTCTGTAGACATAATATTATTTCCACTAGACACATTAAAGACACGACTACAGTCTAAACAGGGTTTTAAGAAATCAGGAGGATTTTCTAATCTTTATAAAGGAATTTTTCCTGTGTTTATTGGTTCTGCACCAACTGGTAAAAATACATGTTGTATAAACATGATTAACATGTAAAAGAATTTAATATATATAGAGAGAAGTATGTAAAATAAAAATATATACATAATGTCCTTTACAATATTGCAGCATCTTTGTTCTTTGTAACTTACGAAGGTATCAAAAATGTAACACAGCCCCGTGTACCTGAAAGATATCACTCTTTGCTACATATGAGTGCAGCATCTTTAGCAGAAATGGTAAATTATATATACAATTAAAACAGAATTATAAATCAAATTTTCATATGTATTAAACGTAGGTAGCTTGTTTAATAAGAGTACCAATAGAGGTTTTGAAACAAAGAAAGCAAGCTTTAATATTTCAAAGAAAAGATGTCAATCTTAGATTACTGTATTGTGGCTACTGGAGCACAGTAATAAGAGATATGCCTTTTAGCTTAATACAGTTTCCATTATGGGAGGGCTTTAAAAAAATTTGGAGTTCAAATGTTGATAGAGATATCCTACCAGCAGAAAGTGCGATATGTGGTGCAATTGCAGGTATAAAATTTTATAACAATAGATTGTACAGTTTTATTTGTTGCATAATTGATAACATAAATCCTCTTAGGTGGCATATCAGCTGCTATCACAACACCACTAGATGTTATAAAAACAAGAATAATGCTTTCACATAAAAATGAGAGTGCCTCAAAATTAAAAGTACTTTATGTTACACAAAATGTTTATAACGAAAAGGGCTTACATGGGTAAGACTTAACATTTTCATTACAGTAAGTTTTGATTTTATAAAACGTTTATTATAAATTTTATAGACTTTTTGCTGGTATTGGTCCTAGAGTAATGTGGATAACTTTAGGAGGTTTCATTTTCTTTGGAACTTACGAAGGAGCAAGAACTGTAGTTATGCAGTATTTCTTGCCTCTTTCTATTCTTACTGAACAAACCGATAAATGTCAGTAATGCTGATAGATATTAAACAAATTTAGTCAAAGCGTTATTGTTAATAAGTACAACTTGGTAAATATAATAATATTTACAGTTACTATATGTATATAAAAGATGCATTTATCATATAGTTATAAAAATAAATTTTATACTTACTTTTGAAAATTGTATATACATTTCGTTTTAACAGTAATATTTATAAAAAATAACGACATTTTCGCAATATAAACATTTTATAACATTTATGTATAAATATATAAACTCTTTTTTAAAAAAGGTATTTAACAATTTTTAAGGTATATGTATACCTTTCTTTTAAAGTATATAACATTTTGTAGCGCTTAAAGTTTAGATTTTAAATTATACATTAATTTTTCTAACTTCATTGCCTTCTGAAGATTACCATTAATCTTCAATTTTCCCATCATGAACGCTGACGCAGGTTTCAGTTTTCCTTAGTAAGCATAAAATTTGTAATCATTAGTACAAATTACTATAATTTAAGTATGAATAGTGCATAAACATGATATACTGTACTATACATGAAATATATTTAAATAGAATAGTTGTAGAATTTTCCACTATAAAAACATTATTTTAATATGTATCTACATACCAGTAAACATTGCAAAAAAGTTTTGAGAGTCCATTGTAAGTACTGCATCTGGTGGTTGATTGGGCTCTCCTTTTCCTACTGCACCTTTTCCATTCTTAAGATCCAAGAACCATATACTAGCTTCATCACCTACAAAAGTTATGTTAATAACACAATCTTAAATTAAATGCTATACAAAGACTATTACCTTTAACATTAAACTGAAATACAGCTCCCGTTTTGTTAACAAGTTCATTGTTTAAATTAGCTTCAATGGCAGTGAATATTTGTGCAATTTTTGCATTTGATTTACTACCATCTTGTGTGGTAGCAGTTTTCTGCATGCCAACAATTTTGGCATCATCTTGCAAACCTAAATTTTCTTCTATAAAGAAATCTAGCATCAATTTGTCTTTGTTTGCTAGAAAAAAAAACATAGTTATTATAGAAAATATTAGTATTTTACATTAGTTGTAAGAAAAGTTGATAAAATGAATACAGCATGAAACAAACCTGGATTACATGCATAATCAGTGAAGTCAGTAATTCCTTCCTGTTTTAATATTTCTTCATCAATTAAAAATTGTCCTGTAATAGATCTACTGTCCTTGGAAATTAAAGCATACACAGCATCTCCCATTATCTCAGGTTTACGGCTAAAATCACTTGAATCAGGACCAGATAACATTTCAATTGCAGCAGTATGAATGGCTAAAATAAAGTTATAAATTAATGAATAAAAACAAAACATTGTTGTGAAAGTAAATAGTGTACCAGTTTTTGGCCAAACAGCATTTACAGCTACACCAGTTTCTTTAAACTCTTCTGCCATTCCAAGAGCACACATTGACATACCAAATTTAGATATTGTGTATGCTACATGATTTTTAAACCATATTGGTTTCATACTTAATGGTGGACTTATATTTACTATATGAGGATTTGAGCTTTTCAGTAAATAGGGTAAACATACTTTAGACCTTAAAATAATTATTGTACTATTAGTAACTTCAATTTTTACACAAGAAGGTTATATCAACATATAATATGGAATTTGTGTGCTTACACTAAAAATGTTCCCCTGGCATTGATATTATTCATAAGATCATATTTTTTCATATCGGTCTGTAATGTGCCTGTTAAAGAAATTGCACTTGCATTATTAATAACAACATCAATACCCCCAAATTTATTAACAGCATTTTCTACTGCAGAAACTACTTGTGCTTCGTCTCTTACATCTACAATACAAGGTAATGCTTTTCCACCCATTTGTTCAACTAAAACAAATGAATACTTTATTTAATAAAATGAATTAAAAAAATAAAATACAGATGATTTTGTATTTAAATTATAATTACGATTTTATATTATAAATATGATTTTATATTATAATTACTTTCTTTGGCTGCAGTATATATAGTGCCTGGTAATTTTGGATGTGGTTCTGCAGTCTTAGCTGCAATAACAATATTTGCTCCATCCTTTGCAGCTTTTAAAGCAATGCTTTTTCCAATTCCTCTTGATGCTCCAGTAATAAAAATTGTACGACCCGCAAGTTTTCTATTTTAAATACCCATATATTGTATAATCATTTCACTAACTAATACATAAATAATATAACAACTATATTAATTGAATCTAAAAATTTGAACTCCATATAATTTTAAACATATTTTTATTGATATATCAAATCTGTTTAACTACTTCAAATGGAAGGTTGGAATATATAATTTCAGCTCTGTCATATTTGTATTGAAATGAGTAGAAATGAATATTCATTATATTTTAAAGTGATTTATCTAACTAATTTACAAACATTTTATAAAATTTATAATTCGTACCCTGTGTTAATCATATTGTAAACAGATTGAGAAACTGCCATAAGAGTTAATAATAATTAAAGAACTTTCTTATTGTAGTAACAGTGTATATTTAAGCATAAATAATCAGATAAAAAAGTACACTTTGCTTCGAAAAACGTCACAGTTTAATGTCCAATTTCATTAATTATCATTGTTGTAAGTTGTAAGATTACCATATTTGACAACATGGCGAAAATTTCATGTATGACAATAATGGGGACTATATAGTGTCCCGCAAATTAATGCACCAATTTTATGTCTGTAAATTTAAATCTTAGAACATAAGTAAGATTCAACAGATTAATATAAATATTCAATGAAAAATAAAAATCTATAATCGTCTTTAGTTGAAAATTAAATGTCAGAATTGTCTCTTAGGGTTTTTGTGTTTCTGATTTGCATAAGTTTTTGTAAATATTATATTTTATCTTTATATCAGTATTTATCGATAGGAAATATAATGATATCTAATACAAGATTCATTTTTAGATTAAATTACTTATTCTACACAATCATTGTTGTTTCGATAATGTCTTTATAACGCAGTTCACCAGAGTCCATAACTGCGACGCGCAGGTTGGAAGATGGTGGGGGAACGCAGCGAGCTCTCTGCTAATCGCTTTCCACTTCGTTTGGGAGTATCGCCAATCAGGGCGAAGATGCGTACTGGAGATGCGCAAAGAACGAAAACTGGTCTTTTCGCAGTTATGGACTCTGGTGAACTGCGGTATATACTGACAACAACCTAAAAGGAAGTTTGAACGTTTATCCAGTAAACTTAGTAAAAAATGAACTTTTGAAACATTTTATTATATTGTTTAACATAAAAATATCATAGGTAAACTGTGTATACATATATATACTTTAAACAAAGTTATTTCATTCATATTAGTATTCAGAAGTCAAGGTTATGTTTATACCGGTAAAACAATGTGTGGTATATTCTGTTATATTTCACAAAATCATGAGAAGAGTTCACAAGTACCAAATGAGGTATTATTTTTTAATTATACTAATCATAAGTTGAAATAAATAAATTATAGAAGTATAATTTTCTAGTGGAATGCTTGTAAAGACTTAATATGTGCCCGTGGTCCTGATAAAGTAACAGAGCGAATTGAATATTTAACTCCAAATTGGTTTGGACACTTTAATGCTTCTGTACTATGGATGCAAGGTTCCAATTTAAATATACAACCTGCTATAGATTCTATTGGAAATATACTTCTGTGGAATGGAGATATATTTTCTGGAGATTTGGTAAATATTTTACGGCATATAAATATATTAATTACATTAAAATTTTGTACTTAATTGTATGTTTTCTAGGCACAAGATAACATGTGTGATACTGATATAATGTTGAATGCTCTTCAATCATCCTTAAATATCATACCTGTATTTCAAAAAATACAAGGTCCATATAGCTTTATATATTTTCAAAAGTCAACTAATATTTTATATTTTGGTAGAGATATTATAGGAAGACATAGTCTACTCTTAAAAGTGAATACAGATGAAAATGTTTTGACTTTAACATCTGTTGCTAGCAAAGAACTAAACGGGATTACAGAAATTCCTGCAATTGGAATTTTTGCAGTGGACTTAACTAGTTCAAGGGTAAATCTTTCATGCTATCCATGGAAAGAACCAGATTTAAGATTTACAGATATCATTGAAACATTAGAAACACACTTAAATGTAGACATTAATATTAGAGAAACTATATTGGAATTTGATACTTTAACACATTTGCACATGCATCCTGATATTAAAGACTTGGAATATCTAGAAAGTAGTTCTTGTCTTGACAATTTTTACAAAACATTAAAATATTTATTAGAAAGTAAGGAAATATATGAAAGAGTAGATCATTTATCGCATCTCCTTCATAAAGCTGTAGAAGTTAGAATAAAGAAACAGCCAAAATTCTGTAAAATGTGTGTACAGTTAGTTTTAAACGGAGAAAAAGTTGAATGCAACCATGCAAAAGTAGGCATATTATTTTCTGGAGGCTTGGATTCTGCAATTTTAGCATTAATTGCAGACAAATATGTATTACAAAATGAATCTATTGATTTGATAAATGTTGCATTTCAAAAGTCCGTTAATATATCTAGAAAATCTAATACAAATAATGGTGAACAAGGTACAGAAGACCAGTATGATGTTCCTGATAGAAAAACTGGGAAGCAAACATTTATGGAACTTTCAAGGATTTGTCCAAAGAGGAAATGGAATTTTATAGAAGCAAGTATCATTACTGTCAAATCTTTATAATTTATGGGTATGATAGATCTTTATATATATTTTTCATCTGTTTCAGGTAAATGTTAGTCAGATAGAGTTGCAGAAACATCGTTCTTCCCGAATTTGTAATTTACTGTATCCACTTTGTACCATATTAGATGAAAGTTTAGGTTGTGCTGTATGGTTTGCAAGTCGCGCAAAAGGTACAATTGATGGAAGTGCTAACATCTACGAATCACCTTGTAGAGTACTTCTATTAGGCATGGGGGCAGATGAATTATTTGGTGGGTATATGAGGCATAGAACGATATTAAGGCATAAAGGGTGGGATGCCTTAGCAGAAGAGTTGAACATCGAACTAGCCAGAATTTCTGAAAGAAATTTAGGCCGTGATGATCGTATCGTATCTGATCATGGACGGCAATCTAGACTGCCATACTTAGATGAAAATCTAGTGCAATATGTTCAACAATTAAAACCATGGGAAAGGTAAATCAAAAGATAAAAGAATAATACTAATGGCAAAGAATTAATATCCTGAAATTGTTTATAGGTGTTATCCAACAGATAAAATGACATCAGGTTTAGGAGATAAATTATTATTACGTTTGGTGGCCTGTAAACTTGGTTTCCAAGATACTGCAAATTTTCCTAAGAGAGCTTTTCAATTTGGATCTCGAATTGCTAATAGTAAAGAAAATGCTAAAGATATATCAAATCGTTTGTAAAATGACGGTATGTATACTTTTATTTAGGAATTGGTAAATAAGATTATAAAATATCTAATGTTGGGATTTTTTAATATTTATTGCAGTTAGTTTTTTAATGTTAATTGACAGGATGATACTTGTCATAAGTATGATAAAAAAGTGTTCAGAATTGTTTGAAATTGAAATGGGCATTGAGGGGTTTACAATACAAGATTAATAAATTATGAAACCAAAAGCATACACGTGTACCCTGAATTGTTACAATCTACCTCAAAAGTATGCCTAATTTCAGCAAATCTGTGATATTTAATATGTGTTACTGCTTTTTTGTGTGTTTTATGTGTTCTAGCTTAGTATGTGCTTGTATTTTATAAAAATATTTTTTTAACCTTATATAGTTTTTTACAGTATATGTATAAACAAAATAAATGAACAAAATAATGAATTTTATATTGTATACCAAATCTATCATGTGTAAGTTATTTAGAGCAATATCAGATAACATAGTATGGATACTACTATTGAATGCTGTATATAGTTCCTGAAGTCGTCGTAGAGTGCGCAACACGACGGTTAGCAAAAATGATTTTATGCTACGTTGGTATTTCAGAACGTGAGACACGAACTTCAATAAGACGGCAGCTCTATTTCATATCTCATCTGTGAGTCAAACATATATTTAAAGTCTGTATATCCCTGTTAATTGTTTATATAAATTGTTGAAAATCATATAATATTTTACATTTTCAGCATAAAAATAATTCAATACTTCAAATATAAATTTTCAACTTTGATCATTTTCATCCATCATTAATATTTTAGCACTGATTTTTCAAAGTAAGAATTAAAAAAAAAAATTATTACATTCTTAGTCAAAGCCATACAAAAGTACGTAAAAAAAAAAAAAAGAAATACAAAGACCTATGAATTGGTACACCTCCTCCCCCTATTGAAGGGGTAAGAGGTGGTTTGCGTTAAGGGTTAGTTTTGGTCGGAAAGGATCGAGGGGGCAAAGGCGCGCGAAGGAGGGCGTCGATTGGTCGGACCAGAGGATGCGTGGTCCGCTCTAACCCGGCCACATCCAGTCTGCCGCCGACTGCATAGTGGCGTGGTTCGTTATTTTTCTTCAGTTGATTTTGGTTCTCGTGCGACGGCGACCGCTGTCAAACGAATGTCGTGATCGTGCGTACGTTATTATATCGGGCATAGACATGACATAACACGTAATTTTGGATGGACACTTCTGTGCATACAGTGCCGGTACACAGTCAGAGGAGGCGAGGTGTTGCGATATGCCGGTGCTGGGACCAGCCTGACTCTTTGCTCCTCTCTGGAACATCGCGGCTCTCCTTCGACCAGGGTCATCCACCCTGTGCTCCAGCCGCTTCGCGTGTCCGCTTTTATCCATTCAACGTGATCCTGAAACCTGGTCATCAACAACCCTTCTGCTAGTGGAAGGTAATTGATCTTTTCTGTTATTTTTTTTTAATATTAATGTTTTGATATGTATTTACAAAAAACCATGCGTTACTAGATTATAAATCATCTATAGGGTAGTTTGTTTTGAATGTTTCTCAGACACTGTTTTTACTCTTTTATCCCGGCAATTATTGAATGAAAATTACTCAGGGTTGAATAGACACGGATTGATTAGGTGTTAGTGGTATGTTTGCGCGAAGAGTCGGCAGCGTTTGAATAGAATAGAGGTTAAGGAGACGGTGTATTTGTCTTCAACTTCCATGCTTGACTTCACTCGCGTTGGCGGAGTGAATTGACTTAAACCGAGTTCTAGGATTTAAAAAAAAGCAACATTAAGCGTTAAGATGATAGGAATTAAGGAAAGAAAAAATAGTTCTTTTAGTGCCTCGTTTTTATTGTTTCTGAAATAGAAAACTGTATAAAATTTTGATGGTTAATAGCCAGTTTTCAGGTGTAAGCGTTACGTAATGTTATTTTACTGTGCATATCTCTGTCCCCTGTGCCTCCGTAGTAAATTGGCCGTATTGTTCCCAGCAGGAGATGGTGTTCTATAGAGTCATTCGAGCTGTATCTGCTCGTAACGAGCAATTAACTTTTGCTCGATTTATCGTTCGCTATAGATCGATATCTCGATACCCCCTGTAAACGAGATAAGCTGTTCGAAAGAGTGTGTATTGCTTTTACGAACGATTTAAGAAAATAAACGAGACATTTATGTTGGTAATATTTCTTTCCTAATGTATAAAATATTTAAGGCGGTTTAAAGGTAGATTAATAACCTACTATTTAATTATCGTAATTAAGAACAAGAAGAATGGTAGTCCATTCGTTTTCTGTTTATTTTCGAGCGCAATTGATTTTCCACGTGTAATCAGCGCTTTTGTTGGTCGATGGAACGCACAGTAGCGTGACAAAGATGTACCCAGAGATTTATGGCCGAAGCATCGCCATGGAAAAGCGATTTACTCGGTGATTTAACGCGGTGTACCTAATTTCTTACACGCATGGTATTCGGTTTACTTCATCGTCTATTTTTGATGGCATCGAAACGATCTCGATATTTACCTCCTACGATGAACGCTGAAATTATCGTTCAATGGAAACGGATCATTTCGACTATCGGTAATCGAATAATCGACTATCGATAATAGGCGATTAATCGTTAGTTACGCATATAAGCCACTATCGTGTATGCTTGCGGTAACTTTTATGTCCGATAAATTATACACAATATTCCTGAAAATTGAAAATCACCTGGGTTTAAAATACAAGGTTTTAAAAATATCTTCTGTTT
Organism: Osmia lignaria lignaria; assembly: GCF_051020975.1. NCBI lineage: Eukaryota > Metazoa > Arthropoda > Insecta > Hymenoptera > Megachilidae > Osmia > Osmia lignaria. The sequence goes on from NC_135036.1 coordinate 6,327,630, forward strand.
ATTTAAAGACTATTCAAATGTGAATAGTTGTTTCTGATACTGGGTCAGTGAAGAATGAGAATTTTTTAAACGTAAAACGCGACGATATGATAACGTGGAATACGAATTTCTTTCGGGTTTAGACTTTCTATGTAATTTATCCAAATTACGCCGGTCGTTAATTGCGGTCTTCATTACCTACTTTTATAGAACCTCATTCGTTACGAGAGTATAAAGATTTCTTCTAATTAAATTGCAAGGGAAAAGAAACAAACCTTTGGGAAAATATTTACCGATGCAGTTTCTATAAATATATACACATCTCATTAAGGAAATATCCCAAATATTTTATTTGTTATTTTACCACAAGGGTCGTCGATGACTCGCAGTATCTAATCATTGCAATTTATTATATCGATTGGCAGTTTAAATATGAAAATGAATTATTTTCATTCTTAGCAATTAGAGGTTAAGTGTGCCTGACCATACACGTTCTCTATCACTCTAGTGATTGATGAAGTCGCGTTATGAAATGACTTGACACAAGCAGATCGTTAGTTATGAATAGAAATTCAAAATTTTCGCCGACCAGGAAATATTGGCCCGAGAAAAACTTGTTCTGCCAAATATTATAATTTGCCTGAGGTTGTCGCAAAATAACTAAACGTGTAAACAGATATTCAAGTTCAACTCATATACGCATTTTCTCACTCCCACGTGCTGGCGCAATATCCAGCACCGATTTAACGTATCTTTAATTTTTATCTACCGAAAAAGCATTCTTCACGGAATTTATTGTACTTCCGTATTTCTAGAGACAGGGGCAGCACTGGGCCTAGGCGGCCGCCTAGGGCCCCCCAAGGTCCAGGACCTCCATAAGACAATTTCGCGTTTACTTGAATATTAATCGATGTAAATGCAAATCTAAATTAGTTATAAAAGCTCTAATGTTAATTTTATAAATTTTATTTGAGGTACTTTTTTTATGTCATATATGTGAAGGGGCCCTTTTTCGGAGCTCGCCTCGGGCCCCCGAAATCTCAGGGTCGGCCCTGTCTAGAGAACGAAATTTATCGAGTATACCGGCAGTTTTATAAGCGATTTCTTTTGCAAAGAATCCGAGTCTTTTGGAAGTCGCGTCTGTAAAAGGGGTCGATAACGGTCGGGCAGAGGGTGAATTTAAGCAGAGCATTGAAATTTATTCCGGAAATTCGCGCATGCACTGCTTTTGCCAAACAACTTTTCCATCAAAACATTGCATAACTGTATGCGGTTGCTAGACACGAGGTAAACCAGGCTATGTGTATCCGTTGATTACGTACATGCATGAACGTATGAGAAATGAAAAAAAAAAAAAAGAATTTCCTTTATTTATCGATCACACGAGCGACACAGACTGTTGCTGGCACGTAACAGCGCGATTCCAACGAACTTTTTCATACGTGTTGCATCAAGGTTTTACAGAAAACAACGTTTGCGTTGCTTTTCTATTTCAACGCTTTATCGTCGGCCAATTTGTGCTCGGCGAACACAGAGTTGCAACTGGTACTCGAGGAAACTGTACGTTCCGCTTTTATGAAGCTTTGTTATCGAGCTTTGTTTTGTTTAGCCGTTCATCGTGGATGAAATTGCACTGAAATAGAGTGTAATTCTCCTGTGAATAGTTGAATAACTATGGATAGAATATACAGGGTGGATCATAAAGGTATTTGTCTTCAGTATGGTCGTAGAGGATCAGGGATATGTTTAAATTAAGGTTAGAACGTATGCGGTAAGGAAGATGGCGTTACAAGAGAAGCAGTAATGCCGGGACTCTTAATTTTGACGATATTAATATTAAAAGTGATTTATTAATAAAAATAGTATTATTTTTAATTATTAAATGTTATAAACTTTAGTATATAATTGGGAAATATAAATATATGTATAAATATCAATTCAAATTTTTCCGCGTAAAGGTTGGTATGAGAGTGGTGGGGGAAGGCCACGGACCTATATAAGGGGCCTCTCTCACGCAACGTCATTCTCTCGCCGACCGTGGGAGAGAGTGGGAGTCTAGGGAAGGGGAAGCCGGGAACCTAGGGGAACCGGAAGTCCCCGGGGATTTCTGGGAACCCGGAAATTCCCGGGGAGGACCACAATCTTGTAAACCTGGAATATTTCGGGTTATTTTAAATTGTGAAATATTTCCAATCAAAATTCTTCTAATTACACAATAGAATACGATTTAATAGAGCAGATTTGTTTATTTGGGAGCAGAATGTGTGCGTATCCGTTATAGAAGTTCGTAAATTAGAAATGGCGAGTAAATAATCGTGTAAAAGGGAACAGATTCTTCCATCGGGAAACCACCATAAAATATTTCGAACCATTGGATACATAAAACTTCTTGAAATAGATCTCAGCTTTACGTGGTTCGAAACGAAACTATAAAAACCTATTTCGAAGTGAAAATTTGATATATGAAAGGAAATAAAAGAGTTATATTTTACTAAAAAGAGAAATGCGAAGAGCCTGAAATAATTTGTACGAATGTGTTAGAGAATATACGGTATTGAAAGCATTCAAAAATGTGACTGAAAGAAACGAAATATTGAACTGCCATCGATTGCTAAAAGAAGGCAGCCATGCATGACGAACATCCGCCCGTTTATTACTTTTTTCGTTCCTTTTTCCTCTTCTTTATAGCACACAGTTATGACGCTGTGTTTGATTCAGTAGGCAGTAACTGAACGATTGCAATCTCGCCAACCACAGTTACTCACGTCACTTTTTTATTTTCAAAATTCATTCAATGAATTTTGACGAGGGGTTATCAGTGACCCAAGCTTCAAATCTAATGCAATCGAATAATAAATAATAAAAAGAAAAAGAAATTAAAATAACTCGCCAACCACAGGTACTCAAGTCATTTTTTTTTTTCAAATTCATTCAATACAAAATTTATTTTACGTTAATTACCACAAGGGGTTATCAGTGACCCACGCTTCAAAGCTAATGCAATCGAATAATCAATAATAAAAAAAAAAATAAATTAGAATAGCATTATTATAATATTATTAAAATAAAATAGAAAATATGCTTATTTCTATTCCACTAATTAACGCGTTAAAAGAACGGTACCTACATATTTGGAATCGGAAGTAGAATAAACTTCTGTTAGGCCAGACCACACGATCCGCCGAACATCTGGAAATTCGATTCGGAGAAGGATCGATTTTCATGGTTTTCTTGTTTAATCGTCGGGGTCGTTGTAGCTTCACCAAAATACTCATGCGCAAATATTTGACTGGTGCGTTCGGTTTGCTGTTTCGTGCAGGGTGCCAGACACGTGGCAGGGTTTTAAATCCATCATATTACACCGGCTCTCTGGAATCCATTTCATCCTTTCAATACCAGTTGAATGTATAAAATAAACCCTTCATTCATCCTAGAAATTTCGAATTTACATGTGAAACTTTTTTTCTTATAAATTCGAAATTGTGGCAATTAGCGTGTTCAAATTTTTTGCAACATCTATAAATTATTATTCAGAATCGACGGTACATAGCATTCTGTTTTTGTATATTTAAAAAGAATCGATAATCGAACCGATGCACTTAATGTCTGACCAATGGTTTACTTTTTCCACTAGCACAGCCCATCTTTCAAATGCATTGCTTATTTCTGTATCACCTCGCAATTCGAACTTTATCGGTTAACTTCATCGATTACCTACCAACTTGGAAACTTTCTACCACCGTGTCACCGTGGCAAAAGTTCAACTTTTAATTTATATCGCGCTTCCTGTCCTAAATAAAAGTGTTCAGCAAACTCTGTTCCAGACTTTGACGAATTTTAAACTGTCGAACCTATTTAGAATTAAGAAAAAAAAAAAGAAATTATCACGAGAAAAGGAATTGAAAGGGACGGGGAAAAAATTGTCTGTTTACAGTTGGCTGATCGATCGTTTGCGGCTCGCTATTCGTGAAACAGGAAGCGGAAGCGTGGATAAGGAAACTGATGAATATCAAAAGGTTGAAAATAATGGGGAGGGATGAAGTAACGTCGGTGTGACGTTGAGAGGCTCGAAGAAGGGCTGGAAAGCCAGACTCTGGTATAAAGGAAACATTTAATTGGGAGAGAACGAAGGGCTGCACCAGGAATGGCTACGCCGCCGGACTCGCCGGGACCGGAAGAGGCACTTTTCGACTTCGAGAGCTCGAGAACAAGGCAACAGACCACCCGGCCCGTCGCCCTCGAGGAACTTCTTCGGCAGACCAAGTTCTCCAGACAGGAAATACGAGTGATGTACCGTGGCTTCAAGCAGGTAAGCGATGCTGAATAATGAATCTGGATATACGATACACGAAATCGTGATGGGTTTCGTGGAATAACTAGAAGAGACATGATTCATTCCCGAGGTTCTTGGAACTACTTTAATTTTCTTGTTAAGATACACTTTGAACTTTTCTTGGGTTCCTGGTATATTCGATTAAAATTCAAATCATGTACACTCGCGATCAAATCAGGCTTCCATTGGGAAAATGGCAATATAGGGGAAGTAGGAATTTTGATTATATTATTATTATAAATAATGTATCTTTCAATTGATAAATATTATATGATGAAATTTAGAACGAATAGGAAAATAAATATTGACTCTTCGACGACGGACCATGGAGAGAGTCTCGAGATAGCGCGGCGGACCATGGAGAGAGCCCCAAATCTGATTCGATCACGAGTGTACCGACTATAAAAATAATTCCGGAAATTGTTTTCTATTTCAATCTGACGGTAACAATTATTTTCCAAGGAAAAATCCTCTCGGTTTCTATATCAATCGTGAGTATATTCACGGTTGTACCCACTCAATTTTCTTCGTTATAATTTTATTTGCATGAATATTCATGGAAGGAAAACGTTCCAGCGAGACCTTATTTCGACCAGCTCACGAAGACCAAGCCTGTTATGCATACGATGCTCTACCTTAGCTCGAAATATTCCTTGGTGAATCAACACTGTATCTCCTACATTATTGCTCGTCCAATTTCTTGTTTTTAACGTTTACGAGTACGAATCTCTCCGAGGTGATTAGGCCAATTATCATTGGGCCAATTAAGCTCTCCTTGTATTTAATTAAAACCTTCGAGCACTGTGGATGGATATATCCGCTTAATGAAAATGAATAATTTTAATCAACAACCCTGGGGAAAATTTACAATTTCATCTTCTAAGGTTTAAATAAACTTTAATGCCTTTTTCCTCTAATAAAAGGTTCAAACTGAAAAGAGGATTTCTACACTCTCTTTTCTATTTGATTAATAGATGAAGGCAATTTAGAATAATTTTAATCAACAACCCTGAAAAAAATCTACAATTTCATCTTCTAAGGATTAAACAAATCTTAATTTCTTTTTTCTCTAATAAAAGGTTCAAACTGAAAAGAGGATTTCTACACCCTTTTTTCTATTTGTTTAATAGATGAAGGCAATTTAGAATAATTTTAATCAACAATCCAGAGGAAAATTTACAATTTCATCTTCTAAGGATTAAACAAATCTTAATTTCTTTTTTCTCTAATAAAAGGTTCAAACTGAAAAGAGGATTTCTACACCCTTTTTTCTATTTGTTTAATAGATGAAGGCAATTTAGAATAATTTTAATCAACAACCCAGGGGAAAATTTACAATTTTATCTTCTAAGCATTAAACAAATTTTAATGCTTTTTTCCTCTAATAAAAGGTTCAAACTGAGAAGAGGATTTCCATACCCTTTTTTCTGTTTATTTAACAGATGAACGCAATTTAGAATTGAACATAAAAATGAGCATCCCTTTGATCGTAACTCGTTGTTTCATTAAGCCGTTAGGTAAGCTAGAGATTATGGTTCGTCCTAGTTTCCTCAGCTATCCTCTACGTAATCTAGCGCATATACGGGGTGCACTGATATAAACCTGGATCGCTTTAATATCTTGTCTGTTTATGTTGAGCCTCGAAAGAGAAAATAAATCTCATTTGCACGCTTTCGTTATGTTCGATAGACGATTCGCTTTGATTATTAAATCACGTGTATGTGGGTCGCGTAGGTGATATTTTCCGGTCTACTGATTTCATCAGGAAATTCGCTTTCTAGATAAAGTAACGTGCCAACCTCGCCGTGGATGTCCGTTTACTATTGACCACCCCGTGTATACCGTATCAACGATTTTCGTGACGAGGAAGGCCTTGCCACGAACCGCAGGATTTCGCGTTTCACTCGTGCGTCATTTTCGCGAGGAACGAGCGTTTCCAGGCCTATAGAAACACCAACTGCCACGTCAGTCGGTTGTAAAATATTCACATACCGTTTCAAGGGTGCTGCCTGCTTCAAGGTTGACACCGCTTCCAGTTGGACGCAAATTTTGCCGGCTACAGGTCAATAGAATACGGTTGAACGCTTACTGGTTCATCTTGAAGGTTCAGATTCTTTTTGAAATCTTAAAAATTTAAGATGTGAAGTTTATGTAAAGAAAAGAATCTTCAGAATTATAATAAAAATATCAGAGATGTAGAGAATCAAGCTTTGAATCTGACGAGGAATTTTAGTAAAAATTAATAAAAATAATTCTCTTCCCCCGAGAGGTTAATCTTACAAATTTAAGGTGTGAAGTTTATATAAAAAAGAGAATCTTCAGAATTATAATAAATATATCAGAGATGTAGAGAATTCAAGCTTTGAACCTGACGAGGAATTTTAGATCAATAAAAATAATTCTCTTCCCCCGAGTGACAAATTAAACGATCGATCGTTATAACAATAACGATGCCAAAGGTAATTAGAATAATTAACGAAGCAGCGACGTTTATTCGCAGTGTACCAGGTTTTATTAATTCGTTGATAGAAATGAAAGAGGGTAGTTTTGGCCGTCTTTCAACGAGCCATTCGCTACTTCAGGTCTTGGCAAACAGAAAACGTCGGATTAGTAGAAAAAGTTGTGAAGTGGCATCCTTTTCGATTGATTTTTAGAAGGTTTTAAGTGCTCCATGCCACTTGTCGGTGTCTTCTTAGATGGGTGCTACTCATCGCCGCAGACAAATGAGTTTGGAATCGCAGAACCACCTGTACGTTCGGTAACTAGTTGAGGTTTCAAACTTTCTCTTCGTTGTTAGCATTTCACTGTAATTTCCACGTTGTTCGGCTGATTCGAACAAATTGATCGGTTCTGATAGAACACCTGCTGTTTGGGAAAACAGTCATCTATATAGTAGAAAAAAACTCTAAAAATTCTTTCTATTATTTATTTTTTTTTCACGTTAAGACGTTAGAAGTGTGCAGGGTAATATATCTATACTTAAATTGCATAATTAACCCCTAAAATTAAGTGTATCATTTTTAAACAAGAAAGTTTCATTTAACCCTTTAGGTGGAATGTATTTCTATCACCTTTTTGTTTTTAGTTTTCTCTTTAATTTGGAATTAATTTGCAGATTTTTTCAATATTAAATGCAAAATTAAATTAAAATTATGGCTTTCTCCATGGTCCGCTGTCTTGGAGCTCTCTCCATGGTCCGTCGTTTGAGAATTAAAAAACACATTGCATTATATTTCTTACTTTTTTAGGGATCGATAAATCTATACATTTATCAATTTTCGATGCTCGAGATTCTTATAAAGGAACCTCGATGTTTGATATCGAACGTTCTTACAGAGGTAGTTTAGAGGTCTGACACAATTTCATGACATAAAAGTATCGCACAATACCACTCATGGTAGATCAATTTAAAGCTCAAGGTTCAATAAAAATGACTACATAAACGTTTCATGAATATTTTTCATTTTCAACGGTCGGGACCATGGTTCTTTCGATTCGCCAACATAAACAGCAAGTTGAACGATCGAAACTTTTCTTCTCCAACAAGATCCTGTGATGTCTGACGATATAGTAATCGTCGTGACATACTTTTAGGCTGGCAAGAGCATAAAAGCCGGATCGATATCTAACGTGCAACTGTGTCTGGTTACAGAAAAACAGTGTGAAAGGACTTACGTTGGTCGCGCGTAATCTCTCGGTTTGATCAGTGGCTACGAAACGATCCAGCAATTTGTACGCATCCGTCTCTTTCATTTATGTCGGATCGATCGAATTCAGGAAACCTGGTACTTCTATTTTATCTGTTACGGATATTCCGTCTTCAGAATATTCCATTGATTCAACCAAGAATTTCCAACCGAATTTTGACGGAACCGTTGCTTCTTAATGCATTCGCGATGCGACGACCCAGAAATTCGGCAATTGCAAGGGAAATTTTTCAATTTAAAATTTGTCAGTCATAACTCAGCCAGAAATTATCAGTTATCGAATTTATCAAAGGGTAAACCAGCACCGGATTAAACGGGGGTCTAAAAAGGCTCCAGAAATCTTAATTTTGTCCCAGGAAAGTTATCGAAATTTTTCTTTATCATAAAATACTCTGTTCAGGCTGTTCCATTTGATTCTAAAAAAGAAAGATTGATATGCATGGACGTTTCATGGCTTTGATGGTCTTGGAACTAGGTGGACCATGTGTTAAAAGAGAGATTCGCGACAGCAGTCGACTGATAGCAACTGTGTCGGAACAGTATTTCATTGTTTCGTTCGTGCCAGCAGCTATCTTCAACGATGGCTATCGAATGCCAAAGCTTTCCCACCCTCAATGACTTTTATCTGTCGTTAATTGAATAAAGATCTGTATTATAAACTCGCTGAAATTAATAAACGTCCAAGTGAATATTTAAGCGAACTCGAGTTACACCCTTTCGTTCTTTCGTATGATAATCGAAGAATGTCTTCCAACTGAAAAAAAAAAAAAGAAATTTTCTGTAAGATTCGTTCCTAGTAGGGATAAGAGGGTACCGATATTACGGGCTCGGGCGGGTTCGGAAAACATCGGGCGGGTTCGGAAAACATCGGGCGAGCTCGGGCGGGCGTCCGATACATGCGTGCAGTCCGGTAGCCCGACTATTTCGGGTTCAGTCGGGTACAGTCGGGCAGACTCGGACGAGCTCCCGCGAGCCGCGGCCAAACTCTCGTGTACTTGTTAATACTTGCAATAAGCAGATGCAAAATCTGTTTTATATGGAATTTTGGAATAAGATAGTTGAATAATAAGATAATTTGGGAGCTCGTCCGAATCTGCCCGACTGTACCCGACCGAACCCGAAATAGTCGCGCCACCCGACTGCACGCATGGATCGGACGCCCGACCGAGCCCGCCCGATGTTTTCCGAACCGATCCGACTAGTCGGGCCGCACATCACTGTAGTCCCTAGATTAGCGGAATGTCCTGCGACACTCGGTTCGCCCACTCGTGTCCGTGCAAACGCATTCTCTTGACACGATTTCCAGACTTGGCTCGAGTGGCAAGTGTACAGCGGCGAAATAGCGCAATTAAAACATCTAAGGAATTGCTGAAAAGTCCGAAGCTTTTTTCGCGATACGCAATTTCGAGCTGCTTTCAGCCGGTAAGTGGCTGCGACAAAAGCACGAAATTCAACCTTTCGATCGTTTCAAGCTGGCGTCAAGGTACGCGACAGGGAAAAAATGTCGAAATAGTCCTTTTGAAAAGCGCCAGGTGGATAACTTCTCCTTTTGCGTACGTGTTTTTATGTTGCCGTTCGAGCACCCTCGTGAAAGCGTTTAATATTATGGAATTAATCAAAAGGAGAGATTTATGTGAAAGCCCCTTCCCTGTTTTGTAGGATACAATCTTCCATATTTGGAATACTGATATTTTTAGTTAATAAAAGGTTAATATTAGAGAAATATTAGAAGAATCAAAGAAACTTATTTAGAATCTCTCCCTTATATTTTATGAAATACAATTTTTTAAATTCTAAATAACTGAAAATTTAATTTAAAAGAGAAGCTATTTATTATGAAGAAATTAGATGAAAAATATTTCAAATACAATTATTAGATCTACAAATTAATTCTGTCTCTTTTTTTTAAATTGAAGATTTATTTTTAAAAAGTAATCTTCATTATTATCATATTTCAAATACCTAGAAGCACGAGAAAATATTCAAATTTCAAAAGAGTAATTAAAATACCTAGTAATTAAAAATTTCGTAGTTTCATACTTTATAACAGTTCGTTAATACTCAATAAGTCTTACAATTCTTTTTGTCACACTCCGATGTATAACAAAACGTAAAATATTGAATGAATCTTTCCGATTGCTGTTCAATAGCACGAGAACCATCCATTCTCTCAGCTCTTTGTCACAGATATCAAAGAAAGCCTTCATTGTTTCCCTTGTTTTCTTTGATCGGGCCTGGCTTAACCCTCTTAGATAGCAGGTTCCAGCTTTTTTTTTTTTCTTCTTTTTTCAATGAAAGCGTAAAGGTTAGAGGAGCATTAGCACGTCCTATTGAACTCGATTCTATTTAAGGTTGTACAGTGTTCGTATCTAATGGAAATCGAAGAAGGCCTAGCAGAGTCGAGGCCAGGACCTTGACGTTTAGGAAAATCAGAAGGATCCTTGTACCGCAAAAGCCACCTGCAAAGGTCGTGAAAAGATAAATGAATTTAACCGGTGATATTCGTTGTCAGCTTGAAACATTCTAATTCGGATGAACCTTCGAACTTTCACGCACCCCTGCTGACCTGATTATCGGAGTTGACTCTTTTTTTTTTCTTTTTTTTTTTAATGTAATGAGAATCCAGCTCCCCACGGGGGGTAAATCGATGCAATTTTCTTGAATTTATATTGCATTGTGCCTATATTGGCCAGGGTGAAACAGTTAATTGCTAATCAATAATTTAGAGGCTCTACCGAGCTCTCGTTTCGGTCGTTTGTACTTTTATATTGTCATTTGTATTAAAAATATCCAGGGGACGTTTACGTGGTCGTTTTTATCGAGCTTCAAGCTTCAGATTCGTGTACCACGAGTGGCATTTTCTAATACTTTTATGTCATGAAACTATTGAAGACTTTCTGTGTCCTAATAAAAGTTGCTTGACACTTGACGATCTTGCACTTTCGATAATGAAAAATATATTTAATATCATAGTAATCGAAATGTATACAGTTATTAACCCTTTTTCTAAAAGAGTAAGAAATTTATATAATGCGTTTTTTAACTTTCGAACGGCGGACCATGGAGAGAGCCTAAAACGGCGCGGCGGACCATGGAGAGAGCCTCAATTTGAATTTAATTTTATGCTTCATATTGTTTTCATTTTCTAAATTTTAAATGGCCCCTTTAAAAATTATCTACCCTAAAAAAATCTTCCATTTTGTTCCAAATAAAATTATAGTTTATTATGTAATAAATTCATTATAATATACTTTCTACTTCTTTAGAAAAAGAGTTAACTGTATAAATTACCGTATAAAAATTTACAGAAAATTTCACGCGAATAAGTGAATCGTTGATAAGAAGAAAAGTATTCCTCGTATGAAAAACGACGTCGTAAGTACCGGTTAACGAGAACTATAAGTTGAGTGGCTCTTCACTGAAGAATCTGACGTTTCTAGGAGGCACTAGTCTCTTCTTCATTCAGCTCCGTCATTTTATAAAATACCTTCCATCCGGTTGTCTCAATCCGTACGTATAAGATCGTAGAAGGAAGGAGAATCAACGAGCTCGAGAGTAATAACGCGAGAATACATTTCTAAGATTCCAACGTAACTGGGATGTATCTTTCTCGCGTTCGTTCATCTTAATAATGAAACGAAAAAAAAAAAGAAGAAAAAAAAAAAGAGGTCTTAGCTGTGGCCTACTTTTGTCGCAATTTACCTTGCTAAGGCTTTCGCGTAACTTCCTGGAAGAAGCTGCACCCTCGTTTCGTTGCTCTTTTGTTGCCACTTCTTTCAGCAAGTCCTTCTACGTTACACTAGTCATTCTTGTTATCTTGAACCTTTTAACCCGTTCGTAACAGGAGCGGTGACAAATTTCGGAAATTAGAATTAATGAGGGTGTGTAAAATGGAATTTCAATTAGCGCTACTGCATTGATTATAGCGATCTTTAGCGCGCTGTGATTAAATAATAATTAGGGGGTGGACTGGAACTTCATTTTTTAGTGGGAAATTAGCAACACGAAGGGTTCTAATTTAATACTTAATGGAGGGGTTGATTTTTCTCTATTTTCAGGCTTCTTAAGGGTAGTGCAATTAGGGGGTGAACTGGAATCCAGATTCCTAAATTAAGGACACGAAGGGCCCTAATTTAACACTTAACGAAAGGGTTGCGTTTTCATTATCTTCCTCCATTTTCAGTTTTCTTTTTTAGGGTAGTGCAATCAAGGGTGGACTGGAACTCAAATTCTTTAATTAGGGATACGACATACCCTAATTTAACACTTAACAGAAGGGTTGTTTTTTCCTATCTTCCTCCATTTTCAGTTTTTTTTTTAAGGTAGTGCAATCAAGGGTGGACTGGAACTCAAATTCTTTAATTAGGGATACGACTTACCCTAATTTAACACTTAACGAAAGGGTTGCTTTTTCCTCCATTTTCAATTTTTTTTTTAGGGTAGTGCAATCAAGGGGTGGACTGGAACTCAAATTCTTTAATTAGGTATACGACTTACTCTAATTTAACACTTAACAGAAGGGTTGTTTTTTCCCTATTTTTCTCCATTTCCAGGCTTTTCTGAGAACAGCGCAATCAAAATATGTACGAAAACGTAAATCCACGTAGCTCGTCTTAGGAAGTTATTAAATCTATACGTCCCGTTCAATAGGTGTTAAATTAATTAGTCTTGAAATCCCGACCGCCCCACTGGGAATCTCCGCCCCTGATTATGATCAGTGATTATTAATCACCTTTCAAATAATCCTTGAACATAGTATATTGAAATCTAAATTTATTTTCAAGTAGACGGTAATAAATCATTATCGTTCTTTAAGTGTCCTTTGCCCATTTGCCGGAGTATCATGCGTCTCGCCTCCTCCTTCTTCCTGTTCTTTCTATTTCTGTAAGCAAAATAGGATACCGGGGCATTGTCTGAATCGGGACACAATGCTCTTCCTTACCTGAGTACATTCTCGTAGATAGAGAGCTCCGATTGTTCGGAGAAATTACACATTCGAGCAGCAAAGCCGATGATAAACGGAGTGGACTCGAACGCAGCCTCGAACGCCTCGCCAACTAGAATTATATCGCATCATGGGGTCTTTCGTGGGTCCTTTGTGTTTCGATAGTTACAGAAATGTAAATTGGTATTTCTATTAATGGTAGAACTGTGCTAGTTTAATGTGGAATACGATTTACACCGCGTTAATTATACAAAAGTGTTCTTAAAGAGTCAGGCCACCTTGAAGATTTTTAGGAATTTTTTTTGGAGAATCAATGAAGTAAATTCAAAATCCAGTTTAGACATTCTATTATACGTATCTTGAAGTATAAAAAAAAATTTTTAGATTCATGTTTTTTTCAAAATGGTGGTTCTGAACTTAATAAAAGCAACATAGGTTTAATTCGAGTAGAAGTGGTTATTATTTGATTCAAGAGCAAATAAAAAAATATTTTCATTATATATATACAATTTTCTAAGAAATGAGCATTTTTAGGTAAAAGATTCTATATAAAATTCTCTATAACATAGAAAATTGTTAATGAATCCTAAAATCCATATGTACTTCTCTTAATAATTTATTTTTAAAGATCCTGTCCAAATTTGAATTGAATCAATCAAATATTAATATTCTTAGACTTCTACTGTTCGTCAACTAAAAAGATTTAATTTTGAGAAAAACAACAAGTTTGAAATTGCAATATTTTTTGAATAAGAAAATTAATTTTTAATTTATTAATACTGTGTTATTCTGACAGCAATTGCACATTATTCTTGACATTCTAAAAACTATTTCAAGTCAAAAACAGGAAATTCGATTTTCTGAAAGTTCCAACGTGGCCTAACCCTTTGAACCTATTCTCTTGCCTGTTTCATTAAAGTCATTATTAGACACGTCGAGGCTGAAAGTTTCGAAGCTCAAAGAGCCAGAACCGAATACTTCGGCTAACGCTGCACCTCCGTCAGCTGTTATTCCGCAAGCGCTCAAGTCCAGAACTTCTAAACTGTCTTTCCGTAGTAGATCTAAAAGAGAAACATCCATCTTCTCCTGTATCTAGGTAAAAGGAATGGAAAAATATTCGGAGAAGCTTCGAAAAACATTATCTCTGAAATGGATGATCCCAATTTTAGAATGCATTATAATATTATCAATAATCATGCAAATATAATATCATTTTCTTTTAAATACTTGTAGAGTTAACCCTTTCAGGATCAAACTTAATTGTCATAATAATTTATAATTCTGTACTTATTGCTTTATATTCTTAATACAAAACAAAGTTGTAAGTGTAGATGGTGAAAATATATAGTATTATTAATTCTTTCACTTTAAATTAAAAATATTCTCTGCAAACTTAGGATTGCTCCAAAGGGTTAAATGACCAGGCTGACAAAAGACTAGCCTGACATTAGCCCATATCCCCCAAAGACTTCCCCGAATTCTGACTCAAGTAGACCAAATTAGCAAGACAGAAATGAATCACTATTCTAGTTTGCCCCAGTGGATACAATCAACGGCACACAGCCGTCGATACGTGGCCAGTGTAAATATTGACTCATGAGAGAGGATAAAGTTAGCAAGCCAATACTTTGGGGGTATGTAAGTACTTACAGGCACAGACGTGAACCACTCCATCGTCCAGCAGAGGGTTCAATTTCAAATTTAGATGCTTCAGTATCGAGTCTTCTCTTTTAAGTAATCCGTTCATTATCCCTGACACTCCTTCCGGTCCTATATCGTTGTTGGCTAAATGTATGATCTTCAAATTTTTATGGACTCGTAGAAATTCACCGATAGCGTAGGCTCCTTTGTCTCCTAGTTTGCAATGCGAGAAATCTATTTCTTCTATCTGGAAAATAAATTGAAAAACCGATTGGATATTTTGTACGGTGTTCCTAAGAAAATTTGAAGAAATTCAGAAGGGACACCGACGTGTTCGTTCCCCAGAATCCCTTGGAGCAAAGCCGCGGCACGTGGCTGATCCAGGTTGCTCCTGGACAGAGTGAATTTCCTCAATTTCGGGCAGGCATGGATCCCTTTTCCAAGAGCCATGCAATCTTCCACCGAGAACCTTAAACAGAATGAAATTCGAAGGGAAAATCGGTTTTTAAAACGAAGGTGAAAAGGAATAATTTTTGTTCTTTGAATGAAGTAAAAGATTGAATTGAAATTGGGCCTCTCTCCGTGGTCCGCCGTCCGAGGGTGAATCGGATAATATTTTATATGGTAGAAAACTCGTTGGAAATGGAACTTACTCAAAGTCTCGCCATTCGAAACCGTCGTTCATGTAAACCACCTCGAAATTGATGCGAATTTCGGTGAGATGAGGAAGCTGGGGTAGAATAATCGCGAAAGGGATGTGGTGAACAGGCTCCTCTTCGACGACACAGGGATCCTCGTCATCGAAAAATTTTGTACGTTTTCTGGAAAAGTTTTCAGAAAATAGAGGATCTGTAAGAGGATTGAACGATAATATTAAATCGATGAAAGGAAAGTTTGATTTTCCAGGGAATTTCTATTCCAAGCAAAATGTATGCTTATCTTTAAGATGGTTATGGTAGAAGTTTTGATAAAAGATAGAAAGTTTGTTTACTTAAAATTTGGATTACTCAATGATATGCAAATAAGGAACATTGTGACTTCAATTACTTTGATGATATGCAAATCAGGGACATGATTATTACGTTTCCTTGTAATAATTTCAGAATATGCAATTTGGGAACATTGTAATTTTCCTCTATTCTTCCTTTCAGTTTCATTAAAAAGAAAACATATGCTATTTTTTATAAGAAATTATAGTTTTCTGTGATTAATTAAAATATTTTACTTGGTGGGACGAAGAGTACGCAGTACCAAGGTGTGTACATAATTTTGGACAAGTTGAATTGTTTCTTCGCATTTCTCTTGCTGGGACTCGAAGTAACTTGGCTCGAAATTTTCCAAATATTCGCAAAGATGACCCTCGCAGTAGAGTTGTCGCCAGGAATCGCCATGATCCGCCGGATTGTTGTGCTCCCATCTGCAATAATATCATGTTTCTGGTTATCGCAAACTCTGCAAAGCTCTTTATGGAAATTCGATATCGTTCTATGCAGTTTTATATTTTCAAATCGAACCGCTGGATACGTTCCTTGAAATTCGGCCAAAATCCTGTGTCTACAAATGATCAATGAGATTTGTAACACATACACTGTTACCTGATTATCCCTCCAAAGGCGGACCCTGGAGAGAGCCCCAATTTTAATTGAATTTTGTACTTCATATTATTTTTATTTTCTAAATGTTGCACTGTTCCTTTAAAAATTGTTTTTGTCTTTAGTCTCTTTAGTCTTTCTAGGATTAAGTAATAGCCATTCTATTTAATAATTACAATTATAATGCGTCTAACTGTACATGCATATTTTTATTCGGACGGCGGACCATGGAGAGAGCCTCAATTTTAATTCCTCTAGGAATTATTATCCTCAAAAAATTATTTTTCCAATATATGAAACCTTTTTATTTAAAAATCATACATTTAAAATAATCCAGATTACTCGATTAAATGTTGATTTAAATTATTCAATCGAATAGAAATCTAACTTTCCAATTTTATTCATAAATGCAAAAATCTAACTTTCCAATTTTATTCATAAATGCAACAATGCACTTGCATTTTTTAAATGCATCCTCATATCTGTATTTGCATTTTTGAAGTGCATCCTTGCACTTGCACTTGCACTTTTGAAGTGCATCCTTGCACTTGTATTTGCATTTTTGAAGTGCAACCTTGCACTTGTATTTGCATTTATGAAGTGCATCCTTGCACTTATATCTACATTTATGAAGTGCATCCTTGCACTTGTATCTGCATTTATGAAATGCATCCTTGCACTTATATCTACATTTATGAAGTGCATCCTTGCACTTGTATTTGCATTTATGAAGTGCATCCTTGCACTTGCACTTGCACTTTTGAAGTGCATCCTTGCACTTACCTGTTTCTAGAGCATCGTTCCCAATACTGTTCGTCTTCTATCTTCGTGATAACCAGTTTAAATGGTAAATCGATGGGTAAGATTTCCATAAGCATATCTCTATCCTCGCAAGTCGGTAGTTCCTCTAATATAGGGTTGTCCTTCCATGTCGAAGCTATGACACTAAGGGCAAGCACCTTCAAGCTTGTAACATTTTTCTCGTCCCAGAATTCATCTTCCGCTCGAATACTTCTGTCGCGTTCGCTGGATAAACGCATTGTCTCGTCCGAACATCTGTGGAAAGAGAAAGAAAGAAGTATAAAAAACTCGTAGAAATAATATGGAATTCTGTAATTTCTCATGCTTGAACCGTATAATGAACCCGAAAGGTTTACTTGTAGGCTTCAAAGACGTTCCTCGGCACAGCATAAGGAATCCTCATTTTTACGTTTTGCTTCGGGGATTATATCCGTAAACAAGAGTACACGAACAACCCCTCCTATCCCATCCACATTTTTATCATCTCGTAAACCGCTTCAGGGAAGATGTAGCCGAGATTTACCTTCAGTAAATTGACCTACCATTACTACTATACCAACAGATCATTACTGGCTGTATTTTCAAACCTATCTGCCTTCTTATCTACAACGTAAAATGAAAAAAAAAAAAAAGAAGAAACGACGTTGAAATTTGCCACAATACTCGATCACACGAATCTGGTCGAAGTAACCATTCACTGTGATTTCTTTTTCAGGAGTGTCCGGAGGGTGTAGTGCACGAGGACTCGTTCAAGGATATCTATGCGAAATTCTTCCCCCATGGCAGTGAGTTCCAATTAAATAAGAGATCCCGTTTTTGCGTAATTAGTTAACGGCGACTCCTACGAATTCCAGACTCCAGCCTCTACGCCCATTACGTGTTCAAGGCCTTTGATGTTAATTGCAACGGTGCCATCAGCTTCAGGGTAATTTTTTCCTCGTTACTTTCACCTGTAATTTAAAGTTCAAGCGACTACTCTTTGCAGGGGTCAATGCTTCTTGATTCGTTGCAAATGAGTTCAGATCAGGGGTGGGCAAATACCGGCACGCTATGAGTTTTTTTGTGGCCCACCAAGACAGAAAAATCCGCCTTGAACCGAGATTTAAATAAATTGAATAAAACTGCCACTATTTTACTGAATTTATATTTATTGATTTTTAATGAATATTTAATGAATGCAATTATTTTAAAAGGTACGGCCCTTCGCTAACCTCCGCTTCCACAAAGTTGCCCCCGAGTCAAAATAATTGTCCACCCCTGGTTTAGATTGCTATTCCTATTAGTAGCGTAGCTGGTTTTATTATTAATTGCTATACTATTACTACCACTCCTACTGTTAATTGTTATTAGTGACATAGTTGCATCGATTAGGCGTACAGAACACTGTAATTTCAGGATCTCCTGGTCACCTTGTCCACGTTGTTACGAGGTAGCATCTACGAGAAACTACGTTGGACGTTCAAGCTGTACGACATAAACGGCGATGGGTGCATCACCAGGGGTGAGCTAGGGGAGGTGGTGACTGCCGTTCACGAGCTTATGGGTCGACGACATCATGCCGAGGAGGAGAGAAAAGCGAGGGAGCAGTTGGATAGGGTGTTCAAGAAGCTCGATCTAAACCAGGATGGTGTAATAACGATCGAGGAGTTTATTGAAAGCTGCTTGAAGGTACGATGCAGTACTCTGTCCACCTTGATTTCAAACTCTGAAACTCGTTTAGTTATTATCAGATGGGAATCTATTAGTCTTTAATATTTTAGATGCTTTAATAATGGAAAGTGTTCTAACTTAGTTTGAGGATGATGGATTTATTATTTGCAGAGATTGCTTGAATACAAATATGAGGACATTGTGAAAAGATGAAGACAGGGAATTAAAGTAAAATAATACGAGTTTAGCCTCCTCCTTTTCTTCTTAATATTTTATAAAACAAATGGTTTTTATATATATGTGAAAATTTCTGTTAAGTATGTTTGTAAAATGTCTAATTTACAAATTATAATTAGCAGGTAATAGAGATACATAAGATAGACACAATAATGACTTTTGCATCACCAGAATTACTAATTAATCAGGAGTATCTTAAAAAACACAGCTTGTATCATTTTATACAGACTGAAACACACTGATAATAATTGAAATTGTGAAAAGATGAAGACAGAGAATTAAAGTATTGATGTACTTATTGCCAAATCCAATAATAACAGGAGTTTACCCCTTTCCTTTTCTTCCTACCCTTTCAAAACAACAAATGACTCTTTTATATGTATATGAAAACTTCTGTCATGTATGTTTTTAAAATGTCCAGTCTACAAATTATAATTAGCAGATGGTAGAGATACATAAGATAAACAATAATGACTTTTGCATCAAATCAATCATCAGTTTCCACTGAAAAGCAGCTTGTATCATTTTATACTTCAAAAGAACATATTCTAAGAATAGCATTTTTCCCCAGGATGATGTAATCACACGGTCGCTGGCGATGTTCGATTGCGCGCTTTGATCTCCGGCTAAGGAAGAGCCACCGGCAGTGACCACGACGCCGCCAACACCGCTCTCCACCACGACAACCTTTTCACAGTCCCAGTCACCGTCACCACCGCCACCATCTTACTCTCTGCTGCCACCGATTCCACCACCTTTGCCTTCTCAACCACCTCCAGGTTATACGGTACAGGATCAGGAGCTGTACATGCTTCTAGCCGCACATTGGTGGAACCAACCGGAAGCTCCGCTATTTTGCTAAGGGTAAACTCTTCGAATGACCGTTTCGCTCGAATTTTAATCATTTAAGGTCCGAGAGTGCCTCGCGTGCACTGGATTAGATGAAATGCCGTTTTAACAGCAACCCTCGTTGGCTCTTTTATTTCCAGGATGTAAGGATAGACTTTGATTCCCAAGAAGCGGGAGGCCAGTACTTCTAAACGACAGGAAGGAAAACTGAACAAGGGAAAGAACGACGAAGTTTGTGAAAAATCTTGCGGGTTCAAGAGTTCAATTAACGCGTTTGTTCGTCGTCGAGAGACGAACGAGCTTGCTGGTATATTTCTTCTTGCAGAAGAACTATTTTACGTCACTTAAGTGAATTTAATTAAGCGTCCAGACTGCACAACGGAGTACGCCGTTCCTTGGAGGGAAAAGGAAATGGTATGTCAATTGTGAAATCGACAAAAGAAAAGAAAACTAAGGTACACAAAATTGTAACATTAAATTAATGAACCGTTCGATTGATTGGAAGGAAACGATGAAAGGAGCAGGTTGAATCCTTAGAATCCGTTTGGGAATACAGAGAACAACGGACGATGAAGAAACTATTTAATATTCGAAGAAGGAAACGTTGCTAACGTTGAAAATCGATATATATATATATATATAACAGAGAATTATTGATCTTATTTGACTTCCGTGCCAAACTCCTGTTGAAACTGTTGCATTTCTTTCGTAAAGGGGACAATAGAATTGCGAATCGACCAGGAACTTTGTATTTAAATAAGAGATACGACTCTTTATCTAAGGAATTAATATTGAAAACAATGTAGGGAAAGGGGTTGCGTACGGGTATCGACCCGAAGGGATAAACCACGCACAGGGTGTCCTTAAATTCGTAACGCTATCAGAGGCGATTCCTCGTGAAGAGAAACCAGTTTTCATGGTCGTTTAAGCGAATGTTAAATTAATTGTTAAGATTAGTCTGGTTGAATAAGAAAAGGGAGAGACGTTTCTGTAATGTTTACCAAACGAAACACCAAATTGCAATAATTAAATCGTAACTTAAAAAAGAGAAACAACTATTTGGTTGATAAAGAAAACTTAATTGAAAATTATCGATTCGACTGGATGTTGCCATAGGCTTAGCCAGCTTTTTGTCTAATTGTTAGACATTTCCTTTACTTTTAACTATACAAGCTGAGGAGAGAATTATAATTATATGTGCACTTTGGGAACGCTTCTATTCGTATTTTGCAATTAAAATTTTCTTATTAAATACTTAATAAGTCATTCTGCACGCAAATCAATTTCTTTGCAATTCTCTTCGCTGTTTTGTCATTATTCTGTCTGAAATACTTATTGATTTACAGACTTGTCGAGTATTTAACATAACAAACAATTGATAAGTGATAGTTACCTCGCGAACCGCCAGAAATTATTAAGTGATATCCTTTTAATCAGAGCCAATCCCCTTCAAGATAGAGAATGAAACGAATTAGAGCCACAAATTTAAATAATAGAGAAATCTAGTGTAAGAAGAGTTTGTTAATCGTTATTGTCTCTTCGTAGCGCTCTGTCACTTGTTAATCGATGAAACTTCTTCGCCACGATGTTTTAACTAGAGTCGAGGGTGCACAGGTTGCTAGGGACGTTCCTATAACAACATGTTGACTGCCATAGTAGAAATAACCATGTGTAGGATGGCACAATATACGGTAAAGATTCGATGAAAGCGAAACGCTCGGGGCTGTACTTTCGTTTACATTGCGCAGTTCCTACATTGTTAGAAGTTTACCGACTACTTCAAATGTAGAAAAGAACAGCAGGTGAAAGAGGGACTGTTCTTTTTCATTCGCTATTCTCAGGGCCGATAATGAGATTTCGGGAGTCCGAGGTGAGTTCCGAAAAAGGGCCCCTTCACAAATTTACTATCGTCAATTTAACAAATAAATATAGTTCAACCTACATCCGTCAACGGCCTTAGCCACTTAGGCTATACCGGTACCCGTAAGATCACCGAAGTCAAGCTAAGTGGGCACGGTTTCGCCAAAAGATGGGTTACCGTGTGCTGTTGGCAACGAATAAGGGGGGGATGCGAATATGAGTAAAATGAGAATAAAGCGAAAATGTGTATATATATAAATAAATGGAAAATAAGAGTTATGGCCACAAATATAAAAAAAGTAAATGTAAAAATCTAAAATAGACGAGATTTGAAAAAAGACGCGCGCGTGTGCGCGTGGACGCTAACTTTCATTGGGCAGAAAGGGGCCGTTAGCCCCTAGATAATGCCGCCCTCTCAACATTAAGGGAAAAACATTAATCAATCAACCTTCTATATCGTGTTTGGTAGCATTTTAATCAGAACAATGTCACAAATACACCTAGGCAGAGAAGTTTTAGAAGAAAAAAATGAAAAATAACAAAGTTCAGTCGTGTTGCATTAGTATTAGATCACTGATATATTCGATCTCAAATCATGTTACACTACTCGCGAGTAAACTTTGCGGTATCTCAAGGGGTATAAGTGGTGGGGATGAATTCTTCGCTTTCATCGTACAAATCTTTTTTTCGCTTTCATCGAATCTTTACTGTAATATGAATTATTAACACTTTGGCTGTCACTGACAGAGCCAGTATTTGAAGACTAATAATTTTGTAGCATGTATTGTATTTAATATTTTCTTTCTTTATTTATTTATTATTTCATTAAATCAAGTATGTAGCATCAGTTCCTGGTGACTCTCATGGCAGTCAACCTGTATTAACCTGTTAACCAGTGAGCTACTATATATTAGGAAAACAGTGAGTTGCATATAAAATAGATTAAATGTTTATTTACTTTTTAGTTGAAAAATAAACCAGTTAACAGGTTAATTGAATAATTATTATAAATTTGCGTTTAGAACTGGAACTGTTTATAATTCTATGCAAAACTCGTAGTAGATTTTCAATAGAATCTTAAAAACGGATTTAAAATTATATTAGAATATTTAGTTAAATATTACCTCGATAATTGCATGAATTTTTCAGTTTCATTTCCCTACAACTATCGAGGTTTTATTGTTTCATATTTCGAACATTGTAATATTCGAATGATTTCGAGTTCTCCCAAGAATTCCTCGACTTCCGGATGGAAGCACAAGAAAATGCCGAAAAGGATCAAGGTTTCCAGTCACGCTACGTGTGTACATTGTATTCGATCTACTGTTAAACGATTTTTACATATTTTCTATGAAAACAAAATAAGACGAACTTTAAGGGGGGAGAAACAACGAACGTTATATTAAACAATTTTCTACACGCGAAACAGAAAGTCGACCAAGCGACTACTTTGGGTAAAAGAACGTCGAGTACTTCCGGTCTCGTTGAACGTACCCCAAAGGAAACATTAAAGTTAAAAGAGAGATTAAAACAAAATTTTTTATTTTAAGAATTTGTTGTTTATTTTATTTTTATATTTTTTTGGTGCATTTTGCAGGTTAGGTTCTTCAAACCGGAAGTGTTCTATACGTTTCAATTTCATTGAAATATTCAGAGAAAATTTTTTTGAAACATTTAAAGTACCCACTGATTACAAAGGTACACAAACGTTGAATGATCATTTTTTGATGAATTATAAGGAGGAGAAGATCAGCGTCAAAGTTAATTCAGTATGATCGTGTCTTTATTTTCATTTACTAAACTACTTAAGCATTTAGATTACATACAGAGTATCATTTAAAATAGGAAAAGTTTTGTTATTTATAATTAGGACAAATAGTGATTAGATAACGAACAATATCAACTTTTAATATTCATCACATCTACATGTTATATTACACCGTTTGCTTGAAAATAATGAAAAAAGTTAAAAAAAAAGAGGATCATGATAAAATGTAAATGAGAAATTCTAAAATTCATGCATGCTATAACGTGCAATTTTCGACCGATATTTTCCCCTGTTTTATACCTTTTGCAAATGAAATTTTTTTCTCGACTAAGTATGTGTAGGACGAGATTCTTGTATCAATAACGATTCAAAGAAAAAGTTTCTTAATTATATTTAGTAGAAAAGGAAATAAGGCAAGGAACGAAGATCGATATTTTCGTCGGCGCAGCTTGTATCCTTGACAAATTCGTAATTTAGATCGTTACATATCGTGCGTGCTTACTGGTCGTTCGATAAATCGATACAACTATTGAATTCGAGTTTTAGAAGGCTCAAACTCGATGTTCTAGAAAATCAAATTTCGAGAAACTTATAGATCGTAAATCTAACGATTATCGATTTAGTATGAATTTAAGAAGAATCGTAGCTATACGGAGTGTCTCAAAATAGTATGCCATTTAATTTATATAACTTTTGAATTAATTTACTAAAAAACTAAAACACATTTATTTTTTTTTTCAAATAAACTATCTGCATATTTCGAGACACCCTGTACAGGTTAAAGAGAAACTTAGTCAATTGATGAGCGTTAGTGGTAACGTAGTTCGTAATTAACTCATTGGTCCTTAGGGTTAACCTCGTTAAACTATAAACCAGTTTCCAAGCGTGTCCAAAACTTTACCTTAAAGGTAGCTCTCGACATACCATGTTCGTTTCGTTATTTTTACATGTATGATTAAACAATTTTTTATTTAAATTTATTTAAATTGTCTATTTTAATTGTTAAGATTCATTGATTCACTAGATAGCAACGAAAAAGTTCTCAAACATTACTTTTTTAATTTTTAAATAATTTAATAGTGAACATAACCTAACAAGCCGTCGAGAGAATGTATTGGACGAAAGCACGAGTAACGAATCAAAAAATTTGTTACAATAGCATCACCATAGCCTGTAACGGATATCCGGTTAGTTCATAGCAAGTACGATCCAATTGTTAAGCTTAAAAAGCAGTTTTTTATGAGAAAACCTTTACAACTAGAAGAGTAACGAATCCACGATCGATTAGCGATCGATCTACTCGCGGACGTATTCGAAACGTTTGCTTCACTTCTTCAAATTAATTAAATGCATCAATTGCATACATATTTCTTTTGTTCTTACCGCAAACGTTCGAATACTTCGCTGACAAGTCGCATCTAGCTGTGCAGAGTACGTTCATTAATTCTCGTACTGCCAATTTTCAATTGAAAATCTGTGAGAATAATGTTAATCGAGGATGAGAAAGATTTTGCATTCGACAATGGCGTGATTTACTATATCAAAGAGACTCGTCGCAAGAAGCATCATTAGCTCATAATTAAATAGCTCATGATCCTTTCCTACTCCTTCTCCGAGCCTTTCTCCGATACTTCTATAGCATCCATTCTCAAAATCCTTCGTTCGTTAGATCGAGGAGTAAGTATTGATGTGATCAATAAAAGAATATTGATCAGTAATTATCGATCATGCGACAATTGTATCTGCGTCAGATCGCCATGCGCGGGTAATCGTATTTCGCAACAGATGAATTGTAAATTCAAAAGAATAAAAGGAGATGGTCGTTATTGTTAGCCATTGAAGTTATTTCCCTTGCCGATACTTCTTTTAGACTGTATTCTTTTAATTTAATCACATTTAATCAAACAAATTTTATAATCATATTTTTGAAACTGAATAATAATCTTGACCTGGAAATTATTAACTGCAATCCAGTAAGTACAGATACAGAAAGATTGGACCTCTATTCGCAACTTTGCATTTTATAAAGCCCGCCATAAATTAAGTTTTTAAAATTCGATTCTGGCGCCATCTACACAGAAACGGCGCAAACTACACGACAACTTATCGACGTGTTAATTCTATTACATCTGTGTGCCTCGCCTATTATTTTATCCTTTTATTTATTATTTTACCCCTATTTTCGGGCCTCGCGTAGACCACCCTCCCAAGCCATTTATTATTTTATCCCTCTTCATGGGCCTCGGCTCAACCTTCCCAGTTATTTATTATTTTATCCCTCTTCATGGGCCTCGGCTCAACCTTTCCAGTTATTTATTATTTTATCCCTCTTCATGGGCCTCGGCTCAACCTTCCCAGTTATTTATTATTTTTTTGTCTTTAAGGGCCTCACAAGGCCCAACCCTTTATCCCTGCATCCCTCACATGTCTGCATCCTTAACATCCCTGTATCCCTTATATCACTACGTTCCCTATATTCCTGCCGGCATTCCTTATACCTTGGCATCCCGTACATTTTTGCATCCCTTACATTTCTGTACCCTTTATATCTCTGTATCCCTTATACTCCTAAATTCTCCCTGCATCTCTTGTATCCCTTCAACCCTTATAATAAATATATTATAAATATACTTATGGCCACTGGTTCGAGTAAAGGTAAGTAAAGGTAAGTAAAGGTAAGTAGTTTTGTGAAAAATAATTTTAAATTTAAATTTTTGTAAAATTTAGTTCCTTTTTTCCCGCCAGAGGGCGCTGATTCGACATCGAAAATTTAGTTCGCATTTTTGCCGCTAGAGGGCCAAAATTGGTGCATGGTTTAGTTCCTTTTTCCGAAACCAGATGGCGCTGATTCAACATCGAAAATTTAGTTCACATTTTTGCCGCTAGAGGGCCAAAATTGGTGCATGGTTTAGTTACTTTTTCCGAAACCAGATGGCGCTGATTCGACATCGAAAATTTAGTTCGCATTTTTGCCGCTAGGGGGCCAAAATTGGTGCGTGGTTTAGTTCCTTTTTCCGAAACCAGATGGCGCTGATTCGACATCGAAAATTTAGTTCGCATTTTTGCCGCTTGAGGGCCAAAATTGGTGCGTGGTTTAGTTCCTTTTTCCGAAACCAGATGGCGCTGATTCGACATCGAAAATTTAGTTCACATTTTTGCCGCTAGAGGGCCAAAGTTACGAATGCGAAAACGTGAGTTTAGGGATGTAAAAGTGTTAAAAGGATCTAAGGGACCGCAGAATGTAGGGAATAGAGTGATATGTGGGAAGCAGGGCTGTAAGGAAAGCGGGGTCATAAGAGGCACAAACGTTTAAGGGATCGAGAGATGTAAGGGATTGAAGGGTGTAAGAGATAGAGAGGTGTAAAGGATAGAGGGATGTAAGGCATACGGGGATGTAAGGAATGCAGGGATGTAAGGAGTGCATTGATGTAAGGGATACAGGGATGTAAAGAAAGCAGGGATGTAAAGAAAGCAGCCATGTAAAGGGTACAGTGAATAATGCAGGAATATGTATAAGGGGTGCAGAGATGTAAAGGAAACAGGGATGTAAAGGATGTACACGGGAGTAATAAACCCAACACGTTCGTCCTGCTAATGAGTTTATTCTATAAGCTAACAAGATAAATATAGCAAATTAAATGATCACAGAAAATAAAATACAGATATAGATATGTTTAGCAGGTAGATCTGCACCACTCGGCGGTCGCTATAAGACTGATGCTGTTTCACTTCGCTCTAGGTCGATTGGTTCATAACGGTGCCGCAGCCAGCTACCTTTACTCGAATCAGCGACTGTAAATATGTTTTTTTTTTTTTTTTTTTTTTTTAACGTGAGGAAATCTTGCATAAGACCCCCCACCGTCCCCTGGGGCAGGGCGGCGGGGGAGTGTCAGATTCCTACTGACTAAAACCCCACGGCGACCGATTCTGGCGCTAAAGGAGGGCTATGGAACCTTATGTGTATTACTCTGAAGCCCTCCACGCCTGGCACACTGGTGCCCATCTGAGGTGCCTAGCATGTGGCCGACACTAGGGGTCGCACCCAGTGCCGGCTTCTACTTAGACCGCGTGCAAAGGCGTCTGGAGCCCCCACTCCCGACGCCAGTGGCCCTGACGGCCCCACCGGTTTTGGTGGTGAAGCCGTCCATCAAAGATGGTAACTTGATGGTAACGTACCATCAAAGTACTTACATACATACAGACTGTTGCAGTGCGAAGCATTTCTCATTTTTATATTAGGATAAAGCAGATGGCGTTCGTTCTCAAAGCACAAATTCGAAACCGCTTGAAAACAAAGGAATGTCTAGTCTTGGATGATCTTGGATATTGTTGGATATGTAGGTGTTAATGTAGGTCTCAATGCAAAATTAAATGCATTAAATGAAACTGTTTGGCAATCTGAGTTTACATCTTCATTCTTACATTGTGATCTAATCTCGACGCCAAACTGTCTCACACAGGGGAGTATGTATTCCATAAAACATAACCTTTTTGATATCAGCAGTGTTGAGATTATTTTTAATTCCTATTCATTCTTGACTTCCAGAAAGGAACGAAATCGAGGCAGCATGCCAGAACCAGTACATCATCAAATAAATGCTGCTCGAAAAACGTTCCAAACATTATACCAAATATCTAAATTATTAAATACAAATTTAGATCCCACGACATTAAGTATATGTATTCGATTATGTGAGAATGGTGTAAATCCATATGCACTTGCAACTGTAGTGAAGGAGTTGCAAAGAGAAGTTAAAGCCATGGATAATACTAATCAGTTAGAATCTCCAACTAGCAAATCTAGTTTAAATAAATAATTAAATCCATGTTATACGCTTAATAAATAAAATTGATCTGATAGTGAATAATTTTTCATACATATTTTAGTTGGTTACAATGAAAAAGTACATGCACTGTTTGTAATGAAAAATGTTAAATGATTAATTATTATTCCTGTTTGATATTAGTTTAACAATGTAACCACAGCATTAAAATTACATGACGAACAAAATGTTTAACTTTATTCCTGTCACATAGTTTACACAATTATATAAATTTCATTTTATGAATTTGTAATTACACCATTGTAAAGTAAATAAAGAATAATACTACAAAGAAGGTTAAATTGAAACTATGCAACTTTATACATTAAAAAGAAATTTCACAGGAAAGACATAAATACAGATACACATAATTTGAATATTAAATTGATTTTTGTAATTAAACAAATACTTATATACAAAATTATAATATATATATTTGATTATCAAGATATGTATATATATACAAACCGAAAATATTTAGTATCTTTAAAGAATATACACAGTAAAAAATTACAATTCTTGTCTTTTCTTTCCCTCATCCTCAGGCTTACTTACTTTATTAATGTTTGCCATATTTGCATTCTGAAATAAATGATAAATAGCTGTAGTCTAACTTAGACTACACAAGAAAGAATATTTCAATTTCATTTGTTACAATAAAGTTTTACCTGTTTCTTTGGATCTCTATAATAGGTTTGCCCTTCAAGGGTAACATGAGACAGTTCTGGTTGTTGCAATAAAAAATTTTTGGCATCTATAGCTTGTGAACCTTCGCGAAATAAGAAGATAGATCTTTTTTTATCAATTGGATACCTATAAAATAAACAATATAAAACAATTAAATTATTAAGTATTTATAACTATCTAAAATAAAATAACAAAATGATACCTTTCCGCAATAATGTGGTTATTTTGAAGGCTACTTTGCCAGATCTTCATTATTACATCAGCTTGTTCCACTGAAATATCTTCATTAGTATCAACAAACATCATAACACCTTTACCTTTTTTTGTCATTTTCAATACATTATCAGGATTAGACATATCAAGCTAAATGAAAAATTTATACATATATATAAATATATATAATTCGTACGATTAACAGAAATATTTAAAACCAACAATTACCTTTGATATATCAATTTTTGGGCTAGGTCTAAGATGTTCTGGTAATTCATCGGGTTCCAATGGTTCATCATTTTCCTTAAAGAGTAAATGTACTTTAGTATCGTTTATATTTGCTATATACCTCTCTCATTGTTTATATACAAAAAGTAAAAGGTGGAAACAAAACAATATATGTACCTCCCATTGATCTAACAGGTGTTCCAAATCAGCATCGGTCATGTCTCGTATATCTTTGTCCTTCCATGATTTTTGTTTATTTGATTTTGCATCATTAGCTGCATCCACGTATAATAGCAAAAATATGCTACAGAAAATAATTTCTTTTCTCATATTAATAAATTTTTAAAAATTAATATTCAGTACAAGGTCTACAGTACTTTGATCATCACAGAACTAGCACATTTTGAGTATTATCAAGTCTATTTCAAAGCAGACACTACTGTTATACAAATCTGTTTAAAATGCCTAAGCACTTATATTGTTATTGGACAAGAAGAAACTATATATAAAATGAAAATAAATGTCCCGTTATTGAGCTCCATTCATTCCTGAAAGAAAAACGATTAGTGTTGCCACCTACCGTAATTCGAAATACAACAGTGAGTACAACAATATTCACAGTTTCGGACGATGATGAAAATTGTAGGCGATATGTCCATTGTTTGGATCCTGTGAAAATTGTGAAGCTATTATTCATTGAAACTCATGTTACAAGGTACGATTCATTTATCGCTTTGCCATTGAGATAAAGAGAATTTCATTTAGTTAACAGTATTATTTAGCACAAAGTAGGTCAGAATGGTATTCGTACTTCTGCTTGTGCTATATTCAAGTAATTTTTGAGGTGTGTTTAAAATTATACGCTACGCAGTAATGTTGATGTTAAAATATTAATAAAACGACTAAGTAAAATGATTAAATTTATTATAAATAATGTATGTATCTTAGAAATTTTACTAGTATACATAAAATAATACACTCTAAGGTCAGTGGACTGTGTATTAAAGAATATATTTTAAAATAGCAATCATCATTGACTTTTTGTTAGGACATGTCATATACTGTTGATTTGTGATAACATTTAATGTCAATAGTATTTGTGACTGAATTATATATTTATCATTGATGAGACATATAGATTGTTTGCTATATTCCATTATAAATAACAAACATTTTTATTTTTTTCTAGATTACCATGCAGATGCATAAAAATAAATTATAAGTATTACTGAAATCTTTTAGTTTCTGAAAATTAAAAACATAAAACATGAATAATTTTCAAGTTGCGGTTAATATTAAAGAAATAATAGAACTTGGAAAACTTTTGCATCAAAATGGAGATAAAATATTAAGCGCATCAAGTAAACTGTCTTTGTCAACTACACTGTTATACAATTTAAATGAAGGTTTTTCAGTAATAGTCAATGAACCTGAAGATTTAGAGGGTTCATTTCAAGTGTGCAATAGTTCAGAAATTGATATATTTCGTGATTTTAAATTTCTACATGACTTTGTGCAAAAGACAATTGGATTGAAAGTGACTTACTGTCCAAAAAATTCTGACATCCCAGTTGATATCACAAAATTTAGGCATTTAAAATACTTGGAACTGAAGAAAATAAATATAGACTTAGTGAAGGGACTCCAAGGTATCAGAGGTCAACTTGAAACTGTTATCTGTGCTGGTAGAAAAGGAGTTTGTACCGTAAGACAGCTATTAGGTAATTATAATTAGATAAATTTTAATTAAGAAATATATCTTATCGTTCGTGTCTCTTATGATAATAAAAAATTTATATAGCTTCTTGTGGTGGAGATGCTGGCATTGGATTTGTATGGGGTTCATTAAAACATTTAGCATTACCTCATAATGCTCTTGAAAGACTGGATACATCTTTGGAATTAGCACCTTGGCTACAAATAATAGATCTGAGTCATAACTTCATAACGTCTGCTGAAGAATTATCTTGTTTACCTAACTTAAAATATGTAAACCTTGGGTATAACAAATTAGAAACAGTACCTACTTTTAATAAAGCTGCAGTGCATTGCTTGCAAGTATTAGTTTTAAAAAATAATTACATAGAAAATCTAAATGGTAAGACATTATTGCGTATAGTTTATTTATCTGAACTTTAGGAATAAAATAGTTATGGATAATTTTTATTGAAACAGGTTTGCAAAATATAGAAAGTTTAACAGAATTAGATTTATCATACAATTGTTTGATGGAACATTTGACTTTGTGGCCTTTAGAAAAAATGTCGACTTTGTTATGGATAAGTTTGGAAGGAAATCCTTTATCATACCATCCAAAACATAGAAAGTTATCTGTACAATATTTACACCCATGTTTAAGGGATAGCAAGGTAAATTAATAGAAAATGGTAGTATTATAAAATAAATTGTGATTGAATCGAACCTGGCATTACACGAATATAATAAAATTTTACGGTTTAGTTTGTTTTAGATCATGTGCCTCTTTCAAAGTCAGAGAAACAACTTATTGCCGAAAATCGCCTTTTTACAATCAGATCCAAACAATCCGCATCAAATGAAGTTCTGGCTTCATTGACAAACTCTGTCAGTTCTAGTAGTCTATCTACATCTGTTAATGTATTTACCACTAGTGAAATTGTTGCAGGAAAATCTATAGATATTACGAACAGTGTAGAAAGAAATTTGTCTAAAAGTAAAAAGAAATTAAACATAAAAGAAGCTCTTATCGCAGAAGATGATCAAGAAAGGAAGGAATCAGAAGCAAATTCTAGTATTTGTAGTTCTTATTTAGGTAATAAATTATCATTTGTCATTGAAAATTAATCCAGTGAATAACGTGTAAATGCAATTAAAACAATATAAATCATTTTTACTTTGTTCTGTAGAAACTTCAAAGGACCACTTAGAAACGAAAAAGCAAATTTTAGCACTGAGAGAAAAATATGGAGAGGATAATTGGTTAAGCAGTCATGCTGGAACATTTGTTCAAGATATAATGGGGTTGCAAGCATCATCGAGTCCTGTATTAACACCGGAATCTACCGTAAAAAATTTAGATGGTACAAGTCCTATGTCAAATACTCAGGACGATGCAATTCTTTTAATTAAAAATGCAGAAAGTAAAACGAAAGAGGAATTGGAAACGAAAGAGGATGATGTAGTTGATAGTGAAAAAGAAAATCAAACTAAGGTATTAAACGAAGAAGAGAATATTTTTGAAGAATCTAATGATGCAATAAGTACTAATTTAAATATACCTGAACCTCTTTATGATCCCGAAGAAGGTACATTATAAAAAATTAAATGTAAATTCAGGGTAACAAATAGTTATTTTAATTATTGCTTTTTTGATATTTAGAAAAGGGGGATCTATATTTGGTTCAAAAGAAGAAAAATGATAATGAGTTAGAAGATTTATTCTTAATAATAACTTTAAAGTAAGTACCTGTTATTGTATCAGTTTAAAGCTTTTAGATAAGTCAATATTTATTAAATATAAATATAAACTGTATTATTATAGTGATATTATAGAAAGAGATGCACTTTCTGGCAAACTAAAGTATTCTTGGTCAACAAATTCTGTGTTGTCATGTGTACTAGGCAGAAGTGAACCAGTTACAGTAGACATAATTTTCGATACAACTCGAGAGAATCGTCAAAATAGGAGATACTATGTAGAACCGGATGCTGCAAAAGTAAGAATGGGAAACATAAACATAAAAACAAATGACGAGTAATATTAATATATAATCTAATCATTTTACAGAAAATAGTAGAAATAATTGGCGAAAGAATGAAGAAGAGACCTATATCATTGAAAGTTTTTAAATGCATGAAATGTTCAACTCATTTTTCTCAAGATACAGAATATATGACAGTCATAACTTCATCTATGTCAGGTATGTTCATGAATAGATATTCTGTTAATTATAAATCAAGCATTAAAATAGGCAAAGTATGATATAAAATTTATTCCATCAGGTGTGAAACAATTAAAATGTCCTACTTGTGAAAGCACCCTAGTCATAGAAACAGATGAAATATCAACTCTTGATGCAGAGAGTGATGTTTCGGAGGATTCTTCTGAATGTATGATTAAAAATCAGCATTCAGAAAACACTATGAAAACTAACTTGCAACATTCTGAGTCTTTTTCTAGTATTGGTAAGCTTTATTTCAGTAGGTGCATGTTATACTTCAATCAAGTTAATCCAAGGATAATTAAAATATTTTACATGTTACTTCTTACAAATATGCAACTATTAGTAATTGATTAATTGTAAAATAATGTAAAATAATCAAGTTGTGCACTCATAAGGTTCCTACAGTAATTATTAACTATATAATTGTTCCTTTATAACGTTGAGTTTGTGTAGTACTAGTGGTCTTTTAAGTTTTATCATAGTAATAATATTCATTAACTGATTGAATATGAACGCACTAATTATACTGCTGACTGCATATCCATGCATTTTACTATCGACTGGGACTATAACATACTAATCCCGGTGCAGGTGGAACGGAGGGTGGAGCTAAATCCGTCACCACTTCTCTGGTACACTCCGACTTTCACACCCAAGCTCAAGCCTGCTGTAAGCTACAGCCACAATATTTTATTACAGCACTTTCTGTTTTCTCAACCTTCTTTAAAAGATATATTAGGCTGTATATTAAGTGCTTAATTAGTTAAGATTAAATACTATTATTAATGGAAGCTTACATTTTTAAAAATTTTGTTTTATAATATATTTATATCAAAGCAATTGTAGCTTTTCTATTTTATTTAGAGGGTTCACTATAAATAAGAATTATATAGAAACTCGCAGGGAGAATATAATCTATATTTTTTAAACATATTAAATACTTTATGTTGTCAATAAAATCTTTTGTTATGTCAAATATTAAATGTTAGAAGTAAGTATTAACATTTGATACTACAATTATCATTATAATTATTATTAATAGGTTCAGCAACGAGTTTGGAAGAATCACGAGAATCTACACCATCTATAAATACGTTGAACAAGAAGTATGAAAGTGATATTGAGATACTCAGCAACCCCAGTCAAAGTAGTATTGAAGTTCTAGATGAAACATCAAGGTAGAATCATTATTTAAGTTATCATATTTTTCTCTCCACATATAAAGTACATCTATATTTATATGCTTATTTCTAATTAGAAAGTATAAACATATAGATCCTAACTAATTGATCAATTGTTGCTTTATAACATTTGTATAATTATCGTAGAACTCATCTGACACCGCATAGAAAGCGTTCTTCAGAAGAAAGACGTACCGCAGTTGCTCCATCTCTTTTAACGATACCAGATAAAGTGCCAATTACGACTGGTTTAACCGAAAGTAGTTCTTCAGGTTTGCTGCAAATTTTACAATAACTGATGTTGCGTGATTATCTGTAAATAATCACTAATAATATTGTGTTTAATAAAGGTTCCTTAACGGATAGTATTTGTACCGCGTACGAAAATAAGCCAATTAAGCAAGCTACTGTAGATGAAAAATCCCTTAATAACAGCACTGACAAAGAGATGAAATTCACACCTGTAACAAATTTAACTTCCATGCTAGGGGGTAAGTAAACACATATGTTTTCTATGTTTTAATTTTAAGGTTTCTTTGTATATTAAATGTGGTAATAATCAAATTATTAGGTTTACTTCAAAGCATAAAGATTGGTAGTAATAAATCATTAGTGTTGAAAGAAGAGGAAGCATCAAACTTCCTTGGTAGTAACATTCAGTATTCCTATACGGATTTCGGAAGTATAGATCATAGAATAAAGTTGCATATTATTTTGAACATATTTGAACACGAAAAGGAGGAACTTATTCTTCTTCTTAGGGTAATGTTATAAAATTTACCGTATTTTATTTTTAAGTTGTCGTTAAAGATTTGTTTCTAATTTTTGATCAAATTTCAGGCTGAAATTCTTATGCAGAATACGAAAGATACGTTTCCTGGTTGTTTAGTTCTATCTACATCAAAGGTTTATGTTCTTAAAATTGACGGATTTGAGGGGTATAAATAAAATTTCTTATGATGATTTTATATTTTTTTAAATCCACGTTTTATTATAATTTTTGTATTTATATTATTATAGAGAGGATCCGCAACGTTGGTTGCATAAAGAAATCAGTTGGACAATGGATAGATTGAGATGTTTTGCACCTCTACCATTTAAACAAGGAGTTCTGATTGAATTAGAACAGCCTATCAAATTAAATGAGGAATTACACTCTACTATTACATTTTTATGTATTCTACAAGATTTTCAAAGAACATCAAACTTTTTATTTTATATCACTGGTAAACAAAAAGATATTTCAATTATGTACCATGCAGCTACAATTCTATCTCTGAATACTAACTTATAAACATTTATTTGTAGATTTATCGTTGCCGCCTAGTTGCGAAGTTGAATTCACGGTACCGGAACACTGTACCATTTTTATGCACCGTTTATTAAAAAATTGTAAGAATTATCAAGATGGAGATTCTGTGAGACTACTTGCCTTATTTTCTTCTGCCTTATTAAAATATCAAGATCTGAAGGTTCAACTTAAATTATCCAGTTTAATAGTAACTGCATCTGTTCTGGTAATATGCAATATGCAATGGCTTCTATCTGGTAGCAATGAAACACCAAATATAATAAGGGAACAAGCTATGAGCAACTTGATCGGATTGGTAAGTAATATATTTCTCTTTAATTGTAATT
Organism: Osmia lignaria lignaria; assembly: GCF_051020975.1. Lineage (NCBI taxonomy): Eukaryota > Metazoa > Arthropoda > Insecta > Hymenoptera > Megachilidae > Osmia > Osmia lignaria. The sequence continues at coordinate 6,363,685 of NC_135036.1, forward strand.
TTAATAATAGGTTTATATTTGATTTCATTGCTTTCTATGTTGTAGGAACATTATAGTTCTACGCTAACCCTAAATTTCTTAGACGAGGTAATGGGACAGGAAGAGTCATGGGTTTTAGATTTTGTTTCTGCAAGTGCTGCTGAAACGGTCATAAATTCTGTGCAACCACCATGGGAAGAATTATTCTCGATTCCATTACAAATCACAGTTGGCAAGTCGCAAAACGCTGAAAACGTGTAAAATGATATTTTACTCGCATAAAAGGATATTCTAGTCGAACAAAATATATCAGGTAACCATTAAACGAATATTATTGGTTAAACTGAATCAATAAAACTTGTGATCCAACATAATTTTACACATGTTAGTAGAATGAATAGTTTTTTTTCTTCGTAAAATCTGTGTAAGTAAATGAGTAAAGAGAACAAAGTGTAATGTTTGACCAACAAAAATATAAGTAATCATGTATGATATAGAAAAACTAGTAATATACTGTGAGTAATACTTTTTAAATTCAGAAAATTTCATTACAGAGATTTATTATAATTTTATCAATATTTTAAACGTCACAGCATATATCTTTGGATGATTTTTAGTACATTTCCGTACCTTGTTAGAAATTTTAAATGGTGCTATTAAAATTAAGATATTCTATTTTAAAACACGTGTTACTGCAAAGAAACTTTTGTATTAATAGTTTATTGCATACCTTGTATAATAACACTGTAAATGTTTATTCGTTATTTTAATACTGAACGTGATATATTGACAATTTATCTTCAGCAATGTTACGTTAATCAAAAAAATAACTTTAATATAACAAAATAAGCACATATTTTTATATTACGAGAAAGGAGAATCATACAGGTGTTATTTAATTTTGAATGTTTGTTTTGTAAATATTTAAAATGTGTACAGAAATATTACACGTAGGTGTAGGTAAATGCATATTCACCAAATTTTTGTATGCTCCCTTTGCGTTAAAAAAGTGCAAAAGTTTACAATACTGAATAATACTTGAATATCGTTATCAATCTGTGATATATATTTTGATTTTTATTACATATTTCACGTGCACCTGTACGTCGTAAAATTTTATAATATTAAATTAAGAAGAAACATAAACGACAGTGTTATATTCGCTAGATCAAACTTCTTGGTAGTTTAGTTTAAGTAATGCAATTAAACATAAATTATTTTCTTTATATATTATATTAATGTTCGTGAAATGTCAAATTTTTCTGGAATTAATATAGCTCAATATACTAAAGATAATGTTCATATCATTTTGTATGTATATATGTAAATAAATTGTTATTGTGTCTATTATATATATACGTATAAAGTTTTCATTATAATTTCATAGTAAAAATAAATGGGTACAATGTACAAGAAATAAATATTCAGTTTTGCAAATTTCTTTTATTTATACATATAAAAAATATATTATTATTTAATTATTAGGTACAATTCGTATGCCACTAAATTTATTTATTTTTTAACTGTTAATTAATTTTGTTTAGCAAGTGTTACATACGAAGTGAACAGTTGAATATCGTATTAATACAGTTCTAATAGAGACAAAACACAGAAAAGTGTGTACTCAAGGTATTCTGTACCAATGATAATAAAGAATACAATATGTAAATGAAACAGTTGGGAGATGCTGGAAATAACTTAGTATGTTCCTTAGATGCATACATGAAGTATGTATTCTAAGTGCATGTTACTGTTCCATTGAATTCTTTTTTTCATAGATTTTAAATATTCCATAAAAGCATAATTAAAAATACATTTAAATAGACATGTCTAATATCGTAAAAATTATAAGTTTACTACTTGTAACCAGTAAGTTTAACTATTCCTTTTAACTATTAATAATAATATATAAAATGTGCTCAGATAAAATTGTGGTATTATTAATATTCATATTTTCCTTAGTATCACTTGTTATTGGACATTTTGGATATAAGAAACGTGGTATGTACTATAATATTTTGTATTTCTTTTCTTAATTTTTATTTACTATTTAATATAACATTTTAGATCAACACATTTGGGCTCAAACATTTAAGTTGTGTGCTGGAAAGTTACAGTCTCCAGTATCTATATCAACACACAAATCAATTGCTCTTCCTTTACCAGCACTTGAAATAATTGGATATCATGATTATCTTCCAGGACCATTGTATTTGAAGAACAATGGTCATTCAGGTAACACAACATAATCAAATGACAAGATAATGATATTTGATAACAAGATAATGTTCTTTTCAGTTATGATGACTATTAACAATCATTCAAAACGGAAACTGCCTTACATATTTGGTGCTGTGTTCGATACAAATGAAGAATATGAAATAGATCATTTACATTTTCATTGGGGTGGAAAAAATAACAGAGGATCTGAACATATTTTAAATGATATTAGGTATAAAATAAAAGAAAAAATATAGAATCTCTATGTATTCGCATAGCATTAATCACATTATCACTTCGCTGTAGGTATCCTATGGAGATGCATATAGTTCATAGAAATAAAGCATATTCAAATTTATCTAATGCATTGAATCATGAAGATGGTCTTGTGGTTTTAGGAATCTTTTTTCAAGTAAGTTGAGATCTTTATAAAATATACAAATTTAACAAGAAGTTATACTGTTACATTATATTTAGTTACAGGAAAAGGATAACAAATTGTTATACCCCCTTGTAAATGAATTGATAGATGTAAAATGGTTAAATGAAAAAGTGAAATTAAGCACATCTATAACATTGATTTCATTGTTACCTCGTAACATAGATGTATTTTATACCTACAAGGGTTCTTTAACTACACCTCCATGTAACGAAGCCGTAACGTGGATCATTTTTTCGAAACCAGTACCAATATCTTTTGATCAGGTACGTTTCATATGATACAATTAGTATGTTAATATTTCTATTTCATAAATATTATTTATTACAGTTGAATGAATTTAGATCACTTTCGAATGGAGAAGACAGATTAGCAGATAATTATAGAAGATTACAAGATATAGGACTCAGAAAAGTGTATGTTAGGAGATTGAATTCATCTGATGAAACTGTTTTAAATATCACAGATTTAGATTGGTTTATACGTTAGATACATTCTTCTCAAATTTATATAATATTTAATAAATGTTCTGCTAATTGCAATCCGAAATATGATTTATGTAAGAAGTTAATAAGAACAAAATAATTCACTGAAATAAAGTAATAATTTAATTTATATTTTTCCCGGTTCGGAAAAATGGGATGCGTTTTTGCATCCAGGTGGCGTTCTTTACCTGCCATTACCGTCCATTTTTACCCAACGGCACTACGGCCAACACTCTTCCGCGCAATTTTGAAACTTCTTTATGCTTACGTTAATCGCTCTTTTCGCTTTGCCCGTTACATTTACTCTCTTACGCTTTTGCGATACTTTTAGTTCTCGCTCGCTCTTTTACATCCCCCTTTTAGTCGCCTCTTACGACAGGCAGGGGTTACCGTGGCCGTATTCTACTCCCCCCGAGCCACAGGGGGATAAAGTAATAAATTAAACAGAAAAAGGGGAAATAAAATCTTGATTTGGTAACACAATAAAAGCTTTTTCGACTCTTTTTGATTTTGTGTTGGAAGAAATCAGTTAAAATCTATACAAGACTGAAAGATTATTGAAATAATTGTTTGACAAACTTGTATTAAGCGCGACCATTAGTTCTGGCTAGAACTATTTACATCTTGCTTTATTGTGAACGGATATAACGTCTCTATGAACAATAGAGTGAAACCCAATTTTCTCTAATTGACGGAACAGAAACGCACGACTAGACTGTAGCGCATGCGGCTATGTTGTGTCGATCTCCCCACTCAACCAACTGTGAAGAGTGGGAGACGACTCCATACATAAAATTCTATCCTAGCGCCATCTCTACAAAGACAGCTCAAACTACTCAACAACTTACCGATAGTTTTTTCGAAAGAGGGGAATACTTATCGACTTATCATATGATAGTCGGTAAATTGTTGAGTAGTTTCCACAGTTTTCGTATAGATGGCGCACGCGTTCCCCGATCGGTAAGTTGTTGAGCAGTTTGAGCGGTTATTGTAGAGATGACGCTAGGATCGAATTTTTAAAATATTGAATTTATGGCGATCTTCTTAAAATATAAGTTTTTCAAACAATTGCAGAAAGCAGAAAATCTCAAAACTTTAATTTGGACAAAGAAAGAGAGTGATTATGCCCTGAATTTTACTTGCATTGTACTGGCACGATTTCCCAGAGGAAAGTTAGGTTCATTTGAAGCTTACATAATTAAAAAAAAAGAATAGAGGTGTTCCCCTAGTTTTACAATGGAGTGTATATTCCAACAATGTTTAATTCTGACTACTTTAAAATAATTTTATAGCTCATAAGTTATATAACATTTGTTATTAAATAATCCAACACTGTAATTATTTTCTTTAATAAAAATCAAAATTTGTATTTCACTAAAGTGACGTTATTTTCCTTTCTCCTAAATTATACTAAATTTTTTATCTCTAATTCTATTCAATTTTAAATTTTAATTACTTTAAGCTCAAAGATACTCCTTTCCCAAAGAAATTTCCCTAAAACCCTTTTTCTTCAAAAGATCCAGAATAGTTATTCATCACCAATAAATAGAGGATGCTTCTATCAAGAAGCGTTGAAGGTCCATGAATCAACGAAGGAAGAATCCTGGCGCCAGGACGTTGTAGTAATCAGAGGCGGTCACTGTTCCTCCCTTCTGGAATTCATTTTATCTCCGACGCAAAATGCAATTTGTAGGAATTCTCCTCAAGGCCTGGCAATGTTCGACAACGATAAAACAAGCCGGCCGGAAGCAGATAGAAGACTATCGCGGCAGCATGACGACGGAAGTGATGTTCCCGCCTTCGATTCGGAGCGGAATAACCCCGAAACCCGGCATCCTTAGTCCATTCATAGATGCAGAACCATCTGACATCAGTTGAATTTCATTTCTAATTCGTTCAAGTCTTATAGTGTTTTTTCTTGGATCCTCCAGGCATCCCTTCTCTTCTTCCTCGGTGTTGATACCTTCTAACATGTGCACAAGATTTTCATTTTAACAATTCAACAGTGAAAGAGTTAAAGAGGGCGTCTCGAAACTGGTTCTCGAGTTATGATTAGTGTGAATTGTTTCCTTGGGAGGTAAATGTTCTCAGGATGAAGATATCTCGATTGACGTCCTTTCTTTTGTGGGTACTCTTCTTGAGCCAGTGCAACGCTTTGTTTTTAATGTCGAGTAAGTGACAAGTTGATTTGTTAACACTTGATGATTGAAATTTATCAAATTTTCAAAATCATTTTTATAGACTGTGATGTTAAAAGTAGAAAAGTAACGGTACCATGCTTGAAAATTCGTACGTGGGTCAAATCACTCACGTGGCAATATAACGAGAGTCTACTGTAAGTCTACTGTATAAATTTCATAGGGGTGGAATTTTCATTTGATGTTATGAAATATTCTAATCGATTATTTAAAATTTTTAAATGTATTGTGAGTCGCTGATATAGTGACAATTTAAATTCGATTTTTAATTTAATATGTTATTCACGTTTCAATTGTTATTCTTACATTATTTTCATTTCTGTGGAACCTCGGTAAACTCTGATTGAATAGGGTTAATAATAAAAATAGAGACGAGCTTATGGTATTTACGTTCGCACTTTCCACCTAAAATAGAGTAAATCTCTCTGTTTAATTCAAGGATTTCGCGTCACTTGCACGGTTTTAGCTTCCACGAATAAAGAAATAATGAGATCCCGCTTTTTAAGCCGATTAACTTGTTAAGCTCATCGTTGTTTAAGCAGGTTTCAAATATTTATAATATTTGAGAATAATGAAGAATTAATAGAATAATTTAATCTAACTAATTATCATTAATTAATCATAAAACATATTCAAAATAAAAAATTTTCATTTCTCTCTTCAATTACAGTAGACTCTCGTTATATTGCCTTCGACGGTATTGTAGGAGAAGAGAATTTGTAAAGCTTCGAAAAATTAATTTAAAGGAAAGAGGGGGATTAGAAATGTACCATTTTTATAAACTATGATAATAGAAGAGTAGAAAATTCAAATCATTGAAATTCACTCACGTGGCAATATAACGAGAGTTTACTGTACGTATAAATTTCATAGGGGTGGAGTTTTTATTTGAGAAATCCTATATAAAAATACAAAAGTCAATCGAACATTGAACAATTTAAAATTGAATTAAATAAATAATTAAACGAAATAATTTCAGGTGATTCTCGATACTATGGAAAATTCAAGCAATTTAATTTATCTGTTGAGAAGATAGGTGTCCTGTGGTAAGGCTGTTAAATGGGAAGGTCCGAGCAAGGGCCAGGGGAAGGATCATCAGGTTCAGTTGTCACGAGGGTTTCACTCTCGTAGGTAACAAGTATTCCACTTGTATTCAAGGCAAATGGAATACACCTACGCCTGTATGCGTCAGTAAGCACGGCTTTCTAATCACACTTGATAAAACTCTGTAACAGCGGATTTTAATTAAAACGTTCGCCCGCTGCGACCACGCCAGATTTCCCTCTTTTATTTCGTGGTTATCATTAAAGTTTCAAAATCAACTGTATCATTTTCTATTAATTGGACGACTGGCGTTAACGTATCTCTGATTTTTATGCTTAAATTGTTCACCGTTATTCTTTACTTTATTTTTATCTATTTTATCAGGCACAATTAATGACTTTTATATAAAGAAAAAATAGAAATTAGTATGGAAATTAAAAATAATTTTTGTTGACGTCTATGCAATGATTGATCTGTTTTCTAAAAGAGTAAGAAATATAATATTTGTAATGTGTTTCTTCACCCTCGGATGGCGGACCGTGGAGAGAGCCCCAAGACGGCGGACCATGGAGAAAGCCACAATTCTAATTAAATTCTGTACTTAAATTATTTTTCCAATAGAATTATATTATATTATGTAAGAAACACAATGTATCATATTTTCTATTTTTTTAGGAAAAGGGCCAATCATTACATAGGGGACAATAATTGTATATATTATTCTATGTTCTAATTTAATATTTTTATTACACCGTTTTACTTGGAATTTCTTATTGATTTTTTTCTCACCCTGTTAATGATTTTCTTAATTGCTTCATTAGACGCAGAATGCCCTCCGCCTCCGTTGCCCGAACACGCTCTGGTGGCACCAAAATACAACGGTGCAATATTGATGTACTTCTGTGAACCCGGTTACGCGTTAATTGGTCCTACTGAAATTTTTTGCAACGGTATGCAGTGGAATGGAACAACACCCCATTGTCGAGGTGATCCTTTTTTTACAATTGATTTTTTTTCTAATTAACACTTGGAAATGGTTGCGAAACTTTTGGCTTCCACGAATGATCAAAGAGCATCCGAGCATTTTCAAGAACGAAAAGGATATAGAGGGTGTTAAAATAAAAGAGTTTTTCATCTTTTCGATTTTCTTCTGGACTTTGAAATTCAATCTTTAGTGGACTAGTTTGTAACTATTTGAGCTTTCAAACTGAGCCTCTTCGATAATTAGAGATTAAAACTTTGGATCTCTTGTAATCTGCTTGTGAACTCTGAAATTTGATGTATCTTGAAAATTACAAGAAGCTCTAAACAGCTATGTCTTAAAATGGTATCTTTTGAAATTATGAAAAATAAAATTCCAAAATCATAGCACTCGAAATTCCACTTTATGGAATTATTAAAAATTAAATTTGAAATTTCAGTCACTGCAAATTCTAATTCTTAATTTTCCAAAACCAAAGCAGTCGAAATTCCACCTCCTGCAATTATTAAAAATTAAATTTCACATCTCAATTATTGGAAATTTTAATTTCTAATTATTTACAATCAAAGCAGTCGAAATTCCACCTTTTGCAATTATTAAAAATTAAATTTCACATTTCAATTATTGCAAATTTTAATTTCTAATTATCTACAATCAAAGTAGTCGAAATTTCACCCTCTGCAATTATTAAAAATTAAATCTAATTAAATTATTGGAAATTATAATTTTAAATTTTATTATCCTTTAATTATTTAAGATGCCTTGAATCTCTCCTCTTCATTGTTTCCTTGGATCATTAGATGCTTCCCTTAAAATACAGTCGATTAGAGCCATTAGAGGATTCATTAACTGAAAATACTCATTTAATGTTTTTAATTAGGTACAAATGCGGCAGCTCCTATGCAGTGCGATTTCGAGAAGCCAGATCTTTGTTGGTGGGAACAGGATCCTCAGCACGATTTCGATTGGCGACGACATAATTTTCAAACACCGAGCTCTCACATAGGAACTGGTCCAACACACGATCACACATTGGGACCTGGAAACGATGGTATTTGTTAATTTAACATAATAAAAAAAATAATTATTTTTACAAATGATGTAATCAGGACCAAATTTAAATTTCTGGGTCTCAGGGTCGTCAAACCTTCCAGACCCCCCTTGATTAATAAACTAGTTTGAAAAATTGAAATTTATTCTAAATAAAATTCAATATTTCTGGACATAGTAAATAAAAAATTTATAACAGGGCTCCCTATAGCCTTTTTTGAACCTTCCCTTAATTCGTTACTGAATTTTCAATATTTGCAACACGAGAGAATTTTAACGAGGGTAAATTAAATAAATTTGCATAAAAATTTGCGATACAATGGAGATTCATATTTACATAAATGCCTCCATTAACGCAAATTAAATTAACCAACCGGCTTAATAAATTTTCAATAAACCATAATACATAAATCCGTGTAAATTTTTATACAGATTCTTTTCTCATTTAGGTTACTATTTGTACATCGAGGCGTCTGGACGATTGGAGAACGACACGGCAAGAATCATTTCACCTATTTACAACGCTTCTTACACGGAAAATGGTTGTTTCTCATTTTGGTAATTTCATTTTCCGATATTTCACAGCCGGTAATTGCTACTAAAAGCAGAACGACGTTGGTAATTAATTAATTTGTCGCTGTTCTTTCAACGGTGAAAAGGTCGATGAAAATAAATTCTTCCTCGTTGATGGTTAAAAAAAAAAAAGAGAAATAAATTTCTGAACGACAGAGCAGCAGCTAATGAAACTTCAACACGGTCTACCGAGCAAAAATACGTCTCCTGATAATTTCTGGTTGCTACTCGATAGTATTATGGATCACATAATTACGGGCTGATCGGCGAGAGTTCATTAAGGGAACGAGCTGTCCTCGATCGTCATCTGAATATAATTTCACCCTCTGTCGCTATTAAAAAGGTGTTCGTTTGGAGGGATGGTCGAATGAATAATTTTCATGGGAATATCACTGGTATTATTACGCCCTGTAACATCATTACACGGTTACAACATTGAAGCTCGATATTACTTGCTTAGCACGTTGATTAGCACAGTGAAAATGGGCGTTTGTTGTGGGCTCTAATTATTACGAATAGGAATAGTTAATTTCCAAATGTCAAATTTCAAACTCTGTTACATTATTTGTACAACAGCAATGTTATTCAAAATGAAGTTTCATATCCCAGTTACTGGAAATTCTAATTTCTAATTTTCCAAAATCAAAGCAATCGAAATTCTATATTTTGTAATTATTAAAAAAGAAATTGTACATTCCAGTAATTGCAAATTCTAATTTCTAATTTTCCAAAACCAAAGCAGTCGAAATTCTATATTTGTTAATTATTAAAAAGGAAATTTCACGTCTCAGGTATTGCAAATTATAATTTAGCAATGTTGGTTACTGATAACCCCATGGAATTCAACCTTTCAAATATTGTTTTATTATTATTTATATAGTGGTGGTTTGCAATATTATCGATTTATATTTAACGGTTTTCAAAAAAATAATAGTAGCTTTTTAAAGGGGAGAAATTTTTAATACTATTATTACTTTCAGTTTTTATTTTCACTTGAGAAATTTTATTAATATGGATTGAAATTACAGGTACCATATGTTTGGAGCCACGACAGGTGCTCTAAATGTGTATTTCAAAGAAGAGAAGGAAAACTCACCCCGTTTGATGTTCACCAAAGATGGTGACCAAGGGAACCAATGGTTCCATGGTGTTTTCAATCTTCCCAAAGCTAAGAAAGGTTTCCAGGTAAAGAAATAAAAATATACGTATTTGTATTTCAACCTTATTAGTTCACCTGTTAAATAAATAATTAATTTCCACTAATATACATCAGTATACACATCTCTTCCTTCGTATTTTACAACTTTTGTATAAACAATTGGTTTGTATTTTCAAAATTTAAAGAAAGGATGAGATTATTACAAATTTTATGATATGTCTGACTAAGCGCGACTATTACTACTGTGAGAGTAGACTGGCCCAGTGAAAATGTGTACGTATAGTCAGACATACTGAAAATTTGATCATTAACCCTTTATAAAGGGATGCTCTGTCACATGGAAGGGTCATTCTGACCCATAATAACGTCATTATGAATGTATACAAAATTTAAAATACATTTTTACTTTTAAATATTATATTTAACCCTTTGCGAAGTAGGTGAGTAAAAGTCACTTCCTAAACCTCATGGGATTAATTTTACCTCGAATATTATTTATCCACAAATATACCATCTAAATAAAAATGCACTTTAAAATCCTTTTATTGATTTTATAATAGAGTCAGGTCTAAATAAATAAAGATTTATCTTTTAAAAATGAACCAACGCGATAATTTGTCAATTATTGAAATAGACTCGTTAGGGTTAATTTAACCTAAAGTTAAATGTATCATTTTTAAACGAAAGAATTTCATGTACCGAAGGAATAATTTTTAAAGAAATAGAGTGAAATTTAGGAAATTAAAACAATAGGAGATACAATATTGAATTTAAATTGGGGCTCTCTCCATGGTCCGCCGTCCGAGGGTTGACGCGTTATTCGACTGGTATCTAATACCGTTCAGCATCGTTACCTGACTGCAAATTTCATTTCGCTTTCAGATCATAATCGAGGGTGTACGTGGCAGTAGTTACGTGAGCGACATCGCCATCGACGACGTCGCGATTCTGCAGGGTGACAAGTGTCGGGATGCGAGCAAAACGGAAACAGATGGTGTCACGGAAGGCGACGACGGTAAATCCGCATGAATCTCAATGCAAACACGTCATTTAATTGAAATTGAAATATCAAATCACTGAATTAATAACCTCTTCAAGGAGTTGCAAAATACAATTTTTTAAAATAAAATTTTTTGTTAAAATTTACTTTAAAAAATATATAAATTAAATGTAATTTCCGAAGAATTCTGGCAATTTATTCTATCGAGAAAACTTTTCATTTGAATAATCTCTGCTGACATATTTGATCAATACAAAGAAGAGATGTAAAGTGGGTATAACGTTTTCGAACAGTAATCGCGTGCCATGAAAAATTGAGCTTGCAACCCTCTAACTAGTAGCTGGATAGGTATCTTTACATTTGAACCGATACAATGCTTTCTAGATCAAATCGAACAAGTGAATGCGCAGCAGAGCTGCCGCGGAAGATGTAAAAATAGTGTGACATACAATTTTACGACCACGATACTGCCCACGCTGTCCGATGCTTGTCTTTGTACCCTCGACTGTGCTGAACATTCGATTTGTTGCCCGGATTACGCGGAATATTGTGTTCTCGGTAAGTGTACATCTAAATAAACTACAACTATCGTTCAATCGGTCAATAATTTTAAACTCACGTTGATTTTCCTCGTCTCCCAGCATACACGGAAGAAGTGACAATCGCGATGGCACAAACAACAGTTCACAATTATGAAAATGGCTCGATTCCATCTGTAAAAAAGAGCACTATGTCAGATACGACGACAATGAGGATTGGTTTTTATGGTGGCAAAGGTATGGGACACAACAAAATATAGGGGTGGGATTTTTAGGGTTGTTTTGGAAGAAATCATGGAAATAGGGGTGTTAATGGACTGACTATACATTCAAAATACACAAATTCTAATATTTCATTAAATAATCACACTAATCATCCCATGGACTCCTTTTCTTTCCCAAAATGTGGGGTTGAGATTTTAAGGGTTGGTTTAGAAGAAATCATGGAAATAGTGTCAGTGGACTGACTATAACATTCAAAATACACAAATTCTAATATTTCATTAAATAATCATACTAATCATCCCATGGACTCCTTTTCTTCCCCAAAATGTAGGGTTGGGATTTTACGGGTTTTATTAAAAGAAATCATGGAAATAGTATCAGTGGACTGACTATAACATTCAAAATACACAAATTCTAATATTTCATTAAATAATCATACTAATCATCCCATGGACTCCTTTTCTTCCCCAAAATGTGGGGTTGAGATTTTAAGGGTTGTTTTAGAAGAAATCATGGAAATAGTGTCAGTGGACTGACTATAACATTCAAAATACACAAATTTTAATATTTCATTGAATAATTACACTAATTACCCAATGGACTCTTTTTCTTCACCATTAATTAAAAATCTGTACCCATTACATAGTAGTTCAAGGAAAAATTGGGAGGGGGGTGAGAAAAGTTAATAGCCCCTCTATTGATAAACGAAGAAAATTAGGCTTATTAATTATCTCCACAGTCATAATGAAATTGACTAAATTGTCTTCAAATCTAAATTCAAGTATATTAATTAAATAATTATTAAGGTATCTCTATAAATCCAAAAGACGACATCGACCCCGTCACCCCGAAGCCATCGCCGCCAACCACCATGAGAGCAACCAGGCCAGAGATTGATAAACCGTTGAAAACAACGCGACCAACCACCTCTGTCGCTGTCACCACCCCGAAAACTGTCCAGACAAAGGAAACGCCATTTGTAAAAACGACCACCGTTACCGGGAGATACGTACGAGTGGATGAGCAAGCTGGTAAAACGAATTCTTGTTCACGCTACTGATCGACAAACTTTCGATCCTTTTATGTCCGTCCTCTGACAGGATGTTTTGAATGGGAATCGAGGAATTGCTTTAGGGATGAGGGTGTGTTTGCTCGAGGTGGAAGGTTCGAAAGTAGGTCGTAAAGTTACTTTTCTCTATGGTAGGAAACAAGGTTTCCATCGAGCAGGGATCGTTCCTGGGTCATTGGTAGTCTGTGAAAATACATATATATTTTTCTATTTTAGATATCATGGGAATTCTTTTATTTATAAAATTTCACTTACATCAGAAAATTAATTTTATATTTTTACTTTCACAGTCTTCACAGTGCTGGGTTAGGGGGAGATCTAAATGGGGTTACAGAGGGCCCCTTATAAGTCTTCCAGTTACTATATCAAAAAATATTTTTAAAAACAAAAATGTTTATTTAATTTTCTTTAGAATAAATTTCAATTTTTAAACCCTGTTTATTAATCAAGAGACCATCGAAGATTTGATAGCCCCAGGTTCCAGAAATCTTAATCCAGCCCTGGTACTTAACAATTTCAATATTTAATAATTTTCTATCTTTTTTTTCCACAGATGCCAACACAAAAAGACAAGAATCAGAGAAATTGCATCGAGCCTCGACGAAATTCAGTTCCCCTGGGATCATAGGGATAGTTGTGGGTATCATAACAGGAATAACTATCTCCTCTATGGTGGTGATTATTATATTGAGAAGAAGAAAGACCTACAAACGTGGAACGAATGGATCGGCTCTATCAGAGGACAGCGATGTTCGTTTTCTAACGTCTGACGAGATCTTAGACTTCACTCTAGCCAGACCCAATGACAACGATGAGACATAAACGAAATCTTTTGGGATACCAAAAAACGAGTTATTAAAGATAATTGACACGAGGAATCGCAGCGAAGTCTAGTTTTTGAAGGAGATATGTAAATGTAATTGTATTTAATAATTAAAGAAGGATTAATATTCATAAGTAAATAAGTCTTGGTTGGTGTAAATGTATCAAGGATGATATAAATTATAAATGAAAAAGGTAGCAGATAACAACCATTAGTTTCAAAATGAATCTGATAAATTTTTTCATATTACTTGTTCAACTTTAACATTTATCATACTGATTGAAATTGAAATGGTATAGATGAAGCAAATTATAGTTTATCAATAATAATAATTTTAGGATTAATATATTGTATATAGTAATATCAATACTCCTTATAGATATAAGTTTATAAAATAAATAAAATTTTATTTAATCTATCATTTAGAAATTTTCTATGCAATATTTTGGAATTTGTTAAAATTCACTGTTAATAGTGATGCAGTTAATTACAATTATTTTTCAAGACCTTTTTTATAAAATTTTGTATGGAAAAATTTTTCAACCTCAACCTTCTATAATATTGTTAATTTGTCTCTATTTTCTAAAGTTAATCTACCACTAAAATTTGCTATCAGATATAATACTGAAATTCCTAGCTCATCCATCTGTCTTTCGCGAAACACGAATTCAAATTTTATTCGAAAAGGTTTGGAACAACATTATGGTTCACTGGACTGTAATTAAACGTCAGATAGCGTAACGCCTGGAAAGGGTAGTTTTCCCTCCACCTTTCAATGTAATCCTCGAATTTCTCCGAATGGTGCTTATCTGGTCACCGTATCGATTCCTGTGAAACATAGCAAGGATTGCACAGGTAACCGGAATGCTTTTGCACGGGCTACACCTACGACCGGAAATCGTAAACGGCGATAAAGTAGAGTAGGTGGAGTAACCTTGTTTCAGTTGTCCTTTTCTCAATGACCATTTCTGATCAGGAATCGCGATAAGAGAAAACCCCTGGAAAACTTCGAAGGTTGAATAGATATCTATGAGGATCTCCTTTCTTTCTTTTCTTGGAATTACAGGTACGTTTGTTTTTTATGGAATCTATGAAATTGGCTTTCTTCTGATTATTTTGCTAATTAGATATTGTACTTTGATCGTTAGAATTTTTTTTTAATTTCCGTCGCACGAATGTTAGTACTAATGATAAAGGTATTAGTTAAAATTAACTCTTGGATGGCGGACCATGGAGAGAGCCCCAATTTTAATTGAATTTTGTACTTCATATTATTTTTATTTTCTAAATTTTACACTGCCCCTTTAAAATTTATTCTTCTAATTTAAATGAAACTGTTTTATTTAAAAATTATACAATATGAATTAAATTAGATTAATTAAAATTATATGACCCAGGCTTCACTGTTGAAGGGTTAATATTGATGGAAGGAGTATAAAAATTAATTTTGCAAATTTTCACACTCATAATATAATTAATATATATATGAAGATGGTAATTATTTTTTTTTAAATTCTTCTAACATTGTAATACTTTTCTAGAATCTCTTACTATTTTCGTTTATCTAATTTGTTGATTAAATTTCAAATAAAATACCACGAAGAACCGAGTGAAGTAGAATGAACAAAGCTTACCACTTGAAGTTCAGCCGGTTAGTCCGTCAGGTTAATCGATAATCAGCTTAAAATAGCGGCATGATATTAAAATTAAAATTTGCACCGCATCGAACCCTAAATTTAGGGGTTGCGTTTTCGAACCTTTCAACCCTGTCCGTGACGAGTGGTAACACGCGCTTTCATCACGAACTTTTCCATCTTCTCAACCTTTATTTGAGAGCAAGGATTTACTTCGAAACTCTTGTTCGTCGAAACGATTCGAGGACATCTTTAATTGCCAATAAGTTCTCGCAACGTCAGTTCTGCGAAACCGACCGAAATCTTATTACAAAGAATGTATCAACCTTGATTCGAAATACAATTATTCCACCCTATAATTACTACGCCATTCGTTGAATGCGAGTCCCTTTTTTGCATTTATTTTTCCTCCCCTGGAAAATTTATTATAAGTAAAAAAACACCTATTAAGAGAGCAACTCCTATTCTTAATTTGATATAGCAAATAGTTGTAAGTTTTCAAAAATTAATAAAATTATCAAAATATTTTATGTTCCTTCTTTTTCAATAAATTTGCATTCTATTGCATTTCATTTTTTGAAATAAAATTTCAAAAGCAGAAATTTCATTCTCCTTTTTTCATTCGAGGGAAACAATGAAACCATAAAATCCATTGCAATAAGTTGCATCACCTTTCCCCCGAGATAATATCAACGCTGTTCTTTATAATTAAAGCTCGAACAACGATGAAATTTAAGCCAGTTCGGAAAGTTTCTTTAGAGCTCAGTGGAAAGCAAGATTTTCCTTTCCCGAAAGGGAAAACTTTTCTTCGTCGAATGGTAAAATTGCTAGCTGTCGAGAGCCGTGGAAAACTTGGCTCGAGTTGACAGAAAAATTGCAGGACCGTGAAACTTATCTAAAAATTCCACGTAGCAGGTGTCAAAATGCTGCCGGAAACTGCTCGTTTTCTGAGATTGCTCCGAAGCTGTTCGCACTTATACGAAAATAAAATTTGAAGAAAGAGAGCTTTCCATGGATAAAATATACTTCTGTGCGATTTTCAAGTAAATAAAAAAAAATTATAGAAATTTGTTTCTCGCCATACAGATATCGCGTGTACGATTGTTAATTTTTCAATGATAAAAATAAAGCATGGTATTAGTACAAATTTTATTTTCTTAATTATAATATTAATTGCAATCCAGTCATATAGAATTTGATTAATCATTATAATTTGTTTACTCTTCAAAAAATATTATTTCTTTATTTTCTTCAAAGAACCGACATGGAATTCTGAGTAAACCTCGACGGTCACATCTAAACAACATTTTTCTTTCTCTTTTCTCTGGGGTAGAAGTAAATTGACTCAATTGCCGTTTAAAGTATCTTATGGTGGACAGGTTTGAACAACACCGAGGTTGTTTCTCTGGGATTCTCGGGGTTTATTGCTGGGTTAAAGAAGGCTCTTTCGGGGGATATTAAGAAACGGAAAAAACTACTGAATCGAGTTAGATTGACCAGACGGTATAGAGAGCTTGCTCGAAGCATGATGGTACCAACTGGGTCAATGCAAATTGGAGGTTTATAGTGTACCTATTTATAGTTGTACTTGTGATCTTGTTAATTGGATTATTCTTCGTGGCATGGTTATATAACATGAATCAGAATAAATATTTATACTTCTGCTTTTGCAAACAAAATTTGTTTTGGTGTTCAAAATACCAGTTTGATAATTAATTAATTTTGTAATTATTGTGTAGGTAAAATTTGATTTGGGTTACTGACAATAATTCTGTGAAATATAATGTAAATATAGCCCCATAATATCAATTATTATTTAAGATTTAAGCACTCTTTAAATACTAATATTATATACCTTTTCTATAATTAATTAATTAATTAATTTTGTAATTATTCTATACGTACAATTTGATTTGAGTTATACTCTTTTTTTCTTTCCATAATATCAATTCTTATTCAACATTCAAGCATCCTTTAAATATTAATATTATACACCTTTTGTATAATTAATTAATTTTGTAATTAGACAATGATTCTATGAAATACAAACTGCATTTTTGATCTCGTAATATATTACTTATTATTCAATATTTAAGTACTCTTTAAACAATAATGATGTTACGTAAAATGTTACAGAACGTTTTGAGAAAAGGTTTCGCGTAGACGGTGATTATTTACTGGTTTGAAACAGTAGTATAGGTCAAGCATTAGTAAGCTCAACCGCGAGCTCGGTGAAAATTAATTATTAATAAATGGCCGGTCGTGTTTGCTTAACTTGAGGTTCGTAGTAGCAACCTTAATTAGCTGTTCAGTGGTTCATTTTACGGAGAAATATTAAAAGTTACGATAACACTTCATTCGCCAGTGGAAAGACGATAGATTTTAATCGCCTGTTGAATACATTCACCGAACCATTATTTTTTCATTTTTATCTGTGCATACAGGATTTTATTTTTGAGAATTATTAATTTTCTCATACATTTTTCAATTAAGATACCGTTGAATATTTTCATCGTTCATTTATCTTTACTTCGCTTTACCATCATCATCAATTGATTAACGTAAATTCGGTTCGACTTCAGCCTAGTTTCTTAGTCATTAATGATTCATCCCCTCGAGAGACAAACTAACTTCAATTGAATTCAAATACTACCCTAATTACTTATCACGCAATTTCGATTAGATTTATATCATCCAACGAGACGAGACAGTAAATGCGTAGAAATTCACGTGCTCGAAGCAGGCCCGGCTCACAAACCTCGATCGAAACGTTTGAAGAACTGGAAACAACTAAGCTCCGGCCCAGGGTCGAGCGCATGAATTTGTAAACAATATCCTGACTCGTCTCGATGGAAGGATTATAGATGTTACACTCTGTTTCGGTTATGAACTTTAAATGTAACCCACTTAATCTACTTAACTCTTCTGATAGCCTAACAGTTAGGTTATCAGATAGGTTAGGTAGATTAAGTGGGTTATGCCTAACCTAAATGCTTACTAGGACAAAAAATTATTTAAGTGGCTGTCTAATTGATTAAAACAATCAATTACATATAAATTACTATGTATCAACAAAAATCCTCTAACAGTTTCATTAATCATTATTAATCTTAAATACAACCCACATAACCTACCTAACCTATCTGACATACCTAACCTACTTATGGGGGATAATGAATTATTTAAGAGGCTGTCTAAATGATAAACACGTACAATGGTATATAAATTACTACGTATTAACAAAGGATCCTCTAAAAGGATTATTAATTCATCTTGAAATTTCTAAAATTATTATTTCTGAGTGGGATTGTAATTGATCCCCTTTGTCACCTTAACCCAAATTCCCCTGTTGTCCTTTAACAAGACCCCATAATTTCAAACTCCGTTGTTATTCTTTCAGCCTGGTATACTTTTGCGTCATCAGTGAAAAATTCAAGGCCTTTCGACCTTGACTCAATTTTCCTATCGTTTCGAACAAATCGGGAAATAAAAAGTTCAATTTTAATAAGGATTTATTAATACCTTCAGCTGCTTAGGGTTGCCAGTGACCGACCTAAATTTCTATAGAATCGCTTATTAAATTAATGAATTTTTTTTAATTAGGTGAAAATAAGCGGACTTACCTGTGAATAAGTAGAAAACAAAAACTCGTTAATGGGACAGAGATAATAATTCGGTTAATTTAATCAACACACTGCTGAGAATTACTGTTAATTGGGAGGCACTCTTATTCCGGCATTCATTGAAGGAAATATTTAAGGAAAATCTGAAAAGGTAAGAAAGCACGGTCTGAATGAAACAAGCATCGCACATTTATTCGAGAAGCATGAAAAAGAAAAGAAAAAATAAAAAAAGAAAGAAACACCAGCCGAGTTTCCGGCGTGGCGCGTTCTGTCGCGAACGAAAAGGCTGAAAAATTGAAATTGACGCAGTTACGTGTGTACGTGTCGTCTATGTACGTGTACATGTGTCTCTTTGTGTGTATATATACAAGATATATCGTCTAAAAATATATCTTCGAAGCTTGGCGACGATTAAAAACGCAATTAGTTAACGCTTTCACCCGAGAACTTCTCGCGAACTAAGTCTACAATTTCTTCTCGTTTGTTTTAACTTTTCTCTTTTACTATTTCACGTTACAGTGACGGGAGAGTTTCTTATATTTTGCCTTTTTCCAAATTAAACACTAGACGTCGTATCAAAAGACGAAGGTGCATAGAACGTGTGGCGAGCAATTTTTGCGCGTGTCGCTTGCATTTATAGTCATTTCAAATCAATGACCGTTCAAGGTCCACTTTTCACTATAAAATATTCAATTTTAACAAAATCTTAGTCGCTAATAAAGTAAATAATTTTATAAATAAAATATCCTCGAATTTATACTAATTTTTCAGTTTTGAAATAGAATAGCAAACGTTTATCTCCCGAATAAAATCACAAGGTAACGTTTTAAAGGAAAGTTAAAATTTCGAAAAAAATCGATTTGTTATAATTTATCATGGCCATTAATTGAAGGGACTATAATATTATAGGGTCACGTATACAGTAGTTGATCCCTAAACAATGATTCGGACGGCGGACCATGGAGAGAGCCGCGCGACGGCCGACGGACCACGGAGAGAGACAATTCTAATTCAATTCTCTACTTCATATTGTTTTAATTTTCTAAATTTTATAATGTTAATTTTAATTTAATACCCTTGTTTGGGTCACGATTGACCCAGGCTCCATTGTTCAAGGGTTAAATAATAAATAAAAAATGCATTGTATCAGATTTTCTACTTTTTTAGGAAAAGGAGGCAATAACTGTATACGTCACCCTACTGTTTGCTTGATGCTTTATTCTTTTTCTACACAATTACTCACTTTCGGTATCGCCTAACGTGATTGTTCTCCGCGCTGTATCGCTCTGCTACATCGATCTCTTGATGAACTTAGACACGCTTAACTGGCCACGATATTTTAATTACAACATTTATTTATTTACCTCGAGATTGAACGCTTCGATGGACACAAAGGTATAATGATATACTGTAATTTTTATTTTGACAACTTTTATTTCATTTTCAGGAGGATAGATTATTCGAAAAAACGTGTCAGGATTATCAGAGCTCGTCGAACGTATGAATTTGTTGTTTTTTTTTTTTTATTTTCACTGTGTACAGGTGATTTAGGTTTTTTTTTTTTTTTTTTCGTCGCAGAAAAATACAACAGCCAAGAATATCTTGTCGACTAATTTACTTAGAGGCTACCTTAGAAAATCTGATTAATATACAATATATTTAAGCTGTCGATATATCTTGTCAACAAATATAATTCATGCACGTTGCAATTATAGTTAGATTTTCACGACGATCGAAGTGGTTGAATTCCACTTCTCTCGGTTCCCTCTCGAATAACTTACGATATTTAAGTACATGGTTCAAGAGACGACAGACAACGCGGCCGGTTAAGCGTTGACAATTAAACAGAGTACGCAATTGAATAATCGCACATCGAACAATTATAATTCGCACGTTGGTGCCGCTGAATTGTACAGAGACAACACAACCTCTGAGCAACAGGAAGTCGTCGTTCTAGGTGAATATTAAAAATATTCTGTTTTGATGAAAAATACGTAGAGTAGATTCTGATATGTTCAGTTCGCTCAGCCCTTCGTGACTCAATGTCGAAAAGAAATTAATAAATATAAAATAAATTGAATGAATTGAATCGACGAATTAAACATAGTCCATTCTTATTACGATAATCAATACTTTAAGTAAAGAATATAAAGGGTTGAAAATTTACAGTGAGTCACAGAGGGTTGAGGGTTCAACCCTGTATTCAGATGACTCGATCGAACAAAGTCGTGCTCCTCTTCCTTGAATTATGCCAGGCTTACATTGCTATAGATAAATCGATTAATTATCAGTATCATTAATTTATAAGACACTCATTAACCCTAAGGTGAACTGAAATACAAAATTATCAGCTCGTAAATAATTTACAAATTATTTTGAAAATTTTTCAGATTCTTAATCCTGGCAAATTACTATAGCAATGTAAGCCCAGAATTATTATACATTAAACTACGAACGAAAAAAGTGTCTACGAACGAATCTGGCACTTGACGTGTTGATAGAAACGATCCCCGAACGAGTCGCGCCATTCAACCCCTCAGATTTTAATTATCCACTTAATGAAAATTAACCTGTTAGCTGTGGAATAATTTGCAAAAGTCTACTCTTGAGCGCGGAATTAAAATCAGGGAATGACGAGTATATACAATTAAATGACATTGTTTTTACTCTTTACTGGAATTTTATATTTTCAAATTAACAAATTAATGAATATAGTAATTATTGGACAAATTGAATATTACAGTAATTACTATCAGAATTCTTTTCAATCGATTCTAGTGTAAGGGGGTTGAAAGGGTTAAAATCCACCCCTGTAATATTACGTTCAAAAAAATCACGAAAACACCTTCTTTAATTTATAAAAATGATTTATAATTAAATTTTTTTCAAAATTTGGGTTTTGAAGGGGTTGAAAGACCAGCTGATCGCTTTAATTTCTCGTTCGAATGAAAACTTTACAGTGGAAAATCCAGATTAAAGTCCTCTCTACGAATTCACTCGCGATACGTTCAAGGTCCACTATTAATCCGCTCAAGTATTATTCCACTTAGCTCAATTCATACGTGCCGGGTCAGAGCGTAACCCGTCCACGATCTAAAATAAATGGAGTAATATTTAAGTGGAGCATCAATGAACTGTGACCGGATCTACAATGTGAATTTGTCCTAATGAAACTGATCTACCAAAAAAAAAAAAAAAGAGAAAGAATATTTTCAAGTCTCGTTCCTCGCGTTTCTCCTCTTCCTCTTCATCTTCGTGACACACGCAACACGCATGCACACATACATACACGCAGACACACAAATAGATATATTGCGTATTTGAGCCTCGTCGGTGTCTGCCAAAATTAACCTCGAGATCCTTACATATTCTATCGATAGTTTCTTCATAATCATTAACCCTAGGAGCTTTTTTTATTCATCTTTCGTTAAATCGTAAATCTTACAAGTCTATTCGACGAAAGGAGTGATCGAACGAATCGAAAAGGCTGCACATCTTCTTCGACATACCACGTGCGTGTTTTATGTCATTCTCTTTTTTTTTTTTTTTGGAAACAAGCGAAACACACGGCAGTACAGCAAAACGTAGGTCTCTATCGAAAGAGACTCTTCGATCGTCGACAGCCTGATCGCTTTTTCTCCTTTTTTTAGCTTTATTTTTTCCTTTTTTTGGGGAGGTAATTTTTGCATGAAAAAGCTCGTCGTGATGGCCTGACAGTTTCATTATCGTTCGAGAATCTTAGAGGAATTTTGATATTTCATTTTTCATTTGGAATTTAATTGACACTTAAAATTCAGAAAAATTCGTATTGTATAATTTTTGACGAATTTAAGACGCCTCTAGGGAGCAAAGGGTTATTAAAATTAATGTGAAATCGTGAATTCTAATTTCATTCCAAATGATAAAAATATCCGTGGTTAACGGAAAATTATTTTTCTTCCTCGTTTAAAGAATACACTCAAGCTTGCACGATTCACTTTTCCACCTCGTTCAGAAGAATTTGCAGAAAAGATAGATATCGCTTGAGATACAGTCAAACATTTACCGCTAAGCTAAGACGTACTTGAACGCGAATGAGAAAGAAACCCGAAGAAGAAGAAGAAGAAGAAGAAGGATCAGGAACGCAACAGAAGGTACAGGTTGGTGGAGTTAAGAATCAAAATAGGGGGATCGTTCAGCACATTTATGATCACTCAATCATTATAGAATCACTCTCATGATTCCTCGAATCGGTCGGATATCGAAAGCGTTTCCTTTTCATTGATTCTTCCGGTTAGGATGCTTCAATCAACCACGTGACTCGAGCATAAATGGCTGAAAATCGATACGGAAACCGAGCTGCTACGTTAACCCTTTCATAAGGAAAAAAACTTATGAACAAATCTTATGACACAGTTTCAATGTTAATCCATTCGAAGAGATTAGATTTCTTCTGGAATTATTTAAAAAATTTGGATTTTTAAATTGTTAAAAAGTCTTCACTTTAAAATTTTACGTTTGATTCATATTAAAAGATGGAATAATTTTATTCGTCTCATCGACGAATTCTCAAGACTTTCAGAGGAGGCAATTATTCAGCTCGGTTTTCGTTTAACTAAAACATGTGGTTCAGTTCTCAGTCTTCAAAGTCTTGATAGGAGCGTTCGTTATCGTACGAAAATAAAGTGGCCGAAGGTGAGTGTCACACGGAAATCGTTCGATTGCATTGAGAAATCGGAAACGGATCGAGTTTTCCTTGGCCTTCGTTACCGCTAAACGCCCTTTTGAAACCTCGGACACCCTTAATTTGTACTTTTAACATGAGGATATACCTGGTTGCCATGAATGACGGGCTCGTGCAACGCGTTCGGTGCCTTGGCGAGCAATGATATGTTCCATTATTTTTATCACTTTCACGTCTACAGCTTGTTTAAGCGGCGAGAAAGTAGCCTCTCGTCTAGGAAGGATCCAGGAAGTATGTAAGAATAGCTCAACTTATTGTTAGACATTTCTTCCCCTGTACTTCCTATGGGAAACAAAGTTGCACTACAAAAAGTTAATTAAACGAAAAAAAATCAATAATTTCCTAAGGCTACATTTTCAAAAGATTAAAATTAACTTAGAAAAAATTAATACAATTTCTAGCTATTGAAAATATTACAATTTAACCCTTGAACAGCGGAGCCTGGGTCACTTATAACCCACACAAGGATATTTAAAATTAAACATATAATTTTTAAACCAAACGATTTCATATATCAAAAGAATAATTTTTAAAGAAATATTATAAAATATAGAAAATGATAATGAAGTACCAAGTTGAATTAAACTTGGGACTCTCTCCATGGTCCGCCATCCGAGGGTTAACAAAATAATACCTCTCTTCCCTACAGTGTCATTTTCTTTAGGGAAACCTTCCATGCTCGGTACTGTACTACCTTAACAATGTCAAAAATAAACATTCTAAAGTAATCAATTAATAAACAATACATTCCTTAATTAAATATACCTCCCATAGAGCTATCTAGATACCTTTAGCGCGTGTAGGAATGCTCTCAGCTGAATCGAGCGACGCGTAGCCGTAGAACGTGATGGTTTATTCAACCGGAAGTTCTTCGTTCGAGTCACGTGTCTCGCCATCAGCACGAAACGCGTTTCTCGTACAAGCCTCGTATCAGAATCAATCCGCAGCCCTCGGGGTTGTGTTCGAGCACGGATCTGCCACGCTTCGTCTGAATGCTGGCTCGAGAGACGATTCATCCTTACGTTCCCCTGAGTTTGATTTCAACGTGAACATATCACTCTCACTCCCTCATTCTCACCGTTCGCTAACTCAATCATTCGCTCGTACACACGTGCACACGCAATCTTTCTGTTTTTTTTTTGTTTCTCTCTGTACGTGTTTTTTTTCTTTTTTTTTTTTAATTTCTTTACGAATCACCGCGGGGGGAAAAAGGGAGGAGAACTGTCTGCAAAATAGACGATGCGGGAGAACGGGGAGAATGCGAGCAGGGTGTTCGAATCTCTTATCAGCCGGCGTTAGTCTAGCGAGCGGATTTCCCGAAGAGAGAAGCTTTTCCCGGAAGCTCTTTCGATGGATTAACACGCTGACTGCCTTGACTGTTGGAAGTTTCCTTAGGTGGTATCTTTATTTACCAAGAAATTCTTTGAAAATAATTTTTCACTAATTAGGCGAGTCAAAAAATGAATTTCTATGGAAATTTAAGCGTCACTTCCGCATCAGGGGTGAGACGACAGTCAACGTGTTAAATACTACCCCATTTGAAATGGGGATGGGGGGGGTAAATTGAATTTGAATCCCATTAGAAATTCCAAGATTGAACTTTCTGTATTATTCTCAAACCATTTTTCATTGCTCGTTCAAATATACTGGCTTAACGCTAAACACTAATTTACCTCTAATTTAAAATCAATTTAAGTACTCTCATAGTCTAAATAAATATTGAATTCCATCAGGAATTTCAAGATTCAATTTTCCTGTACCACTTACAAATTCAGATATTAACTTAACGCTACGTGCTAATTAAAAGGAATTATGTACTCGTTAATTCTAAACTAGATACTCCAATATTGAATTTTCTATCAATTTTCTTTCTTCCTTTTTAAATTCGAGGATTAGATTTGATGTTTAAGATCAATGAGGTAGAGAGCTCGACCCGCAAGATTGTATATTTGATAAAAGAAAATCGAAGGAAAACCTTCGTCCCCATTCATCCCCATTCACCTGTCGCTCGCAAGAGAAATACTCGCTGGCAACGAAACGAAAACCCTCGTTTATGTGCCCGTGTACACGATAGATTGTGTACGCGTACGCATATATGAGAATATATCATATACATATCATATATATTATATTTATATATATATAGATGAATGTATAAAGAAGTAAACTCGTCAGACTTATGATTTTATGCATAGGTCAGAGGTTCGTCGTCAACAAAGGAATTAGCGTCCTCTTGCCCATCGCAAAATGGCATCAGCCAATACGTCAAGGTGAGCTTTCGTCTGTAACAAAGAAAAGGAAAAAAACGTTTGCTTCTGATCCTTCGATTAAAACAGGAAAATGGCATATCACTTCTTAAACGGGTGCATCGCCCCGGGGGACCTAAAAATAACCAAAGCTCAGAAATATGTATATATATATATATATTTTTTTTTTCTCTTCAATTTTCGTCTGGATTTATTGAACTGTCAAAGGGTTGATGCAAGGTAGTCGGATAGAGGATGGCAATCGTGTTTCGACGACACCAGAGGATGGCTCGAGTGGCTGAGCCCGACCAGCCGGAAGGAAAAGAAGCGAATATCGATTTCAAAGAGGCGGTAGACCGGGTCTGGAATCAGCCGGAGAGAAAGGTCAACAGTTCGCCGGATGTGAAGAATGATAAATCCGCGAGAGGGCGAGACGGGACTCAGATTTCCCTCTAGCTGTTTCTTTTCCCTCGCTTACCTTTTTTTTTTTCTTTACTACCATCCCTTTCCTTCATATTTCCTTTTTTCTCTCTCTTTCTCTCTCACCGTGAACCGACGTTAAAGAGTGTACAAGGTATTTCTGGGAAATGGTCCCTTTAAAGGGAGGTGATAAAATCTTGCGGAAAGAGCGATATAACATGAACGAGAGGGAAATGTGTATTACCTGACGTTAAAATGTAGAGTGGAGTTATTTAAAATGCCGTTGCTGTGGTTTATACTGAGCTTATTTTAGTCAAATTTTGAGAATGAGAGTAAAATTGTGGCTCTCTTCATGGTCCGCCATCCGAGAATCCAGAAATCTTAGAAATAACTCAATTGATCTATCTTAAATTGATAGAATCTTCAATAAAATTGTGGCTTTCTCCATGGTCCGCCATCTGAGAATCAAGAAATCTTAGAAATAACTCAATTGATCTATCTTAAATTGATAGATTCTTCAATAAAGTTGTGGCTCTCTCCATGAATTAGGAAATCTTAGAAATAGCTCAATTGATCTATCTTAAATTGATAGAATCTTCAATAAAATTGTGGCTTTCTCCATGGTCCGCCATCCGAGAATCAAGAAATCATAGAAATAACTCAATTGATCTATCTTAAATTGATAGAATCTTCAATAAAATTGTGGCTCTCTCCATGGTCCGTCATTCGAGAATTCAGAAATCTTGGAAATAACTCAATTGATTTATTTTAAATTGATAGATTCTTCAATAAAATTGTGGCTCTCTCCATGATTCGCCATCCGAGAATTGAGAAATCTTAGAAATAGCTCAATTGATCTCTCTTAAATTGATAGATTCTTCAATAAAATTGTGGCTCTCTCCAAGAATTGAGAAATCTTAGAAATAGCTCAATTGATCTATCTTAAACTGATAGAATCTTCAATAAAATCGTGGCTCTCTCCATGGTCCGCCATCCGAGAATCAAGAAATCTTAGAAATAGCTCAATTAATCCGTCTCGGATTGATGAATCCTTCAATAAAGAATGATTGAAAATAAAATAAAAGATTGTATATCCTCTTATAAATCACAATGGATATTCTAAAACTCCGGCATCGTATTTTGTCGCTTTAATCTCTTCTTTCCTCTTCTCTTTGTGTCTTATTCAACAAAAGAGAGATTCTCGCGGAGGAACTGAAAGGAAATTGTTTTCACATCTCTCTTTTCGCACGCGAGAAAGTTTCTCAACGTTCTATCTTTTGGTCGTTGTTTTTCACACGATGGGAGAAACGAAAGGATTAAGGAGGCGGCAGGCTTTTTTCGAGATTTACACTCGAGTCAGACACGGCAGTGTGTAAATTGAGATTCCCAGCCCTGGAGATTAGTTCCCTGTGGCTTTCGAGTATTTGCGAGCTCGAGGGGTGGCTGAATGTCGCAGAACAGAGATAATTGAGCGTGAAATTAGGCGAACATAACGGTGAATACTTTCTTGCTCTATGTTCATCCACCATGAATTGTGTTATCTCATAGGATTCACGAGATGATACGAGTTTGATGAGGAAGAAAGTTCGTTGGGTAATCGAGCGAAGAGAAGAAGAATCTTCTGCTTAAAAATAATTAATCTTTCATAATAAAAAAAAAATATATAGATTAAAAATAAGAAAATTTTTAAATTAAATGAAATTTCTTCAATCTACTTTGAAGCTAAAAAATAAAAAAAAAAATAGAAAGGATATGGATGTGAAAATTATGGTAGATTCTAGGTTGCTGATCCGAGTTATTTATGGAATACCTACTTTATCAAAGGAAAGGATTGATTAAAGACTTACAGTTTTGTAAAACATGCAGGCTTGTCTGTCCTCGTCTTCGCCTGTAGGACAGTCTATGAAACCGTCGCACAAGGCGTGATCGTCGATGCAGTGATATCTACCCATTCTGTCTGCAGTGGGACACGCGAACCTTTCCATCCCATCTTCTGACATTGGACATTCTGTAAAAAAAGAAAAAGGAACAAAATTTGAGTAATTGGAAAATTTTTAGCCATTTAATTTACCAGAAGCATTAGATTGGCAATTGGTAGTTTCCTATCTTGAGAATTTTCTATTTTGTTATTTTATAATTTTAGATAATTTTCTATTTTGAAAATTTTTATTTTGCTATTCTATAATTTCCTATTTTGCTATTTTTCTATTTTGAGGATTTCCTAATTTAGTATTTTACTATTTTAAGAATTTCCTAATTTGCTATTTTAGTTTTCATAATTTTTTCTTTTGTTATTTTACTATTTTAGAAATTTTCTAGTTTGCTATTTTACACTTTCGATATTATTCTACTTTGCTATTTTATAATTTTGATAACTTTCTATTTTGCTATTTTCCTATTTTAGGGATTTTCTATTTTAATATTTCAGAATTCTGATACTCTGCAATATCATCAATTTCCATTTTCAACATTCTACTGTTTTAACAACCTGGATTCTTAATATTCTTCAATTTAGGTGCTTTTCAATTTCCCCGCCCTTATTCTTTCCTACATCAGCGTTCCATTATTCCTTACTGCAAGCATTTTAAAATCCTGCTACATCATTATTTTACTACATCGTTATTTTCCAACTTCATTATTTTTCTTCTATATCATTTAGAACTTCATTACCCGTTTGTCTCTCTTCTATCATGTTATTTAATACTATCGTGTATCGCCACTTTCAATCACAGTATTATTTTTATCATTATTTCTATGGCGGTCCGTGTAACTTTTCTATTACATTGTTCACACTATTGATCGTTACTATTTTTATGCAAAAATCGTCACGACCCTCCAAGGATCACTGGCACCATTTTTGACGTGAAATTTCTTACAAGGTTGCAATTTAAAAGTTGCATATTGCATGAAATTCAAAGCCATCATGAAAATATCAAGGTTCTTGTTAACATTTTTATTTTATTGATTTACACGATACCTTATTATCTTTAAAAGAATTAATTAAAAATAATTTTTAGGGTTCTAAATAAATTTATTAAAACTTAATTCCACGTCAATTAATCCAATGTGAATGCTAATCATCACAGTGTTAATTAATTGTGATTATGATAAACAATGAAAAAAATCTGCATTGTTATATTATATCAGATTTTTCGCTTTCAAATCATATTTCTTACTTCGCAATATTCATTCAAATTCATTCTCCCTCCACCCAAGCATCAGCAACTTATTTGTTCAAGATCGATTAGGGTGGAACAACCTTGAATATGACATCATACCCGAAAGCTCGAGGCTGGTGGATAAAAAAAGAAGAAAGCAGGGTGAAACTTGTAGGAAAGAAAAAACCTCTGGATCCATCAGTTTTAAGAATTCCATTAGCATTTCCTTACCAACCGATACATTCATCACCAACCAACCCCTCCGAAAGTGTAAAAGAGAATGGAAATAAACGTCACCACCCCCGCGTTTCCAACACTTTACATTCACCCGGCCACCTTTATTTCCATATCCCAATTTTTCTATTTTTTCAATACCATTATTCTATGTTTATTTATTTATAACCCTGTAAATGTACGAAAATCCCACCCTTCAATTTTAAGATAAAAATAAATGAAACATATATATTTGTTTTTCTTTAAATATTATTTTGGAATTTTTAGTATTAATTCTTTTAAAAAAGGAAAAATGTCTCCCATTGAAATTCACCCAGTTCCATTACCTAGTCGTTCCACGATCTCTCCCCAAAAAAATGCAATCCTCTCACCCCTTCTTCATCAAAATGCTAATTGACCGCGTGCATACGAGATTTCCATTAATTCTCCTCGCGCGCCCGATCGATTACTAATGAAGCTTTTGTTGGCCCTGGGACAATGGTCGAATAAAAAGGGGGTAGGTACGTCTTTCCTTTTACCTTGTCCGACGATATTTCCACCTAGTAATCCAGCAGGGTTCTAGACTACCAACAATGCACGACTATTTCCGACAGCACCCACCGGTTGCAACAGAATGCCACACCCTTCCTTTCGTGTGTGTGTTTGTACACTCGAAACGAATCGACGGAAATATCGCAGGTTACTTCGTGGCAAGGTCGTCTTTCATTCTTTCTCCGATTCCTCATTTTTATTTATTTATTTATTTTTTTTATTTATCAAATTTGGTTAACACGACTGTCGTGGTCGTTGGAGACCTGTGCCACGAATCTTTTATAAGGGGATGATTAGTAAGGGAAAAGAAAGGGTTAACAGCGTTAATTTTAGTAGAAATAATGCAAG
This sequence comes from Osmia lignaria lignaria, assembly GCF_051020975.1. NCBI lineage: Eukaryota > Metazoa > Arthropoda > Insecta > Hymenoptera > Megachilidae > Osmia > Osmia lignaria. The sequence goes on from NC_135036.1 coordinate 6,394,387, forward strand.
ATTAATTTGCATTTTAGCATTAATGAAAATTGCAGCTTGAATTTAGAAATTAACTTTTGAATGACGGACCATGGAGAGAGCCCCGAGACCAGGGATCAATTTTAATTTAATTTTCTAAATTTTACGCTTTCACACTTTAGGTTAATATCCTTTTATATATTCTGTAAATTTGGGTTTATATTGACCCAGGCTTTGCTATTCAAGAGTTAATCATTTCCACGATGGCAATTAACGCGTTAATCCTTTATTAATTAACGAATAAATAATTTCCAAGCTTTATTCTCTTCGCACCGAGATCTCAACAGGTGACTATCAATCTCGTTTAATTCTCAGTTTGATGGAAGGGGGTGGGTCGAAAGGGGTAGAGTTTCGATCGGGCCAATTTTAACACGTACTCTGCAATCAAACTATCCAACCCGGTGAGTCGGTTACGAAATAATAAAAGTCAGCGATAAAATCGGGGCCAATCGTGACGAGGAAATAAAAAAAGGACTTAAAACCCGGCTCCTCAAACTTTTACCCCTTTCCGGATAGAAGAACGCATACAAAATGAATAATGTAATAATTTCACTTTCGATACTGGTATTTTTCTATTTTTGCTTGACACCGATTACCAAGCTGTTGGCCCACATAGGCGTGTAAAACTGCAACAGGTGCGAGTAACATCCATCGATAATAATAACTCGGTAATCGTCATCATTTCAACCTCTACGAGTGATTACCGGCTCAATGGATCTACCTTCTGACATGGAATCACCCCACTACCGTGATAATACAAGGAAGGTTCAATATAGGACATTAAATCTCCGTTAGAAAAGGAATTATACTTTCTAAAAGACAATTACTATAATAATTAAATAATCAAAGCACACCCACATTGTAAAACTCATCGTTAAAAAAACGACATTTTATTTTGTAACATATCTTTCCTTTTTGTTCCAAATATAAAATCAATTTCTACAATTAATAAATAATCAAAGTACGACCATATTGCAAATCCCACCAATAAAAAAATGAAACGTTACTTTGAAAGTCAATCCCCACAATTAATAAATAATCAAAGTACATCGATATCAAAACACCCACTCTTAAAAAAATGACGTTTCCCTTTGTGACATATTCTTTTTTCTTTATTTCAAATATCACAGTCAAAGTCAATCCGTACAATTGATGAATAATCAAAGTACATCGATATCAAAACCCACTTTTAAAAAAAACTGACATGTTACTTTATAACATATTCTTTTTCTATTCTAAATATCACAGTAAAAATCAATCCCTACAATTAAAGAATAATCAAAGTACAGCCACATCCTAAAATTCACCCCTTAAAAAAATGACACGACAGTTTATGACGTATCTCTTTTCTTTATCCCAGATATCACAGTAAAAGTCAATTCTACTAATTAATAACTGTCAAATGTAACAGCTGGACTGAAAAAGTTAGCCAAATAAAAATCCCTCGATTCCAAACATGTGACGGGACAAACTCGCGCGCCTGGTCACATTAATTACTGTAATTAATCGCGCGACCTTTCACGCTTCGAGCACGTTTAACGTTTCTCGTTAGGAATGTTAATTAGCCCGGAACGCAAAAAGGTGGAAGGAATAAAAAATGAAAAGAAAAGGGAGAACTGATCATTTAATCACCCCCGTTTGTCGTACAGGTGGTCAAGCGGTAATTAAAAGGGAACTCGATCGAAACGGACCCTCTTTAAAGGTCACACTAAAAGGCAATTAATCTCGCCGGCGAGTTATATGGCACGTTTATCATTTCTCGATTGTTTTTCGTGGAAAATGTTGGCCTGCAACGTGTTACCGCGATTAAAACTGTTACTTCGTCGTAATCCGTCCCGAACATCAGCGGGGCGTGCCATCGTGATCAGTGAGTATGATAAAAGTCATTAAAAAGCGAGCAGAAGGCTGCCCCTCTGTCGCGGCGTTAAGAATCGATAGATGCTAATGAGCAAAAAATGTTTACGGTAATTACGCGACTACGCTGTTAATTAACGTTAATGAAGAACAACTGTCAAACCGTGTGTTCATCCCGGTACGATCTTCGGGTGTTTAAATCGTCGATGATTCGGTCTGTTAGATATATAGGGTAGAGAAAAAGAGAATTCAAAATTTCAAGGGTACTGGAACAATAGAATTCGAATTTCACCCTTAATTATTTAATTAAATAAATGAACTATCGTTGGGGTGATCAGTGCAAATTGCAAATTACACATTCTACAGTAATAAAAAAAATAAAAAATAGAAAATAATGGGAGATGGCAATCATAAAATTCGAAATTTAAAATCTGAAGTCTGGAAATCCTGTTCTAAATCATTCGATCTGGAAATGAGGTTTTGATTGCAGATCAGGGATGCCATTTATCAAGGATGTTATATATCATAATCCGAAAGCATTTGAGAAATTTTTTGCGGTGATAAGGTACACCTTAAAATTGGTCCTAGAAGGGATGACAACTAAAGGACACTCGTGGGCATCGAGAAGAAATTGCTCTCCATTTTTCCCCCGCGTCGTCTCTTTTTCAACCCCTCGATTTTTCATGCCAATGAAAAATTACTCGTTCTAGGTTCAAGGTGAGATGTCCATTCAATTAGTTGCTCCTATCAAATTCGAGAGTTCGTCAAACACAGTTCAAAATATACCTATCGATCGGGTCTTGAATTTTTAATCAAATTTGAATGGCGTTGAACGGTTATCAAACTACCCAGCGTCGAATCAGAATGAATGGATCCATGGAAATTTTAATTTTGAATAATTATTAATGAAAATATAGAAATAGATATTTGAAAAATACCAAAAAAATGGGTATCCAAAACAGAGCGTTGCAATATTTTTAGGAGAATATAAAAAATTGTTGAAGGAAAAAGAGAAACGGATACACGAGTATCCGGTTACCCATTCAAGGATTAAATAAACTGGTTCAAAGGTATACTCTCGAGAACGAGAAAGTTAAAAAAGGGCGTCGAGGAAATTGCGATCTCAGTCGCGGACTCGTGCAACGAAAACGAGGTAAATTTTATGGTGAACAGGTGAGAAGAACAGGTAAAACGCGAGTTTTCAAATTAGTTTCCCGGCAACGACGTTGAGCGAACGATGAAAATTCTCGCAATTGAACGAGGGAGGGATTTCGAGGGACAGAAGTTAAACCCTTGAGCGAGCTACCGTAATGAGGGATTATTACGCGTGTCAGAATTCACTTTTTCTAATTAGCTTTCAGATCCCTTAATCGTTACCAGAGACAAAAGCATTAATCATAACGTTATAATAAAAATGATTATTTAATGGCAAGTTGCAATTTTCGATTTTCTATTATTAATCCTTGAATAGGGTAAAATTTAGAAAATAAAAATAAGGCTTTCTCCATGGTCCGCCGTCTAATTTATAATTGATCCATTATTTATAAGTAGCCCCTGGTAAACTTATTAATTTATTTTACAGTAGACTCTCATACTGTCAAAAAGGGAGCTGTGGAAGTGGAAAATTTGTCAAACTACCAAACTCTTATTTAAAAAGAAGACAGCAGTGTATCATCTTCTTAGACTATGACAGTATAAACTGTACAATTAAATCTAATTGAAAATCCATATTGCGATATAACGAGGGTCAACCGTATTCCTAAATATTTTACACATTACAATAACATTTCACCCAATCATAATAGATTCTCTTTAAATCCCACCCTACCCGAAATAATGAAATATAAATGACATTAGCTCACCGATCTGCGGCACGTCGTACTGTATGCTACCTCTGGTCGATCTGAGCATAAGTTGAGAAGCAACGGTGTTCCCTGGGGATGACGGAGGTTGAGCTTGATGCTGGGCGGCTTCACCGGGTAGGTCGATGGAGCGTCGTCCGACCGGCATTTGGCTTCTCTTTCCAGGAAGCTTGTTGCCGTCCAACGGAAACGGTGGCCTGGCTATGAAACCCGGGCTCTGATAGTCCCTAGGTTTCTCCGTCCGTGGTATCGGATCAGTCTTCAGGTTCGCAGCAGCGTTGAATTTCTTCTGCTCGAATAGATCGTCGTAGTTGGATTGTCTGGTATCCTGGAAGGTCTTTCGTCCTGTCTCGTCGTCGCACACCCTGATAGGCAAACTGACCGTGTTCCTCGAGTGTCTGCAATCGATTCGTATCTTCTTCACGCGTTGCTGCCCTATATGGCCGTTCGGTTGATCCTCGACCGGGTGAATCAACTGTTCGCCGTTCTGCGGAACGTTGTTCATGTACTCCGAGTAGAGTACGTTCAGCATCGCCGGCGACAGAGCGAAGAAGACAGTCTGAAGCTCTCGTGGCTCTCTGATCATATCGTCGATCAATATACCGGCCGGTGTCCACGACGAGATCCGTGGCTCGTCGTTCAACAGCAACCAATTGGACAGGTCGTCCCGGTGAGACGTATCGGGAGGATATATCCTGAAGTGCAACAGGTTATTGCCAACCGACGAGCTGAGCTCGCTCTTCTTTCGTATTCCGCCGCTACCGTGACGGTAGTCCTGTTCCTGTTGCGCCCCTTGCATGACGATCACCGGTCGATTGCCCACAGCGAGATCCAAACCTTGTCCCACGTACGTGAGAAGCCAGAACATGCACACCGCCATCATATATGTGTCCTACGTTGCGTCGTCCAACCGTATATGGTTGACGACGACTGACGGAGGCTTGATACTAGTCACCCGCGCCCCTTCTGACCAGGCAGATCTACCCTTCGTTGGCGAATCGAAAGGCACGACGCACTGTTTCTTTTATTTTCCACGCGGTTTAGGCCGACTACTTCTTCACGTATCTTTGTTTACAGGCTGGACGGGGAAAGGGAACGAGCGAGCGGGGGCGCGACTCGAGGGAAGAAAACGCGGACGATGAGCGATGACCGGCGATCAATCGATAACCCTTGTCGGCAAGCAGCGTCACATGGGGAGATGACGTTTCTTAAAAGCTCGGTGTACAAGCAGCACTCTTAATACTCTTCGTGAATTAAGGAACACGAGATGATGATTCCGGATAGTCTTCTCACTCTCTACACCCGCGTGTCGAGCGTTCCTTTCCTTTTCTAACCGTAACGTTTCCTGGTCCTGAAATCATGTGGTTAAGTAAAGAACAAGCTGACGATCGGTGGCCAGAGTGGGATTTTGAATGTGGTGTCGGAGGTGCCGTGATCAGAGGTGCTGGTGCTGATGCTTTTTAAGGTGCTCGACGTTACATGGGCAACAATGAAACCCGATCGATCGGTCACAGTTACGTACTCGTAATCGAACTATCTTTCTCCTGGGTCTTCCGTTCGCTCGCTTACCCCTGCTTCTTCCGATCCTCGCTCCCATAGCTTCCAACGATTCAACGATCTTTTACTTAACTTCTTCGTTACGACAGTTCCCTCTTCCCTCTCTCGGATCCTCTACGTTTCTTTAAACGGAACTTACGACTCCGGTCCCGGTTGGTCGCTCGACTTCCGGTCTGATGGTGCTAGAGTGCCGTCGAGAACACCCGGTTTCTACGTGCTGTGACGACAACGGCGTGCAGCGACCACATCGAACTTCCCCCCCGAACGACTTTAGAGTGCGGAAAACTGGCTATGTAGGACGAGTGAGAGATCAACAGGTGCCCGAAAAATGTGCAAAACCGTGCTCCCAATATAACATAGGGGGGTGGTGGGTGTGAAGATGGGAATTAATTAGACACCAGGTAACAGGGCGAGAGTGCGTGTCGAAGAATTGGTGAAGAATAAGAGGTACAACACAGGTGTTACACACATCGATCATAACAGAGAGAACAATAAAGTGTGACACACAGAGAGAGAGAGAGAGAGATAGAGACAGATATAATTACAGGAGATAATTATCGGGCAAAAAGAGGTGCAGTTGCGATACACGCGCGCGTGTGCGTAATTGTGCGTATCTTATTTTTTTTTTTTTTTTTTTTTTTGGTTTGGTTTGTGCGAAATACTTGCTTCTGTGACTGGGTGCTCTGTCGAGGGTTCCTCTCCTTATTTCCAACCAGGAATCTTTCTCATGCGTTACGATCAACGGATAACCTTCCCTGTCAGTTCAAAGGAATCCCGTCCAGTCGCACATGCTCTTCGTCAAGGACAGAGTCGAGGCGTCGTGGGTGCTGGTAGAAGCTGGTATCCGCGGTCCAGTTTCACGGGAAAACGGGAACGTTTAGTGTCCCTCGTTCTATCACGCGAACACAAAATGGTGCGAACTAGTCGGCTAGCATTGTTGCTGGTGTTCGGTGTGCGGCTGCGACGACGGTCGGGCGAAAACAACGCTCGGGTCGATCGACGTCCAACGGCAAGGTGTGCTGCTGCTCGTATACTCCTCGAGTGTCCGAGCGTCGTGTGGTTTTCGCTTACGTAGAAGTCGGGCCACTTGCGTCGAGGTCCGGGCTTTAATCTCGCATGCTCTCGTCGTTCGAGCTTCGCGACGCGTCCGGCGTCTCTCGCTTCCGATGAAACAAGGTGTTACCCAGCGTAACGGCTGCGATCTCACTACGTCTGTGTTCCTCTTCCCCTTTCGCCACGGGGCCACGTAACTGGCGGATGAGGTGGCGTTTTCGGAAAAAAAAAAAAAAGTGAACAACGTCTACACGGAGTCGGTGTGAAAGGAGGTTGCGGCCGTGGATGTTGCTTTGCTGGCCGAAGGTCGAGGGATGGAGGATCGAAGGGTTGGGACGGGTTAGTTTAGCGAGTGAGCTGGCTGGCGCCCTCACCAGAACTAACTCCCACGCTGCGCGGCAAGAGTCACCGGGTTTAATACAACGCGCATCGTCTCCCACCATCGGCTGAGTCGCCGATGCCGTCGTCGTCGTCGTCGCCGTCGACGTTTCCCCTTTTCGCGCCCCCCGCGCCTCCGCTGCCAACCCCCGGATAGACCCTGGCCGCTACGTGCATCGTTCACGCTTCCGTTCCGCATACAACACACGCACGCACTCACACCACTCTTCTGCCAAGCACTTTTTTACTTTTTCCCATTTCTTTTTCCTTTTTTTTTTTCTTTTTCATGGTTTTTGAACGTCAGACACCCCTGCTGCACGGGGCGCGTTTGAACTACGGACAGAGAGGATTTGAGGGTTTGATGCTTGCTGAATAATGGCTGGATAGAAAGGCTGGACAATATTTTTTCGCTTTTCTTTTTTCACTTCAACCCTTCAGCAGTGAAGCCTGGGTCAATCGACGCTGGAACTAAAAGGAATAATTTTTAAATAAAAGAGTTTTATGTATTGGGGAAATAAAGGAACAGTTTGAAGTTTAGAAAATGAGAATAATATGAAATACTGAACTGAATTGAAATTAGGACTCTCTCCGTAGTCCGTCATCCGAAAGTTTAATGAGTTCACTTGCAGTGGGTGTCATCTATGGTTGGTTATTCTGTAACAAATATTTGTTACCGTTAGCGAAAACTTTTATTCCCCACGTAATATTAATGCTAGATGTAAGCTACGTTCTGTTTACATCTCGTTAATTATTTAATTCAATTAAACCCGTGACGTAGGCAAGGGTGACATGATAATCAACACGTTAACGGCTATCTTAACAAGCTTTTATAAGAATATCTTGCCCACGCATTCGTGTGTTATTGCAATTAGCTACTAATTATGATAATTATATAAATTCCATCTAAATTTTCATTACTTTCAGAAATTATTAAGCTGTTCCTTTTAGAACATACATATTGATAATTTATTGCCAATTTAAAAAGTGTCGACTGTCTTTAATTAAAGATTCTTTGATTCTAACTCGAAGCTTCAAGGAATTTTACAAATATTCTTCTCTCTTTCATAAACACCTTATTATGAATAGGTTTCTCGGTTTCTCTAGTTCACAGAAACTTTTGTACTTCACGATAGAGCACGTGTCAATGGGCTTCGAAGAACTTTCTCAATTCAATGATAATTAGAACAGTTTGATAAAGTTTCCTTATCGGTGCATCTTCGCGCTTTTCTATTATGATAGTGCTGTTAAAATGCAGAAACATGATAATTATTTGAAACTTTAACAAGCTTCTTGGAGTTCACTTTATAATCACTAGACTCTGAATATTTATACCATCCAAACATCTTCCTTTCTTTTTTCTTTTCTATCGAAGAATAACCAAAATCATTCTATCGATGAAACGTTAGAAAATATATAGAAACGTAGAACATCTTTTCTTCGCTTATACCTTGAACGCAGTTCTATGGCTGAAAGCTTATGCTAAGGTGTTCGCTCGAAAGCAATCACTTTACCTACTTTTCTTCGTTTTTTATGCTTTTCAGGTACTTTTACTTTGACACTCGACTTCCTGTCGTTTCCATATTTTATCGCAAGCTGTAAAGGTGGTTTCAATACTGCCCTCGAGTTTCTCTTTCCAAACGAAACCTGAAAAATTTTGAATAGTTTCAGAAATAAACTGTCAGTGATTCTGAAATAAATCACAGGAAATTATATAACAAAGATCGGTGAAATTCTCTCGTGTCTGACCATACGCTGACCTTTTCCCCTTAATTTCATCAAACTCCCTCTTTACCATTCTGTTTCTTTAAAATGCTTTAAATAATAACATTTGTAGCACTAAAATTATTTAATTATTTCAAAATTCATAAAACTAAAGGTTATTGTAAAGTTGAAGAAATTTATATTGATTTAGGTTCCACGTGGGTGAAATCAATACTTGCCAATCAACTTGTTAATGCAATACAACGGACAAAAAAGAATCTACGTTTTACAGAATTTTCATTCCGGTAAAACTGAAATGCCCATGATATTTTGAAACAGAATGCAATCGCGCGTGTCTTGCAGATCAAAGGTCAGAGTTTGAACGTTCACGGTGAAATTTTTCATCGAAAAGGATATTACATTTCTAATGGAAAGATTATAAATTTTCTCGTCTTTCCATCGAATCAAATTAAAGAAGCTAGCAAATTACCTCCACTTAGACAAGACTCGTATATTTTCTTGAAAGATTATTAGTTTATGCGATACATAGTTATATATATTTCAAGGTAAATTCGGATCAAACACGTATCTGATTAAATGCAAACTTAATCAGAAAATTGTTTCGTACACATCTCATTACAGATTCAACGACATTTCAAAATTCAATCCACTGTCGTTATTTATTTACCATCGAATCGTACAGAGAGCATATTTTATACAAATAATCCCCTGTTTGCCAATGTTTCACGCAAATTATTATTGCACGAACCTCTGCTCGTTTAAATGCACTTTGCACTCTGCGAAATGTTCGGTTAAAAAAATTTGCAAAAATATTGTATTGCTCCAAAATTTCAAGAAGATTAAATAAAAAAAAAAAAAAATATACTCTATGCAATATTTTTCACCCGCCCTGTACATTAACGAGTACATAATTTACACGTCTAACAACTTTTCCGTCGTTTGGAAGCTCATTTACGAAAGATCCCTGATAAAATAAACCGGCAGCTTCGCGAATCATAAAACGTGCGTGTAAAAAAAGGACAAGTTCAACACGTGGAAAGTAAAATCGTATCGGAACACGGGTTCTTACCTATCGATTCCACCAAGACATTCGCTCTGAAAGTGGCCTCCATAACCATAAAGATGGTGTCCAGTAAAAAAAAGAGAGAGAGAGAAAGAAGAAAGAAAAAACGCAGACCGCATCGACAACGTCATTAAAGCTGTTTTATAGCGTGCCAGGCTGTTGAATGTCACTTCCTGTTGCCACCGGGTGAAAACAAATTTCGAGATTAACCGAAACAACCTTCGCGTTCAGCCACGATCGTCATCGATCGCGTCATCACGGGTAAGTGGGCGTTTTATGGCGTTCAACGTTACCCTTAAACACCGCCCTTTCACCATAACGTGGAACGGAAAGCAAGTTACACGCGATGGATGAGGTATGGCTTTTGTACCCACGTTTCAACACTCGATACTGGGTCAATGGTGAGAGCCTGTTATGCTTGTAAATTGGAGGTGGAATAATTAAAAAATTATGTCAGGGTGAATTATTTAAAGAAAGTTTTGGGTTTTTCAATCGTGAACCAGACATACAAATCGAAGGTGTAATAATTAAAATTGCAGCGATATAATTTGCGAAAGGAAAGTTTTGCAGTGGAAGAGGGTGGTAATTTGGGGCGGTTTTTCTAGGTTTCTAGTTAATACTTGAATGATGGGGTCTGGGCAATCGTGACTCGGACAAATTGTGGGTGTAATAATTAAAATTACAGTGATCTAAATTATGAGACGAAAGTTTTAGAGTGAAAAGGGGTAGTTTTTAGAGATTTAGGGTTAACCCTTGAATAGTAGGATCCTGGGTCAATAATGACTTACAAATAAGTGTAATAATTAAAATTACAATCATCTAAATTACGAAACAAAAATTCTGGAGTGAAAGGGGTGATTTGTCTAGGCTTGGAATTAGCCTTTAAATGGTGAATCCAGGGTCAATAATGACTTAAACTTACAATTAGGTGCAATAATTAAAATTACAATAATCTAAGTTACGAAACAAAAATCCTGGAGTGGAAGGATAGCTTCTCTTGATTTAGGATTAACCCTTGAATGCTGAAGCCTGGGTCAATAATGACTTGGACTTACAAACAGGTATAATAATTAAAATTACAATAATCCAAATTACAAACCAGTTTTGAAGTGGAAAAGGTGGTAATTATGATTGGTCTTCCTAGGTTTCAGATTAACCCTTGAATGATAGGGAATCAATCGTGACCCGGCCTTACAAAACGTATGCAATAGTTGCTAAATTACAATAACAATATAACACTTAATCAAGTGTCCCTCCCTTCTTTCCTGAATATTCATTCTCCCCCTGAATTTTCGGCAAAGAACATTATCCACTGTTATTAATTAAGCTCGGAGTGACAGAGAATGTCGTTAACTAATCAATCGACTTCACAGACGCCACTAATGTTCAATAGCACAATTGATTGATCCTTTGTTTCGCGTATAATTGGTCGATTAAGGAGCAACACGAGCCACGACAATCGTTTCTCATTAGTCCTGTTGGAATTTTCGGATTAAATTCCGGTAAGTGACGCAACTGATATCCTCGTATTGTCTTTTCTTCTTCCCCTGTTATTATTAATATCTCATTATTTTGAAGGAAAGAAAATTTCCTTTTTATTTTTTTTTAGGTTGCAATCTGTGCTCCGCGTGAAATATTAGAAGACACTTGTTGCTCGAAACAAACAACTACAATCTTTCCGATCATAAAACCAGCTGAATCATCGCGTCTTTAAACATAACACCGTTTACATAACACAATGCCTCGACAACGAACTCACTGATCCGATTGTTCGATGTCTTTAAATGGAATCGAGCTGGTTATCGAATACTCCCGAGCGAACCAAGGAACTACTGTTTATTGTGACTTATGGAAATTCAAAACATTGTCGGAAAGAAGATGAAATTCTATAACTCGAACAGATGAATTTGACGGTCAGAGAATGTTATTATTACAGCTAGTAAATTCCTCAATTTCATATGAATTTTACTTAAATACCGTCTGAATTTTATCTCGAGATAGCTAAGGATTGTTTCGATGAATAATCTCTTTCTTATATTTCTGGCAATGCAGAACGTTTATGGAATGATTTTCACAGAACCTTTGGAAATTAATTCCGGCGTCTGTATTTCATATGATTTATTCCTGAATCCAGTTTGCAAAAATTAATCATTGTCTTTCCTTACAATTAGTCAATTACGCGTGAATGCTAGGAAGCGGAGGGAACATTTTACATAAGCCGGATGTCTGACATATAACGGACATATTCTACTGCGCGCAAGGAATTCGTTTATTTTCGCGACATCGTCTGTATTAGCTCTCGAATCGAGAAGCCCGGGACAATCGTGATCCAAATTTACCGAACATACGCAAGGATACTAATTTAAACAGTGAAAAATGTTTTCACGAATTAAATTAAACCTGCGGCTCTCTCCGTGGTCCGCCGTCTTGAGCCTCTCTCCATGGTCCGTCATCCGAATGTAAAAATCTCGTTTGAAGCTTTCAACTACATTTCAACTATCTTTTTCATTTGTACAAAGGAAAATGCAACCATTTAAACCTTCCCGGAAACAAAATATTTCTGTAGCCTTTTTCAACGTGCTCCAGTTTGAAAAGGTTTGAAAAAAGAAAAAACTATCACGACCATTATTTCCAGGAAGGCATTAATCTAACGCGAAGGTGCAAAGTGAAAAATCATCAACTTCCTCCGGAATATTTCAAGGCGATGAATGGTGACGTAATCTTTCACCTCCTATCGATAAAAAAAAAAACGTGTGCAAACTCTTGAAATGGATTTTAAAAAAAAGGGGAAGAAGAAAGAAGTAAGAAGAAGCAGAGGGCGAAGGAAACCGTCAGACCGATCCTTCGACGTGCAACACGAGGCCAGGCTACAGTATGGCCGCGTCTGCGATCGATTCAGCTTCCAGAATATTTCGCAGAGAAGCGGCGTCACGAGCACATAATCCACGAGAGCGTCATTATGCACGGAAACCGCACACGAACGCTGCTCAGCCGCCACTTCCGTGCAACAGATTACACTCTACATACACTGGTCGAGACGACCGAAACTTTTCCCTCGACGATCCATCATCCCCGAATTGTATAAACCTTCCCAAACAATTTTCTTTCGAAAATTCTATCGAAAAACGACTTCTTTCTGAGGAATTATTTGTAAGTATATCGTGTCCGAAGGATTGCGGTTGTTTCTTTAATAACCGAGCAGACACGTGCGAGGAACCTACAGGGCGTGGCTCCAGGGTGCTCCAAGGTGTTCTGCAGCTGTACCTGCTGGTAATTTTGAATTATTACCATTCTTTTCCATTGTCAATTATGTATTCATGATTTTGTCGGCCTTCGAATAAAATGCATACTACTGGAAGTATACTGGAAGTCCGGAGGTCTTTATTATTCTATACTATTCACAATATATAATAATTACTTTTTTTTTCATAAATTGTCACCTCTAATATATAATATTAATAAAAGATTACTTGTTTAACACTAGAATTACCAAAGAGGTCAAAATGACAGGTTTCAAATTTGTTAAAATATTTTTGTTTAGACAAAGAATTATTGTATATTCTAATTTAGCTTTTAGTATTTTTCCATTTTATTTTCAATTTAAAATTCAATACATATTGCACGCCAGTAATTCTGGTGTTAATCAGAAAACCTGTTTAGTTGCATGTTTCCCAACTCGCCCCAAGCAGTTAATAATAAAAACTTTTAATGATTTTCAATTTTCAATTATTTTCAATGATAGATTTCAATTAATAATTAAAATTTTCTAAACAAGACTTTTAAGAATCTATGGATAAAAGAAAATCTACCAGTATATGCAGTTAATACTTAAACGACCTTTGACATTAATTACATAATTACCCCTAAGCCACCAATTCTGTGTTCAATGTAAAAACACGAGCTCGACATGTTTCTGATCTTACTAAATCCAGTCTCGTCATTCGCTAACCACAAGTTCGTACTCCTTTTTTTTTTTTTTTTCATTTAACTTAAACCACCTTCATTTCTGCCACGTTATCAGTGTGGGTGAACGGGTCTTCCTAAGACTGCGGTGATAACGAAGGCAAGCTCTTTTCAGAGTCTACGGAGATTGTTGTTGTTTGCATTTTTATGGACCTTGAGTAGATAAGGTGGGTGTGTAATCGGACCTGCTGATCGTCGTTGCTAATACTCGAAATCGTGCACACGTGTCTGAACTTCTTCTTTAAGGAAGAAAAAAAGGGGTGATTTCTTTTGGAAGGTAATTGCAAAAAGTTTATTGGATCTTATTTTTAGGCAAAATCAAGAATTTAGAAACCTACGGGAGGAGAGGGGAAGACCAGGAAGGGGGCATTGCTATACTCTTTGGAAGAGCCTACCTATATAAATATAATAATTAACATTTTTGGTTAATTATAATTTCATCATTGGAATTCGTATTTCGAGCTTAGGAATAATTCTTTCATAAATGGCCTTATGAATTTTTAAACGTTCATTTAAAGAATCACTGTAATGCTTTTCGTTTTGACGCGAGAATAATACACGCAAATATTTGCAAAAGCGTAAAGAATAATACCAGCAAGGTTGGATGCTTCGTTTTCTTTCTCGTTAGAATGCTCCTTTGTGAATTTTTCCTCTTACACGGTCGTTTTTCGAGGAGGGTAAATAAAATAGAGCGGGGGCTTCTCTTTGAGCGAACTTGATCATAATTACTTTCGTGGGAAATTCCTCGTTCTCGAGCAGAATTTTAACGCGAATATTACCGAGCTTGTGTTGCAAAAATCTATTATGCTGTGTTGTACAATTTAAGCACAACACTTTGTATTTCCATTCCTCTGAATACCGGTCTTTATATAATGATTAACCCTTTTCTTAAAAAAGTAAGAAATATAATATAAACGCCTTTCTTAATCCTCGGACGACGGACCATGGAGAGAGCCCGGAGACGACGGACCATGAAGAAAGCCACAATTTTAATTACCCTACTGTAATAAAGTAAAACTTGAGTAAGAAAGATGTTAAAACGAAAAAATTCAATTTTAATGATATTTTCCTTTCGTTTCTACTGTTTTTTTTTCTCCAACAATTTTACCTTCGAATTTTTCCTCCCCTTCTCGCCCCGCGTTATTGAGATAATAATGAATAATAGTCTCGCTGAAACTCCCACGGGGAAAATATCATCGAAAGTTTACAGAGACCCCTCTCGTTTCAGAGCAGAGTATTACGGAGATAATTTTTGCCTGGAAATGAACAGCTTGGCCGGATCTTAAATCAACGCATAACCCGGCAACCTTTCCTCCCTCGATAATAGAGTACACGCGTTATCGAAACGGTGTACTCACAATTCTAACGAAAATTATCGACGAACTGATCGATAGAGAAGCGAGCACGAACCGATGTGGTATAAAATACTTGTTCGCTCGAAACTCCAGCGTCGTGGATCCCGAAAAGTTTTCTCATGAAACTCCCGGGTTTAAATAAGATTCTTCCTCGGTTGGAAGTCTCCCGTTTCGTCAACTTTCGTCTCTATAATTAATATACGAATGTTTATACGCTCGAGACACATGTGAAAATACGCAAGAGCGAATATGTGAAATATGCAAATATAATGCATGTAGAAACACAACGAGATACGCGAATGGTGTTAGATCGTTGCATATCAAGTAGCGGATTTTTAAGGGTAGAAAGTCCGCCTGGATTTCATGACATAAAAGTACCATCAAACACCACTTACGGCACATCGATTTAAAGTTTAAGATTTATTGAAAATTACTATAAAATCGTTCCATCAATTTGTGAGACTTTTATGTCATCAAATTATACTTATACTTCAATGCTTCAAAACCTGTCATTGCTTGCTATAAATTACAATCCCCTATTTTGTATAAAGAATATTTTTACAGTTATTTTTATTAGACTTTAAACTTTAAATTGATGTGTCATAAGTTCCGTTTCGCGATGCTTTTATGTCATGAAATTTCGCTAAAAGCTGTCTTTGCTTTCTTTTCCTCGAAAGTCCTGCGTTCGAAGTTTCGATATGACAACGTGGGCGTTTTAGCACCGTATGCTTGTTTTTCTTCAATTCTCTTCTTCTTTGTCGGTGCATCAAGCTTTCGAGAGCCGTTTGCATAGCGCGAAGTGATTGAAAAAAGAAAAATACACAATCGATGTCCTGACCGCCTTCGCAACAACCTCTGACATTTCAGGATTGTTTAAAGCAAGAACGCAGGATACGCGTACTTAATAACATAAATCGTCATTTATAATAATTAATCCCATCGGCGATCATGATTTTCAGCCGTAGGGAAGTGTTAAACAGGTTCGCTGTAACAGCTGCCACAATTTCGTTGCACTGATACATCCTGAAGATCAAATGTCCAGGAAATTCGCGTTAAACGATCATCGGGTTTGCGTGTTCTGATTACGATACGCGGTGTCAGCCGCACGACATTCGAATCACCGTTGGAAATTAATTGTTAGATACATCGGGAGCTGCGAAACGATTCAATTTTAGCAAATGTTTGACGAGTCCGTGGAATGTGGTCGTCGGGTATAATTGAATGGTTAATATTTAACGAGGGTGGACTTTAATGGCAAAGTTCCCTCGATCTCCAACGCTTTTCTATTTTCATTAAATAGAAGGAAAATTTTGACTTCCCCAAACAACGAACCGTTAATCCCTCGATGGAGAATTCTGGATCGTTCGAGACCCAAAAGTTTTGCAATTAAGACATTGACAATAAAATAAGATTTTTATTCCAAGGAGAATAGTGTTATAGATGGTAGTTTTTGATTAGGAATACTAATGGGGGAGTAATAATGAAAATAATAGAATAGTAATAATAATAGCAGTAACAGTAATAATAACAGAGTAGTACTAATTAAAATAATAGAATAGTATTAGTAAAAATAGAAGGATAGTACTTAATAGAAATAGAATAGTACTAGTTAAAATAGTAGAATAGTGATAGTAATAGAGGAGAACTAGCAAAAATAGTAGAATAGTAATAGTAATAAAATAGTATTAGTAAAAATAGTAGGATAGTAAAAGTAATAGAGTAGTGATAGTAATAGAGAAGAACTAGCAAAAATAGTAGAATAGTAATAGTAATAGAATAGTACTAGTAAAAATAGTAGGATAGTACTTGATAGAAATAGAAGAGTAATAATAACAGTAATAATTCCAAATAGTACAATTATCTTGGAGTTTTAATTTTGAAAAAATTTCGTTCAATCGAAGGTGTATTGATTTAATATATAATTGCAAATGAAACAATTGTTAAAGGCACTTCTATGAAATCGATGAATGTGTATTGTGAAACGACTGAGATTTATGCAAATTTTCCTTCTATGTTGATTTTAATTTAAAGCTCCAGGGTTTCGAGGACGAAAGTTGAAGGGTATCAATATTTCCCAAAGCCTAAGGAGCTTAAGGATTAAGAGAGAAAAGGATTTGACGGTTGAAAAACTTAAAAGCATCTTTGTGCATTGTGTTATCTCTGTAGATAATAAGTAAGAAACAATTGAAGAAATAATAGAATATAGGGTATACGTCAGAAAGAAATTTTCCAAACGACCGCATTACGTTTCATTGCACCAATAATAGTCAGACATTCAGATAAATAAAACTTATTACAATAATTATTGATAAACGGCACGCTTGCTTTGCAACCGATCCCCCTTCGCACGTGTTCCACTCGTTAGATCTTATCAAACGTTTTCCTTCCCTTCTTTGTCATTACATATACTGACCGTTCACGATACAAATAACCTTTGTGTTGACAATTACTTTTATGCAATTGAACTATACCATGTTAAGATATTCCCGGCAAGTGTATAGTTCGATTAAATAAAAGGCTATTTATTGCGTTTGCTCTTGTTCATTTTCTTAGTCACTCGATCGATCTTAGTCATTCTCTAATTAGTCAGTCAATGTTATCGGTTGTTACGATTGTTCCGAGAAATAATAAAAATAAGACATTTGTTTCAGGGAGAATAGTATTATAAATACTTGTTTTTGAAAGGAACCCTAATTGGATAATATAGTAGAAATAATAATATTAGAGTAGTAATAATGAAAGTAATAGAATAAGAATTATAATATTAATAGCAATAGAGTAGTAATAGTAAAAATAATAAAATATAAATAATAATATTAATAGTAATAGAGTAGTAATAGTAAAAATAATAAAATAGAAATAATAATATTAGCAGTAATAGAGTAGTAATAATAAAAGTGATAGAATAGAAATAATAACAGTAAAAATAACAAAATAGTAATACTAATAGTAATAGTACAAATAATAAAATAGTGATACTAAAAGTAATAGTAACATTTTTCAAACTGAATACTAATAGCATTACTCTAAGAAAATAAAACTTATCTCTGAATTTCTTTCTTTTATCCTACAGATCTTTTATTCTTTAACGTTTGATTATTTGCATAACGAAAATACTGTTGCTTTGTACAACTCACAGCTGAAAAGGGGGAAACATTATTTGAGAAAGAATATAGCTGTTTTCCTTACATTTTACCACTACAAAGGAATTCTACGAGAACGGAAACGAGTCGATACTTTTTATTAAAAGAAGTGTCCTTTTAACAGCGGAGATATGTACTCAACAGGTGGAAACAGGACGTTTCTTTTCAGCCATAGCTTATTTCTACATACAGTTAGAGAATTGCTTTTCCTCGAGAAAGGTGAAACGCTTTTAAACGGACAAACACTAAAGTTGTATTCGAAATTTACTTATCCAACAAGATAAATGAAATTTCACTTGGAGAATCGTTTGAAAGAATATTAACTGGAGGGAAAAGAGCATTACTTTAATTCGAGGAGATGAAATATGTATTTTAAAATCTGAAATAGAGTAACGTATACAGTTATCAACCCTTATATAACGATACCCTTTTCCAAAAAAAGTAGAAAATGCATTTCTTACATAACAAACTATAATTCTATTCGGAACAAAAAATATTCAGGCTAAGAAAGATAATTATATTTTATTATTTAACCCTTTAACTTAAAATTAAATGTATCATTATCAAACGAAAGAATTTCATATACTGGAACAGTGATTTTTAAAGAAACAGTGGAAAATTTAGAAAATAAAAATAATATGAAGTAGAGAATTAAATTAGAACTGTGGCTCTCTCCATGGTCCGCCGTCCGAGGGTTTAGAAATGCCTTATTATATTATATTTTTTACTTTTTTAGGAAAAGGGTAAATAACTGTATCACTCCAGAAATTTTTCCAACAAAATATTCGGAAATCTAAATTAATATTATCAGAATTATTGTCGCAATATGAAAAGTTTATTCGCGAATAGTTTACTCGATTTAATATCCAAAATATTCATCGTTAGTTGGATGAGCACGTACATAGGTAGATACAAAACGCTTGATATTTCAGAGAAATATTCGTATCACGAATGTTCGATTACGTCACACTTTGATATCGTTCATATAGATTTATGCGAGCAATGACGTCAGTTCGTATATCGTGACTGGAATACGTTTCGGAACGAAATCATACGAATTTTAAGGATACCCTCTAGGACAGTCGTATTCCATCTATGGGACACCTTTATCCTCAAAGAACGAAAAAGTATTATATCCTCTTTTACTTTCCCCCCGAATCAAATTCGAAATAATAATAAAAGAATAATAAAGAATATTCCACGTATTACAATCTAAAGTGGGACAATTAATCCCTAATTATTACCTGAAATATTCTCCTCAAATTAGCATCGATCGATGATAATTAATATTCAAAAGGACATAAAGCATGGAGGATCAGTTTGAATTAATGAAGATCGACGATAATTAGTTTCCTACAATTAGTAATTAAAGGAAGTTTAATTTTACAAATGGTAATTCGAAAGGGTCATAAAATTCGATTGCGTTAGTAGATGACCATAATTAGCTTTCTACAGATGATAATACGATAGATTTCAGTCGATGAAGTCATCTGTTCTACAGAATTAATAAATAAATCATTTTCTTCGTAGAATTAATAAACAAAATGCTGTGCAGAACAGTGAATTAAAGGATTGCATAATTATCTACTGATGCACGTGACAAATTAATGCAACACGAAAGCAGAATAATTTCTTTTAATAAAATAAATTTTCAAATTCATAATTTGGTATAAAAAAAATGTAATAAAATAGAGTAAATTTAAGACTGCAACGAACAGAAAATTCCAAAATTTGTTACATGTTAAATTAAATAAAATACAGTTCAAAAGGTTGAATGATTCGATCAATTTTTAATTCGAATTATAATAGAAAATTGTAAAATTCAAACAAGGTAAGTTAAACATTGAAAATTAATTAAGGATAGAAGTACTATTATTAGTTAATTAAAAAAAAAAAAGAATGTAATGATGTAACGAGAGCAATGTAAACGATGCTCGTGTACTCAGTAACTTGCAACATATCAGAAGTGATGATATCCGATACGCGATGAAAATTTCCGTGTTCCAGGACTGTTACTTGATCAATATAAATTGCTGACTGAAAATGTCGCGACATATTACGTAAAGCTGCACTATTTACAGGACGAAATATGCACATGCAGCATTTTCGAGTCTCTCGTTAAACAGAGACCATCGAATTACAGATGATGTTTCCCCGAATAAAATGGAATTAATCCTTCGTAGTTCGGATCGTTTACGGTATCAAATGAAATTGAACCTTCCCTTGAATTTCGATTCTTAAAACGTTTTAAACATTGTATAAAATATTTTGATAAATAGCTTAGAATTTTATTAAACTTTTTTGGAAAAGGAACGATACGAACAACCCAGTTTTTCTGTAAAAAATTAAGTCAGGATAAAACGACGAAACGAATCATAAAGGGAACTGAATTGAAAAGCATTTAAATTTCCTCTTTTTTCATCCACCACGCTGGACAACTTTTCGTTTATCCATAAATGCGACTGACAAATTGAATTCCAATTTCTTTTTATATATGAAGCCATTAATCAGGACAAACCTGTTGCTTTCGAATGAAAAAATAAATATAAAGACAATAACGATAAATTCAATTGGTGGAACTTTTACTTTGTTTCAAGGGATGGAAAAATGGATTGTGTTAAATGGGAAATATCTTTAAAATTTTGCAAAAATAAATAGGGGAAGGTATAGTTGGTTGCAATGAAGATTTTTTGATTTGCTTTTAATTTGGAGTTTTAAGGAAAACCTGGGGAGAACCTAGGGAGAATTTGAAGATAACTGTAGGAGAATCTAAAGAGAACTTAGGAAGTACTATGGGGGAATCTAGGGAAAACTTAGGGAGAACTTAGGGGGGACCTAGGGAGAATTTAAAGATAACTTTGGGGGAACTTAGGGAGAACCTACAGATAACCCTGGGGAAATCTAGAGAAAAGCTAAGGGGAAGCTAGGGAAAACTTAAAAATAACTCTGGTGGAACCTAATGATAACCTAGGTAAATCCTAGGGGGACCTTAGGGAGCACTCTTGGCAAATCTAAAGAGAAGTTAGGAGGAACCTATGCAGAGCCTAGAGAGAACTTAGGGAACCCTAACACAGAACTTCCTCTCTTCGTAAATAAACGTTACCGCATTTTTCTTCAAGAAGGATCATTCCCTTTATTATACTAGGAAATATAATACACCTTACAATACAGCTTATAATAAATATAGTACAGTTGTTCCAATAATCGGTTCCCCTATAAGGGACATTTCCAACCACCCTAAGAATCCATTATTCCACAAAATATAGAGAAACGCGTACGTGCCAAATTGAAGAAAAAGGGGAGACTGTACCTTGGATCACTTTAAATTGCTCATACTTCTTTAGAGATCCTCTGGTCAAAACATTTGATAAGCTTTTGTTTTATAATTTTTTAATGTAAACCACAGATGGTTTTATTTATTTTTAGATTAGTTTCCTTATAATGAATAAACTTTAAGCTTCGATTATGCTACCACTTCGTTACTTTTTCATGTGCAGTTTATTTTGAAACAGTTCGTTTCTTCAAACAGCGATCGTGGACTTCGTCCATTCATAGTCATTTGTTTGTTTGTAACGTTGGCCGATAGTGGAAGGACCCCGGTTAAGTTCGATTAACGATCGTCTTGTTCCAATTAACGACCGCTTATCAGAAATCAACTGCATTTTGTTAAAATAGAAACAATGTGACGGAAATTCGCGTGGATAAATTCAGAAAATTTAATTTTTTTCAAATTTTGAATAAAACTTTTCTAAACAAAAAGAGATGAAATGAAAAGTAAATAAAACACTTTACTTGTTCTTGTATCATGAAAGTTATAGAGGAACTGCAATTTCTGCTGATTGCATTAAAAGAATAAGTATGTTCGATAAGATTTTTCCTCGAATCAAGGATAACCAGCGCAACGATGCGACATTTTCTCGAAGTTTGCACTGTATTGTTTGCGATTCGTTAATCAATCGGAAGAAACGATGAATCGGATAGGAATATATTGAAATGGAGAAGAATAAAAATCGGGTCGGCATTTTCCTTTGCCGATAAGTCTGACACAACGCGACGATTGTTTAGCAATCTTTGTTTAACAAAGCTTCATCGTTCCCAAGTTTAATTGTTGTTCGATCGTAGATGACAATGGTATTTATTTGCAGATAGAGGAAAAAGAAGAAAGAAAATTTTTTTATAAATTCCATACGTAGTGATATAAAAATATTGGAATATTCTATTTTATTTAAAAAATGATATAGCAAAATCGTAAAAGCTAGCCATGAAAGTTTCTTTTATTTATTCTGTTTGTTAATTAATCTTTTAGTGTCAACCGTATTATCTGCTGTTACCTAACAGCATCGTAATGTTGCTACAATGTTTACAAGAATTCATAACTTTTGGAAGATAACGCACAACGAGGTTAAAAGGAAAGCGAGAATACGAATTTAGCGAAAAATAGCACG
Source organism: Osmia lignaria lignaria (assembly GCF_051020975.1). Classification (NCBI taxonomy): domain Eukaryota; kingdom Metazoa; phylum Arthropoda; class Insecta; order Hymenoptera; family Megachilidae; genus Osmia; species Osmia lignaria. Next base: position 6,416,800 of record NC_135036.1, read on the forward strand.
CGTTAGAATTTATCTACGCAAGAAAATTAAAAAAGTAATAGAAAAATTGTAGATCCTAACAATCTTTAGCTGTAACAACTGTAGAAGCATTCGTAAAGTGTACAGACATTGGAAATATATCCTTGCTTACAATACTCTGGAAACACCACAGTGTCCCTTTTCTTTCGTCCTTTTAAAGTTGACACAAGGATAACCGAGTTACTATGTGGACGCGTATAAAGTAATCAAAGGTACAAAGGAGGAGCACCTTGTTTGTTTTGTCCTCCTCTCGAAAACACACAGGACCTGTAACAGGATTTTGAACGATACATCCCATGCAATCCTTTGATCTCCAAAACAAGCTGCACGCTATGAACATCCACATGGGTGGCAGCACGTTCGACCTCCCATGGAAGGATTATCAAACTTAACATCTAGTAGAATTCGAGAAGTTTTTGGACTAAACAATGTCATGAAATGACATATTTAGGAACCTGTACTTTTGATTAAATGACCTGGTGAAAAGGATTGATTTTTTTTGAAGAAAATTAATTCTAAAGGAGGATGCCCCATTATACCCAAGATCCAATATCGAAATTTGAATAATTCTGAATCTAAATAATTTCTATGAGAATGATTTTCATTGGAAATTATATCTGGGTGTCTGTATCCTTGATTTAATGATGTTTTAGTAAAGAAGGTTGATTTTTCCCAAAGAAATTTAATTCCAAAGGAAGATGCCCCGTCAGATTCAAGATCCAAGATCAAAATTTGAATAATTCTGAATCTAAATAATTTCTATGAGAATAATTTTAATTGGAAATAATATCTAGAAACCTGTACTATCGATTAAATGATCTTTTAGCGAAAAGGATTGATTTTTTCCAAAGAAATTTAATTCTAAAGGGGCACACCCTATCAGACTCAAGACCCCCCATAGAAATTTGAACAATTCTTGATCCAAATAATTTCTATGAGAATGATTTTCATTGGAAATGATATCTAGGAACCTGTACCCTCAATTAAATAACATTTTAACAAAAAGGGTTGATTTTTCCCAAAGAAATTTGAACAATTCTTGATCCAAATAATTTCTATGAGAATGATTTTCATTGGAAATGATATCTAGAAACCTATATTCTTGATTAAATAATATTTTAACAAAAAGGGTTGATTTTTCCCAAAGAAATTTAATTTCAAAAGAGACCACCCCATGATATTCGAGACCCACCATAGAAATTTGAATAATTCTTGATTCAAATAATTTCTATGGGAATGATTTTCATTAGAAATGATATCTAGAAACCTATATTCTTGATTAAATAATATTTTAACAAAGAAGATTGATTTTTCTCAAAGAAATTTAATTTCAAAAGAGAACACCCCATGATATTCGAGACCCACCATAGAAATTTGAATAATCCTTTTCCAAATAATATCTACGAGAATAATTTTCATTGGAAATGATATCTAAGAACCTGTACCCTCAATTAAATAACATTTTTCAAGAAGAAAATAATTTTTTCCAAAGAAATCCAACGAAGAGCGAACCAAGTATGGTCGCTTCGCTATGCCTGGACTCTCGACTCGATGATTTTTTACTTTTTCCATGGAGCAACGGTCACGGTGTTATCGCGACCGTGCTGCTTGGCTACAAGACTCGTCGATGACGTTCTGGTCGAATATCGCTGCTTCCATTGATTTTCATATTCCATCGTGCCCGCCTACTACGTAAACACCCACTTGCGACAGCAATGTTTGGGAACACGGTTGTTTCGTGTCGAAGCGAAAAATGAATGGCCATCTGTTAATTTATCTATCGATATGCGTTCCCGATTAGACAAAACAATTATTTTCTTTTGTATTTACCGACCATTCAATGGCGAATCTGCTAAACTGGCGTTATCAAAACAATATTCTGAATAACAGCGAGGGTCGAGTCGGGACGAGATGCGGCACACGATCCGTTTCCGGTACGGACCCCCTATCCGCTAGCCGGAATATGTTAATAACGCGTCGACCGGCTAAGGAATCCACCGACCGTACACGGTACCATTTCTTGAATGGGCTATAAAAAATGGACCGTATATCATCCAATTTAAACAGATACCGCTATGTAATATTTTTCCTCATACAAAAAGTCACCAAGTGATATCACGATGTGTTTGCCAGTTAAAGTCCGTGTTACTTTCCACACTGCACTAGTCGCCATTGTAAACAGATGATTAATCCATTGCCGTACAATTTTCCATTCAAATCTCTCTTATCTGACTCGACCAATTCGTCGTGATTGTCGCGACTAATTGCGGGAACTGATTTTCAATTGTTCCTCGAGATAACACGTTGTATCCTAAGACAATACCAGATGACATATCACTTCTTCAATTCAGAAGGAAAAGAAAAGAATGTATTTTTCAGGACTTATCTACGCATGTTTTATTTATTGTTATTTTATGAAATATGTAGTTTCGTGCAAAATCAATGTTGTACTGATAAGAGATATCGATATGCTCCTTCAAATTATAATTAGTATGAATGGATACCAAGTGTCAGGCATGTGATGTTAATAAACAAATGAGATAAAGTGTAAATCGGTGGGGGATTTGTAATGCATAAACACTTTTGATATCTAAACGGATATGATAATTCATTAGAAATCCGAGGTTATCAAGAGCTATAGTTTTGCTTTGGTCGCGTGTACAAGGTATTTTTAAATTTATAGTTTCCTTTAGCAACTGCAACCGAGACCTCTGTGTTTCAATCACGTTTCAAAGTGTCAAATAAATAAGAAAACATGAAGATAAAGTGTATAAATTAATACAGTAATTTTTATACTTTAAAATAAGATAGAGGAATTTTTTTTTTTATTTTATAATGAATGAGGGCAAGGTAGCTTCGCCCAGAAAATGTACAACTCGTGAGCGAAAGCCCACTTACTAACAAAAGAAAGTATGGTGGCATTACCTACATGAAATAATGATTGAGGATGAAATTTTCACAGAAAAATAAATAAGATAGAGGAAAGTTCTAATGTTAAGAAACTTAACCCTCGGCGGACCATGGAGAGCGCCCCAACTTTAATTTAATTTCAATCTATTTTCACAAGGAATTTTAAATTATTCATACTCCACAAAGTTTAATGAGAAATTAATTTCGATGGAGTTCCCCTTTATAATTTTCTAAATATTTACTTTACCTAAAAAAAAAAAAAAAGAGGTCAATTCGAAATTATCAGAATACTTTAAAACACGAACCTAGCCTCTCAAGCTTCGGACTAATCTATTTTTTTTCCGGTATGCAGTAATTAAAGCGTCACGGTTCGAGCGAAGCCACGAAGGAAAAAAAAGGAGAAACAGCACGGAAGAGGAAAAAAAAATCGCTTGGCCCGATAAGCCGCGTAGAGAAATAAAAGACGGATCATGATTGCACGCGACACAGGAGCGCCATAAATCGATTTATCTTTAATTCTCGACTAAAAACTACGAAATTCGGTATATTGCGTCTCTTTAAAAAATAATCCCGAATTATATCGACCTCGCAATTCAGAGCTGGAGCTTCCGGGAATCCTCTTTTTTCCGGAACTTTAACTTGCCTCTCCATCATGTCTATGTTATCGTTTTAATTCCTCGGAAGAATGAAAAACATAGTGAAACATAATCAAAGTTAAATCAACTTCCTTTTCTCTCTCTTCTGAGCATAATTGAGAATAAAAATGATAAATGATAAAACTGAAACGCTATGGACTATTAACATTTACCATCTTTACTAATTTAGAAATGAAAATGAACATTTATTAAAATATTAATTAATAATCATGCGATTGACTTACTTTCAAGTTTAAGCTTTCAATTTTGCATCATATATTATTAGTACAATAGCAATTCCACCTGATTTATTTATTTCCTTCCCTTTTATCATTTTTTCAATCACGTCACATTTGAAGAATGGCAATCAACGTGGTAAATTAATTTTGTTTTCCATTATTTTTTGGAGCTTTCTAACTTTATATAAAATTTTGAGAAAATCCATGAATTAGCCAACAGCTAAAATAAATTATATTTCAGCATCGTATTCCTCGAAAGATTCGCTTTCATTTCTTATCATTTCGGCACTTACATCGGTCACCATTTGAACTCTTCAATTAATGAAATCATCAATTGGACGAATGCAAGGAACGAAGAAGAGATAATTAATGAAAATATCAAGAAAAATTGTAATTGATCGATCGAGAGGAATAACGAGAAGCAGAAATGTATGGCGAAGGAAGAGATTGAATTTTATTCGAGTTCATTAGACATTCATTGTACGGTGAACGCACGGAAAACGAGCTGTTTCAAGAGAAATGATAATACTCACTATCGGTGCTACAATTAATCATGCAGCTTGAAATAAATCGGTTGTCCGTGGACAACTGTAACGCCATTCAACTCGACAGAATGTTTCTAACCGCATCAATTATTTACTACGAGACTTGAACTAAGTGAAGCATAGAAATGAAATTTTCTTTCTAAATTTCCAAAATCAGGAATAGAAGAATTTTCTAAGAAAAAAAATTTCAAAAAATCAACAGGGACTTTTATAAGATATAATCGTTTACAGGACCGAAGAAGAAATACTCTTAGCGAAAGACAGGATAAATACAAGTTAGGTGCTTTCTTTCCCCATCTTTTTTCCAGTTCATTTAAGTAGCAACGCACCGTGAATATCTTCCTGCTGGAAAAGGAAGAGAGAATGGAAACAGTTAAACAGAGTCGCTGGTAAATTAAATTAATTAAAGTCGAATTGTGTGAAAAGGTTCGTTTGCTGGGCGAAAGTTAACGAGGTTCCTTCGACAATTCCCTGCCTTTTCCAGCCCATTGCAATGCAATTACACGTTCGAAGTTGGATGGAACTCGCTAGAGAATTGTCACCTTACAACATTTTGGTTAGTTTCGTGGGGGGAAAAAAAAACAGAGAAAAAAGAAGAGTCGTACACGAAAGCAGCATTACAGGAAACGTCGTTACGTCAAGGGAAAAGGTCAAAGAAAATATATGTTGCTCTACGGGTCAGTGTCATGTCAGTGGACTGTGAAATTAAACAATTGCACGTGCTCTGGCTATAATTGGACACGGTAAAAATAGAGTAAATTTGAAAGAAAATTTATCGTTGATACAATATTACATTAATTAGTAAGGTAGTAAGAGGGGAATTTATGTTGCAAAATGGCACTGTTATATTCTTTAAATTTTTTAATTACTAATTAGGTAATTAAAAAGTTCCTGAAAATATAGATGATGGATTTATACACGAAATTCAAGTGCCTCTTAGATATTAATTCTGTGATTTTGGAAATTTCTGAATGCCAAATTTCTATTATACAAGATTTCAAGTGCTCTAATTAGATGATTAGGTAATTAAAAGAATTCCTAATGATATGGGTGGTGGACTTTTAACAAAATTCAAGTGGACCCCAAATTTTAATTCAAAATTTCAAGTATCCTAGATAGGTAATTAAAGAATGAAGAAAAGTAATTAGGCAATTAAAATAATTCCTATTAATATGAGCAATGATCTTCATAAAATTCAAGTGCCAAATATTAATTCTCCAATTTTTGAAAATTCCTATTATCAAATTTGCGAGTACCCATATTAAATAATTAAAAAATAAGGCAAAGTAATTAAGTAATTAACAGAATACCTATTAATATGAGCAATGGACCTTCATAAAATTCAAGTGCCAAATATTAATTCTCCAATTTTTGAAAATTCCTATTATCAAACTTGCAAGTATCCAAATTAATTAATTAAAAAATAAGGCAAAGTAATTAAGTAATTAACAGAATTCCTATTAATATGAGCAATGGACCTTTATAAAATTCAAGTGCCAAATATTAATTCTCCAATTTTTGAAAATTCTTATTATCAAATTTGCAAGTACCCAAATTAATTAATTAAAAAATAAGACTAACTAATTAAGTAATTAAAAGAATTCCTATCAATATAAATATTGGACCTTTACAAAAATCCAAATACCCCCCAAATCTAATGTTATTTCTTTTCCTTCGAACAAAAGCGTGAACAGCAAGTGCTCGTAATCAAAATCACGAGCAAACCAGTGACGAATGAATGACGAACGAAACGTGCCAAGTATCTTTGAATCGGGAAAGGTATCTCGGTAATCAGCTGGTAGGTAAACGTTCAAGGAGAGTTCCTGGATGGTCCGCGTACCCTGATTGTCTCGTTGTTTCCCTCTGTTCTTTTCTATGGCTCGCGATCTGTCTCGTTATCTCAGCGTCAGCGTGATGAATAGAGTACACAAGAACCGTATGCCAATGTCCAGCAGCCATGAGGACAGGCTGATGACGAGTCGAAAGAGGGGGTCCACGAGAGCATAAAAGCAGCCACGAAGAAAAGCATCGGTGCTTTTGTGGTGTTTCTCTCGTGGTCGCATCGTGTTCCAGCTGATATTATAATTTATTGTGCGGCAAGTGTTTAAGAAAACCCAAGACTTCTGGCTATAAGGGGTCGCCATGGGGCATCCACCTCGACTGTCGAGGACCACCCTCGCCTGTCTATTACTTTTATTCGTCACCGTTGAATCAGCCAGTAAGTACTTTCTTACTTTATATTAAAAAAATAAAAACAGTGACGAGTCATTCACGGTTCCACGTGAATTACATTTGACCCAGAAACAAATGGGATACATGGGTCCAAAATATTTCTCATCTTCTGTCGAGAAGAAAAATATTCGTTCGAGGATTTGATGCTAGGAAAAATGAAATGTCATCTTTCTACGAGACAAACGATAAGAGGATAAATGGTTAAAGGAATGACAGATTTGCGTCACCGGAAGTTTCTAATGGTTTTCACGTCAAAAGGAAAGGAACAACGTTTCCTCTTACGTTTCATAGATGAAATACAAAAAAGAAAACACACATCTCGCTTTTTTAAAGCATTAAAGCTTCTTCTTCTCGGGCTAGATTATTTTTTGCAAAGTGAAATAAATAAAGAAATAATAACGTGTCTACGAACAAAAAGTCCAAGAGGTCGTTTTATACATTTTTTACGTGGCCGACCTTTTTTCATTTCTGTGAACCTTCGAGAGGGATAAACTGTGTCTTATTCGGGAAAAATATTTTTTTTTTTTTTCGTGGGGGAAAAAAGGAACTGAAGGACAGAATATTCTTATTCTCTGGAGACACTTGCGGTGTTCGCGTGTATTAGGGTAATAGTATAATAAAATTTCGTGGAATTCAGATATACCCAGTATTTCTTTCTCTTATGTAAAGTAGTTTTAATTAAAATAAAAATCGTTTCGTTCAAAAGATAAAAAATCGAAGAGAAGACAATTTTTCGATCATCCAATTACAACACTTGCGAAATAATTTGTGAAAAGTTTCGTAACTTTTATCTCCTTCGAAGATTAAAAACATTTGGAAACTTCTTCTGATTCTCTTTAACAAAAGTGAAAGAATAGAATTTTAATTGAAAAAAGATCTAAAAATTTTCTTACCATTAATAATTATATCGATAATTAAAATCAAAATTAATTAATTACGAAACTGTTATCGAAATTTCTGAAACAATTTACATACACTGGGTCAAAATCACCCCCGATTCCTGATAGAAGGATTTCAGTGAAGGGGTTGACAAATTCTTTTTTAATTAAAATAAGAAGTCTCGCGGTGACGATACAACGAAGAAAACTTGCCGCTCGATTTTGAAAGTTTCTAAGCCGTCAACGCGAAGGAAATATATTTTTAACGGGCTGATAAATTCAATTTTCCACGGGAAAAGCATCGAGCAAGCACAATGGGGCGAGAAGTAACCCCACGCAGCAACAAATTTTCCTTCAAGTTTCTTCAGCCTGTGTAAAATGCATGGAACTACCCCTTTCGCAGTCTCCCAGGGATTCTGTGTGTGGACCGAGTAAATAACTTCCACCCCCGCAGATACGTACGCCGTAGAAAAATTTTCGTATATCGCTTCTTCGAGACTCTATCAAGAGGTCAATGCTGAGATACCTTCTATTCGTTGTCAATTGAAAAAAAAAAAAAAAAAAGGCGGAATGTTTATTAACACTTTGACAGCCATCGTGTATTTGTGACTCTGATATATGATTTTTTTTTGTTACAATATCCTGAAATTTATTTCTGTTTAATCTATTATATAATAATTCCATATTAAAAGCTCGATAATTCAGTGACGTTAATTGTGAAAATTCTTTGATATAATTCATTTCAGTAATCTGTTTATAAATAATAAAAATAAAATAACGTGAGCCTTCATTTCATACGGTATCTTGCTTGATTATTGAAATAAAAAGTATGAAACATTGATAAAAGGAAATATAAAGTCATTGATTCCATAAATTATGCGAGTTACAAAAGTGTTTTAATATAAATTGTTGCACATCAACGTGGCTTATTTCGAAATGCAAAAAAAAACTCTGACACGATTTGATAATATAAAAGTATCGTAAAATGAGGCTTATGTCACATCGATTTTTTGCTTAAATCTCGTTGAAAATAATTACACGAATTATTTGTTGATGTTTTTAACAGAAAATTGCTGATGGTCAATTATAACTAACAATAGTCCAGAATGAGATTCGTGTATTGTGTTGCATTTCAAGATTTCAATCAAGGATATTTCGTAACAGGAGGTTACTGGTAATTTAATTAGGATATTACAGAAATAATACGAAGTTGATTTAAGAAATTTCAATTTCGACTAATCAAATGTGTACCTACAATATTTCAGGATTTCTTGATTTTTAAAAATAGAGATTTATTTGAGACACGTTTTGATCGATAAATATTATTTCTCATTGAAATATAGCTACTGAACATTCTGGGAATTTGAAAGAAATTTATATTTAACAATTTATGCTTTTCGATCTCTATGTTAATATTTTCTCTAGAAATTTTTCTAATGAGAATATTTTAGTTATATTTTCTCTTTTAAACATAGCTTATGCCTGAATGCTTTGAATAATAATAATAATAATAGTAATAGTGATAGTAAACATAATAGAATACTAATAACAACAGTAGTAGTAGGAATAGTAATAGAAACAGGAATCGAGTAATGATAGTAAATATAATAGAATAGTAATAATAATAGTAAAATGATAAATTGGTAAAATGGTAAATTGCAATTTTTCCTAAAACTTCCAAATATTTTTCACAAAGAATTTATCAGGAAAGCGCACACTTGTTGCAAAACGAGAATTCTCGTTTCCCGATGCGAATGGGTTGATAAAAATTTCTTCTTTTCTACCAACGTGTACCTCGTCGTTTGTTCAAACGAGCAGTACAAACGAATTCGACGGATTATTATCGTTCATTTAACGCGAATTTCTCGCTCAACAACAGTGTGCATGATAGAAAGGGTCAACGAGCCCGGGTCTGGATGGTTCTTCGTGTCAAAAGGTTATTCCTCGTGTCAAGGATGAAGAGATTAGACGACGCGACGGACGGATGTCGAAATCAGAGATTAATTCCTCATGATACGATTGGCAGCGATTGTTACTAAAAAATTTCTCCCAATTAATTTTTCCTCTCTTTTCTTCATTCTTTAACGCGCGACATTATTTCAAGTTCAAAGCTTGAATTATTTTCCTTATCCCTTGAAGAGCGAAGCCTGGGGTCAATCTTGACCCGAACTTACAGAAAATATACAAGGATATTAACCTAAGGTTAAATGTATAAATTTAAGAAGAAAGAATTTCATATTTCGGAGGAATAATTTTTAAAGGAATAGATGAAACATAAAATTGAATTAAAATTGGGGCTCTCTCCATGGTCCGCCGTCCGAACGGATGCACAAGAGAGTATAATTCTAAAAGCAGCAGAAGATAGCTGCTCGATTCGTTGACGATTATCTTTGACCCTCGTTAACTCGCGACTTGTTTCTTCCTTGGATACACAGTACGAATCATTGAGATCACATGTGAACTTTGTAATCTAATTCCTTCTTGGAAAGAAAAGTAGAAACGCAAGTAAACAGCTAGTGTTTCATACGAAGAAAATAGATAATTCAGGAATGACAGAATAAATTTGTTAAAAAACACCCCTGCAATATTTTTTAACAAAGCTTATTTGTTTCGAATAAAAAGAAATTCCTTTATTTAAAGATATATTATAATTTTTAACATTTCTTTTTCTGGTTTAGTTAGATTTTAAAATTCTAAATTAAATTGTTCTTATGACATTTAATACACAATCGTGTTCCGTGTAAACGTTCGTCTGGCAAACATTAAGAGATCATTAGAGAACATCAAGGAGGAAAAAATAAACTGTTCCAGTGTGTTTTCGCTCAGTCATGAATCATCAACGTTGCGTGTTCGTTATCTTCAACCCCCCCGTTGGTCAGAAAACAGTGCATAAACCAATTTATCAGATGGTAGTATCGGAAATGAAGTCAATAATTCCCAGTCGTAGCTCTAAAATAACGGCTAACTTGTGTTTAATTAACCCTTCGTGGATAATTGCATGGAATAACGAGCATACTGCATTTGACTATTATTACTAAACGAATTACAATGCTACTAATTGCTCTTTAATAATTAAAAGAGGATTCGTTGGATTTATAAAATAATAATCAAACATTATTTATTACGTTAAGAAAATTGATAAAGAAGAAGAAATCTAGAAATTATTTTCTTCTAAGCTATTGAATTTTTTTTCCAAAAAAGAATTGCTCATTTTTTGAAACAATCAAGTTTGAATTTCTTGCAAAAGAAAAAGAGGAATCGGTATAACAAAATTTTCAATGAATTTCTAAGTAGAACAATAATTTCCAAGGCCGCCTACATTTTCTGTCTCGCGAAGAAAATGAAAAAGAAGAAAGTGTAGCCTCGATTTTGAATGAATTTTACGAAGGTCCACATAAAAAATTACTAGGAAATGGGTTGAATCTCAAAGGACCCATGTAACTCGATTCGCGTTCGATAAGAGCCGAAGGTTATCGTTTATTCGAAAAATAAACAATTTTCTCCAAAATTGAAGGAATAAAAATTTGTTCGATAGTAAAACTGTTACGACGGAACAACGAGATCAATGATCCACCGAGACTTCCTCCACTTTGCAGGCACCCATTGTCGACGGAGTTAGATGGACGATGATGGACAATGATTAGCTCGCGAGTTCTACGAATCATTATAAACCATCAGTCTCCGTTATTGTTGTCCCACTTCCGCGAGCTAGACGCAATGTTTAGAACTCATTCGTAGTTTCAAAATAATGCAACGATAACTAAAATATTTTTGCAAAACTACTTCCTTTCTTTAATTGAACCAATTAACCGCGAAAAGCATTAAAAGGAAATATTTCACAGCGCGATATTTCTGGAATTAGAATCTTGCATAGTTGAAATATTTTTTGACATATTGCTGAGGAAAGGGTTGCAGCCGACTACAGGGGTGGAAATTTGTCAAGCTTCCAAACTTTCAGTTGGAAGGGAAAAGGAAGATAAAAATGTATCATTTCCACAGGCTACTGTTATAAACATTTTCATAGTATTTAGCCTTTTATTTTAAGTTTTAATATTTTCAAATTTAAATAGCACGAAAATATGATAATAAGAATTATTTAAATAATTGGAGCTATCGTGGCTTTAAAAAAATAAAAGGCACAGAATTAATTTGCACGCCTCTCGCAGCCAAAGGGTAAAATAAAATAGAAAAAGAGAAAATTTCATGAATTTCTTTGAATAATTATTCCAGCTCCTAAAAAATTTTAAATGAATTTCACTGAACAGCTATCTCATATTTTCTTCTTTTCCCTTCGAAGCTGCGCAAGACGGTGTGCAGATGAAATTCGAGTTAATCAGAATTTCATTTTCCTCCTACGAGGTGTAGCTGTGGAAAATTAGAAAGATCAGTTTCGAAGCAATTCCAGATAAAAATTGAACGCTATTGTTTGAACGCCGGTCGAGATTAGCCTAGCTTACCCATGTTGATCCTACAAGATTTATCGTTGAACAATGAAAATACTCTTCTTATCGCTCGTTAGGGGCAGATACACTTAGAATCACTTGGTAAACAATGTTCGTTCATCTGTCATGTATCGCTAACTTCGTTGCACACGATATCCAAGTTCAGGGAAATTCTGGTAAAGGGTTTTTCTTTTTCGATAACAGGAATCTTCTCAAATTTAAAATCGCAGTTAAGAATATTACACTCGATTTTCTACCTTCTATTATTACCCAAAGAAATATTTAACACTGAAATACTAAACGCAAGACCGAGGGTTCCTTGGGAAAATGAACATTTAATTTATGGGACACTAGGGGTTGCAAAAGTTTTCGACATCGAGCAAACGAAAAAATATACAGCATTACAGGACATTACATAGATCCTTGTTTGTTTAATTCAATGTTATAGTGTGATAAAAAAAAAACTCTGCTTCTAAATATACTTCTAACCCTTGAAAAGCAGAGCTTAGGTCAATCGTGACCCAAAGTTAAATATATAATTTCTAAACGAAGGAATTTTATATATTAAGAAAAAATAATTTTTAAAGGACTACTGTAAAAATTAAAAAATTAAAATAGTTATATGATATGCGAAATTAAATTAGAATCGGGGATCTCTCCATGGTCCGCCGTTTTGGGACACTCCATAATTCGCCGTCCAAGGGTTAAAGACGATAAAATGTATAATCTTTATTACACAAAGAAACTGTTCCTTTTTAATTAACGTCTACACGAACTTGGAGCAAAGTTTCTTTCGTTTCCATCGTTTTCAAAGGAATCATTAAAGAACAACAAGGAAATCAACTGAAAGGTTGAATAATTGCCGAAGAGCAACGCGAACAAGCGGGGAAAATGAATTTTCAATGGAACTACAGACAAGTAACAAATCTGGGATAATTAGTGCCGTGATAAACGAACGTGCACCCGTGTAGTTTTCCACGCGATCAGCACGCAAAAAGCTCGCTGCTCGAAACAATGCATCACGGTGAAATATAAGCTTTGCTTTCGAACGACTATAATTCCGGTAATGAAGACATATCGCAGGGAATAGGGAATCGATAATGCGGCCAGCCTCGAAAATGATAACCCCAAGTAGATTTCATATACGGATGAATATAAATGGTTACTCCTATGGAGATTGAAGAAACTTTACGTTAAAATTTTATTATTCCTTGAAACGACATTAAAATTACTCGAAATTCTTTTCGTCCCTTTAATACACGTATATCTTATGGTACATAACCAGCTGGAACAAGGTCTGTATCATTGAAATGATTACAGGTCCCCCATGTTAAACCGGACATTTGGTAAATTGATCTAACGTCCCTACTTCCCAATAAAATAGATCAGATACGATACTCTGGTCGTTGCATATATTTTTTTGCTCCCAATTTTCAGATTTTGAATATCAAACTTCAAATAAAAAATTCGTATTGAGGCAGGGAATTTGAAAATTGAAAATGAAATTTCTTAAAGAACCAGAAGTGTTAGAATAAAAAAATTGCAAATTTCTAATTAATACAAAAAATTTGGAATATCAAACTTCAAGTACAAAATTAGCATTAAGACAGAGAACTTTTTTAAAGTTAAGAAAATTAAATTTCTCAAAGAACTAGAAGGGTTAGAATAAAACAATTGCAAATTTCTAATTAATACAAAAAATTTGGAATATCAAACTTCAAGTACAAAATTAGCATTAAGACAGAGAACTTTTTTAAAGTTAAGAAAATTAAATTTCTCAAAGAACTAGAAGGGTTAGAATAAAGAAATTGCAAATTTCTATTTGGTACAAAAAGATGTGAAAAATAACACTTTAGATACTTTTATGCTCTATCAATGATACAGCTGTGAACAGATTTATCTGATTCTTAAATTTCATCGCAGTGACATTTTCGATGCAATCGTCAAGAAATTCGTGAAACGAGTGAAATTTCAAACGAGATTGTGATTTTCACGCGTAACCCTGCACCGATTACGCGTCGCGACGCTGCAGCGAATCTCTGATAATCGGATAATGGAAGGGTGGAGATGCTAGAATTGCGGTCGAAGCTATTAATTTCTCGCTTCATCCTGCAATCCCTTGAATCTGTGTTACTCCATTGTTAACGAGACACTTTGAAGGATTGCAGGAAATGGAATTTATCAACACTGAAGATCGTTCTAATAATAAATAAGAAAGCAAATGAGAAATTCGTAAAATTTCCAAACTATTCTCTGTAATTCTATTTTCATACAAAACTGAGAGATAATTATTATTGAAGGAAAAAAATTTTATTTGCCAATTTTCTGCCTTTTTTTACCGTTTAGACGATGCCTTGAAATCGGTAATAATTTCAATTTCCTACGACCAGCGATCACCATTCTGGGTAAATCCAATCTGGATCCAGTAAAACGGAAAAATGGCACAAGCGTACGTGACAGGAAATACATCGAATTCCCGGCGACTCTTTTATTATAATTTATCATGACCTTTCTTACAAAAGAGTGCGGACATTGCGGTATTTCGCTTCGTGACTATTCTTACCGCATTCTGCTATTAAAATGATCTCTCAAAAGGATTTTAATAAAATGGAAAACATTTACTTCCAGATTACTCTTGTCCACTTTTATTGCGATTATGTTTCAATTTAAATTTTCCTTTCGCTTCCTACTTCAAAAGTGAATATAACATTACCCTTTATAAAGAACGAAAGTAATATGAAATAGAAGATTAAACTAAAATTGGGTCTCTCTCCATGGTCCGTCATCCAAAAGTTAATACTACTTAGCACGTTCCGAATTTCTTTCTTCTTTAAATTATTTAATTACGTTAAATTATCAACAATTTTCGAATTTTTCCAAAGAAATGGCTCGAGAAATTTTCCTTACAATTTTCTGAAACGCCGAATTTCGCGTTCGAGCACGCTCGAGAATCGATCGACTAAAAATAAGCGTTTCAAGATCGAGGGTCAACCGAGTCAGCGATTATCGCGTTATCGATGCGACCTTACTTTACGAGGTTCAGCCTCCCTTGCACAAATATGCCTCTTCTTTCTCTCTTTTTCTCCCTTTCTCTACGGCCGGTAATCAACGCGGTGAATAAAAATGTAATCGATTACAACGGGGAGTCAATAAGATTTTGTATCGTATTTTTGTTTGGTGGATTTACCCGGTGCATATCGTGCACCATTGCTGGAATAAACGATTAATCCGTACGTTGTTATCGCGGTGTTCGAGTGGTTGGAAACAAACGACAACTGTTCGATCGTTGTTTAATATTCTAGCGACTGATTGAACGAGAAAACGTCTTGATTATAAAAAACGCTCTTCAGGATTTTGCAATCGTTTCGCGACAACACTTTAATCGTTCCTGTATTATTAACACGTTGAATATCATCTCACCCATATTTGAGTGACACTTGAATTGTCAAAAGAAACCATTATCTATATTATTAGAAATTTGGAAACAATGGAAATAACAAAATATCCGGAAAATAATAAATAAGATTTTTAAAAAATAAAAATATCTAATGAAAGTTTCAATAGCGTTTGCTTGGCAGTCAACGTGTTAAACTATTCAATTAATTATTGGGACCATTTCACCTAAATTATATTCTATAAAAATATAAATGATGCGTTACCCTTTCACGAAAGAAATAAATAAATCATGCCGTGGGAGGTGAGAAAGATTTTCTCGAGGACACTGATATTCCGGTGAAAAGGCAAAAATATTCGATCCTCTAGGAATAATGCCGAGCAAACACTGAATTTCGAGCGCGTGATTGCCCTACGGGTGAAAACGTGGACCATTTTCCTTTTCTTCTTTTTTTTTTCGCGGTCAATTTATCAAAGGCCATTCGAAAAAGGGGATCACGGTTTCCAGTCACGTCGAGAAATCCTTCAACGACGGGAAACTTTCATTCTGTACGGGGTCGGAAAGGAACGAAGGTATCTCGAGGGAGTCTCGTGACGATTAAATACCGACGGAACGAAACGGATTAACACCCACACTGTCCCGCATTGCTGCCATTTATATACCTGGGCGAAATTAATATATTTTTCTGCGCCGATTATTTCGAGATATTTATACGTACTCGTCTGTTAATTGAATGTAAAAGACAGACGTGAAAAGTTTCCTCTCGACCGGTCGAAAGATGACAACGTCATCCATAAGGCTTTTGTTGTCTTCGTTATCATATTGCCGTCGATTACGATACGATTAGCGTGGTTATTATGTTGTTACAACGTCGTTGACAATGATTCTCTCGGTTATTATGCTGTTACACATTATCATGGGACGTTGAAACAAATCTCGATGGGGACCAACTATCGGGCCCCCTTAATGACGAATTCAAGTGGCCGATTTAAGGACTCGGTCCCCGTCCCTCGCTCCATTCACAGTAAATTGTTACCAAAATTGATGGCAGGTCGAATAATCGGTCAACGAGACGAGTTGGAGTAATTAATGTTAAAAAGAAACATTATTCACTGCGACTTAATTATCTTTAAAATTAATGACGCACCGTGTGCGTCTTATGTTAAGCTAAAATTAATATATCTATTCCTTGATTTCTATGCTTTTGTGATATTAATTCTTGTTTCTATTGTTTCAGGCAAATGCACAGTCGGCTGTCATGGAAGTAAGTGTCCAATTTTTATTTTTTTTTTTTCTATTAATCTTTGCTTCTGATTTCGATCGACCGATGTGTAATACTGTTTTTCTCTTACCTTTTCCTCAGTGCACCCGAGCAAAGCATACCAAGAAGGTCACACGTACGTCTACGATCTGCATGGTATGTCGGTGACGTCCGTCACCGAAGCAGAAGGGGATGCCACCCTTAAATTGTCCGCCACCGTGGAACTGTCTGTCAAACCAAACTGCGTCCATCAGTTGCGGCTGAAGAACGTCCGGTTCAATGGAGCGGTAAATACGTTTCTTTGATCTTCGAACTGAAAGTTGATAGAGATAGAAGATAAAATAAAGTATCGAATTCGATTCAACGATAGAAAAACCAAGTCGGATTTCAGATTTTCTATTAAGTTCCTATGGACTTCGAATGGGATTTGATCGAAAAATTGATGGAAATGTACGTACGCGATATTGGTTGTCGAAGGAATGTCTTTTTTCAGCCTGCATCCACGCCGGACGTTGAACAGTACGCGGTTCAATTCAATTATCACGATGGACACATTGACACGGAGCTGTGCACCGAGCCAGGTGACTCCCAAGGATCTCTTAACATCAAAAGAGCAGTTGTCTCGCTGTTCCAGTCGGCTGTTATGCAAGAAAGTGGTACGACGACTCACCACGAGGTTGGTATACCTGAAACAGAATAATTAATTGGTCAGATCAAATGTAATAATGAGTTCAAATTTACTTAATTTATTTAAATTGTCATTGCAAAATAATAGATAATAAATGTTTAAGTTATAGGGTAATATATATAGTTGTTAACCCTTATACAATAATTGGTCCTTTTCTTGAAAAGTTTCTGTTCAATTTGTGGAATTGGTGGTCGGAAAGGCGTTTGGTCTAAGGACTGTGTGCCAGACTCATTAGTAGGGTTGACGACACATCCCTGCCCCAGACGCCTACGATACTGATTTTTGGATCACATGCCGGTCGACCGCCAGCGAGAAAGAAGCAGTCTCGTAGCCACCTGGCGGCCGCCGGCCGAACTTTAGGCGTCCAGGGAGAAGAGCGCACCTCCCTTCCCCACTAGCCGCCTACAAATGTGTTAATTTTCCAGACCGACGTGATGGGAGCTTGCCCGACCGACTTCTCCTTCCACAAGGAGGGTGACACCATGGTGGTCCGGAAGAACAGGAACCTTGTACAGTGCGCCTACCGCGAGAACATCAATCAGGGTCTGATTTCAGCCAGCGTCGACACGGCGGCGGGGATCAAGTCATCTCCTCTGCTCGCGTCTCAGCAAGGTGTCGTTCAACGCTTCAAACGCGGTGTTCTGACCGAGGCAGTGTCCAAAGAGGCCTACGAATTAAGGCCATTCAGTAATGGTAACGCGGGTGCCAAGACCGCCATGGAGACCAGACTAGCCCTGAAGAGCGAGAAGGCTGACAACCCGACCGCGGCAGTGTCCCAACCTAAATCTCTGATCTTCGAAGCGCCTCATCCGGTGTTGCAATCATCCGCAGATGCCATCAGTAACGCGCTAAAAGCTGCTAAGGCTGAAGTGGCCGCAGGAGTGAAACCAGAAGCAGCTAGCAAATTCACTGAGCTGGTCAAGGTTCTCAGACTGAGCAACAAAAATGACATTCTATCGGTTTACCAAAAGATGAAACAAGGCGCTGGTTTCAACAAGGAGGACCAGAAGCTGTTCCTGAACACTCTGTTCCGAGCTGGAAGCGGCGAAGCAGCGGAGGTTGGAGTGGAACTGGTGAAGAACAAGGAGATCTCCGGCATCGATGAGCTCTTCTTCTACGCGAGTTTGGCTTTGGTACATCACGTGAATCTGCCTTCGGTGACGGCCGTCTCTACTCTGTTGGACCAACCTAATCTACCTCGACTCGGCTACCTGGGAATTGGACAGCTGATAGGCAAGTACTGTCAGGACCACTCGTGCGAGAACGTACCCGAAGTGAAGGAGGCTGTGCACAAGATTCGCGAGAAGGTGGGCAACGGCAAGGCTAAGACCAGGGAGCAGGAGAACCTCGTCGTATCCGCCCTGAAGGCACTGGGTAACACTCGCTTCCTGGATGACGCTACGCTGCAGAAGTTGGCCAACATCGCAGCCGACAAGAACGTCCGCAATCGCGTCCGAGTGGCTGCCCTAGACGCTCTGCCCAATAGATGCTCGATGAAATGGAAGAATACCGTGTTCAAGGTACTGGCCGATCGCGAGGAGGACAGCGAGGTCAGGATCAGGACGTATCTTGCTCTAGTCGCCTGTCCTTGTCCCCACGTAGCTAATCACCTTAAAGAGGTGCTGGACAAAGAGACAGTTAACCAAGTGGGATCCTTCATCCAGACTCACCTAAGGAACCTAAGAGCTTCCACCGATCCCAACAAACAGGAAGCTAAGAATCAACTAGGACTGATCAAACCACGAACCAAGTTCCCTGAAGATTTCCGGAAATACTCCTTCAACAATGAACTCTCCTACAAGATCGACGCCTTTGGTGTTGGATCCAGCCTGGAGAGCAACGTGATCTACAGTCAGAACAGCTTCGTGCCACGCTCGACGAACTTGAACATGACGATGGAACTGTTCGGACGCAGCTTCAACTTCCTGGAGCTGGAGACTCGTGTGGAGAACCTGGACCGAGTGCTCGAACGTTACCTGGGACCTAAGGGAAAGCTCTGGGAGAAGGACCTGGAGGATCTGAAGGCCAGCGGCACCGACACGGTCAAAGACCTTGGAAAATACATCAAGGAACGATTCGCGAAGACCGTGCGAGGAAAGCGAGAGGTGAAACAAGGAGAATTGGACAAATTCGCGAAGAACGTTCACCTGAGAGGCAACGAGGTCGACCAGGACTTGGATCTTGATCTCTCGGTTAAGTTATTCGGCGTTGAGCTCGCTTATCTTAGCTACCAAGGCGACAGCAACAAGTTGAACCCAGAAGTTATCGTCGACAAGGTCTTCGAACGCTTGGAGAAGGGTTTCGACATCGCCAAGAACTTGAACTACGACCTTGAAAACTATATGCAGTTCCTGGACGCCGAATTGGTATATCCAACTGGTTTGGGAACTCCCTTGAACCTTGGTGTAACCGGAAGCAGTGTGGTCCGCATGAAGACCAACGGAAAGCTCGACATCCCAGCTATCCTGAAGGACCCGAAGAACGCCAACTTCAGAATCGCCCTCGACCCCAGCGTGTCCGTCAACATCGTTGGAAACATGATCGTCCAAGGTCTAGGAGCTGAAGCTGGAATGAAAATCGTCAGCACCCTTCACACGGCCAGCAGCACGGACGTAACCGTCTCCGTACTGGACGGCAAGGGCGTCGACGTCAACTTTGGCATACCAAAGAGGAAGCAGGAACTCATCAGCGTCAGCAGCGAGGTGTTGCTCAGTTCTGGAGCGAAAGGTGACAAATACGTGGCTCCCAAATTTGGAAAGGGTAAATCGCACTCGGACTGCTTCGATCAATTCTCCACCATCCTTGGTCTTACGGTCTGTGGACAGATCTCCTACCCGTATGAAGATCTCGCCACCATCCAACAGAAACCATTCTTCCCATTGAGCGGACCAGCTAAATTCGCAGTCACCGTTGAAAACAACGATGTGAACAGCTACCACTTCAAGGTCTACCTGAATACTCAGGATCCGAAGAAAAAATCCTTCGAGATCCTCCTGGATACACCCAACAGCAAGACCAACAGACACGTGTCACTGAACCTGGAGGCTGGTCTCGAACCCCACAAGTACGTCAAGGTCTCCGTCGACTCGCCCATCAAGAAGGCTTCCTTGGAACTGATACACAAGGACACACCTCAGGAACGCAGCCTCACCCTTACCGCGTTCCACGATCAGATGGAATACTACGCTCGCATTGGAGTGTTGGCCTCCGGAAGCAAATACAAACCGGTGCTGGAGTACAGAGTACCCGAACACATCGAGAAACTGGCCAGCGCGAAGACTGGTCTGAAGTCGGGACAACATTACAACGTCGAAGGTACGGTAGATGTTTCCGACTACCAAGGTGGTCAGAAATACGTTCTCGACAAGGTCGCCCTGGTGGTCGGCGGTCAGAAATTGATCGTCATCGACGGTTCAGCTATAATGACACCCACAGCTGTCAACGTCGACACGAATCTTGGCTACGGCGATAAGAATCTAGCTCTGAAACTGGACGGAAAGAAGGTGGCTGACAACAACTACGCTCTGTCCGTGTCTGCCATGCCATCGACCGACCCCAACATAGGATTCAACTTGAACTGGGAATTCAAGAGGGGAAAGAACGACCTGACGAACAAGTTGGTCTTCGTCCATGGGGCTGATCCAAACTCCCAGACCAATCGTTTGTCGTTGAACCAGAACGCCGTTTACAAGCTGGACCCTAAGAACCTACTTCTGTCCACGTCCAACGAGCTCACTTATCCAGCGCTGAACATGAAGCTGAAGTTGGATGGCAAATTATCTCGTAAATCGATCAGCACCGATATCGAGGTCAAATACGAGACTTTCAAATTTGGCACTGAGCTATCTGCCAAGAAGGACATGGAGAAACCAGGTGACTACGAGATCGAGCTGGAGGCTGAGTTGATGCAGAACGCTGTGGAGCTAAAGTCCAAGCGTACCGTCCTCGATCCCCAGAAGAGCAAATTCACGAACTCTCTGGAGCTGAAACCAGGTGGTAAATACGAAGCTGACGTGACGGTGACCCACGACGTGAGCAAGAACAACGTGAACGTCCAACTGGACGGCGACGTGAACCTGAACGGGAAGAAGGTGAAGGTCGACACTGGCCTGGAAACTAATCGTGAATCCATCAACTCTCGCGTCTTCGTGAAAGTGGATGGCGTTAAGTACGTGGAATTCTTGTTGAAGACCAGACGATCGCCGCATCCTCACGGTACCTTGACCTTGAATCTGAAGAACTACCTGACCGCCAGTGGTCAGTACGTCTTACAGAACCATAAAGGAAACGCCAACCTGAACATCGACATCCCTAAGATCAATCGCAAGATCAAGGTCAACAGTGACCTTGCCATATCCGGCTCCGAACACGTGGCCAACTTTGAGGTCCTCTATGACGCCGAGAAGGACCCAACGAAACGCGTCAAACTCTCCACCATCTCTGACATCTCTGTTGTCACGAGCTCGAATAGATACTCGATAGATACTAAGAACGTTTTAGAAGTCCTCACTTACAAACTGGAACTGAACGCTAAAGGCAAGCTACAGGGAACCGTGTCCGATGGTCACCTGCAGTTGGACGTGGACACCACCCTGCCGAATGGACGTTACCTGGTCTACAAGCTCAAACGGAATTCCGCGAAGAAGAACAACAAATACGACATCCAAGTGGACTCAGAGCTGATAGACAGCGAGAAAAAAGGTGGACAGTCGAGGAAACTCGCTTACATAGCTGACGTCAAGGACCTGAATTTCCAAGATCTTACCCACGGGAAGAGCTCCGCTCAACTGAAGTACGTGAACACGGAGGGTAAGGATACGCAGATCACCTGGGGCGGACAAGACGTCGTCCAACCGGACAAGACCAGAATGAGGGAATTGTCCGTCGAAGTGAGTGGAGCTAATATTCCAAAGAAGTTCCAGCTTGAAGCGAGTTCGAGCTGCGGTGATAACGAGGCAGCTTACAAAGCGAAATCCTCCTTGGGTGATGACTTCTCACTGATGGTGAGTAATTAACGATCCCAAATGATTCTTTGGGTCTATCTGACCTAGTTAACACTTAATTTTATTTACAGAGCAGTGGAACAGTGAACCAGGGCAACAAAGTCGACAAACCTTCCAAGCTGGAAGGAGTCCTGGACATGAAACTGCCCAGCGACAAGCTAAGCAACTTGAAACTTGAAATTTCTTCAAGTATACTGGAGGCTATAGAAAAGAACTTGCTCGAATACACCGAATCCCTGAAATTGACATACAACAATGACAAAACTATCCAAGGAGAGTCGTACTTGAAACTTCAGATCCCTGACAAGGATCCTAACGCGGCTAGCTCTGGTACTGGAAAGCTAACGTTGAACGTTCTCCAGCATCCACCACTGAAACTAGAAGGTAACTACGAATACGTTCCCACCCCTGAAAAGCAGACAGCTATGGTTGATCTGAATGCCAGTTACGGAGACAAGAAACTGTCCCTTCGAAGTGACAACGAGTACCTTCCTAAAGTCGCAACGGTCAATCTGAAAGCCAAAGGCAATGCACTTCTGGAGAAATTACACAATGTTGCCTTGGACCTCAAATACAAGGTAGTATTTCAAGAATACCTTCGTATACAATGTAATCTATCCTCAACTGATCTTCTATTTTAATTTACAGAGATTCAAAGAAGAGAACAGGATGCTAGTGGACAGTGTCCTCACTGCTGATGGTAACAAGTATACTTTGAACAGCGAAGTCCAGCATCAGCCTACCAACAACGTGTTCCATCTGACAGCTGGTTGTCCATCAGGCAAGACTGAGGTACTCTCGAAATTCCAGAAACTTGGAGACAAAGAATACAAAGGTAATTAACCTGGAATCCTTAGATCAGCTTAGATAGAGTGGAGTATTATTGGGAATTTCATTACAGGTGAATGGAAAGTGAACACCCCCAAGGGATTCGTGGTTGCTGACACCCACGTGGACCTGGAGAGCGTCGACAACTTCGTGATCAACGCTAACTTCGACAGTGACAAGCTGAAACACCGCAAGATCCACGCTGAGATCGCCAACAAACCAACTGCCAAGGCTGGAAAGAGGATCGCCATCACTGTAACCAGTGATGGTCAGAACATCGTGACTGGAAGGTATATCAGTGACAATTGTATAAATAAGATCTGGCAAGGTTTCTTCAAACAGACAATACTTGTCTCATCGAACCAATGTCTTTGTTGATTATTTCAACGATGATCACTTGGGGGACTAAGCTTCTACTGTCTATTCAGCACGAGTTACAAGAAGCGAGACGAGGATGGCAAGATCGTGGTGGAAGGAAACGGAAATCTGAAGGTTGGCGACGATACCAAGAGCTCGTCCTTCAAGTACACTCGTCAACAGCTGACAAAGGAGAAGGATGGAGAGGTTGGTGTCGCGATGGTGTTGAACGCTAACTTTGGACCATCGGCAATCGTTGGTGAATTGAAGTTGTCGAACAAGGAGGTGCATGTTTTCAACAGCTACTGCGAGCAGAACAAGGACTGTGCTCACTTCAAGCTTCAATCGACCCTTGATGTAGAACGTAAGTAGTTCCTTTATTTCTCAACTCTTCTTTTAATACAGTGGTCCAATATCCCTTTTTTGATACATTCTCAGATAAAGCTCTACTGAAACACCAAATAACTGTGGAAGTCGACCTGAAGAAGTTCAACGTACCTGCTGAATTTGGTTTGAAGACCAGCACAGAGTTCAAGAAACCTATCTTCGACCATACTACCAACCTTTATCTTCACTCCACCAAAGACAAAACTGAATACACCTACCAAGTGTACATTCATCCTAAGGAAGCAGGTAAGGATCATAAAATGATGTTAGAAATATTTGGTAATTACTGTTAGATGACTTTGCTAGCTTGCTATATCACTTGACACTGGTAAAACTTAGAGTGATGTTAAATTTTGATTACAGCTACCATCCTGACCCTGCCATCTCGTGAAATGGCTGTTATCCTGACATACGACTTGCCAAAGACCAAGCAAACTGGTGCATACAAGGTGGATCTGTCACTTTATCTGGACAGGAAGAACAAGCCATCAGATAAGACCAGCCTGTCAGCCACTGGGGACATAAACGTCGACAAGAACAGCCTGTCTTTTAGTGGAGAGACCAAGTTCACTTATCCTACACAACCTAAGGTATTAATAAAATTAATAACTTTAGATTTTTAAATTATGAAATTGAAGAGGTCGCAATTAGAAAATTTTAATTAGACTTGTTAGATACCTCCAGGAAAAAATGAAAATAAAAATCACTATTAATCTTTTTTAGGACATGGTAGTGAAAGGAAAGCTCCATACCGGCGGAGACCATCTGTTGGACGCCAATCTGGACATCGACGTGTTCGCCAAGAAATCTCAAAAGATCTCTATCGTGGCTAACGTTCAACGTCAGCCGATTGCAGAGGGTACAAATGTGACCGGAGTGGTCGAAGTGAACAGCCGTGGACAGCAATTGAAACTCGATCTGAAGTCTCATCTGACTCTGTCGAAACAACAAGCAGGATTTGGTACCTTCTTCACTTACAACGACGTCAATCAAAAACCAAAGACGATGGGTGTGCTCTCTTCGGTGGATATCAATCATGCTTTCTTCCTGGTTACTTTGCCTGACAAGGAACTGTTGAAAGACGACTGGAAGATGGAGTTCTCTAAGAACGTGCAAAAGGTCGACAGGGAATTATCTGTACTGGGTGAACCACCACATGTAATGAACTTCGAAGCCAACGATTTGAATCGTTTCAAGCTCCAGGTGTATTCGAAAGGTGAGATTATTATTTTGAGGAATGTAGAAAAATTTGTTTAGATTGAAAAATGATTTTTTTTGGATTTCGCTTTTCAGACAAACCTAATAATAAATTGAGCGTGAATGGTCAAGTAGTACTCGGTCAGTTAGCCGAAATCCACGCAGATTTGTTCAAGAATGGTGGAAAGAAGGATCTGTTCCACGTTTTGATTCATCTTGATGAGAAACAATTTTTGAAACCTGACTTTGGTTACAACAAGGACAACGTAGCTGAACTTTTGGTAAGTAAATGGATACAGTTTTATCGATCGTTGAGAGAATAGGGTGCCAAGGACATCACGTTCTACCCCTCGTTGAAATATTCCAGGAATTATATAAAAATAGAAACATCGAATTGGCTAAGAGGAAGAAGGAGCTTCTTGATTACGTGGTCGAGGAAGTAAAAGCGGAGGGTACAGACTTACTGGATCACCTGAAGAAGGCCCAACCTAACATAAAGCCCCTCATGGACTATTATCAGGGAGAGTTGAATAAGATGAAGGATGAGGTCTACGCTGATGAGACTGTTAAAGAAATCCAGGCTACCTTGTAAGTATTCCTATGGGGTACTTTCTGTTTTTAATGGAAGTATCGTGGAAGAAATTTCTTATGGAAAGTTTATGTTCAGGTAATTTAACACTGATGCTCGAGCAAGGTGATTGAGGAAATTTATTATCTTATATATTTCTTTGTTTTCATCCTTGAGTGGGTTAAACAATATCTCTATATTTCTATACTTGCAAGTTTCCAAATTTCTAAATTCTCAAGTTCCTAAATTTCTAAATTCCCAAATTCCTAAATTTCCAAGTTTCCAAGTTCTTAAATTTCTAAATTTCCAAATTATTATACTAAATCCCCAAATTCTCAAACTTCCAAATTCCCAAACTCCCAAATTCCCAAATTGCCAAGTTCCTAAATTTCTAAATTTCTAGCTCCCCAAATTTCTAAATTTCTAAATTCCCAAATTCCTAAATTTCCAAGTTTCCAAGTTCTTAAATTTCTAAATTTCCAAATTACTAAATCCCCAAATTCTCAAACTTCCAAATCCCCAAACTCCCAAATTCCCAAATTGCCAAGTTCCTAAATTTCTAAATTTCCAAATCCCAAATTCCCAAGTTCCTAAACTTCTAAATTTCTAGCTCGCCAAATTCTGAAATTCCCAAGTTCCTAAATTTCTAAATTCCACTTCGAGATTAATATAAGAATTACTAAACATTATTATTTCTTTCAAAGGGACAAATATTTCGGTGCACTGGTCGCAATCGTTGCGGATACCATGAAGCAGATCGCCCAAGGTTTAGAAAAATTGCAACAACAGTTGAACGGTATCATAACGAACGTAAGGGAAGCCATCAAGGCGACTTATCCTCAGCTGAAGGCGTCTTACGACAAGATTTTCCATGAATTTATGGAAATCCTCGACGCCGTGGCGAAACTCGCGAACACTTATCTTAAAGCGATCTTGAATCTCATCAACGAGCATCAAAAGGAGATACAAGACGTTATGAGCGTTGTATCAGGAATGACTCAAGACTTCGCGAAGATCGTTACCAAGGGATTAGAACAGATCAAGCAGAATCTCGAGGAATTTGGTGCCATGTTGATTAATCAGTTGAAGGCTCTTCCGATTTACGAGATGGCCAAAGAGAAATATCAAGAATTACAACAGTTCCAAATACCGGAAATGATTGTTAGCCCTATCGAGGAATTCTGTAAGGTCATGAACACTGCCCTACCTACGGAAGAACTTCGTCAGTTCACCGATGCCACCTGTCAATACTTCCTCAAACACGTCAAACACGAAAAGGTAATTGTGAGAATTATTTAAATTTCACGTAATTATTTAAAAGATGATCTAATATTGATTAGCGAAAAATTTTAACCAATTATTATGATTACATAATTTTTTCTTCTGAAATACTCACCAGATTGACGAGATGGCCGAGCTAAAGAAATTGTACTCTCACGCAGTGACTGCGCTCCAATCAGTTCTGGCTCTTCTACAGAAACAGGCAACATTCGATAACGTGTTAAACTTCGTTCAAATCCAGGCACCCATTGATTTCAGCCTTTTGTCCAAACTCCCTGGCATTTCCACTCTAAGGGTGTCTGTTTTGAACCTCTTGCGCAACAGGGAACTACCATCGCCTCTGGATCTGTACTACACTTATAGGTAAAACGATTTCGATAAATGAATTTTCCATAAACTACGTTCAACTTTCCCTTTGTCTATTTCAGCCCTTACCTTAGCCGAGACTCTAACGAGAATCTCTGTCTCAATATTAATTACTATTATATATTCGCCACAAAGCCGGTTAAATTAAAGTGACAGATATAAATTGCACTGTATCCTCAAAGCGATCCAGACATCGGGTTATTTCCTTCGATTTCGAGATTCAATCTGGAAAATATACAGGGTGTTAGAAAAAAGAAGTGAAATTTTAAAGAAGTTTCTTAATTATTGGATAATTAATGCCATCTGAAATATTTTTATCATTCTAACGGCGGACCATGGAGAGAGTCATAATTTCAATATAATTATGTATTTCATATTATTTTCATTTTCTAAATTTTACACTGTTCCTTTAAAAATTATTTTTCACCTTAGCTTCTTTAATTTTTCTAGAATTAAGCAATAACCATTCTACTTAATAATTACAATTAAAACTTGTCTGACTTTATATGGATATTTTCACTGTGCCACTGAATGTGTCAACTCTCGAACGGCGGACCATGGAGAGAACCCCAATTTTAATTTTTCTAAAAATTATTCTTTCATGTAAAACACTATTGTTTAAAAATTAGATTAACTTTAGATTAATATTCTTGCATATATTTTGTAAGTTTGGGTCAGGAATATCCCAGGCTCCGCTGTTGGCTATGTTTCAAGATTTCTATGTTTACTAAATTGTTTAAAATTATGTTTATACAGACCAACCCTTTACCCAAGCGACATCCTGCCACCATTCAGCAAATCAGGAGTCGTCACCGATGGAGGACACTTCTTCACTTTCGACGGACGTCATCTGACGATGCCTGGAACGTGCACCTACATCCTGGCGCAGGATATGCAGGACGGAAACTTCTCGGTAGTGGCGAACTACAACAATGGAAATTTAATCAGTGTCACCATCACCGAACCTAAGGAAAGCATCACGCTCAAGAACAATGGAAATGTAAGGGAACATGCATATACTTCCTTCGCAGAATACAGAGTCTTAGGGGTGAATCTGAATAAAATTGAAGATATTTTTCAACTACTCCTGAAGAATTACTATTTTTATAATTTTTTATTAATAATATAATCAGAAAAAAATTAAGATTTCTGAGATCGTTTTGATTTTATTCTAACAATAAGTTAAATTAAACAAAATTAAAAAAGCAACAGTAAAAACAGATTTCATTCAATATTTTTTGAAATAGTAAATGGAATACTCAGAAGGGGGCCCCCTGAAAAGTGAAGCCCAGGGCTGTAGTCCCCCTTAAAATTTTTAAGTAATTTTTACTCTGCTAATTTTTCATTTCAAATATTTTTTATTTACAAGAAATCACCTCGTTGCTGTGTACGTGCAATTAAATTATAATTAATTCAATTGCTTCTTTCAGATTTTGGTGAACAACAAACCGGCCGATTATCCGGCAAGCACGAAGAACTTGCACGCCTATCTCGTTCCGCCGTTCGCCAATGTGAAATCCGATTACGGTGTACGCGTTACCTGTACCAACAAGGTGCCTATGGTTTGCGCCGTCCACGTTTCCGGTTTCTACTTGGGCAAACTACGCGGTCTCCTCGGCGATGGCAACAATGAACCGTACGACGACTATACTTTGCCCTCCGGAAAGGTATGTGTCTCGTGTCACGAAGTTTCTAAAGCGTTCTAACTCACGGAAGTCGAAGTTTTCGTGGAAATAGCGAGGAGGTGGTTGCCTCTCGTGCCGACTCGAATATCGTACGATCTTCAAAGGGCAACGATCCTTCGACCCCTGTGCTCAATCTTTTAGGACACTAGACTATTTTTGTACCACTACTTTCATGAAACAATCAATTAATTCGCTTCTCCAAATTTAAAAATATTAATATCACTATCGGTATTAATTTAATATTCCTCCTTAGATCACCGAGAGCGGAAGCGAATTCGGAAATGCGTACAAATTGAAGGGCGACTGTCCGGATGCAGCTGCAGTCGAGCACAAAGATCGTGCTCCACTCTGCACTGATTATTTCACTAGCCAAAGTTCATCATTGAAGTAAGTAATTCTGTTTGCTTCAATAAATGACCTCCGAAGGTTTCAAATATTTTATTTTTAAAAAAGATCTTGGTGACAGAAAATCAGTAAAATAATCTACGATTACAGATCGTGCTTTAATTACGTGAATCCAGCTAATTACCGTGATGCTTGCGACCACGCGGTTGCCGCAGGTACACCTGAGGGTGCTTGCGTAATCGCCACAGCTTATCATTACGCTTGTTACGCGCAAGGTGTTATGAGTACTCGTGTCCCTTCAACCTGTGGTAAGTCATCAGATTTTTCTCTCATTAATTTCCTCTGAAATCTATAGACTAATATTTCTTCTTACGTTTTAGGAAGCTGCAAAGTAGGAGGAAATAAGATCAACATCGGTGACACGTTCAGTGTGAAGGTACCAAAGAAAGAGGCTGACATAGTGTTCGTGGTGGAACAACAGCATCCAAACGAGAAGGTTTTCAAGGAAATGATTACCCCTTTGATGGCTGAGCTCAGAGAGGAATTGAAGCAACAAGGAATTACGTGAGTAATTTGTTTCTTTGTTGTAATTCGAGGAATATTATTTATTTCTAATTAAACGATGCTTATATTTGAACAACAGGGACGTGCACATCGGTCTGATTGGATTCAGCGAGAACACCAAGTGGCCACAGCACTACACTATAAATGGCAATCCTAACATCGATGGTGAAGTGAAGAACATCAAATTCAGTGAGAAGAAACCTAGCGTCAGTCTGGAGGTAATTATTTTTTCAACATTATTTGTCTACTTGGAAGTACCATTGGTGTAATTAGAATTTTGGGAGTGGACCAGGTTTCTTGGAAATTTTGGATTTATAGAATTTTTTAATTTTGAATTTGTGGAATTTTTAAATTTTGGATTTCTGGAATTTTGGAACTAAAATTTTAAAAAGTCTATCTTGGGAATTTTTAAATTTTGGAACTGTAAAATTTTAAAAAGCTTATCTTGGGAATTTTTAAATTTTGGATTTCTGGAATTTTGGAACTGTAAAATTTTAAAAAGTCTATCTTGGGAATTTTTAAATTTTGGATTTCTGGAATTTTAGAACTGTAAAATTTTAAAAAGCCCATCTTGGTCCCTACCTAATAACACCAATGGAAAATACCACTTGCAGGATCGAATTAAGATTTCTGAGACCCCGGGGCTATTGAACTTCCAACCGAATGAATACTGTGTCGAGAGTGACTGTAAGTCAGCTGAGAGTAATTCTCGGTACATTGTCCTCTTGCAAAACAAGTATTTCATTTCCCAATGAATGTTAATTGAGAGTTCATTCACACATCTAATGATTCCCTAATACGGAATAAAATGCCTTTTTTCCTTATCATTCACCGACGACATTAACATTCTTATCTACACGAGACAATGTCGCTAGAGCCGGTGCAACACGTGTTATCACTAATGAACCTGACTCATCAGCTACGATACACTTTTTCTTATCTCTGACGTGATTCAGAATCGATCACGTGTAACAAGATTATGTTTTTCCTTTCCTTTTTCTGTCAAGATAAATATTCATTCCATTCCAGTGACTAATTGACTATGCTAATTCAAAGATGATTCGATATCAGAGTCACTTCAAATAAATTTCAAACAGATAAGGATTGTTATAAATTACCACAGATCAAAATGAAAAAATAGGATGATTATTTTGTATTTTACAAAATAAAATGAAAATCAGGGTGAATGATAATTAATAGCAACGAGAGTCATTAATCTTTACCCGAGTCTTTCAAGAAACATAAAATTTCTTCGAATTGTACATTAAACGCGTATCAAGTTTTTGCTGCTTGTTTGCGTGCGTTAAACGAGAAAATAACAAATTGCTTCCAGGAAGCAAAGGAAGGCGACACGGAAAAGAAGATAACCTACTTGCACCAGAAGTTGGACGTTGAACTGGGAACGTTCAGATTGACCGATGCCTACGAGGAAGCTATTCGATATCCATTCAGACCTGGTGCAGCCAAAGTAGTAATTGGTGTGATCGCAAATCCATGCGAGAAGAGTCCATTCCCTATTTCTGTGAGCATCATTTTCAGCCCACTAATTAGCTAACAAATTAATTCGAGTCAATTTCATTTCATAGAATTTGAGTTCTATTTATAAAGAATTAATTTTGTAATAGGGTAAGGTATAAATGATTGACCCCATTCCTAAAAAAAATAAGAAATATAATATAAATTTTTAACCCTCGGACGGCGGACCATGAAGAAAGCCCAAATTTTATATTCTAAATTTTACATTGTTTCAATATATCAAACGATTTCATTTAAAATCCCTATAGCAGATGGAAAGTTTAGAGATTCTCAGATATAATTTTCATCTTTCAGCTGCAACAAATAAGGCTTCTGTTGGGCATGAAAATCTACCGCGATCTCGGTCTTACCTATCATCACATATCATACCCGAACGAGCTGCTTGTATCGGGTAAACCCCAGAAGAATATCGTCGGCTACGATCAAGATAACGCGTACACGTTTGCTGATAGCAAGAAGAAGCCTCTCAGCGGAAGCAGCGACATGAAGAACAACCTCGTCGCGACGACCAACGACGTCTGCGCTGATTTCGCAGTTTCCGTAAGTGCTCGATCAACAAGCGAAATTTCATAAGATTTATTTCTCATTGCAAATCTGAAAATTTCCACGTGTTTTTACTTATTACAGTCTGGAGGAGCAGCGTTCAGTTCGGACAACTTCCTGGACGCGAAACCGAACCAGAAGAAGCAATTCATTCAAGTGGCTGCGAAGAGGGTCGTCGATGGTTTGGTTAGCGTAGAACTCGAGAAAGATTGCTCGTGCGATTATCAATTCGGTTTCGTCGGGCGTACTCAATGCAAAATCGTCGGTCGCAAGGAGGCACCCGCGGTAAGTGAACAATTTCAACATTTTCAAAAATTAATTTTCAAATTAAAAATTTCTAGGCTTGCTATTTCAAAATATAAATTTATAGTAATGCCCCGATAGTAGACGCATTTTTATCCCAGTAATAGACGCCTCCCCCGTTAGTAGACGCATTTTTTCCCTCATAATCTAAAAATTGCTCCAATTTAAAAACTAATTAAGTCATCATTAAGAGTGGTCCATAGACGCCTCCCCCGTTAGCAGACGCATTTTTTCCCCCATAATAAACGCCTCCCCCGTTAGTAGACGCATTTTTGCCCCCGTAATAGACGCTTCTCCCGTTAATAGATGCATTTTTTCCCCCATAATCTCAAAATTGCCCCAATTTAAAAACTAATTAGATCATCATTAAGAGTGATCCATAGACGCCTCCCCCGTTAGTAGACGCATTTTTCCCCCATAATAGACGCTTCTCCCGTTAATAGATGCATTTTTTCCCCCATAATCTCAAAATTGCTCCAATTTAAAAACTAATTAGGTCATCATTAAGAGTGGTCCATAGACGCCTCCCTCGTTAATAGACACGACGTGATCCCAAATTTTGCGTCTACTATAGAGGCATTAATTAAAAAAAAAATGAATTATCTTTTCCTATATTTCAGAGATCCACCAAGGGAGTGAAAGGTTAAGATAGGAGCTCACCGCGCAGACTAATTACCAATTAATTTAGCTATAATTGTATTTGTTACTTTGTTATAACACAACAGGCGTCTTTTTTGATACTTGTAAGCGAATTAAAACGTTCATCAGACCTTACAAAGCAAAACGGGGTCGAAAGAATCACGAGGACTGAGTGTTAATTCATACACAGTCCTTATCTTATTTTCTTCACGCGTACGTAACATCGTGGACGTGAGAGAAAACGTGAATCGTCGTTTATTTAGCCGAAAACTTTGTGTACATCGAAGAGAAGAAACGCGTAGGTATTAAAATTGCGTGACGATCAAAGTAATCATAGAGAAAGATGTAAGAGGGTGAGGAAATAAAAAAAAAATGTAAGACGACGAGTAAACAGGGGATGGATATCGATTCGATTTTACGGTACGATTTGTACGGCTTACCTTTATTAAATTAAGATACCGATGCTGTACGACTCGAGCCTGTTAATCTGAATTCAATACCTAACCGACGTATCGTTTATCCTCGATACTAGATGCTATGTCTGACTTGTGAAGAAATATACATTACATTGTTCTTATGTGTACCATCGACCATCTTTATTATTTCAAAACCCTGAACCTCTCCCACCGTTTACCTTCACGCGATATCGCGTGCTCGATTATCAATGTCTAAAATTAAACTTATAATTTATAAACGAAAGAGTTTCATGAGTTGGGGCTCTCTCCATGGTCCGCCATCTAAAAGTGAACCCTCCTTCCAGGCTTTGACAGAAGGGAAAGTTCAAAAATGATTTGAAAATTTAATCTGAAAAAATCTAGCCCAGAGTAACGAACGCGTTAAAATCAACCCTTCCTCCACCCTCGCTGAAAGAAAGATAGCTGATCAAAAACCACTGTGTTTAATTTTAAACGGTGGAGAAAATAAAGGAAAGAAATTGAACAGTGTCGAATGAAAGTATAGGCGTCATGAAGTTCCAAAATTCCTTTTCCTTCTTTTAGAACTACCCCTTATCGACAAGTTGTTTTTTTTAAGTATCTCCCTATCGCGATGACGTGAATGTTACGCTAACGTTAGATCGGTCACGTTAGCAGGGTGTGCATGCACACGGTTCACATTCACCGGCCTCTGTATCTGTGTTTAAAATCAAAATTCCTTGCCAGGTTAATAAGGGAGGTTCATCAGATAACGCTTGTCCGGCGAGCAACGTGCTTATTTTTAAAATGTTTCCCTTAATTACGGCGAAGATTTGGAAAGATTAAGCCCGCTTCGTTTCAAACTATTTAATCACTATTAATTATTATTCAATCTCTAATCCATCTTCCTTACGTGTCGAACGATAACACGGCTCTCTGTATTCAAATTTTCTTTTCTAATTTTATTTACCTATTAAATCTCTCCTCTCCTATTAAAAGTCTTAACCGATAAGTCTTATCAATGAATTAGAAATCGAGAATTGGAGCGTAACTTCGTCTGTACAATTCAATTCGCGAAACCTTACGTACGGTCGTCTACGGTAAATCGAATTATTTGCAAATCTTTATTACATTTTCCTTCCTCTACATTTGCTTTTGCATCGGGGAACCTATACCAATGGATCTGTCTAGGCATCTTGGAAATGAATAGAAAATTCAAACGTTAATTATCAAAGTTATTCTGATATGTTGTAAATGAAGAAAATTCACGTAGAAGATTCTGGATGAAACTGAAAATTGTATAATCAGCAGCAGACGTTTCTACTTCACTGACCTACTTGGCTGATGCTAGACTACTTAACCCTTTGACGACCGCCTTCGTGTAAAAACACTCGTTCCACGAGTGTCGTCGACATCGCGGAGCTATGCGACTATTTCTGTGTCAATTTTCATTTCATAAGACTGCTGGCAACTCGGCCGATCTTGGTACTCGTGTATGATCGTTCTACGCAGAACCGGATTAAGATTTCTAAGGCCTTGAGGCTATGAAACCTTCGAGAATCTTCTTTAGTTTATAAGCTTGGTTAAAAAATTGAAATTTATTCAAAAAAAAAATTAATTCGATATTTTTTTAATTGGCTTAGGAGGGGACCCTTGGATATGGAAGACTTAGAAGGGGGCCCTTGGATATAGAAGGGTTAGAAGGTGGTTTTTGAATATGAAAGGCTTAGAAAAGGGTGCCTTTAGATATGGAAGGCTGAGAATATGGAAAGCTTAGAAGGGAGCTTAGAAAGTTTGGAAAGTAGGGCCCAGGGCCTTAAACCTCACCATAAACCACCCCTTAATCCGGTGCTGATTTTAGAAAAACTTAGAATTTTCATTCCATAAATAACAATAAAAAAAAGGTCATGATCATTTTCAATTTTCACGGTAAATCAACAACGCGGAAATTCATGTTCCTCTTATATAAATGCTTGAATCATTGCAGCAAAAAAAGGAGATATAATGCTCTTACGTTCTTTCTTTTTCCTCCGTCTCCGAGCGTTCCTCTTATCAAAGAAAACCAGGAAAACTCGACGAAACAGCCTCGACGAATCTGCAAATAATATAATAATTTGTAAAGATGTCTGGGATACATTTTTCTTTAATGAACGTCGTTTTTATTTCACGGGTGTTTGTGACAAAAAACTATGAATATCTCGTTGTACGAAAGCAACAAACGATTTTTGCCCGCCGCGGAATCGGCATCGTCTGACCACTACACCTGAACACAATACTTTGTTCGTCCAACAAAAGTGAAAGGAACATGTTTGTACAACAAGGAATAATATAAACACATTACACGTTCCTTGTTCTCTGCTTTTTGTAATAATAATACAGTGGACCCAAATGTAATGCAATAAATTATACAAAGTGTATCAAAAAATGAGACCAAAATGAAAAGAAAAGTCATAAGACAAGAGTAAAGTCATTATATCAAGTGAAACGTATAAAAAAAAAATTATCTAATTTATACCAAGCTTTACATGAGGGTTCACTGTAATTAATATTCCTCTAAGTCGACGAGAAAAAAAAAAAGAAAGAAATTTTTATTGTGGACGTAGAAACCAATAATTTAACGATACGCTGCTCGAAGACAAAGGTGCGTCTACTAATAATATTTAAATAATTATTTATTGAATATCATAGGTAATATGAATTAGCAAAGATCATACCCACAGCGGTTTTTCGTTTAAATAAAGAACAATAACTGTTCGTAAACACTGATCATATATACCTGCACATGTTCTGTGTGTATCCTCTCCACATAAGCTTCACCCACACATTCTCTCTATCTCTCGTTTCCGTTCTTCAGCTTAAATTTTCTTCAACGAAGTCATTCTCTCCCACTCGTTCCGTCGGCCACATTCTCGCTCTCTCACTCTCAGCATCGGCTTAATTAATTGTCTTAATTAACACTTTTTATACGGTACTTAGAGAGCTGGCGCATTCGTGTACGTACACTCACACGCATTTTGTATCACGCCTATACATTGTGTGTTACAGGATATTGCAAAGTTAAAACGATCAGGAATTACACTATTTAATAGTGAAATATTGAAAGATTATCGTTTAAATAAATTAAGATCTATTTGTGGCCTTGCCATTGCCAATTATAACTTAGTTAATTTTATTTAGAATAGAAGACTGATTGCTCAACTTTGAAACACCCTGTATATACAGGCTGTATCGAGCATCATGTTTCAAACGAAAAAAAGGGCTGATTCCTAGTGTAAAAATAAGTAAAAAATGTAGAATAAAATTTCTTCCTAGAGAGCTTCATATTTTAGAAAATTAATTTTGAAAATTTCATTCTGAAGAACCTAATATTTTTGTTACAGTTACTAATTTTTCGTTTCTATTTCAAAGAATAATTTATAAAATTAAGGATCGCTAATTATACAATTATAAGATAAAGCGTTAATTTATAAATACTTGATGAATATTTAGAATCAATTTTCTCGAAAACGACTGGTGATAAGAAAATAATTCATTCTACGTAATCGACTTGTTTCTCCATCAAGAATCATCTTCCTCTCATTCGTACCATGATTCCCTGATATATCCTGTATAATTTAATATGAACGACAGCTGCAGCTGCGTCTCACGCCCGTCTGCACCTAGAAATTACCATTTATAATTACGTGATTGTATCTAACAAGCAATGAACTTTCCACGATCACCACGAGCCGCTGTCTCGTGGTTTCACTTACGATTAGGAAGTATCCTGAAACCAAAGGGGGTCCTCTACACGGTTCGTTAAGCTGCTAGTTAAATTAAAACGTGCGTACAAATCGTATCGGTGACATTTGTACCCGCAAGAATTCAAGTTTTCATCGACGACGTTACACGTGGTCTCCTTGCGAACCACGAAGAGTGCACTTCTTCGTATATACCTTTGAGAAAATTATATATCATTCTATAAATTAACCCCTAACTGTTCCCACATAATCAAGCATAAATTGCCAATTACATGTATCGATAATCTAAATATCCTATCACCTTTTTGTTCGATCGTTTAAATAATATTTACAAGGGTTAAATATATACAATTTGAAGGATCGTTAAAAGGGAATTTGCACGAGATGTCCACCTTACAGGTGTTCTTTTACAAAGTAACTAAGCTCGTGCAAGGAACGTGTTCATTTTGGTTCCATACACCTCCACTTTAATGAAGGTATCAAATTAGCTATTATATTCTGAACAATTATAATTATAGCATGCATTCAATTGCTTTAACAAAGAGGAGAACGATGATATACAAAGAATGCACTCGGTGATTCTCTTTCGATTCATAAAATAAAAGGGAAAAAAAACCACCCTTTCAGGGATTTCATAGTTGCCATACAGTCCTTATTTCATAGAAATCTTAAATAAATCTCGGTAAGGCAGTGCCAGCTCGGTGGTACATGTACGGTGGAGGAGGCGGTCCGGAGTAGTGCCTCTGATGTGGATGAGGAAGCGAAGACCTATGGGAACCCATGGTACCGCTCGACGGTGAAACATGCTGCAGAAGATGGGACGTACCATCGCCCAGGTCTAACTCTAACTCTTGTTCCTCTATCAATTGCAAAGCCCCGAACGAAGCTGTCGCCATCGCCACATCCGGCATCACGCCTGACAATTGTCCATCGCTACATGAATTATTTTCTTGTTGCTGAAACATGGAGTGACGTTGCGTTTTATTTAAAATTATACGATAAACAAATGGTCTATGGTGAACGAGTATCCAATCGAGTGCTTCCAATTCCTGATGAAATTAAAATAATTGTAGCTGCTGATGTGAAATAAGCCTGTGCATTGATATCTGCACCTACTGCAAACGTATGGTGTGCTCGTGTAATAATTTGCATCGAATCACTGATCAATTCTATCTGATTACAAAGTAGGTCAATAGAATTGAGATTAGTTGACTGAGGGGTGAATCAAGTGTTCTCTCTGCTCTCTGATTTAGAACATTGGTTGAACATGTCAGAAATTAAATTTATAAAGATAGGAAATTATTTGAATTACTCTCAAATGACAGATTAGCGATGGGGTTTTTCAGGGTTCTCCTACCTCAGCGAGAAGCCTACAGCTTTCACCCTCGGTCACTATGGCCGGAAGCTCGTGTCTGTGGGCACAGGACGAGGCTGGCCGGGGGAATGTCATGTTTCTTCCGTAACACAACGGCGGAACTGTCCTCGTGTTCATACCGATCCCTGGTGAATCCATGTCCTCGATATCGGTCAGCCTTTCGTTCTGATCTTTCATACTGTACGCGGCAGTGTTCTGCGAAAATATGCGGATAGATATCTATGGTTAGACA
Organism: Osmia lignaria lignaria; assembly: GCF_051020975.1. Taxonomy (NCBI): domain Eukaryota; kingdom Metazoa; phylum Arthropoda; class Insecta; order Hymenoptera; family Megachilidae; genus Osmia; species Osmia lignaria. Next base: position 6,455,404 of record NC_135036.1, read on the forward strand.
TAAGATTCGTGACATAAAAGTGTCGTAAAATTTCACTTATGCCATACCAATTTAAAGCTTAAAATCTAAGGAAAATAATCACATAAAGCTTTCGTTAATATTTTTAATACAAAGTGGCTGGTCGTCGATTAAAACTGACAATGGATCAAAGTGCAATTCATCTATTGTTCAAAAAAACAATTTCGACACATACGAAGTCTAATATAAATTCATGACATAAAAGTGTCGTAAAATCCCACTTATGCCATATCAATTTAAAGCTTAAAATCTAAGGAAAATAATTACATAAAGCTTTCGTTAATATTTTTAATACAAAATGGCTGGTCGTCGATTAAAGTTGACAATGGATCAAACATAAATCTAACATAAATTCATGACATAAAAATGTCGTAAAATCCTACTTATGCCATATCAAATTAAAGCTTAAAATCTAAGGAAAATAATTACATAAAGCTTTCGTTAATATTTTTAATATAAAATGGCTGGTCGTCGATTAAAGTTGACAATGGATCAAACATAAATCCAACATAAATTCATGACATAAAAGTATTGTAAAATCCCACTTATGCCATATCAATTTAAAGCTCAAAGTCTAAGGAAAATAATTACACATATGGGAATAATTATACTATTACTGACACTGTGTTATTAGTACTTTTTTGCAATCTCTTCTCGAATTCTCATTTAACTGTTCTAATACTAGACATTAGCAAATACTTGCACAATCGCAAGTCGTCCCGAAATACTCATCCATTCCCAGAATGGAACACCGTTGTATAACAAGGCGTTCGTTGATTCTAAACAGATACAACGCGCGTCTGTAAACTTTTCTCGCTTATTTTTCAACCTAATTCCTCGTTGCTTTCTCACGTTACGAAACGCTCTATATAATTGAACAAGTAATTAAACGCAATCACTCGGTGAATCACGGTAAACAATAATCTTAAACAGAATTCGAGACACAGTTCCCCAGAAATCCGCTAAATCAACTTTCAACTGCAACAAGAATCTATCGCCTAATTGAAACACGACTTTCACGTCCGTTACTCAAACTCCGACCGCACGATTGCAAGCAAATCGATGAAACTACAACAGCGCGGAGAATTAAGGTCCAAACCCGTTTAGATCAAATGCAAGTTTAATTCCAATAGAAACGCTTAACAAACTTCGCGAGTAGAAGCCTCGAAACAGGGCTGGAATAATAAACGCCTACCTGATTTAATCGTCAAGATCTACTAGTATTTACTAGTATTAACTCTTTGACGATAGTTATAAAATCAATGGCTCTTGTAATTTATATTCAGAAAGATATATAATAAATTCCTGTACTGTAGAATTTATTGATAACCAATATTACAATATAATAATAGACGAAAAGCTCAACCCTCGGATGGCGGACCATGGAGAGAGCCCCAATTTTAATTCATTTCTATTCCTTTAAAAATCATTCTTCTAATAAACCAAATCTTTTCGTTGCAAAAATTATATGTTTAACTTTGAATTAATATTTCTTTACGCGTTTTTATTGAAGAGTTGAATTAAAAATAATTAATTTTTCGACAGGACGCTTTATCACCGTGACAGGTGTCGAAAGGCTTCTCTAGAGCTTCGCTCCGACAGAAATGCCTCTCCTACCGTGAATCTACGTGTAAGTAACTTCCTCTAACGCGTATTATTTCACGCTAATTCGTATCGAAGTTAAAAGATGGGGATAACATGAATGAGCGACGAAAAGAGGGAGAAATAGGGGTCAAAGTCAAACGGTAACGAAGCTCGGCTCAGTTGTCATTGCTTCGCTGTGCCAGCCAGCTGCATTCATCGTCGATCGGCCACGTTCGACTGCTATTTCCGATTATTCGACGCTGCAGCAACAGGTATATCTCGATAACGATTCTAACACCGTCGGCTTTTAATAATAACGCCGCGAAAGTCCAATATCCGTGCCAGAGTTCTCGTGAATTCGCGAATTTCGTGAACTGGGTCGCGTTTGATTGGATACCATTTCGGTGATTCTTCGTAGGTGCCAGAGGAATATTAATGAATTTCCGCTGATCGAAATGGTAGAGAATTTTTGATGAGCTTCGAAATGAAAACTTTAATCATCTCTTCGAAAAGGAAACTTTAAATTGAAGATTCTCGGAAGCTCGAATCTTTTCACGGATACTTCGATGCTTTTTAATTATTCATTTTTTCTTTCAATCTTCCACACTTATGGTCAAAGCTTCGAGAGACTCTACAGATTTTTCTTGCCATTTTTCAACCGAGTTTTCATTCAATTTTATAGTCGACAAAAATTTTTCCACGAATCCCCGATAAAAGATTCTAAACGAATCGAAATAAAATTTTCGAGGGTTTGTTTTTTCAGATGAAACCTCACAAGTGTTCCAGCAAAAATTCTATCGGACGGTTTCAATATTATTCGAAGCTTTCAAAGTTTTATAGATCCTGAAATAAACGCGATCGCGGGCGTGATCTGTGTTAGCCAGTTGTGTGACCGGGATCGTGTAATTGCGAAATTGACCAGCAACAGGAACAGGTGACCGATCGATTGGAAAACTACCGGGCAATAGTATCGAAAAGATTTCCTGCATTTTCGTTGATAACAAAGCGGCATCTCGAGTGAACCTCTGACACCTCGACGCGTCAGCTGTTTAACATGCATAAGTTAATTAACGACGCTGTAATGCTTGCTGTTTACCGAGACACTGCTCCGAGCGATAAAGAGAGGATAATCTTTTGTTGTCTCTTATCCATAGAATCTTGAGAAAAAGTCGTCTAATATTTAAGAAGCAGTAAAACTATATAAAAGAAGATTGAAGGTGTTAGGAATTGTAATTAGAATCTAATTAAAATTTTAATTATTTTAGGGCATCGTAACCTTTTCTATAAATTCAGATACCGAATGTAAAATTTATTAGACAAAAGAAAATGATAAAAATCGAAACGTTTCTTGAATTAAAAAAAAGAGAAGGTACAACGTCCTCAATTCATTAAAACGTTATCGAAAGGAAAAGAAAAACAGCTGACAGGTATCAGAAAAACGACGAGTCAGATTAGACGGTATAATGCGTTCGCGACTCAATTATTCAGTAATAAAATCGTGTATCGATATTGGAACAGGTATAAGGAAAAAGTTCGCGAGTAAAGAGTGAAACGTTTGCTTTTCATGAAAAGTTATTTCCCATGGAAAGCAAGCAACCAGGCGAAATGTCAAGTCGTCTAAAGTAAATAAACTCGATCGTCTGGATTCGTTTAGGACACCGAAATTGAGTTTCGTTTCCACTAGATACAACGTTCCAATATCCAGCGAATCGATGGGCGGAAACGGTTCGAGGGAAAACTTTCAATCCTTCCGCGACCTTTTTCTTTTCCGAATCTTTTTAAATTTATGATCAAAGTTTCGAGATGTTGCTGGAAGAGACGAGCACCGACCGAAGGATTTCGTGTCGAACGAACGATCAAGGAACATCGATCGGGTTAATGAAAATAAAAGGAAATAGATCCTACGTAACGGACTCTTAGGTTCCCGACACTTTCTCTCGATCAAATGTTCTTCGTAATCGGGCAATTGCAACGGAAAGGAAGTCAGTGAGTCAGTTCTTTTTGTTTTTTTTTTACCTTCGAGCAAAGAGTTGCATAGAACGGTGTTGTTTCTTCTATTATTCTTTTAAAGCGCCATTTCGTCACGATCGTTCCTCGGCTATTGTGTTTTTAAAATGTCGACTGTGTCCCTGTGAAAATGACCGTGTGCGGCGCGATGGCGATTGCAATTATTCAGAATACAATTGTCTTAATTTTCAATTTAATCATGCTGACCGATGACTCAAATTGGCAACATTTAACGCGTAAATGCGTTTAATACGGTAGAAATGGAAGTAGGTGGTAGACTAGAAAATGGCGATAGAGGGGAGGCAGAAATTCTCAATTTTATCTTAATTTTGACGATATTAACGCTAGAATTACAGACGTTTGATGCACGCTTATTTTTAAGTTGAAAATAATGTAAAGAATGGAACATAATTCATTCTTTATCTTGACAATAGCCAAAATACATTCCGACAAAAGTACCTTGATAAAATTTATAATTTAAAATAAGAAACTTTTTGACTGGCTTGGTAATTCTAGTGTAAATATTAAAGGCAATTTAAACCAAAAAATAATTTTTGATTATTAAATAATAAAATTTATATCAATTCAAATTTTCACTTCAATTCAATTCACAGACCTATAGGTGGTTCCTTTTGCTATATTGTCATTTTCCCAGGGGATGCCCATGGGGAGGGGCGAAAACCCAGGACCATTACCGGATTTCATTTTTCCTAAGAAAACTTAATTTCATCTTGAATTTAGTCATTTGCTATGAAATTTTATTTTTAATTTGATCGTCCAAATTAAAATAAAGTTGAGAATGTTCAATTCACTTTGGGGTCAATTTTCACACCCTGAAACAAGACTGAAATATTTCATTATTTTTATCCTGAATCGTTCTATAAATCCTCAAAATTTTATTCAAGTGGTATATCTTAGTGCACAAGGATCGAAGGATCTATTTCCACCCGACCTCCCAAAGTACTTATTGTTTTCCTTTTTTCGACATAACCGATAGAGACAAATTACGCGCGATTAGAGTTTTCCGGCCTGTGTGCGACAGTTATCGCATTACGTTAGATTTCTTGATGTGCCTCGCAAACTATAAATAGAGTCCGCTTCTAGCAGCCTTAGAGTGTCGTCCAAACGACGGCTTGTTTAACAGTGTTTTTACAACGCTTCTCGCGACTGCATTTCGCTCCTCGATCCCCGTGGAATCGTGCAAGGAATTCAGGACATACAGTCAGAGAGAATCCTGAGGAAGGCTGACTTTTAATGCGACCTTGATTTTCAAGGTATTTCTGATAAGCAAACCTACTGGTGGAATTAATTATAGACACTTTGAATAAAAATATTCTTTATTTTATATTTGTGCAGAAAACGTATATTTTGCTATGCTAAATTGATACTGTAATATTTATATTGTAATCTATAATGTTTATACTTAATATTTTCACATGGTTTTTTTTGTAAATGTTTGGAAATTTTAATTTAAAAAAATTTTAACTGTGTTGTTATTTTTGTTTTTGCGCCTGACAACACGGTGTGAAATAGCCAATAACAGGACGAAAGGATATCCAACGTAATATTAATTTTTTTCTACCCCTTTGATGTACTAAAATTGTAATTTTTATTATAATCTTTTAGTATGATCTTTTTATATAAGTGACGTCCTAAAATTAGAATACAATGATTAGAATATAAAATATAAATAATTGTGTATTAAATAATTTGAATAAATGTGAAATTTAAGTAAAAGAATTTTAAAGTGTCCAGAATTAATTCCACTAGTGTACGTGTTTCGTTTCAAAAGCTTGTTTTAGTGATAACAAATCATTTGAGAACAGGAAGAGGTACTAAAGAGGGGTGTCGAATCCGCTAATTAAAAACTACTGAAAATATATCATTTTTTCATCTGAAAACTTTTCAAAAAATTATAAAGTTTTACTTGTGTCTTCAAGATTACTACTGGAGGAGTGATTTTGGCTTATGATATTATTGAAACAATGAAAGCATTAGAAATGAATTGAAACTCGCTCGCTCTGGAGTTAACCCCTAATTGTTAAGATAAGGTCTAATTATCTTTTCTTTAACCCTAAATAGTGGAGCTACAAACTTAAAAATATGTACAAAGTTAAATATATTCTATATATTAAAAGAATAATTTTTAAAGAAACAGTGTAAAATTTAGAAAATGAAAATAATATGAAATAGAAAATTACATTAAAATTGAGGCTCTCTCCATGGTCCGCCGTCCAATGGTTAATAGAAATTGACTAAGTTTTGAGGGAATATTTAATTAAAAAATGAATAATCCAATGGTTTTGCAACAGGATTAAATCTCGTTTAAATTAGAAAATGAGGGGATAATAATCATCAGCTCTGGATTTCTCTTTTTTTCCCCCTTCTAATGGCTTGTATAATATCAAACAATGGGTTCTCTTAATGAAAGACAAATTGATCGTTGTTCGTGATAAACGATGAATTGAAATGCCAGTCGGCAAATAAATATTAATGAGGGAAATGTAATCAAACCAATAGGTAGTTGATGTATTTGATTTCGATTATAGCCTGTCACACATAATGTGATAAAAGTCAAGGCTAAAAATCGTATCATATTTTCGCCCGACAATAAACAACATTACAAGGTATATGCAAAGAATGATGATATCGACGAATTCGTACATTTTTTTGCATTATCACGTTCCTTTTGACTCGTCATCAAGATTAAAGATTCCATCTGAAACCGTTTCCTGTCATTAGAAACAATTTTTCCATTTATGTTCGACCGGTATCTGACGAGCGCCATCAAAATTTCTCGCATCCTCTTACGAAACGAGATTCCACCTATTTTTTTTTCTCTTTCAAAATACGTACGAATATTTTTCACTGTTAATCTCTTATAAAGAACCAAGACTTTCCAACAGCTCCGAGACTATCAGTGTAATCAAAACTTTCGAAATCGTAATTTTCATTGCGAGTGATTACGGTGGCTCATCGCCGGTCGCAATTACACGCGTTACGCAAGAAATATTTCACGGTACAATAGAGTCGTCTTGACGGAGATCAAACGTTTCCCTGTAATTTACATATTCGGATGTGCCACGGTCTCCTCCTACTCGCGTGCGAAAACGCCGTTCACAGAATCACCACCGCGGAAGTCGTTCAAGAGATAATATCGCCGTTGTAAATAATTTGTCGCGAGCACGTTGCATTAAAAAACACCGCTCGTGCGACTTCCTACCGCGATTATCTCTCTTTCAGCGATCTTTGTCCAAGAATTCGGTGGAACGAAATGAAAGATGAATATGGAAAGAAAAATTCTTATGCGGAAAGGTTTGAAGTTCCTTTCAGAATCGGGGCACTCTCCATGGTCCGCCATCCGCGGATTGATACTTTCTATTATAAATAAACATAGAAACCAGTAGGTACTTAAAGCAGATATTAATTTATAATTCTAAAATTATAATAGAGATTTCAGGTATCTTTTTAAGATAACTAGATAAGAAATTTGTGATAACGAAGGAGCGTAATAAAAAGTTGCGAAACTTGGGTATTAACGGGTTAATCACTGTGAGTATTTCAGGTAGCAGCTTCTTTCATTAAACAAATGAATTTCCTAAACACAGATACTGATAGACGATGAACGCGGGTTTGTTTTTGCCTCGGTAAACTGTTTAATTAACGGCTTAACAGGTACGCGATAACATCGGATTTGTTTGCCCGCTCCGAATTATGTATGCGCAAATATTGAAGTTGTTAACATTCCTGCGGCTAACGATCAATTTATTAATATCCACCGTAATGAAACTGTTAATAACGCTAAGAAAATTGTTGAACGTTTCGATGATTTTCTATTTGAAACCGATAAAAGATTTGCAATTAAGAATCTATATTATTGCGATTATAAAATCAATAACTCGTTTCACTTCATAGAACTCCTCGATGACATGCGATCGACAGTTGAATAGATAATCAAATGCATCGAACACTATTAAAATCGTCCTCGAGGCGTTGGTTTCTTATCAACTCTGCATCAAAACCTTTCGAACATAACGACGGAAAAATGTTAATTCTTGGGTAATTTACGTTGCAAATAAAAAAAAATGAATTTACAATACGTAGAGATGTAGTAAATTTGTCTAAATTTTAATATTTGAGGGAATGCAAAAATTCCAAATCGCCCCTAATGATATCGTTGTAATAGAATGAAAGTACTCATAGTTTTTCGCGAATATCTCGCAAACTAATCGAGTCCGACACAGAGCTTAGAGGAAAAAAAATTGCTTAAAATGACGAATTTTACAACATATTTAAAAATCATCGAAATCGGAGGGGGAGTAGCTTTTCTACAAGTTCAAAACCTCTCAACCAGGGCCGGCCCTGGGCCTAGGCAGACTAGGCGGCCGCCTAGGGCCCCCATGAGACGATTTTGCGTCTAAGAATGCAAGATGTTTACTTCAATATTAATCGATGTAAATGCAAATCTAAATTAGTTATACAAACTCTAGTGTTAATTTTATAAATTTTATTTGAAGTACTCTTTTATGTCATATATCTGAAGAAACTCTTTTTCGGAACCCCCGAAATTTCAGGGCCGGCCCTGCTCTCAACCTTCATCCAAACGGATGAATATACAAAAGCTTGCCAATATTTCAGGCGTAACGACGAATTACCACAAATCGATGCATTTCCGTTTGTCGTGCGGCAACCTACTTATGTCGTCGGAAATTATAAACGATTCGCTTAAACCAACGCGCCACGAAGCACGTGTTTATTATGGTAATTCGATGATGCAATTTTTTTGAAAATTACTATCACGCAGCCAGCACACGCAGTACAATTTTATCCGACATGATCGGACAACTCGAACTACGATGCAGCCGATTTGCATTCCGGAGACAATGAGCGAGCGTTAATTAGATTCCTTGAAACGATTTCGAGCCAGAGTACGAAACAAGCGAAAACACTAAAATGCAGTACGATGGAGCCTGTAATCGGTGAATTGCAAATGATACGGATGTTAAAAAAAAAACAAGAAAACAAAAAATGAGCACTTACGATAAGTGTTATCGCCGTTGGCCGGCTGGCTTTAAACGTCTGTGAAGGCATTTTACGTTCATATCTTCGATACGTAGCTCTATATCGACAGTTTGCCTCTATATAAACTATATGAATTTAGATCGTTAGCTAAAACGACTTGTGAACAGCGATTCAAGCTCTGGTGCGTAAATATCATCGACGAATAATCTTCCTTAGGGTGAGTTATTGGAAAAGAATTTCGATAGATTTTTCCTATTATTTTAGCTAATTTCATTGCAAAATTTGAAAGAAATGTTGGAAAATATTTTTTTCATATATTAATAGTAGAATTTGAAAATAAACAATAGATAAATTTAATATTTTTATCGCATTAGAAAAAGTCTTAGATTTTGTTATTTCTAAGTATTCACCTAAAGTTAGGTGTATAATTTGTAAATTAAAGTTTCATATATTAAAAAAATAATTTGAAAAAAAATAGTGTACAATTTAGAAAATGATAGTAAATTAAATAAAAATTGGAGCTCTCTCCATGGTCCGCCACCCGAGAGTTAATAAGAATATTCCTAATTAAGTAAGGAAATTCAAGCATCACTCACACATGAATAACTTGATAGTCGCTACGTTAACACGTAGGGAACGACGGTGTCACATAAGAATTGAAATTATGCAATTCCTGAACGCAATTACGTCGCAAATAATGGGCAGAAGATATGACTAATGAAACGTGTAACATTGTTTATAAATAGTTTTCTAACACCGATGATTTTGTGTACACGTGTGATATGGCAAAGATAACCCGAGGATTCCACGAACAACCTCTATTTACAAACACGATTCTAACAGTCTGAGTAAAATTTATTACAAGTTCTAAGAGAAAACAGCAAGTAATTTCATTATCTTTACGTAAGACTGTGACAAGACCGTTTGAAGAAAAAAGAATCATCTCTAAGAGGGGGCCTTTATTTCTTTTATAATTATAATTAAAGAGACAGTTGTTTCACTGTCAAAATATAAAAAGGAAAAATAATTTACAATAACAGCAAAAATATTTTTCCAGGCAAACGATAATGTCACCGTCGATAGAACCATTCCCGGTTGAAAACTTAAACGAGCTTCTGGCTCAGAGTCTGGGCAAGGACATACAAGTGAATCAGATAGAATGGAGGCCGCTAACAGCTCCAGGGGAGAACTTTGGAAGCTTAATGTTGGCCATCAACGTCACTTTGACCCGTCTCAACAAAACGGACACTCTGCATCTAGTTGGCAAACTGCCGCCCACATCCGCCTATCTGTTGGACCTGTTTAACAGTCCTGTAACATTCAAGAAGGAGCTTCGATTCTACAGCGCAATGGCTAAGGAGTTCACGAAACTTCAATTAGAAAGCGGTATCAACGAGAAGGACATAAGCAACCTGGCACCGGAATACTTTGGTGGTAGAATGGGCCTGAAAGATTCTGAAACGTTCGATCAACAGGCAGCTATCATCTTAGAAAATCTCAAGTACAATGGATACGACACAGAGGATAGAATCTATGGACTGGATAAAATCCACACAGAGTTTGCTCTTGAAGGATTGGCCAGGTTGCACGCCCTCACGATAGCCCTGAAGATCAAGAAACCTCAATTGTTTCAGAGAATGGCAGCTGAAGTGTTGACCGATGTGCTGAACGAAACAACCGAGAAGTGTGTGATCGATATGATCAGAAAAGCTCAGGCGGACGTCAACGACATAGCAGAATTAAAGCCATACTTGGACCGTGTGAATAAAACCATAGAGTATGGTATTCAAATGAACAAAGACATGGGGCAACCCGAAGAACCATGGGCCACCTTGGTGCACAATGATTTCTGGGTGAACAACATGATGTTCAGACACGATCAACGCGGTGAATTGATCGACATGAAGATCGTAGACTTCCAATTGTGCGTGTACGATTACGGGGTGAACGACCTGATCTTCTTCCTGATATCCAGCGCGAAGAAGGACATCCTGGATAACAAGCTGAACGACATGATTGATTTCTATTATTCCTGTTTCGTCAGGTTCTTGAAGACACTGAAAGTGGACACAGACAGTTTCGCCAAGCAGAAATTCGACGAGATTGTGAACCGTTGTGCCACCCTCAAGTTTAATCAATGCATGATGATGGCCCAAGTGATCCAGGCCCCTCGAGGATCCACGCCGGAGATCAAGGAGACGAAGGGTGATGATATATTCCTGAATCGAGTCGGTGATGATGTTTACAAACAGAAATTGGCGCACAACGTGCAGATCTTCGATAAGATGGGTTGGTTAGTCAAATAATTATGACGAGTGTAGATATTTTTATACAAGGACGAAAAGTACAAAAAAGATAGAAGACAACTTTAGAAGGAATGATGATTTAGAATGAATTATATATTGAATAGACTTGTTGTTAGTTAAGGATTTACACCAGCTGCTTATTTTAAAAATATTGTAAATCTACATTTTCTTGTACAGAGATATCATTTGTCCTTCGATTCTTTCAAAAATATCGATAAGAACTGATAAATAATGGATTTATCGATTTACAACATTTTTAAAATGAAACAGCTCATATACTCTTAAGGAACCACCAAATGCGTAATATTCATAATGTTCACGCTTCATTGATGAAGCTTTAATAATTAGATAGATTTTTGTAACAAAAGATTATTATACTTGTACTTTGAAATGTTGTACATTGCACAAAACTGTTTTTATGAAATAAAAAGTTTATTTTATTATTGAAAAAAAAATTCATTCTGGTCAATAATTGTTTGAATTCTCTTTGTGGTCACACGAAATAGAGTATCTTGTCTCGTGTTGCTTTGACGGATATCGTGCAACCCGATAATGACAAGTATTTTATATAACACGACATTGAAACGCACTTTAAACTACATTTTCATTCTCGATTAATTAAGTGTACTGTTTCGAGACAATAGTCAATTACCGCGGCTCAGACTTCTAAATAACACGAAAACATTGAACAGTCCATAGTCGTTGCAATACGGAAGCTGTATTTCAACCGCTTTGCATGTTAAACGCTCCATTGATGTAATGGAAAAGTTTTAACAACGTTTAAAGAAAATTTCTAGATAATACCATCAACTGAGCTGATAAAGTAGTAAGTACATATTTACTTACTGCACTCGCTGCTAAATTATTATTATCATATAATAGTACACAAGTACCAGAAGTGCAAAATATTAACGAGTCAGTGGAAAACAGTTTAAAAATAATAAGTGTGGAAACGGCTACCCATTAAAGCGCAGGTTAAAAATATGAAAAAATATGGAATGCACTTACCTCCAGGAGATCAGCCACAGTGTCAGGTAAGTTGAACTCCCTGACAACGCGTAGTCGCACCTGCCTGTTGATTTCATGACGCGACGAGAGTGGTAAACTGATGGCCCTCTGACAACTGGGCGACTGCCTTAATTTCTGTTCTCGTTTCAACATAGCTGCCAAGGTTGCTGAATCTGGAACTTAAATGGAACGCATACCAAACGACCGAATTTTTTGAGAAACCTTCGCGTCACGTTGGAAACGCAATGAAATAACGCAAAGGTCTGAATTAAATTACCTGGAAACGCTGCAGCGAGAACGTCAACACCCGCTGTACCCATTGGTCTTGGTTTCTCGTCAACCATGTACAAGGCATCGGGAATATCCGCCACGTATCGCGGCCTTCGTAATCTTACTAAATCTGCTTCTTGGACCATTTGTTCCTCGACTAAAGACTGCAAACCGAGTAGCGTTTAGAGAACAATGAAACGATGAAAAGTTTCTTCGATACGTACCTTTATTTCTTCGTAATAAGGCATGAATAGGCGCGGCCTGACAAAAAATCCATTTTTCTTTCCACCCCTTATCCAAGCATTCATGCGTAAATTCTCCCTTTCATCCCCTATCATATGACTCGGTGGAGTTGAAACTAATCCCCTTCTAATAGCCTAAATAATTTATAAAAGCTCGATTGAATTCCTCGTACCAAATATTTTGAATAAATTCAAATGATATCGATCCGAGTTTCTGTACCTGTGCCAAGGCTTCGCTATTAGGCGGTAGTATATGATCCATTCTGACAAGCGGTAAAAGTTCGCTAAGTATCTCTCGCAGTTCTATATCACTTAAATCCCTTTTCTTCAGTCCTTTTCTCGTAACCGAATGTACAGTATGACTGAGCAAATTTGGTTCCCGATCCTCCATGCGACGCACCAATTCTTGTTCCCCCCACTTGAGTACCGCCTGCAGTATTTCAAGTTCGCTAGCTTGCAAGAAGTGGCTTTGCAAAACATTCGCTAAATGTGCGTGATCCAGTTGATGAAGAATGGAAGAAGAGGCGACCGGTTGAAATTCCTCCCTCAAATAATGCAACGCTTGTCTGTGTACCCAGGCAGAACCATGAGGTTGACTGCCCCATCTGGAAGAAAATTAATCGCAGGATAATTAAAAAAATAATTAATCGAAATCTATTCGTAGGATCGTTGAAGATTTACTTTAAAACAGCCGGAAGCGATTCCAATGTAAGGTATTCTAAAATAAGATCTTCACAACCCTGTGATAATATATCTAGCTCCAAAAATCGGCCGATTTGGTACAATTCCATTGCTTCCTCTAAGGGACTTGGTCGAACCCGTCCAGTATGTGTAAGGGCTTGAACCTGGGAACAGACGTGTAGGAAATAGTCTATTTAAAAAGAAATAAATTTTTCTTTAATACAGGATCTTCATCGATTAAAGAGGTCCTATTATCGCACACTTTAGACACAGCGAATTAGAAGGAAATGATATAATTACCTCTCCAAGACTACCAGCGCTGTTCCCGCAACCATTACCTCTCATTATTAACGATAAATCAACGGTATCTAAATACACTGCATGTAATAATACTCTGGCGTATCGTTTGGGTATTACACTCTCGTCCAAAACTATTCTAGTAGGTATATGAAGCGCCCTTTCTGTGTGATCTTCCCCCGATCTAGTCCGTCTTTGTATTAAGTTCCTGAAGAACGGGGATCTCGCAGAAAGTATCGCTTTATGACATGGCAGTTCTAACTTTGGCCGGAATCCGTATTCTGAACTTCCACTATCTGGTCTCTGGTAATCACTGTCCGACGTGAACACTAATGCGGCGTCCGCGTAATCACCGGTGTCGAGCAAGTATCTGAGATCGTGTTCCAAGGGGTTCGGCGTGCCGAATTCCTCTCCCAGTCGTCGCAACAGATTCGCCTCCAGAGCAGCATCGTGCGGACAAATATCACCAGTGTAGAGATAGCGCAGTAGAGCCGAAAACATTTGTACTTCGAGATTCGGTGTTCTCAGTTCCAGGCATATCCTAGCACCATACCCTACGATCAAAGACATCCTTTCAGTCTACGCTGTGTCCCAATTCACAGTGACCCACGTATATTTGTTTCTAATAAAATAAATAACAATGTACAAAAAAATATAAGTGAGTCACTGTATACAAACACGTTTGTTTATTTTTTAAAGTGAAACCTGTTTTAAGTTAAGTTTACATTGATGTAGTTATTGCTCTATTATCTGACCTCATTAATACTATTATAATCTGTTACTTTGCCCTGCAAACTACTTCCCTCATTCTAATAATAAAATTTCATATGAAATAAATTTTTGTGATCTTGAAATAAATTATTTCGATATTAGAATAATAATAAGCTATTAAAATTAATTCCAATGTGCCCTATTCCTTAACCATGCCCAATGCAGCTCGACTTGAATGATTCAATGAAAATCGGTCAATCCTACACGGCTAAGATTACTGGCATAAATAAAATCAATTTACTACACCAATGTAAACCCAACTCCAGAGTATACAGAAGACGAAATGTACCCGGACATCCAGCTAGCAAGTCCCTGAAGTATGGACAACGCGCGGACAAAAGAGCCCTATGAACGGGGAAGCACGCTCCTCGGTAGACGAGATCCACGTCGGAACAATGTTTGTAATCGTACAGCTTCGACAAATCTTGTTTGTACGTGGCAGCCGGTGGTCTGGCTAATTCGGCTTGGACATGGAGATCCTTTAACGCGGCCAACGCCTCGTATTCTTCCAAGAGAGCGGTCGCTTCCAAGTGGCTCCAGGTTGAGACCAGATCTCGGATAATCCTACCATGGTCGCAAGCCTTCGAAGAACGACGCCTTCGAATGAATTTCTTCCTCAATGTCGCGAACCCCGTCATTTTCTTCTTCTTTTCCCTGTAAAAATTTCAACATGCTATTCAGCATCGGGTTCGACTTGATCAATTTCATGATCTAAAGATCAAAGACACGTTAAGACTCTGATACGTTTAATGAAAGTATATCATTTAGAGATCTAGGGGATAGAAGAGACGACGAGTACACAAGATAACGTCTGATGGTAAATATTGAAATACCTGATAGCAATGCCATGTTGATCAGGAGGATTACCGGAGGATGAGAGTCTAGCTGCTTGGACCGAATCTCCACCTACA
Source organism: Osmia lignaria lignaria (assembly GCF_051020975.1). Taxonomy (NCBI): domain Eukaryota; kingdom Metazoa; phylum Arthropoda; class Insecta; order Hymenoptera; family Megachilidae; genus Osmia; species Osmia lignaria. The sequence goes on from NC_135036.1 coordinate 6,470,521, forward strand.
TTGGTGATGCTTGACGATGCAGAAGCACCCATTCTATGTATCATGTACGAAGCATCTCCGCGCCGTCTTTTAACGAACCAGCAATCCCTTTTATCGGAATTATCTGCCTCCTTTGGTCGTCTACGTTGCAATACACACGGTGTCAAAATTCGGAATACATTCATTGCTCACCCAGACGACACAGCCTGTAATCATCGTGCATCAATTATATAAAACGAATCCAATTTAATCCATTTGTAAAACGCGTTAAACAACGTTCGAGCATTTTTCAACGATTAAACTGAATTCGATTGTACAATTTCATCGGGATATTATTTTACACAAACAAATATAACGAACGAAAAACTGAACGTCCAAATTGGGGACCAAAAGAGCCAAAACGAACAATCCTCGAGGGGATAATTAAATAACTCGCATGCATTCGATTCTATATTCGCCAGGATGGAAAAAGAAAATTTATTTTGCGAAAACAAACGTTTACCACGAGTATACTTTAACGAGCTATTTTCGCGCCTCTACGTTTCGGGGGTTTAAACACCCTCCGTTTCGCTGAACGGAATTTTTCTGCGCAAAGTGTTTCGCAAACGGCGAAAATGATTTTTACGTAAAAATAAACGAAAGTATACCGATCGCATCTGAAACTTTCACTTTAGCCAACGTACGATATTTACCTAGAAAGTGTACTGCATTGATTCGGAAGCGCCTTTTAAACGGATACGTTTCAATTGTTGAAACTTTTTTCACCCATTTCCAACGATATTATCGAGGCTTGAAAGGAAGAAATTTTATCAATATGATCACATGTTCATTAAATTATTATTAATGATCTTATATGGACTATGTCTGACTGCTCCAACTAATGATTTCTTTACAGAGCTCTTCGATTCTCTGATCTAAGCGGAAGCTATAAATAAGCACTAATTTCTATTTAAGAAAAAGAAAAGTTCTTGCAGACGAGTGTAGCTAAACAAACGCTTTTGCGCGATTCAACAGCAGAAAAATGATAACAGTGATTTATGTCCGACCTGCTCTGAAAGATTTTTTTATCACTGAAAGTCGCAAGCGTAATAGTGGAGCTTTAAGGCACGATGTGTTCAAGGAAAACTGACTATAATAAAGAAATATAAAGGTTGGAGGTTTTATTATAGGAACATTATCAATATACGCTTAAAACAATCTATTAAACGCAGACATCTTCATAGAAATAACAGAAGCGATACTAACAAGCATAATTCTAAGGACAAAAATAATACAGAATAACAAAATTATTTTAAAACAATCATAAATCAAATAATAATCAGCAGATATGAATATACTGTACATATGATGCATAGATATATATATGTATAGTATTCTTCAGATATATTTGCACCAGAGAATGAAACACTTATCATAAGAAGCACAACCAAATTTAATTGCACAACAACACTATTCGCAAAATCCACTAAAAATCACTAATCCTGCAAGGGAAAAGAAATAAAGAGCACAGCATCCAGCAACTCCATTACAAAACAGCTCGAACAACTGACAGCAACACATCAATAGGTCAATAGTAGTCAGCTGAGCTATGATTGCGATCGCGTTACGTGGTTAACACTGCGTGTGACGTATGCCTGGCGAAGTTCAATCACCTTCGCGATTACGCGGGGAAGGAATAGAGAAAAATAAATGAAAACAAACGAGACGTATATCTAATAACGAGCGTGCAGGTACGTGCACGATAAAACCGAGATGCATGATCGACAAGCGAGCCGCGGTTTGATACCGAGGCATCGAGATGATCCAGGATGCGCAATCTGTTTCGTTACCTGGATATCTCGGCTACACGCGTTCCGTCCATTATTTCCATTCTCTCCGGACATCCTTCGATTCAAACTGGCACGAGTAATCATCACAAAGCGCGACGGCCATGTTTATACTCGTCAGCTTTAGTCTGCATGTAAATAAAACTTGGTCACGGCACTATGCGTACGATCCGTAACCCCTTTACCTCCATATCGTCGAAACTTGCGAAAGGAAAAAAAGCTCTACGACAAACAACTGTTCAGCCACGTTAAGTAAATAGAGCCGTGCAAACGACGATGCATAATTACGGTCGCAGCGAACCGTCTGGTCGTAGGAAAACAAACCCCGACGGTGGTAGACATGCTAACTGCCAACGGATCGAAGATAAATGAAACGAAAATAACGGGAAACGTTAAAAATAGCGTGTGAAATAGTTCGTTTGTATTTCGCGAAGCTTTCACAGATAAGAGTATCAATTAAAGGGATATAAACAGCGACAAAATTTTTCTATAACACGACAAGATTTATATGTTATATAGATTTCGGTCTGATCATGCGCGAATACACACAATTCAAGAATTCCTGTAACCAATCTCGTACTAGTTTCGAATGATAAAGAGGTTAGGTTTACTGATCGCTGATAGCAATGAGAAAAATTTCTTCGATGTCGCTGAACAATGACGAGTTCTTTTTTGTTTAAACAAATTGCATGACCAAAACGATTGTTCGGAACTGTTATCCTGCGTTTCTATGGAACTAATAAATTCTTTGCCCTAAAGGTGGAGCCACAATGAAGACGCTCGAGGCGTCATCTGCATACGAGAAATATCGCGTTGGAACTAAATCTGTTTAGAACTTGGTAAGAATGGATTGGTAAAGCTGGTAGTACACAGGTCGGGATTCAATCGTGTATGATCGTATATTAAAAAACGGGAGGGAAAGTGAGAGGTACGCGTGTTGAGCTGGTCAACTTCGACAAGAGTACTGAATAGAATTTCGATTTTCATTGTACAGATCCGCGGAGAGAGTACTACCGATCTGTAAGATGCAGTGAGTTTCAAATTATTTCTCGTTGAATCGTCATAAATGCGCGTAAAGTGAACGATGTTTTTCTCTGTCACGTAGCTGTCACTTTCAATTTTGCAACAATCGTATATTCGACAATAGAATTACTTTTCCGTGCACGTATTTATCGATTCGACAAACGTAATCGCCAACTTGCGATCCACAAATACATGCTCACTCGCGCGCATCGGATACGTTTTGTTTGCACACACTTTTGTTTTCGTTTTCGTTGTGTCGCGTGATGTTACATACACGTACAGCTGTTAAAGCGTATTGTGGCGGATTTGGCGCGCTCGATTATTTTACAACTTGTCGTCCTTCTAAATGTATTTCAAGTTTGCCAAACCTTGAAATCTGCATAAATATGAATTAATCCCAGAACGAGAAAATGATCTATATACTCTAAGATTGACGCGATCTGAAAGTATTGAATCAATCCTGACGCAATATCGCTATATATTGATCCAATATAGAAAACGATGTTAATAACAATATAAAATCATTGTTTATACATTTTTTAATTGATAATTATTGATTCTAGGTAATTTAAATGCGCTACTGTTTTCTTTGTTAAAGTGATTCCTAAAATATTAATTTTTTAAGTTAAAAAAAAAAAAATTTTGCAATCTGCACAATACGTGTAATTTATAATATTTGAATATGATGTAATGCTATTGCACAACTCGCGATTAATGAACTAGATTTCATTCAGAATTGTTGGCTACAATAGCAGAAAAATATTGCTACTTTTAATAGTCTGAGCTTTCAAAATAGGTTTTGTTGCATTATAATTCATATATTATTAGTTGCTCTGATCACTTGGAACAATTATACTTCTAATTGTTTGCAGATATGGAGTCTTTCTTCGAATTGTTTGATCCAAATAATGGTAAGAACGCAAGAAAGGAATCTTGGAATGACTCAGAAAATGAAGGGAATGGGATATCTGATTGTGAAAATTCGAGCATCGAGGATGATCAGGAAGAAAGACTACCACCAGAACCTGAAGAGGGCAACATTGAATATAAGCTAAAGTTGATCAATCCATCCAGTCAGAAATTTGAACATCTTGTAACGCAAATGAAATGGAGACTTAGGGAGGGTCATGGGGAAGCTATTTACCAAATTGGTAATTAAACAAATGTCCCTAAATCATTGTAGATGTATTCCACTGATGTTAATAAAAACTTTATCTGTTCTCAGGTGTAGAGGACAATGGAAAGTTAACAGGCTTAACAAGGGAAGATATGAAAGCATCTCTAAAAACCCTAAATGATATGGCAGCTAGATTAGGTGCTACAACAAGTATATTGCGTGAAAGGCTTGCCAATTCTAAAAATAAAGACATGTCCATGCACGGTAACAACAAAGAAGAAAGGCGGGTAGCCGAGGTCTTAGTGAGAAAGTTAAGAAAAGGAGACAGGGAGGATCAGGATAGTATAATTGATTTAAGGCTCGCTGTCACTGGTGCGCAGGATGCTGGAAAGTCAACTCTCTTAGGTGAGAGGATTAGCAGAGGACATTTAAGGTAGAGAAATATACTTAGAGTTTACTCTGCTATACCCATTGTTTGTCCATTTCATACGATTCCAAGTAAAATACAAATTTTAATGCATCCACGATTCTATGCAGGTGTATTAACCCAGGGTGAATTAGATAACGGTAGAGGAAGAGCAAGACTCAACATGTTGCGGCACCTGCACGAGATAAAAACGGGTCGTACGTCATCGATATCGCACGAAATTATTGGCTTTGATAACGACGGACATGTATTGAACTATGCGGAAATGGCAACTGCCGAAGAGATATGCGAGCACGCCTCGAAAGTAGTCACGTTTATAGATCTAGCTGGGCATAGGAAATATTTGAGGACAACTGTACTCGGTCTCACAGGTATAGGAATCAGAATTACCTGATTAAAAAATTTGCCGACCCGTCGAGACTGATATGCGACTCCATCCTTTAGGATATTCACCTCATCACGTGATGCTAGTCGTAGCACCCCCCATGAACGAGGCGTCACAGGAACATATGGCTCTGTGCCTCACACTGGGACTTCCATTCTTCGTAGTTGTAAACAAAATCGACCTTGGCTTTTATAGCATTCCAGAAACAATAAATCAATTAGAGAATGCTATTAACGCGCAGGGATATTCTAAGCAACTGGTGACGTACAATAATAGTCAAATGACGTGGGATTACGAGTCGAATATAGTACCAGTATTTAACGTCAGCTGTGTTACCGGGGAGGGTTTGGAAAATCTGACAAACTTCATCAAGAATTTATCACCCCACGATGTGAATTCCATAGAGTCAGATTCTGAATCCTGTTTATTTCAAATTGATGAAACATTCAGGTATATACGCACAAAATAATCAATTAATCTTCTTCAGGTATTTTATAAACGCAACGTGCTTTGTTTTATAGGGTGGCAGGTTTGAACGAGCCCGTTTTAGGAGGATTACTCGTGAAAGGAGCAATCGCTCCTGGTACCCGACTGTTAGTCGGACCTCTACCAGATGGTGAATTTAGTCCAGTCAAAGTTGTCAGTCTGCATCGTAATAAGGCTCCATGTTGTTTAGTAAGAGCCTCACAGAGTGCTAGTTTAACCCTAGCACCACCGACGAACCGAAGTCCCCCCTTACCTCATCTTCGCCCTGGGATGGTTTTAGTCTCTGTATGGGACCACCCACATGCAACACTTTTCTTCCAAGTGCGTCTCAATATTTTCACGTTCCTTTTGAAGTACATTAACCCTTTCGGTGCCACGCGAATTTCTGAACTTACACCAATGGACCAGGATACAAATTTCATATTAAAAATTTTATAATGGCAAAGAACTGCGAAATATATTAAAATAACGGTACAATCTTGCCAATAGCACATTTTTCTTAATGGTGGCCCCATGACGCAGTTTATCAAATTCATGGTGACCACCATGGCCCAAATGAAAAAACAAGCGCCGGTCCCATAGGACCACCGTGGCAGCGAAAGGGTTAACCATGAAACAAATCAGTAATTGATATTTTATTAACTTTCTTAGGCAACTGTGTTAATAGTGTATCATGCAACCGCAATATACTCTGGATTTCAAACAACCGTACACATAGGAAATGTAAGGCAGACGTGTATTATTAAAGGGATAATGGATGCTAAAGACAGAGGCTTGCAAACAAACGACACAGCATCCGTGTTGTTTAGGTTTGTTAATCATCCGGAATACCTGCACGTTGGTATGCGACTTCTGTTGCGAGAGGGTCGCACTAAGGGGATCGGTAAAATCACACAGATATTTCCTCTAATTGGTCAACAGAACAGTATGCAATAAACCTGATAAACTTTTGTGTGTAAAAAGTATTAAATATTGCAAATTGTTTGCAAAGGAAAATTTACTTGTCGCGTGCCTAGTATAAGTATCTTTTGAAGACTTTATCTTTATAGAATACAAGAATATAGTACTTTTTTTTTTACCAGGTCTTCGATAGATTTTATAGTTTTTTGAATGAAAAAACAAGATGGAGTTTTCTGTTGGTTTTCTGTACGTGTATATTATTTTAGTTTTCTGTACTTTTGCGACAAAGATTTTTTTACTTGTTAAAGTGAAGGGTTAGGCGACCTGGATAGTTTCTTGTCTTTATTATTAGAGGATATATTTTGGGCTGTTAAGAATTGCAACCCAATAGACGAGGCAATACAAAACGAATGAAATACACAATAAATACTTTGGGTACGTGAAAGGCAAAGAGATTCTAAAGAGAAAATGGTCTAACGATCGTAAATCTCATTGACATTCATCGCCGTACCTTCTATCATAGTCTTTATGACCATTTTATTTCGTGTTACGAAATGAATGAACGTTTTAAATGGTTGATGTCATCATTTTGCGTATGACGCTATAATTAAAAAATTCATTGTGAGAACAATCATTATAATAATGTAATGTTTCTCTGTCAGATTTAAATAAATTTATCCTTGAGTTTCTGCTAATGTCGTTTGAAAAAGAGAGAAAGAAAAACATGAAAAAATGAAGAATATATTTAAAATCGATTAACACAAGATAAATATTTTCGTAGTTATTATTATCAAATAATAATGATGCCGAATGTAATATTATTTAGTTTGTAAGATTTTTCAGAGAGAAAACGAAAAGAAAAATCTATGTAAGACGGTTGTATTTGCGAACTACTTAGAATTATATCTCTTTCAATATCATCCAAAGATACATATCGCGTAAAACGTTTAACGTTCAGTTATGTAAATTATTATACAGCCGTCCTCGAGAGAAAAAAAAAGAAATTTGATTTATTTATGTTAAATCTGGATTGTACCGATTCATTATAAACTGTAAAATACCTTGAATAAAACAGAACAAAATGAAACATTCTCTTCTTTTTCTTAATTGTGCCTTTTCGTTGATGCATGTCGAATATGAATTAGAGAGAAAGATTTTATCAGATGTTGATAAGTTAAAAAATAAAACATATATTTATTTATCGCGATTAATAAAAAATAATTCTTAGAATAACTTAATACAGCACTATCTATACCTAGATGCAACTGAATGCAACGTTCAAGCACTTAGAGCACTATACGACAGCATTTAATTCTGTGAAAATACTGTTTAGTCAGGAATACAGATTTATCATCTATAAATTCTTACAGCACGCGATTATGCTCGTACTTAACAAGCATTGCTAAGGAAAACGATAGAAGTAAATTGTACCAGGAACATACCTCTGCCATCGACCTCCTATCCAATGCAAGAGGAAGACTGCATTGTTCTACTCCCAGGAAACAGGTCTCGTTTAACCCATTTTCATGTAATTACTGGATGGATGGCCATCGATGGAAACAAATGCAAGTCGAGCGAGAAGCTGTGATAAATGGTATCGTTTAAAAAGCTAAGGTTTCTGAATGCAATCACTGCCTCGAGCAGCAGTAATCCAACTGCTTGCCTTATCACGAATGTTCACATTGCAGGTTTATTAACAGAATAATTTGGAGTAGGAGTGTTCAGAGTGCCCCAGAAAAGTACGAGCCTCGTAGGATGGTGCCTGATGAAGAAAATAAATGGTCTGTCAGCTATCAGCCTCTTCTGACTTCCATCGCGTTCCAGAACCACCGCAGTCGTGGCTGCAGCCTCTGTACCCTTCTCAGTGATATCAATCTCTACTTTATGTAACACGTTGGAGGCAAACAGATGAGGATTCACCAGATTGGCGCTATTTCTTAGCTTATCCAAACCGAATGATGGGAAATTCTTTTGCTTCACAAACTCTAGAAAGTCCTGATCAATTGGCCTGCTCTGTCGCCTGCTCCTCTCTTTCTGTACTTTCTCCTGGAAACGGTACTTGTTCCCCTCGAGTTTTACAAATTTTGTACTATTATTTAATTCAGATCCCTCCACCGAGTAAGAGTTTTCGTTTGTAGATTTTAACGTTTCTTGGTTTTTAGACTGACGACGACCACGGGACTTTTTGATGCTGAACCCATTGGTCCATTGTTCCACGGTGAAACCACGGGCTTTATCCTCGTATGTGAAGTAATTTCGCTTAACCAAGTGGCCCATGTTTTCTTCACCACCGCGAGAGAAAATCAGCACGTTGTTGGTGCTTGGTGGTACGTTTTGAGGAATCGTGTTGCTCTTGCCTGGACGAGAAGGAGTAGTCATCGTAGGACCTGCGGTCATTGGTTGCATTTCCGGGACGGCACCGAATCCTTGAGACATCAGACTCAAGTCTGCAGTCATTGGATCGAACAAGGAACTCAGACCCATAGCAGCCAGGGTTGTTTTTAATTCTAGGCTACTGGTCAACTTCATTCGAGGTAGACCGATGATGCAGGTCTCGTTCTTCATGTTACCGATCAGTTTTTCGATTATGTCAACTGTTAGCTGATTTTTGAAATTTCGCAGTGCCTTTGCACCCTTGGCCGTTGGGAGAAGAACGTACATGGAGATCTAAGAGAAATTGGAAACAAAACAATTGCTAGGAGATGCTAGAAGAATTTCATTTTCTTTGGTAATGCTATGTTAATTTGCTAGGATTTCACTGTAATTAATTCAGTTACTCACTTCGTGTCCTTTGTAAGGTAGGCCCAGAATCTTCACACCCAATTGCTTGTCTTCATAGAAGGGAAACGGGCCTCCATTGTACATCATATCAACTTCAATAGGTTCATTAGGTTCAACGAAGAATTGTTTTCTAAATGAACAAAAATGATGTAAGTGAAATAATCTTAATTTTAATTTGTTTCCCCCAAAGGGTTATATACTGTAAGTGAAATGTCTATACCTACTTTAACAATATCAATACAATTCAAATAAACCTTTATTTTCTTTTAAGGAAACGAATACAAACCTTCTGGTGGACTTATCCAAGAAGTGTTGATTCCACTCTCCATTGAAATAAAGCGCTGACAAGAGGATGACCGTAGTTTCCGGTCCTGGTACATCATTCAGGATGCTCGTGATTTTCCCCATCGTTTTCTCTTTTACCCATGCGTTTATCATCTGTTGGGCTAATTTCCCGTTTCTGATGAAGTCTGTGTTTATCACTTCGTTCTGGTACACGTTCGTACTGAGAGCCTTGAACTGCGACCGTATTGGATATCCATCCTGCACATACGAGGCGGTAGCAAAATCTACACGAGGCCCAGGACTTCCCGCTATCTTGCTATGAAGTTGGGTCAACAGTATGCCGAACATCTGATGAACGATCTCAGAATTTCTCGATATATCCACGCCAGACTCCAGTCCAAGTACCCTGGACACTTCGTCGAAGGTTCTGCCGGCAGAACCTGCCAGGACTATCGCCAACGTCACCGTCAGACTGATCGGCGAGAAAACGATATTGTCTCGTTGATCGATCAAGGATGTGCCTCGGGTTCTGTAGATCTCCCTTTCCATGTCCAGAGCGAACTTCAATACCCCGTTAACTATTATGTCGTTCACCTGGAATTGTTTAAAAGAAGAAATGATAAATTTATACATCCATCATTTGTGACACAAGAAACTATATACAGTTGTTAAATAGTTATGTACTTAAAAATGAATTTCTGTGATTCTTATGCAACGCAAAGAAGAGATGAGTTGTTAACAACCAATTAACACCTTTCACTAGACATTCTCAGCATTTTTGGTACTCACATGATCGCTCCATTCTTGCAACGCGTTCTCAGTGAATGTTGAAACTACTGGAGGCGATGAGAATACTTGTGCTGGCCCAAAACCCAAATTATTCTGTGGTAATCTAGTGCCTTGTGCTTGCGGCTGTCTAGTGCTATATGGATAGGGAGCTGCTACTTTTCTGTTAGTCGAAGGATTCATTTTACTATTTAGGGGTGTAGAAGGAAAAGGAGGAACAGTCGTTCTCCTTGTTAAGATGGAGTCATCAGGATATATCAGCTGAGCGTAACTGCAGGCCAACAGGCCCAGGAACATCAGTGTAGTCGTCATTTCTGAAATCATAATAATGGCATTTTGTCAGTGTACTTAATTTTTATCATTGTTTATCCATTAATCGGTGGAATTAAAAGCGTAAAATTGATAAAGGTTGACTTTCAATTTCTTATCTTCTTCCAAAGCCTAATACAAATATTTTGACGATTTCAAAAAACTGTGTATCCAACAAATTATAAATTGAATTCTACAGCAATAATACTACTTTTTTTTAGATTTAAAAAATTAATTTGATGATAGGAGATTCGAGCTCGTGGCACTCGCTTTTTTGCAAAAGATAACGCGTCAACTTCAATCATTTACATATTACGTTTAATTATTGCGTCAATATTTGTTCACCAGTTTCGTCGATCCTCGAACGTGTACCGTTTGCTCGTACAGTCTGTGTGAATTTATTAAAAATATGGAAATAAGGAAGCAAAAGTTACGCTCGATAAAACGGGACATTGTTTGATAAAAAAGCTTCATCGTTGATTTTAATTAATCGTTTTCCGGTAACGATACGCAGTGTCTGGGGTCTTTATTATCGTACTTTTGTGGGAAACACATGGCCGTATGAAATCTATTATTTTGCATACGTTATTCCGATTTTCTATGCGGGTTACTATCTCTATTTTTACCAGTGAAATTTATTTTTTTTATTTTTCGAGGATGCTTTTGTTCTACGACAATGAATCAGCTTTGCATTTCTTTGTTGTACACACTATCGGAATAACAATTAATGGCAAGACACGTTCAGCCTTCGGAATTGACCTCCATTTTCGAAGGCATTTAAATACACGGCTTCCGTAAATGACTTCCTTTTGCAATTAAGAGAATTAATTTAGTTGGTCACATCGAAAATAAGAATCCTCTTGGACATAATGATCATTTCTGGTAAAATTCGTTTAATAAACAAAGTGTGCATACTAATTGATAAATTAGTATGTGCATACATCGACGAGTATGCACACATGTACATTCACTAAATTAACACACGTATGTTTAATGGTTTTACCAGGTAATAAATAAAATTAATTTCCAAACTTTTACGCAATGATAATCATCATCAAATTTTTTTGCAATACCATGAAAAAAACTATATTTTCATACAGGACACCTTCTTCGAGCCTTCGACTATACTCGAAGAAAATAACGACGTGGATAATTATTATAATCACCAACGATTGTGAAAGTAATGACGTTAATCATCGATCGAAGACAATCGTAATGTATTCTTTTTCTTCTTGTTCAATGAACACGAAGAATGAGTGCCTAACAACCTTACGTTACCGTGAAATTAATTGCTCGCATCATTAAATGATGAGAGACGAAGATCTACCAGTGTCGATCCAGTGGGGAAAACCATGTCGCCCGGAATTGACTCGAAGATTGTATGAGAATGCACACGATGTTTGCGACTGTTTAAGGTGCATCAAACGAAGCACGGATACGTCGTAAAGTCGTGTTAACGAGCAGGAAGAATATTTATGGGTGAAACAAATGTCTTACAGCTGCGATGAAGCGTCATTGGAAATGATAAATATGATCAATTGCGAGTGTAAGATGGAGATCTAGGACAAAGTTGATCAATTTTTATATAAATAATGTGTAATAACTTGGATGGAGGACAAGATTAAAATTTCTGGGGTTAAAATAGTCTAGGGCTATCGAGAATCTTAGAGCTTTCTGATTAAAAATTTGAAATTTATTTTTAAAAAATTTTTAGAGATAATAAATGGAAGGGTTGAAGGGAGGATCATTAGAGCCCCCCTAGATCTCCCCTTGATTCAACGCTGCTTGGATGTTATTTCTGGAACTTGAGGCTATTAGGTAATAGGGGTCTAGGGCTATCGAGAATCTTTGAGACCTTTTGGTTAAAAATTTGAAATTTATTTTTAAAAAATTGCCTTCAATATTTTTAGAGATATTAAATGGAAGGGTTGAAGGAAGGATCATTAGAGACCCCCTAGATCTCCCCTTCATCCAACGCTGCTTGGATCTTAATAAACTAACTATGAAAATAAATAATTTTCAATAAGACATCATGAGAATTTCTCCAAATTTCGATGGGTGCTCTGTGACCCTGTTTGCAGAGTTCAATGATCCCCGATAAAAACAATATCTCAAGACACCTTAATTGGAAATTCCAACTTCGAGATGCAAGTTCCGAGACGTTTCCTAGATCCCTAACGGTATTTCGATCAAGGTAAGGCCTCAAGACACAAGAAAGACAATACAGGATAATTAATTAAAGAATCCTAAGGTGGGTCAGGATGGGCTTACTTACTATAAATTCGAATAAGGAAAAAGAACCGTCGATTCCTAGAATCCTTCAGCAAAAATCAACGAACGCGTCTGCATACAGGAATTTCTTCAAGATTACAAGCTCGATGACCCTACGCGATTAATCATCGTAGCTATTCAGCAATGATCTTCGAACAGGATTCACCTGTTTCTTGAGGATAGTAGAAAATGAAACAACTAATTAAATGGATCCTCGAGGCATTTTATTAAAACCGACGTATGTAATGACCTTATCACGAGCTGTCATCGAAAGGATCCTGCTAGATCAAAGAATCCATCCCGCGGATAAATATAGTCACCACTTTCAATGATTACTCATCGAAGAACAATTTACTGGAAAATTATGTATGTAGAGGAAAGAGTATTTTACGCTTTGGAATAATCATCGATGAAAGATAAACAATTGAATGGTTCCAAATTATGCTGCCATTAGGTGCGTCACCCTTCGAACGAAACGAGTAACAATCGTGATTACGTGTTTCCTAGCTGAAAATTACGATTGTCGTTGAAACGAGGGGAATCGAAGTGAGGAACACCCACCTAAAACTGGTTCCACGATTTTGCGAAATTCGCGGCCGAAATTTGCATTTACACTACGCAAATTGCATCTATTCAGAAATATTAAATAGCTTAAGTACATCGACATTGATCCGAAAAAAAAAAGAAAAACAAAGCCACCAATATTCTTGAATCAAAATCTACAAAATGGATTTCGAATTTCTTATTTTAAATCACAGAAATGATTCGAATGCACACTGATTTCTCTTAAGCTAAGAATTCATTGTATATGCAATTTTATTTTCCATCCTGCGTTCGTTTATTATTCGAAATTATTTTCAATTTCGAAGCAATTATAATACCGGTTGTTCTACTATTGAAAGTGCCTATTCGAATTGATGAGTCACTGTTAATAAACAACAAAATTAATTTTCGATATTTCAAAATGGCATTCAAAGCTCCGTTGATCAGCAAGATTTCGATCTAACCCGTAGGATCAAAGCGATTATAAATTGATTACAATCATCGAGTCGCTTTAAAATTCCTCTCCTCTCCGCACGATCACGTCTGGTTTACCTTCTTCAGCCTGATCTTCTCGCGTGGCTAATCACGTTCAGGTGTATTTTTTAAATACCGCGTCCAAGGATGCGTCTTCGTTGCAGCCTGCGCAATCGAAGTTTAGAGTTCACGGTGCTCGTTCACAGCATCGTCCGAGAGAAATCGAACACTATAGCGATGATCACCGATCGAGGATCTTCGTGTAAAATGCGCGATGTTAACCGGCAAGAATGATCGAGACTCGGGACCGTGGTTCGAATCGATCAACAGTCACGACTCGACTGACTCACGCTGGCCTCGGTTGTGCTCTGTTGTATTTACCGGATTTCTCTCCACCACTTCCCCGTACGACGATCATCCGGGTCGTGTACGAAAGCAATGCTATACAGGTCGCATCGCGGACCTCGCGATACACTATCTCTAGCCACTAATCAATTTGAGTCACTTTGGATTTTACGGGGTGTCTCCGTTGATGTAAGTAACACGTTTGGATGGGATTAGCCGAGTGTCAAATATTGGCATTGGTATAATTTAGATTTTTTTTAGCGTGGGCAATTAATTACACTAATTAGAATTGCCTAATTTGAATATTATCTTCAGTCATTTTTTGTAATAAGAATATTGTCTATTTTCGTCCAAATTCTTTTTTATTTATTTGAGTAATTTTTGATGATGTGGGTGGAAAGAATAAGCAGGACTGGATTAAGATTTCTGGGGCCCGGGGCTGTTAAACTTTTAAGAGCCCCATTGAAATTTTTGCTCTTTCAATGGTAAAATTGAAATTTATTCTAAAATGAAATAACATTTAATTACTCAATGGAAGGATTATAATGGCTCCCCTTTAAACCTTCCTCTAGCCCTGGGAACAGACCCCCCTCGGACCCTTGCTTAATTGATTAATAATAATATTTAGAGCAGATTATAAATGACCAAATATGGTTTGTCTGCAGAGGAAAATTCGCGTGAAACATTGATCAACGGGTTTTCCGGCTTCCAGGGTTTCAAGAACCAAAAGATTTGTGGATCATTGTTTGACTTGTAGTCGGATATCGGTAACTTCCGGCGAAACACATCGGATGTTTGTTTTTTCAACATTTAACTTTTTTACTGATTTTCAAGCACCGTTGACAAGTGGATTGCATGTAACATCTGCTGAATGATGATACATATTCCTTTAGTGGATAACGAGGAAGGGTAGGAAGACGAATTGCGGGTTTTCCCGTTCTTAGGACAAGGGGTCAACGATGTGCAATTAATTTCTTAATTGTAAATTTACTTCGCACTTGGAATTCCTTGATTACGATTACATTTTATCGAGACACATACGCGTATTTTGCATGCATTCATTGCGACGGTGAAAACGATCACGTATGATGTAATACATTATAATGATCACTGAAAAAAACAGTGACTCATTTTGTAATCAATTATTGTCAAAATAAAACTTCTTGAGCAAATGTAAATCATTTCTCCGAATGAAATATTTGGTTAATAATAAAGATATTGAAAAACAGATTTCAGTTGGAGCCAATGGGTTTTCCCTTTGGATTTAGGATCAAGGAATACCTAATCACAGAAGTGATTCTATGAAATTCAAATGAATTTTCAATTTCTATTCAATCCCTGCTACGTTGTTCAAAATAATTAGAGAATTAATTGAAATAATTGAAACATTATTAATGACTGAATTTCGATTAATAAATTCTCGGAATCAATCACTGTTTGAGTTTGATAGATACAGTATCAGCTACTTCTAAGGTATAGATACAAGTTGTTTGTAATAGTTGACGCATTCGACAAGAACAGTAAGAATCTAGGTTTTCCCAAGGGTGGCTGTTGGGAGAAGGGTTTAAGGAGGAATTGCACTATCATCCAGTAACGACGAATAAATTCCTGAGCTGCACACTCATGTTACTATAAATTTATCAGATAACATCTACTGAATTGAAGAGGGATTTGTTTGAACAATGACATATCTAAAAAACCACTTAACTTTGAGGATGAATGAATTTCTTAGAACGATGCATTTCGAAAATTTTTATTTTTGCTGACGAATCGAATTTGAACCTTGTATAGTAGTGATGCAAACTTACGAAATTGAATTAAAATAAATGAAACTGATTCAAATATTTTACAATGACACTGTTGCAATAGTTTCATAGGATAAAAATAGAATTGCACTTTGTGAACATATGGCTCTAGGCATCGAAATAAAAAAGTAAAAAGGGAACTGATGGCAGAAAGATAAACATTATTGTAGCATTTAACACACGCCAGCCCAGGACCGGATTAAGATTTCTAGGGCCTTTGGTTCAAAAATTCAAATTAATTCTAAACCACAATATTTTTTGAAATAGTAAATGGAAGGCTTGGAAACCCCTTGGAAAATGGGACCCAACTCTACAAACCCTTTGAGGACACCCTTGGATGATAATCTTAATTCAAAAATTGAAATTAATTTTAAATGAAATAATATTTAATCGTGAAGAAAATAGACAACAATATTTTTTGAAATAGTAAATGAAAGATTTATAAGGAAGCCCCTTGGAAAATGGGACCCAGAATTATAGCCCCCCTTGATCCGGCGCTAAGTCAGCCCCGTAAAAGTTCCCTATCTTCATCAAACATAGAACATGCCATAATTGCAAACGTTCGATAAACCTGCAATATTAATTCATTCTGGACACAATGATCAAGTCATCCTCAAACAGAACGTTCAGTCCAGTCACCGTGTAATAAAAGTGATAAGGATCAACGGTGGCCGAATAAAGATCCTGCTGACAATGTAGGTATAAATGGAAAATCGATTAATCACCTGCTTTCCATAAAACTGTGTGGTCTATTGCTAACGACAAGTATGCAAATGAATATATTTCCAGCATTGTTTCCTTGAATTTCAAGAATTTCGAATCTCGATTTTTCTTTTGTTTTATTGGAATTTAAACGTTTATTTTAAAAGCGTCGGATCGACGAACATCCAATTGAATTTTAAAACAGTGGCTTTGTAATATTTCGTCTTTCAGAGAAACCTAGATGAGGAAAATTATTTTTGAGAATTGAATATGGAACGATCGTTATTGTTTGCTCTTATGCTGTTTATTTTTTAATTATTATAGAGTTATATTTTAATGGGAAATTCTGGTGTATGGGTTACAAACCAGAGAAGAATGCGATCACTTTTGCAGAAGGAAACAAAATGATGTACTACATATGGACAAACGATCGATGACGCAAAAGGAAAACCATTACATCGCTAGGATAAAAGGCGTTCAACTCATGCAAATGAGTTGTTAATACCAATCTATCGCTTACATTACTTTGCATTTTCATCCAAACAAACACTTGGGAATACCGAATTGCATTATTGTTACAGAATACATGATGACTAGCCAGTGTCATACTCTATATGAAAACATTTTGTTCTTCATTCGGAATCTTATCCATCAAAGTAGAATAATTTTAAATAATTCTTTGTGGCAGAATAACAATAGGGAATTTTAATAATTTATTCATGATGCGTAGGCGAAATGAATTGAAACCATTGCCGAATGTTATTTCGAAGATATTTGGGTCATTGAACAATTTCAGCATCGATATTTTGATTATCAAAATAATCTATAATTAAATCATTAATCATTGCCAAATATTGTTCTGAAATATTTGGGTCATTAAGAAATTTCAGTTCTAGTATTTAAAATTAATTTAGAAGTTTATATTCTAAAAATAATACATTAAATTTTATATATCATGAACAATTAGATAGACTTCGTCTAGTTTTGGAGAGAATTATTAAACATAAGTGAAGAAACTAACAGAATTTGGAAAAAAAGCTAACAATAAATTTCCCCCTCCTTACTTTTGTTCTGGAAAGATGCGTACGCCATCGATCCGTGTACTGATTGACGTTTCCCAGGGGGCACCTTTATAACCTCGCTTAGATCTACCCCCACCACGTATCCCTCTGGAGTGGGGGTAAAAGTCTATATATAAACACTATCAACTGCAGTGTGAAGTAATCTGCAAATTGAGAGCGGGGAGGGGGGGCTTCGCTCATGTAAACGAAAAATTATTAAATAATTATTAATAAATTTCATTTTTAAATGTCTAATATTTCAGTTATTGTTACCGTTAGTTTATTATCCGAACATTTAATGTTATTTCCGCAATTTCAGTTTCATCATCATCCTTTTTAACAACAAGAAAGGAAGATTTTGAGAGAAATTGAACGATGATGCAAGACTTAAAAATAAAAAAAGATTTTTGGATATATTAATGATATTATATCGAATTATATTAGCAAAATTGTTATCTGCTTTTGATAACATATCAGCAGAAATGATTAGGTTTTGAAATAGAAAAGATAGGCTCAAAAATAAAATAAAAAATATGGCACTTTAATTGTGTTGTTATCCAAACTAAATATTAAGTAAAATTGTTACATTTTAACGAAAAAATTATTTCTGAATACTGCAGAAAACTTGTGGTTGATTTTCAAGTATACTTCCACCGCTTGTAACTATCTTCACAGTGCTCCTTTTCATTCTTTTCATGAATGTGTGCCTTTAGGTCCGATAAATATACCACACTCTCGAATTTATTGATTTCTGCAGCCGTGACACGATTGGACGAGGCGTTGTGCGTAGTGTTCCACAAAAGAATCGACCAATGAGCGTTCACCTTTTGTATGTGTTGCCTGCGACGTGTATATTTAGAAGCGGAAACAGTGCTCAGTCTCCCATTTCCGTCTTCCCAGTGCCTGCCTGCCATTGCCGCTCTGCTTGCCGGGTCTTGCAGGGTAAGTTCATCTGGATATTCTTGCTTCTCGATTACAAGAATCTTTTCGTCATTTTCCACAGAATTATTATGCAAAAGGTTCATTTGCTCACACATTCGTTATAAATAGTTTCTTTAACGGGATATTCTTGATTACAGGTGTAACTGGTACATCTGACATAGTTTCTCGAAAAAACTGAAGTTCGTTCCTGCATAACGGTTATTGTGTCAGCAGATTTTTCCGAATATTCATCAAGATGTATAACAACAGTTATTCCAATCATACCAGGTACGTTGCATTAATTTGTACCGTTAAAATTTTTAATATGTTAAGATGAAAAGCTGTTAGCTGATGAAATGGGAGAAACTTTTTTCATACATCATCATATCCGCCATTTTGTTCGTAAATCTTCTCCACTGCAGATATTGGATCATTTTATGCTTCTGATTAAAGATTCGCTATTCGATAAAGAATGAAGATTTTATAATGTTTTACTACTTTTAAATCTAATAAAATATAATTTATCTGCTTTTTAAATAAATGAAATGCAAATATCTCTGAACGGAATTAGAGACACGTAAAAAAAGCAAAATGGCGAAGCGATTATCCAATGGAAAGTTACTGACAGACCTAAAAATTGAAGCCTTAACATTATTTAACTGCTTCAAATGATGTTGATTATTTTGATATTTTGCTGATAAATATATGGAATATTGTTTTATTATTTATACCGTATATATTATTAACAAGAATAATTCAATAAATGCATATATGTATAGAGTGTGAGGGGAGGGGGAGTGTATGTGTATGTGGGAGAAGGGTGTGTACATGAGTACATGTATGAGTGTATAGTGTATACTTATGTATGCTTGCAGGTATGTACGTATATGATTGCTATCCTTTCCAACTTATTTAATCTTAGAATATAAGAACATTTCATTAATTGTAAACGATTTTAATGCTAACATTAATCATTTCTATTCAAATTTAAAATGTTCCTCAGAGGAAGAGCATTTTTATCATTGTCATACTAATTATTTTTGTACTCCTAATTAAGTATAACACTTTAATATTTTATTGTAATATTGTTTCTTTAATAAATATGTTGATTTGATTTTATAGTAATGAATGTTTGTATGCTGACAGTTTGTCAACAGCATTTTCTGAAAACAGTTACAGACCTAGGGGGAACAGAGACTCTAACAGTCGTAATGGGAGTGGAACATTCTGGAATAGTCAACAACACACACAGAAGGAGAAGACGCTTAAGAAGCAAGCTCAGAGGAGAACACCTGGAGATTCATTGAAGAAGCCTAGTTGGGATTTAGCCAAATTACCCGTGATCGCTAAGAATTTATATATCCCACATATCAACGTCCTGAAACGTTCGATCGATGAGGTCACCAAATATCACATTGGCAAAGAAATCACAGTAAAAGGAAATAACACCCCGTCTCCGATTCAAGCATTCGAAGAAAGTAACTTCCCTGATTATGTAATGAAAGAAATTAGAAAACAAGGATTTGCTGAACCAACTGCTATTCAAGCACAGGGTTGGCCAATTGCGCTTAGTGGACGTGATTTAGTTGGAATTGCTCAAACAGGATCTGGAAAAACGTTAGCTGTACGTATTTAAGTTCATTATAATTTATACAATAAATATCCTTTTTTAGAAGAAGAAATAATATATGTTCTGAATACTTTTCAGTATATTTTACCAGCGACGGTACACATCAATAGTCAACCACAATTGAGCCGAGGAGACGGTCCGATTGTTTTAATTCTTGCTCCAACGAGGGAGTTGGCTCAGCAAATTCAATCCGTCGCCAGGGACTTCGGATCATCTTCGTGTATCCGTAATACTTGTATCTTCGGTGGTTCTCCAAAAGGGCCTCAGGCTCGCGACTTAGAACGTGGCGTTGAAATATGCATCGCCACTCCCGGCAGACTGATCGATTTTCTCGAGAAGGGAACGACGAATCTGCGCAGGTGCACGTACCTTGTACTCGATGAGGCGGATAGAATGTTAGACATGGGATTCGAGCCGCAGATTCGTAAAATCATCGAACAAATAAGACCCGACAGGCAGGTGCTAATGTGGTCCGCAACGTGGCCCAAGGAAGTGCAGGCTCTAGCTGAAGACTTTCTGACAGACTACATTCAGATAAACATTGGTTCTCTGACATTGGCTGCTAACCACAACATACGTCAGATAATCGAGATTTGCCAGGAACACGAGAAGGAATCGAAGCTTTCGGGTTTGCTACGAGAAATTGGCAAAGACCGAGGAGGCAAAATGATCATTTTCGTTGAAACGAAGAAGAAAGTAGACGACATAACTAAAGCTATTAAACGGGAGGGTTGGTCGGCCATCTCTATTCACGGCGATAAGTCTCAACCTGAAAGGGATTACGTTCTGTCCGAGTTCAGGAACGGAAAGACGATGATACTTGTCGCTACCGACGTGGCTGCTCGCGGTTTGGACGTGGAGGACGTGAAATACGTGATCAACTTCGATTACCCTAACAGCTCTGAGGATTACATTCACAGAATAGGAAGGACCGGACGTTGTCAAAGTGCTGGCACCGCGTATGCGTACTTCACACCTAACAACGCAAGACAAGCGAAAGAATTGATCTCAGTTCTAGAGGAAGCTGGCCAAGTGATAAACCCGCAATTAGCAGATCTGGCAAACTCGATGAAGAATTCCTACGGCAAGGGTCGTCAACGCTGGAGTCACTCTCGTTCCAACAAAGATAACAATCCTGGAAGCCCGCGAAACAATAGTAGCCCGACGAATAATTGGCAAAATCAACATTCTCAAAGTATTCAACACAACGGCGTTAACGGCCAAGAAAGAACCGTTGCGCGCCAACAGAATGGATACCAGAACAGTCGTCAGAATAGTTTTCAGCCTAACTACCAACAACAGCAGCAGCAGCAACAACAACAGCAGCAACAACAGCAACACCAGAGACAGCCTAATGCTTATACCACCAGTTGTCAGACTAGTAGCAGCTACCAAACTGGTTATCAGAATGCAAATATACCTAGATACCACGGGAGGACGGGAAGTTTTCAAGGGAACCGTTACCACAACCGTCAGAACACCTACAGTACCAACCAAACAGCTGGGGGACAGAACGTATACTCTATGCCACCTCCGTTCATGATGCCATCCGGTGGTCATACCGACTCTGGGATGCAAAGCCTTGTTAATAACAAATTCTTCCAGACAAATCGGCCACCGCCAAACACTGGAGCCTGCGCTTATCAATCGATGGGATACGGTCAGTTCCAAGCTGTGCCACCGTATAGTTACCCTTATCCGCCCACTCCAGTGCAGCAGTGACGCTTTTCAAAGAATAAGTCGGTAAGAGTGCAGGCTAAATAAGAGATCGAATTTTTTCTTTTTCTCCTGTCTAATATCGGACCCATTTAATATTTACGGTTTGTGTAGAGGATACAATTGGGTCTCCCTTTGAATATATACGTAACGTAATGTTTCTTCTTTTCTTTGTCGTTTATTATTTTCTGGAATGGTGCCGGTTCGACGGTTGGTATATACAGAACAAAATCGTTTGAGTTTATTCGTTCGTTGAACAAACACGAGTGACGGAGATGTCGGAAATGGTGTGTAGTATCGTTTTGCATCGGTCAAGCCAAGTACAATATTTCATTATTCGTTCTATAGGAAATGAAACAAAACCGAAAAAAAAAGGAAAAAAAAAAAACATGAAATTGATTGTTGCGCATTATTAAATCTTCGAGGCACATTCCAGTCGAGTTTTTTGAAGTAGTGGTAGTTGTTTAGCAATGATACATTGATATAATCGTTACTGGATGTAGAGTATGACCAGAAATGTAGGCTTTTAATAACCATAATTGGTCGTATCCCTAAGGAAACACACGTACACACACAACCACACATAAGTGAATACACAAAGCAAACTAATTAATCTTTTTGCGATAACTATGTAAACGTCATTTAATGCTTTTCGAAATGCACGAAACGTATAGAAGGGGGGTGGGTTAAACGTTTTCATATTTGATAATTTATTTATATTTTGCATATATATATATATATACACACACATACGTATGTACAGGCAACGCTCTTCAAAATGTAAGGCCTTTTGCATAAAAATTAAGCCGTACCACCCGTTTTTTATAAAAAAAAAAAAAAAA
Source organism: Osmia lignaria lignaria (assembly GCF_051020975.1). Classification (NCBI taxonomy): domain Eukaryota; kingdom Metazoa; phylum Arthropoda; class Insecta; order Hymenoptera; family Megachilidae; genus Osmia; species Osmia lignaria. Next base: position 6,493,135 of record NC_135036.1, read on the forward strand.
AAACAAAAGAAAAAAGAGCACACGACGTACGCCATCGTGTCGACGTCTGTTTTATAAACTGGACAGACGAAGGGTGAAAAAGGTATAATCTCATCAAAACTAGAGAACTTTGATGGAGGATATCCAGCATAATAATTATAGCGTACAAAAGAAATAAGAAAAAAAAAAAATAAGAAGTGAACAAAGCGAAGTACTTCGAGACTATGCCGGACACGCCAAGCCGGAATCGTTTCGAACGATTCTCTTGAAGCCACCCGGGTTATGATCCCCGGGGCAGAGAGACGAGTAGAAGGGGAGAAAAACTTGGGCTCTAGGGGACAACTTAAAATTTAAGCATGTAGTCACAATGGCTGTGTACCTCGGCGCAAAGTTTGATACCTTATTTTTATAATATATATCGAAAGTAATTTGTTGTTAAACCAACGAATGATTATACGAAGAGAGAAAGAGGATAGAGCGAGAGAAAGATAACAAAAAAAAGAAGAAACGCGAGTTAATAAGCGAAACATTGTTTGATGTTTATGCAATTGGCCACTGAGTGGTCTTGTCTTTGCGCGTCCGTGTCAAAATGGGTGTATATTTTGGTGAAAACGCGCATTGCTGGCCGCGATCGAACGAATTTCAGTTCTTGTATGTACCTGCTTTTTAGTTTCGCGCTCATTAATGAAAATTCTTGCTGATTTTTGTTCTTTTTTTTTTTACTATATATTATTTTTCTTTTTTTTTTTCTCTTTATTAGGATAAACGATCGTCGAGATTTATCCGTGTGACATTTATCGAAATGAAAAACGTTCGAATGCGCTGCCGTGAACGTTGTGTACGAAAAAAAAAGAAAAAATAACGCGTGAGAGGAACACGAGCCAAATAATGTCATTATGGCGACGATTAATCCACGTGTTATATATATATATATATATATATATATTATTGCGGCCATTCTAAAAGCGACTCTCGAGGGAACTTTTTCAAGCGATAGAGATTCGAACACGAAACATATATTTATATTACATATGTATTATACCGTTTAACGACAGCGCATAGCGATTATTTGCGGGCCTCCAGATTTAACTCTGTACACGTCACTTACTCGAAATGTAAAACGTATCGGCAAAAAAAAAGAAACGAAGACGCAAGAGAGATATAGAGAGAAAAAGTAAGAACCAACAGAGATGAATTTAGGTCTCGAATATTATATTTATATCGTGACTCGAGCAAGGGTTCTCCTTTTAGCGAACGCGACATTATTGTGATAATTAATACGTAACGCTTTTCGTGAAACGGTCTCACAGTTCGTTACTTAATTACGCACAGTAGAAAATGTTGTGAAGCAGTACGTGTGCACACTAATCCATTCTCGGTCGGTTTCGAACCGCGTGTCACACGCGTTTACAAGCGGATGTTGCTCGATAAGAAAAAAAGAGATATATTTGTCCAGAAACTTTGTCGATTCGTTTCTAGGTTCACGTGTGTGTGTGTGTTGTCGTAATTTTTGTATTTTCTTCTTTCGCCGAGCCCTGGATTAAATCGAACTTCAAAACGCGTGTGGATCGCGAGAGGGATAAAAAAAAAATGAGAGCAAGTGTCGTCGGATATTCGCCGATTGTCTTCGCCACTTTGATAAAACATGGTTTAAAACGCTCCTACTGTGTTGTAAATCAGACCGCGCGTTGCCGTAGCGGAGTGAATAGTTATATAAAATAATAGGAAGCGTATGCTACCGAGTATTGAACGATTCTGAATACTCATATATTGCGTACGCCCTCTATACAATCGTCTTATTGTTTCAGATCTGCATTCCAGTTCCTTTGGGATCTTCATAGAAATTCTCTCTCTGGTTAGCTTTTGTATTTGGTACAGAAAATCTTCTGGTATTCTTCTAATAATTGTTTAAATATTTCATTGAATTTCTCTTATTCTGCCGAACAGCTGACCTATTGTTCTAGTATCATATTCATTATCTTCGTTCATTTTCCTTTGCAGATAGAGGATATTTCACCGCTATTGCTGATTACTGAGGCTTTTCTGGACGCGCGAAACGTTCAGTGGTGTCGATCGATTGGAAATCACGTTCCCACGTATGGGGAATCCAGTGACTAGTTTCTGAAGGCCTTGGAATAAGATAACCCTTTGGGCTCTCTGTTTCTTCGCATCAATGACGATAAACGCATATCTGTCCTCAAGAGTGTGAATCTCTCAAGGTGGTCGTATAATTTTTAGAAATCTTTACACACACACGCAAATCGTATTCTGGCTGGGATTAACACAGAGATGAAATGGGGTGGCGAGACCCGAACGTGTTAGGGCAGCAAAGGGTTAACACAAACAGGTTCTTATATAGTTTTCTTCGTTTCGAAACGGAACCGCTTGAGTTGTCAGCAAAAAACGTGATCCTTCGTCAAAAGTGCAAGACGCCTATTGCACGTTTTCTCGAATGCCGTTGATAGCGGGGTGTACGCGTAGCTCTGTGATATGTAAAACGTAGCATATTTATAGATCTACCAATCGTGCATCATGATTAAAAAATAAGGGAAACGTATCTTATCAGTTTTATAACACGTGGTATTACGAATCATGTGATCCTAAATGACGTGTACTGCGGGAGGAGATCGCTGTCTACTTTAAGGGGAGAGAAACGAGAGTTGTTAAAGCGAAAGATCAGTATTTTCCGTTTATTCGTTTTGTTTTTTTCTTTTTCATTTTTCGTTTTCTATATTCTGTTCGCCGCGCGAATTCGTCTTGTTGTCGTCCTCGTCGTAAAGGGGTTTCAATGAACAAAGAGAAAAAGAGGAGGAGAGGGAATCGAGAGATGATACTTGTATTTATTTTCTGCTCTTGCGTTCTTTTCTTCTGTTCCCTCGGCGTGACCGTGTTGTTCTATCATCCGTATTATACTTTCTACTTAACGTGACAAATTTTTCATTTACCCGAGCGAGTTATATAAATCCGTGTATCGCGAATCCGTTCATTTTGTACGTTTGTCTGTTTGTTAGGATGGTGTATAGTCTTCTAGTAGTTTGCGTGTTTGTTCGCTAACAAAGGAGTGTTTCAGTACTGCAATGATATGTACGAAATTGTTTTATCTAATTACTTTTTTTTATTTTTCTTCTTGTACTTGTGTTAACGAACACTTGTAAATCCTACGTTCATTTACAATGGTATTTAGGTACAATCTCGTGGAGAACTGTTAAACTTAGATATATTTTTTCATGTAACAAGACTCACTGTGGTGGTGCCACAATCTCGTACTAACACAATGAAATTCATAAGTAATACCTAGGTTTTCGCACCTGGTTACTGTTACGTTTTTTTTTTCCTTTGATCGTTTAATGATCTTCTCTGAGGCATATTAAATACTCGTACTAAAGATATACTGGACTAGTGCACGTTATGGTGTAGCCAGGTGGCTTATATGTTCTAGCGTTTATAATTTCATTATCTAATGCCGTCTTGGTTCCTAGTAAATTTTATTAATCGCTTAACGATATCCGTACCTGGTCAATTTTCTAATTCGTTCGTACTCTTTTTAACCGTTTGCAAACTTCTGCATATCTGAATACCAAAATTGCATTTCTTTTTCTACGACAATTTCCAAATATCCGTAATGTAATATAACATTAATTCATAGCGATTCGACAAATTTCCAACATCTTCTCATTCCTTCTCATTAATGCTCGACGAATTTAATGAATTTTTCGAGCCAGCCTAGTTTCCCCGTTAAAATTCTACTCTTCAATTGGTGTTTCTATGATGGCAAACATCGAATAGAGCAGGGATAGTTTTTCATGATATTCGTGACACGCCTTCCGCGTCTATTTTATCGAATGATCCAACCGAAAGCAAATCAATCTTCTTACGCTTGTATCAAGCACTGTCCATTGTACATTTCTTCTTTTTGCGTCCTGTGTCCGTTGTTTTGCCTCCGAGGAAGCGTAAAAAAAAAAAAGAAAGAAAGAAAGAAATGACGAGGGAAAATATAATGCAAATAATTGGCACAGTTCTCCGCGCTTCAGCCGAGTCAATGATTCAAAGGAAAATAAAAAGAGATATCTTCCGGTGCGTGTCGATCGTTCGCGTGCTGAGATGAAAACTTAAAAAAAAAAAAAAGAAAGAAATCGTTGACTAAATAATATTTATATAGCCTCCGGGAACCACGAGTACCTTTTTAATCATTAATGCTGAACGCTGTGATATCGCGTACATTAAACAATTTTTATTATATTATAAACGTAAAGTGTGCATATTGTAATGTTAACGAGAAAAAGAGCGAAAAAAACGAAACGATAGAGAGAGAGAGAGAGAAAAAAAAGATAGAGTACATATTTCTCCTTTATATGTGAAGACTGAAAAAAAAAAAAAATAATAAAATCTCGCCAACTTATATACACTGGTTTATAGAGCAGCCGACAGAATACGTTCGTATACTGTAGACCTACAGATAGACTATTTGTACATTATTAATTATAAAACAATATGTTTTTTACGTGGGTAGTGCCGTCGCGGTTGAGACCACGGTACTATTTATGTTTCTAGTTCGATAAACAACGGGTGCGTGTTCGTATTGTGCATTTTTTATTGAGAAAACGAGAGAATGAGGATGAGAGAAAGCTCATTAAATATCTTGTTAATCCACGAGCAGAGAAATTTGCCTAGATTCTCGCGTTTCATTTCTCTTATACTTTTTCCGTTCCGGGTTGGAATTAGTCTCGCGGATCCCGTTTCCATTGTTTTCTTTTCCGCAATTTCTCGACAGATTTTCCTTCGTTTCATTTTTCGCTATTTTTCGATTCGTCCGTTTTCCCGGTCTTTCGTGCTAAAAGTAGGGTAAATTTAACAACAACCAGTTTCATATCATAGTTCCTACGTTCTTCTCGATACCGTGTGAATGAATTTGCAGCTGATCATTTTCATACGTTGACTCGATAGGTTTCTTCGTTCATTCTCCTGGCTTTTATATTTCGATGCAAATTCCGTGTATCTTTCTATGGGAATATTCCTAGATATTCATCATGGTTTATTCGGCAAATTGTGAAACAAGGTTTTCTCTCATGCCGGGTACAAATATAAGAGAAAATTCGATGTTTGGGACGGAGAAGCGAATACGACATATTGAGATTAATCTTAGGAGTGATTTAGTTTTCAACACTTTTTAATTGTTCTTCTTGTTGACTCGTAATAACGTTCCACTATTTCATTTATTTCCTTCAGTCTGCGCGATAGACACGTGGAAAAAAACGTTTTCCCTGTTTTAATGGAATACCATTCGAATCAGTTAGCGTTCCATTGTTAAGAGAGAAAAGAAAATACTGACACGATGTTGTTATCCGATTTCGTTCCTTCGTGAATTTTTATCGAACGTAGACTCGTTAGTGTATGCACGAATGTCGAACACTGCACACTGTACGACAACAAAATTTACTGTGCAAACTTTTCACGGAACTGTGCGAATTCAACTGTAACGATGCAGTTTTAACGCGATTCAGAATAATTTCTTATTTTTACGCGATTATATACATATGCGTCTCTTGAAACCGATATGGGTACATGCGTAAAGCCCTGGGCTATTTAACGTAAGAAAAAATGATACGGCGGGTACCTTTTTATTAATCCAACTTAACGTGTGCTGAGACCTTCGAATCCACAGAAATATTGTAAAAAAAAAAGAGAGAGAGAGAGAGAGAGAGAGAGATCGTTCAATCGATGAAACTCGACACGTATCGAATCGATGAAACACACGAAATAACGTTTCGAACAATTGCGTACGAACGATTTGTAAAAGTTTCTTCTTTAGATCTGCGTACACCTGTTTCATTTTTTTCTATATTATATGATTTACGTTCAGTCATTATAAAAGCAGTTCTTTTTTTTTGTTCCTCTTCTGTACAACTTTAACCCTTTCGCTGAAGACTTCCAATTACAAACGATTAATATTGTAATTAATACTCTGACGTCCGCGCGTTTCATGGAATCTACGCGGTTCTTCAAAACTTCACGTTCCTTTTTATATCTAAAGCAAGATTGTTCATAGAATTAATACGTAAGGGTTCTTCGTAATCGACGCAGCAAAATTACCGTACGACGAATTGTAATTAACGCGTGATTAAGATAGATAGAAATAAGGTGAAGAACAATGAAATATAAAACAAATGTTATGCATCAAAGTTGTAATACCCAGCGGACGTCAAATTAATAATTAATTATTCGATCGTCGAACGATAAGCAATGATTCTAATAATATCTTATCGATTAGCTGTTAACATTAATAATCTTACTCTCGCTAACGCACGTACTTTTAAACAACCCCCGTGCGATAATCCTGAATTGTGCCTTAAAATGGCACTTGGAAAAAAAAAGAGAATATTTAAGAACGCGTACGTTTTTCATTGCTGAGAGAAATTTCCTTTTATTAGAATCTCTAGAGTCGAACGAAAGGGTTGAAGAAACAAAGCTATACCGAATATTATTATATGTATAAAATAGGAGACAGAAATGTTCCACGGGTTTTTTCCTTTACGCGATTTTTCTCAGAGAAACAATGTGCAGAACACACGAATCCGTCGTATTTCGTCCTTCTGAGAGAGCGCAATTAATATTTATATCCGAGAGTAACTTCGAACGTATTTTTCGAGTCATCGAGGTTGTATTCTAGCGACAATTCGATCTGTAAACAGGTGACTAGCTAAGCGCTTATTATCCTGTAACGATTACTTATCGACGTCGTTTCTCGTATGCTCTCGACGGCATAGAAAGAAAAACGAGGATGTTTGAAACGTTCAAGCATCGAGGGCGAAGTAACAATCGTATAGAACGGGAGATTGTGTCTCCCGAGAAAAGGGTGCTTTCCTTAAAGGAAGATCAACACAGCGGCGGTAAAAATGAATCGAGTAGAAAAAGGATGAAAGATGTTCCATCAACGTTAGGGTAGAAAACTAATAATCGATCAGTGATTACACGTAGTGTATCTGAAGTAAGAAATAATGATTTCTGTAAACGCTAATTGCTTCACCCCGAAGAAGATAATCAGGTGATCGAGAAGACCAAGTTTCCAAGTGGTTATCCCATCGCTCTGGATAAATTAAGTACCATGGTACCATAGTCTCTGACTGGAATGACTGAACGTGCCAAGGAATACCTTTCTGTTGGAGCAACATTGTTCTCATTTCCGGTGGGGAGTGTCTTCCAAATATCATTGAAAGGTGATTTGTTGAGGATCAAAGGTACGATTTGAAAATCCCATGCTGATAGGATATTTTCTTTTCACCGTCTCATCGACTATGACTTCCTTAACGAGACCATCTTTTTCAGAGACTCAGATCCCGTAGGAATTACATTGATCGTCACGGGGGAAACGCAGTTTACAGCACGGTAGACTTCCTGTTGTTGTAATAGTTCAGATTTGTTGATGGCGTTTGCTCGGAGAACGCTCGTTAGGAAGCGAATACACGAGATGGATCGCAGATGGTTAGAAAACGCTATAAAAGATGTATCGATAGTAAGAAAAAATTGCAAGAGACTCGAGGATGTCTTGCAAATGAATTTAAAATATCGGACCGCCGCTAAGTGTCGAAGGGGGGGAAAAAATATGGTGTACAATTATACAAAGGACACAAATAGGTATTCTATTGTTAAATACGGCTTCATTGATTCATCACGCCTTACAATATGAAAGAGCTCGGCCAGTTTCTCAAGAAGCAATGCAAGATTGCGAAACAACGCTCTTAGACTCTTGATAAAATCAACCGCTCCTTGGTCGTCTTTGAAATGAAAATTTTTCACCAGCGTTTGCAAAATCGTCTGAACTGCAGCACACATACGGCGTTACGCGATTCTTGTTGAATAAACGGAAAAATGTATGCGAAGAGATACGCTTCAGAGATGCATGTACGTTCGCGTCGATGTGCCGTTTAGAATACAGTTATATCGATTCATTGCATGTATGTATACATTTAAACGTGTCTGTAGAAGGTAAAAGAAGAATATTCCGTTGGGAACGGTGCTATTCGCGCGAATAGAAGCTTTTTTAATTGCAGTCGTAAAAATGAAAATCAGAAAATTCTTATGAAGAGCAATCAAAAGAAACAATAATTAGTATCCTCTGTGTAATCTGAATTTTAAACAATACAAATCACACAGGATATTTATTGCTAAATAAAAAAATTGTTCATCGCATTAACTCTTGAACAGTGGAACCAGGGTCAATCATGACCCAAACCTGCAAAACATGTACAAGGATATTAACTTAAAGTTAAATATATTATTCTTAATATGGAAGAACAATTTTGAAGGAAAATTTTGTAAATTTTAGAGAATGAACGTAACGTGAATTGAATTAAAATTGGGGCTCTCTCCATGGTCCGCCATTCGAGAGTTAACAGAGAAACACTTTTCCCTAACGTTTCATGGTTTTAGGATTTGATTAAAATAAAAGCACCGTTTCCACGATAAACTTGGCAGTGAGTATGTTAAGGATAAAAAGTAATCTAGTCGAAATTGTTCTACTGTTGATTGTCACCCTTGATGGGTCGTATACTGAAAGGAATATCTGTTTTATAGAGTACAACCAATATTCGATACCTTTCAAGCATTATCGTTGTATGTAATGCTTCAATGAAGAAAATGTTTTCAATTAATCGAGGCACTTTAAGGATTTTGACGCGGAATTGAGAAAGATCTCTGATATTTTGCATTGAAAAATGTTCGAACTGAACACGACCATGTTATTTACAAGTACGGAAGAGCAGTATTAGCATGTGTAACCGGAAAGACGATTGAGTGAATAATACACGTCGTCGTCCTTCAATTTTCCTGTTTCGGATAAATTTTCATTAACGCGAATACGAAATTAAATCGTGTCGAGCCGTTTTACTGCAGTATACCGTTAGTTTTTTACGACCAATGAGAGGATAACGTGAAAAAAATGGCTTGTTTTGTCTTCTTTGACCATGACATGATTTTTCAAAATCGAATTGTAAATCGATGGTATGCACTATGCGAATACTTTAAAGCAATCTTTGCTAATGATATATAGGAGAAACAAAGTGACAAGCGTTTAATTAAAAGTACCTTAGAATTAATTAATTTACGACTCGCTCCTGTTTGATCACGTTTTACGGTTTCTTTTAACGATGTAGAGGAAAGAAATACGAGCATACACAAATTATTTATATAAGGCAGCGTACAAGACGAACGATTTAAAAGTGGAAAAAAAAAAGTGGCGTAAACGATGTTAATATTTCTGTATTTCAGATTCTCTTCTGTAGGTTTCATTAAAGTGCATTTCTTGTATGTTACACAGTATTATGGTAGAATATAAGAGAATAAATACTGCAATAGCAGCCTGGTCCTACTTCAATTATTTTCCAAAATTTGTTCCAATAATTCACAATGCGAAAATTATCCTAGCGTTACTTTACTGTTTCAAATTGTTTTTTTTGTTATAACATATTCCTAATACAGATAATTATATAATTCCCGAGTCCTCTTTAATTGTTTAAATGTCAAGTCTCATTAGAATGTTCATTAAGTGAAATAAATATGAAATAAATCATTTAAATTTAATATTCTATAGTAGTTTCATTTTATTATTAAGGTACTATTAAATAAATGTAATTTTAAAGTAAAGTCAGTTCTTATTTTTTTAGATTTATATTACACCAATTTTTTTATCCTTATATTTGCATTTACCCGGATATGTTCATATTATGGTAAACGTAGAATATTTCCCACCATTTTAATTTATATTAAGTACTAGTGATAATTTGAAAAAGTTACCAAATTTATTTACCAACTGGACATGATAGGCTTCCTCGGGTTCACCGGACCCTCTCCATGGGTTTCCATGGGTCTTCAGGTTCTGGGGTTCCTAGCCCTCGCCGTAGACCTCTTCTCCACGTCCCCATAATGCAAACATTAAACAAAAAAAACATGGCAAAGATAAAATAAAAAAGCAAAACAAATCTCGCAGCCAATTCGCTCGTATTATTTGCTGCATAATTAATAAGTGTACCATAGAAATAATGATACAGTTATTAATTAGTCATCAAATAATAACGATTGCCCAGGTCTCACCACGGGGAGGTTGCTGCGGGTGGAGACCCGCCCTACCTCGTCCCATCCACCCTCCATTTATACAAATTGTTAATATCATTCATTATCATCCTCTTGATGTACATTTGCAAAACGTTTCGATTGTTGTGCAAACGAACAACAAAAGGAGCATTATCTTTATTCACTACCTAACTACTTATAGTTTTCTTTCTTAATTCTACAATACAATTTTTGCATTTTTATTACAGATCTGTAATTAGTAATATGCAATTGCATATTTCTCTTACATCTAAATACTAAGAATACGAGCGCTCGTATAATGGCAAAATTTCACTTAAATCTAAAATTTGCTAATTAAACACTGCAGTGTTTAAACTTAATTATATACTTATTCAATTACTTAACTTTAGGGTACTTAAGATATAATTCTCTTATCTAACCATTAACTTATAACATATCTCTAAAGAGATATAAACAAACACCTATTGTTGATTTGGTTGTCTTTACCACAATAGTTCCTGAAATAAACTAAAAAGATTTAAACATAATTAAAAAAGAAATAAGTAAAATTTATATTGCCTTAGATCATAGACTTACCACCTGCCTTTATAAAAATCTAAAGGAATATAAAGAAATACCTCTAATAAATTTGTTGGTTCGATGATTCTTACCAGAATATTTCCTGGATTAGGTACAATTTTAAATAATTTTTACATCACCTTGGTTATAACTAAATACCTTAACTTCATACTTCCTATAAAGATATTTCTCTGTAACAGAAACTGATTAATTGAATCCAGATAAAGACAAAAAGAAATTAATAGCTGGAAAGAAGATACATTAGTAACAATAAAATTTTACAAAAGTCAGAGTGGTTGTTAATAACTCAAAATCAATTTGATACGAAATATGAATTAAAAGCAAATTTCAGTACCAAAATAAAGAGGAAAAGATTTAGAAAAATATATATTTAAATTAAGTGATTTAAGTTAAGAACATTAATTATTTCATTTTATTGTATTAAATATTCGCTCATTTCGCGACAAATAGTACACAATATTTTAATTGAAACAACTGTCTTTTACTGCAATGAACGTACAACTATGATTCTACTTAACTTTATTACATTATATTATTCAATACACTTTTTTAGTGCAAGTTTTATGTAATTTGTAAAATTAAAAAAAAAAGGATCGCGGGTGGACTTTACTTACGAAAAAGAATTTGAAAATTTATAAAAGTACACTACATTAATTAGCTTCTCCGTAAGCTTGAAACTAAATATCGCGATTAAAAATTAAAATTGAACAACCTTAACAACGATCATCCACTATTTTGGTTTAAATAAAGTAGAATTAAAACTTAACAAGCTATTTCAAATGAACAAATATTCCTTGAAATAATTTATCACCAATCATCACAAAATAAAATAAATTTCCATTTTAAATAAAACTTTGAATAAAGTTCTATTTAAAACTTTATCATATTTAATAATATTCTGAAAACATTAAATTCATATATTATTTAACAGTATTTCCAATAACCGAATGCTCAAAATTTTCAAAATTAAAAAAAGGGAAGAAAAAAGAATGGGGGTGGGGCAGTGGGAGGGAGGGTACAGGGGAACCTGAAAAGAAAAGTTTGACTGCCCATAAGAGCAATCCCTAAGCAAACCCTATAAAACAAACCGAAATCACACGCAACACTAATTTTAAAATTACAAACATTCTGAACTATGACAAAACATCGGCTGGCAACGAAGGGTCTCACGCCCCCTAGACTTACGCCAGACGCTACATACCACCCACCCCGCCTGGACGTCGTAACGCCAGGACAGAGTGCACCCCTTCGCTAAGAGCGCTACCCGCCCGTCCAACACGTTGCATCCAACGGTGTCAGATTGACGGACGCCCATAGTATAGACAAAAGGACTGCAGTTTAGAATATGGTAACATATTTTCATATGTTCCGTATTCTAAAACTGCGCCTGCAAAGGCCTAGTAATGCATGGGTATATCTCCCAGAGATGGTGTTCACGGTCTTAGGCCGCGGAATCCAATGGATTCCCACCGAATGTGAGTCATAGTTACTTCCACTAATTTAATAAATGCAAAAAATGAAAAAATTTAATAACAATCGCGAATTCATTCGCAACACTAATTTCATTAATTATATAATATGTACAAAAGCGTACGCGTGAAGGCTGCTTTATTATACGCAACGCTAAGCTGAAAAAAAGAAAAAAAGAGAAAACGCGAACTGTAACGCAACACTACTCACATCTACCGAATTTTGTAAGACGCAACACTAATCTAAAAAAGGGGTACAGCCAATCGAAGGCTGTACCACGGCAGCTGGTCCATAGCTGCCTTATGGACCATGGCAACTCCACTGGATCGTTTTTGGGCATTTCTAATGCAAAACGCGAATATTCATTACCGCAACACTAATTAGGAGGGAACTCTATAAATTAATGCAAAGCAATCGCGTATTTATAAGTCGCAACACTGGGAAACAATCGCGCTAATGTCTATCGCAACACTATCTTTAACAGACATGCAATTAAAATGCAGAAAAGGGGGATTCTCAAACCGTGAATTTTTTACTCGCAACACTAATTTCATTAATTATATAATATGTACAAAAGCGTACGCGTGAAGGCTGCTCCATTATACGCAACGCTAAGCTGAAAAAAAGAAAAAAGAGAAAACGCGAACTTTAACGCAACACTACTCAAATCTACCGAATTTTGTAAGACGCAACACTAATCTAAAAAAGGGGTACAGCCAATCCAAGGCAATCCATAGTTGCCTTATGGACCATGGCAACTCCACTGGATCGTTTTTGGGCATTTCATCATATATCGCAACACTAATGCAAAACGCGAATATTCATTACCGCAACACTAATTAGCAGGGAACTCTATAAACTAATGCAAAGCAATCGCGTATTTATAAGTCGCAACACTGGGAAACAATCGCGCTAATGTCATTCGCAACACTATCTTTAACAGACATGCAATTAAAATGAAAAAAAAGGGGATTCTCAAACCGTAAATCTTTCACTCGCAACACTACAGCAATGAACATTAAAAAGCAAAACTCTCAAAAATCTTAAAGCAATCAACATTGAAAAGTTAAATTCTAATTTAAAGCAATGCAAGAAAGAAACGCGATATTTAAAGTTCGCAACACTAAATGAAAATCGCGATAATCATGCATACGCAACATTAAATTGAACCGTGATCGATATTTATTCGCAACACTAAATTGAACCGTGGTTAATATTCGCAACACTAAATTGAAAACGCGATTTGCCCAAAATCATGGGGGTCACGGGCCCCCTCTTCTCCTGCAATTACAAAACTACAACTACAAGCGAGCACAGTGACAAAGTAGTAACGATAATGATTTCCCATCCTTTTTTGCAAAAGGATGCAAAATCATTAGTAGTTCCCCTCTTGAAAGACAGTTTGTCGGGGCGCTTCGGCATATAGCCTTTTCTTTCTTCGGGCCGTCCACCCACCTGAAACTTATATCTAAAGCTCGAGACTTGCAAATTCGCAAAACAAAAGAAAACAATCAACAAAAAAGAAAAATCGCGAAATTCTAATTGACACGTGGACGAAAAAGGACTTTATATAAGTCGTTGTTCGTGCACACGTGCCGTGCTCGAGCAGAACTTGTGCGTTTCGTGCCATCACGATCGCGTATGACGACTTATGAAGTCGCCAAAAATTTGAAAAATTGTACAGATAGAATCGAAGGCGAACGACATACTCCGTTCGTATCGATAGTATCGTCAATTCATCAAATATATTCCAGGTACAGGTTGATCACGCGAAATCGCGCCTACCCGACCAAGAGACTGTGACAACCTGTCCCGGCCCTACCTACTTACAATCTATCACACACACCAGAAGGTATACTACCTACCTACCTAACGCTATATTTAAAAAAGGCAAAATCACATTCTCACAAAAATTCATCCCACGACCCCCATACACTCCACCCGGGCGCAAGAGCCTAAACTAGGGAGAACGTCCCGGGACGCCTCCGTCACCCGAGTTTCATCTCACATCACACTCTACGGTACGTACCATTTTTCACTGAAATCGTCTGGCAAGGCTAGCAATCATTGCGTATAATGATAATTACAAAATTTAATTAACTACTTTGATATAGAATATTTCATAATAATGGTAATAATCATGGTAATAGTAATGGCAATATAGTAATAGTAATGGTAATAAAATAGTATTTGATTTGTACATTCATCGTATAACTTGTTGAATAAAATATTATTTCAAATTAAAAGTTAAATGAAAAAGTTATTAAACCGACGCAATTCCACAGCCTAAAAACACACACACCATATGTGGAGATTACGTCGTGCACGATATACTAACACAATGCCAGCCGCTTATTAATTATCATTCTTATGAACTAGGTCATCGTGCCCATTGCCTCTACCCATCCAAGTAGCACCTGGGCACGTGAATGGGCTTTGGCAATAAACACGGAAGGGGTTAAACCTGAAAATCCTGATCTAGAAACATGATTAATACATAAACATCTAACGGGCTAATATTTCACTATTTTAATAAAAGTGACTCGACTTTGTAAATATAAAGCTTTAAGAACAAATACTGAAAAGAAAATAGAGCAACTATGACGCAAACATGGTGCACTGCTAATATCAGCTGGCAACGAAGGGTCTCACGCCCCCTAGACTTACGCCAGACGCTACATACCACCCACCCCGCCTGGACGTCGTAACGCCAGGACAGAGTGCACCCCTTCGCTAAGAGCGCTACCCGCCCGTCCAACACGTTGCATCCAACGGTGTCAGATTGACGGACGCCCATAGTATAGACAAAAGGACTACAATTTAGAATATGGTAACATATTTTCATATGTTCCGTATTCTAAAACTGCGCCTGCAAAGGCCTAGTAATGCATGGGTATATCTCCCAGAGATGGTGTTCACGGTCTTATGCCGCGGAATCCTTGTAACTAATTTGATTAATTAAATAATACATAGGATTGAGATTAAAAACCAAAAGGATTCCCACCGAATACTAGTCAGTGCATCGTCATTATTACTCCCGCGCTGGAAATTTTTCGCAACACTAATTTAAGAAATGCAAAATTCTAATAAAAAAGAATTTAATGTCTCTAATTAAGAATTCTTTGTAGTGAAAAAAGAATTTATTGTGAAAATTAATAAAACATCCTCGGGCGACTCCCTCCTCAGAGCAAATTTTCAATAATACGCAAAATGTGTTGAAATAGATCACTCTGACTTAGAAATCTACCCGTCACGAATTGTCTTCTTGCACAGAAATTGTTCATTTTTTCATAATTTTACTACCCGTAAAAAATTCTCAAATTATATTTGAATTTATAATGTACAAAATGTAATTAAATCAATGTAATAGCATCATTAATATATATATCCAGTATACATATTATACATATTGCTTTGAACCTTCGCAATAACTAAGTCAGATAATATTTGACTTCTCTGTTACAGACAAACTAAATAAAATTGTTTCGGTATTAAAATATTTCATATTCCACATTTAAGAACATTTAAGAGCATTCATATATTTCATAAATATCTATTGGAATATGTGGAATTGAAATGATATTAAAACGCGAAGTACAAGAAGACCTAGCCTGAACTAAATAAAATGAAACACAATAAAAATGTTACTACTCATGAGTATAATTATACTCATGGTCACTATGCTCGCTAACCACGTATACAACCGGTAACCCGTGTCGATTCGGACCATTCGTCCTACGACATGATTGGGCACCGGAGGAACCATAAAACATGCGACTCACCGTTCGCAGATATACTCTTCTTCCGACAGTCAAGTAGGAGGATGCAAACACCAGGTAGGAGAAGACGGAAGTCGTGAAGAAAGCCATCTGTAACAAAAAAAGAAGAATTACGGTTAATTTTGAAAATGATCAATTCTTATTGTAATAAAATTATATATAAATTTGGATTTTATAAAATATTAGCAATTAAAAAGAAATCTCAATTATCAAGTGTTGAAATTGTAAATTATTCTATTTTAATAAAAAGCAATTAACTAACGTACCAAAACGGAAGTCGTGAAGAAAGCCATCATCAGGATATCCAGGAACTCGGCTAAATCAAAAAATTCATCTGTAACAAAACAAAAAAGTATTACGGTTAATTTTGCAAATTATCAATTTTTATTCTAATAAAATTATATATGAATTTGGATTTTATAGCAATTAAAAAGAACTCTCAATTATTAAACGTCGAAATTGTAAATTATTCTATTTGAATTAAAATTAATTAAATAAAGTAATAAGATACTTACACTCTTTCCTTATGGAGCAACGCCCAAGACTCCTCTTCAGTGGTGCACTGACTCTAATACCGAATATATCGAGCAATTAAACAAAAAAAATTAAAAATAAAGATAAAGATATAAAGTACTGGTAACGCGACCGTGAATAATTTCCGGCGAACAAATGTAGAGACTCTATTTTCGCGATTGAAAAAGAAAAATCAGAGCCACGATGCTCTAGAAAATATTTTATAATACGTAGCAAACACTGACTCTACTATCGCGTGATTCCTAATCGTACAAACGCAACTCTATTCAGGGTCAGTTCACCCTTGTCAAAATCAAAACATTGGAAGTATTACGTGCAAACACTGACTCTACCGACCGCCTTGCGCGCGGCCACAACAATTCCTGGAAGAAAAGCTTAGTGAGCAGGGATGGGCTGGGTGGAAATATACAGAAAAAAAAACAAAACATTCTTTCTATTAAGCATTCTTTTAAGAAATACTGTTATGTGTAAATGGAAATATCAGTGTTCGTGAAATATTTTCAACGAACACGAATATTATTTGAGTTGAATACGGATCCTAGATAACATCGTAATAATGAAATATATTTAATAATTGTTGATAATTATTTCAATGAATATTGCATGGGAAAAAGATCATTGTTTAATAAATATGATAGACTATTTTATTAAAGTAGAAGATTTTCGTTGTTAAAATTGTAAGCATAGTAAAAATTGTTGGAAGCTCTATTACGTTGTGATTTATAAATTGTCTAAATTCTTTTCAATAAATCAAGTCCAATAATTAATCATGCTTAAACAGCATGTGATTTAATAACGTGATTCTATTTTGATATAAACTTGCACCAAAAACTGTATATTATAATATAATTACTGTTTAACAAAAGCAGATTGTTTAAAATAATCAAATAATTGCAGAAGAGAAGCAATCATGTGCAGTAGAATAAAAATTGTTGCAATTATGTTCTAATTTAAAAGACATGTATTAAATTAATAGTCGAAATTATTTAATAAAATGAAATATTAGTTATCCTTTTTTCTGTTAATTAATCAAGGAACAAAAATTAATCTTTTTTTCTTTAACCTTAGTACCAATAATTAATTATCAAAGATGCTTACAATTAACAACGTTTTAATAAAAGAAAAAGTAATAATAAATGTTGATAATTGATTATACTAAATCGAAATGTTACCAATTCTTTGCGAAATTGTATCTCATTGTCAAACCAATATCCAGTGTGGTGGCGTCTTTTCAATATTAACCAAACATCTGTAACAAATAAGAAATACAAATTCATGTTAATAAAATTTAACTAACAGCAACGAAATTATTATTAACGAACGATCGAGCTTTATAATTTGTGCAAAATATTTGAATAGGTAACCTACGCATACCAATCTATTGTTGGTACGGAAGGATGCCTTCAACACGTCTTAACACCTCGCCGTTCGCGAGAGCAATGGCGCGACGTTCCTGCGAAGATCATTCGGGGCCTCTTGGCATGGAACCGAAGAAGGCCGAAGAAGGCCGAAGAACCGATCTTAAAGTATTACGATTCTCAAAGAAGAACGTTATTAAATTCTCTCGTGAATATGAATTTTCACAGTTTAAAACAATAAATTATGGAAAAAGGTCCCAAAAATATGAGAAAATTCAATAATGTTTACGAAATTATCGATATAGAAGGGAAATAATTAAGATAATACTGTTCACGACAAGAGTAAAAAATTTCATCTTACGTATTTCTGAAGACTATATGGAATCGATGTCAGAAATCACAAATCCGAACTTCCCTTCGGCTGATCCTTCTGTTCTTCTTACTTTTGACACCAAATATACAATTTAATATAATATTTTAATACAATTTATTCTCCGTTATCAGAAACGCGTGCAATCAGAACGAAGCGTCGAAGAGTAGTGACGTAAGGGGGCAGACTTGCGTACATCGCCAACAACGACGATTCTGATTGGTCGAAATAGGAACGCCAATCACCGCCAGTGATAGAAACGAAAAATTGCGAACTTCAATACCTTAATACTAACTATGTTCACATATAAAGTTCCAAAGTAAAAACGAATAATATATTTTTTTTGCCACACCTCTCTTATTTTCATTTTTAGTTACTTATAATTAGTAATAAATAAATGGAAATATTGCTGTAATAATAGTTCCCTATGCACTGATTCTGCTAAGAAATATTTTATAAAATATCATTTTTATATACAATGTATCAACCAATATAATACGAGTAAGCGAAAAACGAATATATCAAGGGACATGCTAATTGAAATCAGAGAATATTATACCCATAACTGTGGATGGGTATTTTAACTTACGAATAGATAACCTCAACTAAGTTGAAACAACTAAATCATTTTTCAAAGTTTAAAACGATAATATATGAAAACAAAGTAAGAAATTGTCGATATAGAGAACAAATAACTAAGATAATATTACGTCCATTTGAATCTGAATTCAGGGCATGAGTAAAACATTTCATCTTACGTATTTCTGAAGACGATGTTGAATTGATGTCAGAAGTGATGAATCTAGACTTCCCTCTCACTGTTTCTTCTGTTTTTGGTACTTTTGATGCCAAGAATACGATTTAATATAATATTTTAATACTATTTAATGTCACTTTGCTACGAACGCGTGCACTCGCGACAAAGCTTCGAAGGGAAGTGACGTATGAATCAGACCTGCGCAGTAGTCCTTATCGACGATTCTCATTAGTCGAACTTGGATGGTAAGTAATTCCTATTGGTGGAAATTTACAATTATGTAGTTCAAGACTTCAATACTATTGTAGCTACCTTACCTTATCTTATTTTAAGCTTTATTATAATGAACTATTAATTTAATAAAGTAATTTGTGATATATGGATAAAGTAGGTTTCATATTTATTCATCAATGGCACACTTTACGTATAGTGTCGCCTCTGGTATTGAAAAGAACTACAAATCGATGGGTTTTTTGCGCTCCCTATCGGAAAAGTAAAAAAACTTATTTATAGCACCTGAGAATAGATGACACCACATGTTCATGGCGATTTTTAAAAAGATAAAGGTTTCAATGAATGTTCAACATCAACTTATATTAAAATAAAGCCTCTTTCGAAAAAGTATCATTCTACACTTTTGATATATTGTTTTATATAAATTCATCCCCTGTACGGTTATACGGCCAACATGCACAAGATCAAAAACACTCTGTAGTTAAAAAAATATAACTAATAAGAAAGACGACTTTTGTTCTCCTGTACTTTTCTGTAATTAATTACAAAAATGTCCTAAGTCCCACTAGACTGTATCCAATTCACGCTTTGTATACAATCTAAACCATAACAAGGCTGTTTTGGCGGTCGATTACGATCTCTTCAGCTCGTACGATTCTCTTCATCCCTGTCCCTAGTACGTCTTGGTCGGTGGTCAGTATAAATGGGTTTGCTGTCCACAGGAGTCCGATAATTTGGCAGCGGAGAGGGTTGTAAGAGGGCTTTGACCAGTTTGTCAGCCACCGATGTACCTAAGAGAGGGTCCTCCGCTCCTCAAGCTCCGCTACGTCGATTTGTCTTCGGCTGCGATGGATAAACTCCCTACGATTTGTCACTGTGACGATTCTCTCATTGAAAATCAATCGATGAACGCCTGCTTTAAATATCCCAGTCCCAACGTTGACGTTAATATATCCTGCTCGTTCGAATTGCCCGAAATTCAAAGTGGAATAAAGCTTCTAAGGATCTTAAAAGAAGGGCTGGATTTTGTCGGTGAATGTTAATGTTAAAGAGATCGGATCGTTTAAGCCGGCAACAATATGGCCGAACGAATAGAAGAGAAGAGAACGGAATGGAGTGAAACGTGCAAGGCTGTCGGGATGGAGTGAGTACGGTCGACAGTAGTTGGTGGGCTATAATAACGTATAAAGTAATTAAGGACATCGGGCGACAGCCAGGAAAAGGGTAGGGCAAGGAGGGTGAAGAGGTGGCGGGGAGAGAGGAAAACGGACAGTTTAGGGAATGCGACATTTACATAGTAATTAAATCGCGGGAGCAAGTGGGACCGTTGGGGAAGATACTGGTGCTCGAGCAATTACAGACGCATTAGATTGCGGTAAGCACTTGTTTATGGCCTTACCCGGCCTCGCTTCACTCTACTCGATTCTGTTCACTCGTTCACCTCGCAGTTACATTATGCTACGCCTTCCCTTTTTTCTTCTTCTACCGATCGTTTTCTACTGTTTCGATTCCAATGGTGAGCTGCCTAATTACCAATTACTAACATTAGATTTACAGTTAGCAGAGAAATTCAAACAACTTGGGATAATTGCTTAGAAACATTGCTTGGAGTTGCTACTGAATTGCAATATAAGGATGATTAAACTGATCAATAGATATATGTATAGAATATAATAAACCTAAACTTAATTACCAATTACTAACATTAGATTTATAATTACCAGAGAAATTCAGATAACTTGGTGTAATTGCTTAGAAATTTGGAGTTGTAACTGAATTGCAATATGAGGATGATCAAACTAATCAAATGATCAAATAGGTATATCTGCAGAATATAGTAAGCTTAATTACCAATTACTGATATTAGATTTACAATTACCACAGGAATTCAGACAACTTGTGGTAATTGCTTAGAAATTTGGAGTTGCTACTGAATTGCAATATGAGGATGATTAAATTGATCAATAGACATATGTACAGAATATAATAAACCTAAACCTAATTACCAATTACTAACATCAGATTTACAATTACCACAGAAATTCAAACGACTTGGGATAATTGCTTAGAAATTTGGAGTTGCTACTGAATTGCAATATGAGGATGATTAAATTGATCAATAGGTATATGTACAGAATATAGTAAACCTACTGCATCTAATGTACCTAGAGTACCTAGTGCACTTGGTACATCTCCAAGTGTACCTAGTGTACCTAATGCACCTGGAATATCTTCTAACGTATGTGCACAGTGTACCTAGTGTACGTAACATGTCGTTTAATATCTGCTAACAATTGTTTACCCGTTTATAAATCAAATGATCCGTGCAATTATCACTAAATCATCATCGTCCCACTTGTTTAATCCCGTTTCAATTTCATTAAGTAATTCTTGGTGCAATAAAGATACATTTTCGAGCAAACAAAACGGTCGATTAACGTTCCGGATGCACTGTACGCTTCATTCGTCCTCCTTCCGTCTCTCAATTAACTAATTGAAACGATTGCTGTAGTTCGTTTCGATCGTAAACAAAACGAGCACGCCCGGGTTCGCGAAGCTCGCATCTATGGAAATGAAATTTTACTTAAAAGCAGTAGCAGCAGCAGCAGCATCGCCGCGAGATGGAAACGGGGCCATATAAGGGTGCGATATTCAATTAGCGAGCGGCGACAACGATGACACATAGTTGTCTTCGTCGGATGTTAAACGAAGCAGAACGGACCCTTGGGGATGGCCAGCTGTTAGCATAACTCGTCGGCAAGTGCTGCGAGCTACATCGCGAACGAATGAGCTTTTTTCTTCATCCGAAAACAATAAATTCTTTTCCTACCGAAATAATCCTTTTAATACGAATCTTGAGACTTAATTGAAATACGAAAAATATTTTATCAAGTGCAGTGGAAAATTTTTGAAAAATTTAATACCTATCCACCCCCTGCATTTTTTCTTTATCCGAAAACAATAAATTTTATTCCTCCCGAAATAATCCTTTTAATACGAATCTTGAGACTTAATTGAAATACGAAAAATTTTTGAAAAATTTAATACCTGTCCATCCCCTGCATTTTTTCTTTATCCGAAAACAATAAATTTTATTCCTCTCGAAATAATCCTTTTAATATGAATCTTGAGACTTAATTGAAATACGAAAAATACTTTATCAAGTGCAGGGGAAAATTTTGGAAAAATTGAACACCCCTGCGTTGCAGAAAATTTGAATTTCGTGAACTAACGTTTCGGTGAAGCTGTTTGAAATTTGTCCGAGCCAGTTCTCGTCTCACAGTGAGTTTCCTTTTCAAATAAATATTTCCATCTATTTGTACAAGGGGGAGGGAAGAAGGGATGTACACGATCAAAGGAAGGGAGACAAGCTTATTGTTAGTCTATTTTGTACCCCTGCTGCTCGCTGCCACTGGGATACGTTTCAACCAACAGCCGAATTGGAGTCAATAAACGAAGGTATGATAGTCGTTACAATAACAAAAGCATCGAAACTTACATTGTCAACTATGTATGTACGTTCAAAGACGTGAAACGTGTAATTCGATTTTAATCACGTTTCACCGAGAGGATCGTTTTACGGTTGTACATTAATTTTCGTTGCCTTTGAATCGCTCGTTCTTTTTCTCTATTCATCTTAATGCGAATAAAAATGCGCTAAAAAAAAATAGAGGAAGAGAGTACCAGGCAATATTTCATTTCGTGTATTAGCAAAAGAAGAGGATTTATCATAGGAAGGTAGACACCTCCAGCGTAACTAGGAAGCTAAATTTCATGTACATCATTTCAACAACGGTAATGGTATTTATTATATGAAACAGGTGTACACTCAAGATTACTAGATTCAAATTAACCCTCTATTGCATTCCGTTCCCAATCGGGAACTTAAATTTCAAATGTCCTATAGTAAATTAAATAGACAATACTGAAGACTGAGTTGGTTCCAATTGGGAACATTGCGCAATTTTCTAATAAAATTTTATTATTTGTATATTTTTCACCTCGTCATAAAAATTCATTTCTACTCCTACTCTCTAAATCAAAAACAAAACACCAGGAATAAAACTACTCAACCCTGAACAATCAAACCTTTGAACAATCAAAGCTCTGCGAAAAGATATTCGTCCTTAAAAAGACAGCAAGGTACTTCTCTGCGGTCTGACCCAAAAAAAAGGAGTATCCAGCTCATGAAAGCGGGGGTGAAAAAGGGTACAATCGAATCGTGGTGTTAAAAAGAGGGTACCAAAAGAGCAACTAAAATTGAATAAAGACAAGCAGAGGAGAGAACAGTGTGTTGCAGTAAGGGATAGAAGAAGAGGAGGGGATTTCTCTGTGGCAGGCTCGAATGACTTTGCAGGCAACAATCGAGGGAGAAAGGTAGACGCATAATGGTCGGAGATCAAGAACCATAATAGACCGTAGGGTATACGCTACAGGGTACCAACTGACTGACTGACTGACTGACTTATTTGTATTATGGTATTATAGAAGGCAACCCTATATCCGGGGCCCGTGAATCCGGTGCCCCCCTCGGTCCCCCCAGTTCGACGCCTAGAATTCAGCCGACACGTCGAAGGGACGACGCCCATCCAGTTGACCTGCACCGCCTAATTTGACGCTTTAACCTATTGTCGGTGCACGAAGGGCCCTTTCAATCGAGGAGAGACGTGAAAAGCGCGTGGGTCGTTTGTCCTGTCCCGAAAAATGCGGACAGGATGCGGAGCTGGTGGCGGAAAATATCGTAACAATCGTCCGTGCTCGTTTCCTCGAAACGTTCGTTCGGAAGATCGAAATTATTCGACGAGATACGAAGACCGAGTGTTTGGTAATTTGTCCATCTTTCAATGGAACGGGATGGAGGGGCGATTTCAGAGAAGTCGATGCGGTTTTCAACCCCTTCGGTGGTTTATTCGAAACTGTAACCCTATCAATTAGGATATTTTCAGAAAATAATTTTAATTAGTATAATAAATTTTTTTGCTAAATTGCTGTGAAGTTGGTTTAGAAATAATAGATTATTTAGTTTGGAAAGATTTCATTGTAAGAAAATTATTATTTGTATTCAATCTGAAAATATATTATTTTTTATAAAGAAATCAATCACTGTAATTAAAAAAAAAAAATAGAATGTTACTTGGTTCCGTTTAGAGTCTACGTTTAGACCCATTACCGTCTAGTTCAGAAATATTGCTAAATACAATCTGAATTTCTGTCTTCCCGTGAAACGTCAGCGAGGATTTTATAACGCGTAATAAAAGAATAAATCGCAGCTTATCGTTTCCATTTAAATGCGAAACAGAAAATCTATGTTATCTGCAATGCGTATTATCTCTAATAAACCGATACGCTCTACGTAAATATCCTCGCAAATTGTATTCGCGCCGGGGTAAACGCTTTTCATGATCTCTGTTATTGCTCTCGATAGCGATACCTGTATCATCTATAATCAAGGAATCACCTTTATAATTATATTTTAATCAATTCCTGATGACGAATGAAAGATATCATTTCCAATTGTAAATATTAACACGTTGATACCATTTTCCCAGAGTTCTATTTTTTTATCTCCATTATCCAGAATTTTTAATTAGCTAAGTCTAAGAATTTTTAATTCTAGTAGAAATTTAAAATTTTAGAAAATGGGTCCAGTTCTCATTTTGCAATAGGGTCATCCCGACCCTTACCCAGTTACGCCACTGCAAAATCAACCCGGGACCATGTCCATGGAACCGCTGGAAAAACGTATTTGGAAAGCATGGTACAGCTCCTAATTGTCCTTGAATGAAAAATATCATTCCAATTGTAAATATTAACACGTTGATACTATTTTCCCAAAGTTCTATTTTTTTATCTCCATTATCCAGAATTTTTAATTACCTAAGTCTAAGAATTTTTAATTCTAGTAGAAATTTAAAATTTTAGAAAATGGGTTCAGTTTTCATTTTGCAATGGGGTCATCCCGACCCTTACCCAGTTACGCCACTGCAAAATCAACCCGGGACCATGTCCATGGAACCGCTGGAAAAACGTATTTGGAAAGCATGGTACGGCTCCTAATTGTCCTTGAACGATCCCTCCCTAAAGCGGGTGCAATAAGTAACGCCGGCCTAAAGATGAGGTCCAATGCATCAATGTCATCGCGAACAACATTGTTCCCGGTTACGAGCCGAGGACTTTACCTCTAACGACATATTTATGGCGTCAAGTTGCGGCTTAAATAATAACCAGTCGATGATGGATGGTACGGGCCACGCACGCAGAAAATCGACATCATTATTGTTGTTACGGGGTTTTGTAACATCTAGCCAAGATATTTTCTCGATCGGCAACAATTCTGCCTGGACGTGAGCTACGAGACGCGGCAGATGCGTATAATCTCTCTTGTATTAACGATACCACGATCCTCGCCCTATCGCTTTATCTCGCAAATCAGCCCTGGGAACAAAGTACCACTACACCGATTTACTTTTTTCCTTCCCGACCCAACAAGAAAATAGGGAAATCTGGGAACGTTTTCATTTCGGATTTGGATTTCGAATCGAAATAAGCATTTGAGAACATTTCAAAGTAATTAAAATAATTTTAATTACAGTCAATGACAGAGAATCTTCCTTTTTTAATTGAAGAAGTAAAATTCTAAACAGGTAAAATTTATGAAAAATTGAAGTTTTCTAAAGAAATTTTATTATAATTTGAAAGAACAAAGAAAAAAAGCGATGAAGATAATTGAATTTCTTGGGTAATTGAAGAAAGAAAACCATTTGAAGAAATTTTCATTGCAAAGAGATGGAAAATCATCCCCTAAAATACAGGGCTAAGAAATTCAAGAAATCACGAGATATTCGAATTGATTTTCTGTCCGCAGGATGCTTCGTTTATGAAAACGAACGATCTTGAATCAATTTCGATTGAAGGATCGTCCAAACAATTACGCGGGTGGTTTATTAACATTCACGCTAATATAGCAATAAATTAGTGCGAAGTAGCCAGCCAGGTGGATCGATACACGCTTTGTATATCGTTTCGAACCGTTCGCGATAGTATATTATGCAAATATTTAGCTATTAATGTTTTCTTTATGACAGGTCGCAAGTAATTTGTTTCGTAATTAGTATTTAGCGTAAGAGTTATTCGTTTGGTAATTACGCGAACGGGATACTCTTGCTGTCGATGAGAATCCGACAGTTTTGCATACAATTTTCATTAGTCCATCGTGGTGCATTAGAGGTTAATGTGATCGGTTAAATATTGGAATTTACACGTGCTAAACTCGCGACGGAAAAGTGCATTCTCTGCATTTCTGGTCCAACCAAATATAATCACAATATTTCAATCACATTTCAAATCAAATTTACAAATCCAAATACTAATTTTTTTCAAGGGTCTTATTATAATATTTGACAATTTCCAACCCCTGAAAATCACAAATTTTAATTAACCCTTGAACAGTGACGTTTAGGTCAATCGAGATCCATAAGGATATTGGGGCTCTCTCCATGGTCCGCCGTCCGAGGGTTAAACAATTTAATTCCAGCTCTCCCTCTTCATCTATCTTTTATACTTCAATGATTTATTATTCCTTTATAAATAACTTTTGTAAAAATCTTCTATCAATGATTTTTAACATTTCCAATTTTTTATTCATAAATTATTCTTCGAAATCTCCATTCACTTTCACATTTTCAATCCACAAAATTAATCAGTGGAATAAAAATTGAAAGGAACGCAATTTTTAAGTTCACACCATCTTCATATACAAAAATGAATTTTCTTGGAAAGATGAAACTCTGTTGATGTTGTTTCAAGAGAGAAAAAGGAGCCATGTATGGCGCGGAATGAATGTAAAAATAAACGAGATCGGGAACAAAGTAAACAGGGTTGTTCAGGATAGTCTCGAGTGAAATATGCAAATGTCGGTGTGTGTAGTAACACGAGGGATAAAGAGGGTTGCCCGCGTGATTCCGGACAATTCAAATCTTTCGTTGTAGGCGTCGCGAGGGTGGCCCTTCTCGAATACGTGATTTACCATCAAATTTTACGGGAGAACGAAAAAGAAGAGGGTTAAGGAGACTCTTTTCTCGGCATTCATTGAAATGAAGACATCCTTTGAAACATGAAGACGTTTTTAAACCTTTTACCAAAGAAATTTCAAGTCAGATTTAAAAGAATAATTTTCACGTACACTAAAAAAACAATATCTAAAATAAAATAAATTAGGTTCCTGAAGTCTATCACTTAAAAAATATTGAAAATAAGTATTTTTCTTCCCAAAAAATTTCCCCAATATTAATACACAGACGAGAAATCCTTCTCGGAAGGCATCGAGATCAGTGGGATGAATTTGAAAGAAAAAAGAGGAAGCAAGAAAAACAGTGTTCGGTCCGTGAACTTCTTTATTTTACGGATCGGTGACAAATGAATGTCTCTTTTCTCTCGGAGGAACTTCTCTCGTCTATCACAGAACGAAGAAGAAGAAGCTTGACAAATGATAAGCGCATGCAGAGCGAGGTAAAAGCAGATTTTGAGTAGAGTAAACGTCGCCACCGGTCACCAGATATCCCCGGTGTGAATGGATCCGCCGGCATAATGTTCGAACCTGTAGTCGTCTCTCTCTCTGTTCCCTCAACCGAATGATTGTTGGTAGAAAAAAGGACGGAAAGTTAAGCCTGTTTGTCGGGGTCTTCACGAATCGAAGGCAGCTGTGCCTTTGGGCCGCGTAGGCCCCTTTATGGGGGACCCAACAAAGCCGGCTGTCGTATTTGGACAGTATTAGCGTTAAATTTGGTCAATGAAATAGTTTCACTGGTACGTGAAGGGTGTGTAACACCGGGAACGCGGATCCTTCATCAACGATCGACCGTGTTCGACTTTCAGACGTGTCGAGGACATTGGCGTAACTGGCGTTTCTACAGGAGGGTGGTTAAAGTACCTTAATTTACAGTGAAAATATCAATCGTTCAACGATGCTTGATATTTGGTGAAATTTTTATTTTAAACCCTCAGATTCGACAAATAAAAATTGTGATTATTTTCAAAATAATTCAAATATTAGATCGTCCTTTTATTAATTATAATCAAAATGGTTATTTTGATTATTTTTATTATTTCTAATAGAGTGTCCGAGGTAGTTCAGTTACGCCACTGGTTCAGAGAGTCCTTCTAGCTTGTAGTAGTCCTTTCGTTGTCGGTGAACTTCTTTTGCGTCTTTAGCCGGAGAAGAGCATCGTTATTAATCATCCATTCAACTCCCTCTGTTTCCGGCTTAACTCCGATCTCAGAATAGCAGGTAGCGGGTCTCTCGCGACGGTAATTATAATTAGCCTATTATCCAGCCGGTTGGAATTTTCTTTCCTTCTTTTTTCTCGTCTGGCCAGAGTTCTTCTTTGTTGTTCGACAACGAGTTTAAGAGTCGTTGGTCATCTCGAGCCCACGGGCTGGCTTCTGGGTACAGATTTCTAGGGATCATCAGTACGTTTTTCGATGATTTAATGCGACATTCAAAACGGATGATTTATGATCGTCGAAAATTGTTGCGAATGGATTTTTCGAATCGAATTTAAGAGTATTTCTGTTCGTTTACTTAACCCTTTTTCTAGATTACACCGAATAAAATGATTTCCGTATTAGATAGAGTTTCATTAACACGTTGAACGTGTTAACTTACACATGCCTAAATAATTAAAAGAAAACAATAGAAAAATATTATTTTAAGTAATATTGCTATGATACAAATAATGGGAAATGGCAAATAGAGAGCATGAAATTTGGAAATTAATTATATATTAATTAATACGTCCTACAAAAGATGCTCAGTTTCACTATGGCGTTCAACGTGTTAATATTGTCCCAGAATGATCATCGCATTATCGGGGTTCACAGTGGTGTCACCCGTTTCGTTACGCATCGGTACTTCCTTCGGAACGGTCCCATTAAACCCGCCTCTGTGAACGCTGAAATGTCTCAATTCTTTCCTTCTAATTCAATACGAAAACTATATAAAAATCAATGACTTTTTCCATTGAATAATTTATCATTGACTTATCATTATCAAAATATTTACCCTAGAAAATTAATACTTCACTTTCCTTTCATAAAATATTTTTAATAAAGCAATAATAATATTTTAACCAAAGCAAAATCATTTTAATACCAATCTCGTAGACATAATTTTTAATATTTTTTAACCAGTGGGCCCCTTCTTTGGCCTTTTATATTTTTATTAAATTTACCCTAGAAAATTAATACTTCACTTTCTTTTTATGAAAATATTTTTAACAAAGCAATAATAATATTTTTACCAAAGCAAAATCTCAAAGACATCATTTTTAATATTTCTAACCGGTGGGCCCCTTCTTTGGTCTTTTATATTTTTATTAAATTTACCCTAGAAAATTAATACTTCACTTTCTTTTTATGAAAATATTTTTAATAAAGCAATAATAATATTTTAACCAAAGCAAAATCATTTTAATACCAATCTCGAAGACATAATTTTTAATATTTTCTAACTTCTTCTTTTTTTCTAATCTCTTCATTTCACGAATTTCAATAAGCATTTGACGACCAATCATCCCCTCAGCTCCGAAGCGGAACCTGAACGCGCATACGATTATACGATTTAAATACGACGAACGTATAGTAAGCGTGACACAAAGAGGAGAGGAGAGAATGAAAAAGAGAAAAGAACGTAGTGAAAATTAGAGAGGGATAGGGAACGAGTGGCTAACTGTATGGTTATCCCATCATCTGCTGTGGAACACGATGACACGGATCACCGGCGGGCAAAAGGATCTCCGCTGCATGGCTAATATAATGCAATCATCGGCGTGTAATGATCGGGTGACAATGGCCGCCGGTCGGATTCCCCTGTAAACTGATTTCAGCCACGACACTTTCGTTTGCTCCTTTTTTTTTTTCCGTCGCGCTTACGACACTCTGCGGCCGTTAATAAAAGCCGATGATCCGTGAAATTAGCGAGCATTTATCACCGTGCCGAACCACCCCATAAGCTGGCTCAATTATCGCTTTATGTCCCGTAAAACGAAACGCTACCGAGAGGAACGGTAGGTTAACGAAAATTTTCGAAACTTCTTCCTTCGGCTGATTGAATTTTTATTCTAATGAAACATTATTCGTTGCGATTAATTTTATCTGCGATTAAATAATTTTATTCGTCATTCAGAGAACTTCTATTCACCCCAGAAACGATGCTTTAAACGTCTTTCGTTTGTTCACGCTTGAACGGAGGAACATCGGCTAAACGGATGTCATCGAAATAGTCAGGTCTCCCTATTTTCCTGCAATTGGTAGCTCGACTAACGTTCCTGAAATGGCATCGAGGGCCGCGTGAAAAATTAGCACCGAAAATGCTGAGCAGGGAATAAAGCGAGTCCCGAAGACAGGGAATACATAACTATAACAGATGCGTCCACCGGCAGTGGAATATTCAGAGGGAATATATGGAGAAATTTATATTCGACCCGCGATTACGAGTCTCATGATCACGTCATAGGCGTTGGAAAGTTTTTCTTTTATAGTTGTAACTTGGAGGACGCCCCCGATTCCACGACTTCGAAACAAATATATTTTCGGAAAGGTATAAGGGGGTGACGATGTACCTCGTATGGGGTTAGTTGGGAAAAGGGAGATCCTTTGGTGAATCAAGGGACAACCTTTACTATCGTCGTTTTTAAGCCTCCACCGAGACTGATTTATCGTCTACCTTGTTGTTTAACCGGAAGGGTTGTTCTTGTAGCAAGGTTTATTATTATTCATGCGATTGCGACTGCGTTTTGAATACAACCTAGTAGATAATTCCTTTGAAAATTAAATCAGATATAATTATTCTAATATTTAAACATTTTTAAATTAAGAAATTTCAAGCAATACCACCAAGTAAATAAAAATCTCTACTGAGAAATTCATGATGTTCTTGTAACAAGGTTTATTATTATTCATGAGATTATGCTTTGAATCCTAGTAGCTAATTCTTTTGAAAACTAAATTATTTCATTGTCTAAATTTTATTAAATTAAGAAATTTCAAGACTTTTACTCCAAGCAATACTACTTCTATTAAATCCAAAAGAATAATACCAAGAAAATAAAAATCTCCACTAAAAAATTCATGATATTCTTGTAAGAAGCTTTGAATCCTGGTGGCTGATTTCTTTGAAAACTAAACTAAGTATCATAATTATTCTAATGTCTACTAAATTAAGAAATTTTAAAATTTCAACTCCAAGCAATACTACCCCTATTAAATCCAAAAGAATACCAAATAAATAAAAATCTGTACTGAAAAAAGCTTTGAATGCCAGTAGCTAATTCCTTTGAAAACTAAACCAAATATCATAATTATTCAAATGTCGAAACTTGTTTAAATAAAGAAATTTTAAAATTTCAACTCGAAGAAATACTACCCCTATTAAATCCAAAAGAATAATACCAAATAAATAAATATCTCTACCAAAAAATACACGATGGAGATCTGTTAACGTTCAATTGACAATTGAATTTGCTAATTCGGAATTCGTTAAGCGTTTCAATTGCCCTGGAAGACCTAATACCAGCAGTCCATTAATCGCGCCGACGAGCTGGAGAGCTTTATTGCCGACTGATCAACGCGACGATGTAATTTGCACGATTTTATTGGACGGTCCAGCCTCGCGGGTAATAATTTCACTGTAAACAGGAAGGCTCGGTGCCAATGGGGAGTATACAGAATAGAACAGAGGTGTTAGGCCCCACACGGGTAATCGTAGGAAAGGAGATAAAACCGAACGCTGGGACTAGTCCTTAACGAGAAATTTATGCTTCACGTTTGCCACCTCGTACGAACGATTACGACGGCAGAAACGTGATTTTTTTCGAATTACAAAGGACACGGAACGGATGTTAGGTTACATACGTGCGTGAGTGAACAACGATCCGGCAAATGGATTTTAAATTGCGGCTCGGAGCTTGGAATGAACTGTTTAAGGGATGAGAAAGTTCTGCGAAGCCGTTCGCGCTATTCATTGCTCGTTCGACGATGGAAATTTTGATGATTTCGTGAACAGATGGCGTCCGTTGAACAGAGACGATTATTTGATTAATAATTTATTAATCTCTTAGTCTTGCTTCTATAATTATTCTATGTTTCATTAAAAATTTTGCAAGCGAATAGCTTTTGAATTTTCATATTGAAATTTGCTATTTTCTATGAAATAAAAAAACTAGAAGAAGATTTCTTTTAAAAACACTACGCTTCCCGACGGCTACCACCTTTTCTGATATTTGAAAATTATTTTCTTTCTAAACAAATAATAATTTCACCTGTGTACAAAAACACTTAAATCCATCCCTAACTGACACGTGTATTGAAAAAAATAATAAATCAATGTTATTACGATGACGAGTTGATACCCCAAGTGTATCGAGCGTCGTATAATAAAACTTGTCTTATTTAAACAGAGGATCAACAGATTATTTTCCGTAATTCAAACGTCGCTATCGAGGAGCATCGTAAAACCTGCCATATGCCGCGTCCTCACGAAGCATCAAGTCGCGCTTTTATCGCCTATCATTGTCTCTATATTATTATATCGTGCTGTACCGCGGCCGTTTAATACGGATTATTACGATAACCGTTCGCTAAATAGATTCTCATCGATTTCGATTGAAATTTTCCATTCGAATCCTGGCTACACAACATTTTCGATAACGC
This sequence comes from Osmia lignaria lignaria, assembly GCF_051020975.1. Lineage (NCBI taxonomy): Eukaryota > Metazoa > Arthropoda > Insecta > Hymenoptera > Megachilidae > Osmia > Osmia lignaria. The sequence continues at coordinate 6,525,988 of NC_135036.1, forward strand.
GTTTAACATTCGAACGAATATTAATTATAATTAAAACAAGTAACCTAACAAACGAAAAAAAAAAAAAATCATTAATTAAAAGGTAATAATTGAAAAGCTAATAAAACGAAGAATCTGAAATTTGAAATAATAAAAAGTACAGTTCGTCATAGTTCCCACTGTTTCGGATCCAGCAATAAAGAACGAACCTAAATGCAAACAATGATCCCCGTACTCTTTGTTCATAACAAACTCCAGAAGACTCCATAGAAAGGGGTTGAACCGATCGAAGGGAAAAGAACAGCTTCCTCTCTCATCCCCGATGCATTTAGTCGACGTAAAGTTGGATGAAGGACGACGCGGAAGAAAGAGAAGCTCGAGTAACCGGGCGAACGAGCGGCTAAGAGTGGCATAAATTATTCATCCTGCCGGCGGAAAAGAGCGAAAGGTTTGCCGTGGCGATCATTAGATCGGTGGAACTCGAGCCAGGCCGGTCTGGCAGACGTGGTAAGTTCATCCGACATTAGTTACGTCATCCGCGAAGCAATGGTTTAGCCGGACGAAGTAACCGAATTCTCGTTGACACGTGCATCGCCATACGTAGAACGGCGAGGAACAAGCCAAATGGACCATCGGGAGCAAATAACTCGATTTGCTCCGGGCTACGCGTACTTGACTGGTCGCGAGGATCGCTGTAGAGACTGGGTGGCTGGGAGGTGGGGGAGGGGGGGATTGAAGTAAGAGAGAAAGAGGTAGACCAGAGGGATGGGGTTGGAAGAGTGAAAGGGGGATGAGAGAGCGTACGACAGCCAGGGTGGAAGGAAGCAAGGAAGCAAGGAAGTTATCGAGGCGGTAGTGTCACCATAGTCGTACAGAGGTGCCCAGTTGTCGAGCAAACTAGCGGAGCCAGTCAGCCAAACAGCTCAGCCAGCCAGCCAGCTAGCCAACCAGCCAGCCAGCCAGTAAGCGAACCAGCGAGTTCTTGTTTTATTCAGTCAGGATCATAAATTACGAATTTAAACACACAATGAAAGACGCTTAACAAGAAGCTAACGCGAGATTGAGAGGCCCCGCCCGAAACACCTCTTCTTTCAGAGGAACGAGCAAGCCCGGCCAATCCGAGTACAGAACCGCCCTCCGACGTTCAGCCGACCCACCGTTCCCACGCCAATCCACAGGCTCGTCTGGTAGACGGGCTAGCAGGATCGACCTATCCGGTGCTTGGCGTCGCGCGTACCCGAACCCAAACCCGAACTCGAGCCGAGCTCGTCAAGCCCGACCGAGCGCGACCATGCCGAGAGAGAGTGAATCGCTCGGATAGCGAACAGACTCGTCGTTCCCCGATGCACCCCAGTCGCATACCACTTGGCCAGGCGAGTCACTCGGCAACCCCCCATTAGTTCTCTTAATCGCGTCTATCCTCGTGCTTCTCGATTCACCTTTAAACGACACTATCCTAAATACGTGACACTCTACGTCTCTTCGTTCGACGATCGTTCAAGGGTAACGTGCACTACTACGACTTTTCTTCCAGTCCTGCCGGATCGATCGGTCTGGATTAAGCCTTCCAGGTAGCAGGGAGCCGGGACGAACGCGTCGAACCGTCGCGATGGCACGGTCGAATAGTGATCGAGGTTAACAACGCTGTGACACGGTTTTTATCGTCACCGGTTACCAGAGTGAGTGAGAGGATGCCTCTTGTGTGTCAGTGAGTGTATACCCACAGGATAACCCGACCGCTGACAGCCGGCTGAATCGCGAGCACCTACGCCAACATTTTTCGCTCATTGCCGAACTATGCGTGGTGCGAGATGGTGTGTTCTTTGACCAACAACAACAATAACAACAACAACGGGAAGACTTGCAACGATACCGGTGATCCCTGCACGGACTTGGAGTCGCGATCCAGCCCCGAAGGACAGCCAGGCGAGAACATGTCGTCGCTGAGCGACGCTCACAGACGGAACAGCCATTTGGAAGGCGACAGGAGTTCCTCGGCTGGTTCTTCATTGGGTTCGTGTTCGCCACCGCCGGCATCGAGCCACTCGCCACCGCCGCCCAGGCCGCCCTGGTTGCACGACTTCCACGCGGCCGCGGCGCCCCACGTCCTTCAGTTTCTCAACCTGAGCGCCGCCGGTGGTAGCATGTTGGCTAGTCAACCTCTGGCGGCTCTTCATTCCATGGCGGAGAGAAGTCACCATCAGCAACATCAGCAGCATCAGCAACAACAGCAACAGCAGCAGCAACAGCAGGCCCATCATCAGCAACAACAGCAGTCGGGTCTTCAGTTGCCCAGGATCAGCGTACCGTTGTCCACGATCACCCAGGGTCAGTCGTCGCCTACCGGAAGCGGTAAACACAGTCCAGCTACCTCCATCACGTCCGTCGGGAGCAATCCTCACGGGATCGACACGATACTATCGCGACCGGCGGCCACGCATCCTCAGGCACCGGTATCCGCGGCCCACGCCGCGTTGCAACCGACGCCGCATCCTCAGCACATGACCGCGCCACGGTACAGCATGCACGCGGGATTCACAGCATCATCCGGTTTGTATTCACAGTTTTATTTATTTATAAATAGTCCATGTATTAGGTGTGTAACGGAGTTCAATGAATCTTGCCTGAAAGTTTTGCGGTTCTTTTCACTTGTATTTTGCATCTGTTTATCAGTTATTGTTGGTACATATGTGTACCAGAGTGTCACACATGATTGGCTGTGTACGTGTATAACGGACACGTTTTTTTCAAGTTTTATTTTTGAAATATGGATCCAGAGCGTTTGCAGTTGATAAACTTTATTCGGTTGTCAGAGTATATATTTACTATAGGATTAATCCTTGTTTCTTTTTTTTTTATGTTATACACACCACTCTTTTTCTTTATATTCAGGGATCGTTGGTTAACTTTTATTGAAGTTAAAATTTAGAATTTATTAAGGATTTTATTGAAACTGGTGAGGGAATTTGAGGCAAAATAAGAACAGTATTGTATTGGTAAAAATTAAAGTTAAGGATGAAAGGAAATTAGAGCAAGTTTTAAGAAATTAATATTTCATATTCGTAATAAAATTTTCTAAAAATATGATCGAATCTGTCTCCGTAATTAAATTTATAATTCAGAGAATAAAAATGAATTTTTTTCCCAAATCTGACAATTTTTCAAGTAGCTAATTCAAATTGAAACGTCTAAATTCGTCGAGGAACAGGTATAATAGCAAACTTCCGTCCAATTATTTCGAAAGGAAATTAATTGTTGGGTAAATACGGGGCTGTTCTATGCACAAGTATAATCTGTAACTGTCGGGGGGCTCTATCTTGAACTTGATCCCAGATTACCTGTGCATTTAAAATGATTAAAGCGGCAATTATTTAGGAAGCCGTTCGTGTCGCTTTACTAATGAAACGAAAGTGAATTCCAAACAATTTCCCTTCGCCATTAATCGGGTATTGATTTTAATTATCGCGCATGAACGGAGATACGATTAACAACCCATCACAAATCACAGAAACCTAAACACGATAAAGATAATAATTAATTTCGAAGAAAAATAAAGAAGAAAATCTTTTAATGAAAGGTATGCGGAATGCAATTTATCCGAGTGTTGAGAATCTGTTCGGGGGATCGGTTGATTGAAAAGCGGGAACCCCGAGGGATCGAAATCGATTCCGCATCGCAAACTCGCCTTAACCGAATTAGATAAACGCGTCGAGTCTCGAAGTTAGCGTATTTTGGGTTAACCACCTGACGACGGTGGCCAACTTGCCCCAGGGATCCTGATCCTTGTTCAAGCACACATTGAAACTGTGAAAAGGATCAGCTGTGCCCTCTTCCATTGCCTCCTTATCGAAGACCATAATTAGACTGATTGCTCTACTAAATTCGTTAGAAATTTTCAGCTAATTTTAATATTTTTACCATCATTCATAACTTAATTTTATTATAATTGGATAATTAATACTTTGAGTGTTATGAAAATGACCACTGATTGACGCGCCATAAATTAATTAATTATTTTAATTAATCAATTTGATGGCAAATTGATACTTCAAATTTGAAACTCAATTATTTCTATTCTTAATAATTAAACGAAGGTTCATTTTAAAATAGTAGTCGAATGAAAATTATTTACCGTTTCTCGAGTATAAAATATACCCACAAATTTGATACAAGGTATGTAACAACTTTCATTCGAAGCGGAAGCACCTTAGAGGATACCAGTTCCGACGCTTACGATCATCCAACGCATAAAATCAAGCCCGTTGAAATTGCTCTTCGTTTAGTCGTTTCAACGAGACATTGTGTGAGAACCGAGGGTGTTCGATCTCATCGAACGGCTTACCCGTTTATTATTAATGATACGGTGGCAGAGAGGAACGACTATAAATTTAGAAGCACGGCCATCAAGAGAGAGGCATAGAAATACTAAACACATTTTATGAACGAGGGAGGCACGTGACCAGGGTTCATGAGTTCATGAATTAGGCTGTTGATGGTACTGGCAAGGTCAGATTTTGAGGGTCCTCCAATTAGATTGTTCAATAATATTGAACGCAACAGGGAACCAATATTTTTTCTTAATACACATTATGGTTCAATAATAATTTATTATTTCCTTGCAAAAAATTTATTTTTCACTTTGGAAGTATTCAATTGAATGTTCTATATTTACCTATAGGAAATCAATTACATTTATCTTGATCTTTATCGAATCTATTCTATTATTACCACTATAATAACTTCTCTTATCACTGGTGTTATCACTTTCAATATTTACTCTCATCATTACACCGTCCCCCTCGATACATGTATTATAATAATTAAAATGAATCTAATCTCATTTCTTTAACCCTTCTCGATTGAGACCCAAACTTATAAAACGTGTTCAATCTAAAATTAAATGTATAATTTTCATAGGAACAATGTGAAATTTAAATAATGAAAATAATATGAAATTAAAACTGGGGCTCTCTCCATGGTCCGCCGTTCAAGGATTAAGCTCCAGAATGTCACATTTTTATAAATGAATATATCTATCGGTTTTGATACCCGATAAAAAATGATTTTCTATTGAAATTATCTTTTAATAATTCATGAGCCATCGGTAACCACCGGATCGTTGTAAAAGAATCATGGTTGAGCAACACTGTAGACACTATAAAATTGTTTTCCTTCCAATAAAAGAAGAAATCTTGATGGTGGCACCCGTAAAAGCCACCAAGAGGGTTTCCGAAAGAATCCTTTGCGATTTATATCCGACTGCCGTGCCACTTTTGTCCATGGCGGACGTTCAAATATCTTCAGAAATCGTGGCCATAATTCGCAATAATGGAACCGGCTATAGTTTCGAAAAGAGCCGCGTTCCTCTTGGGAACATTGTTTAAGATCTCTCCTCGTTTCTTACTATCTCACTCTCTCATTATTTTTCGCCTTTCCCACCGTTCCTTACCTTCTCTTCTCGATCTAATTTTCTACACGCGAAAGGTGTCGAAATTAACACTAGAACATTGACACCAGAGGAATCAAAATGACATGTTTTTCAAGCTAATAAGTCATCATATCTCTTATGGTAATTTTGTACAATGTAGATGTACGAAAATATACTTAGTTTTCTAAAAATCTATTTGAACTACACAAAAATAATATGAGAAACTTCAAAAATCACAAGTATACCTACGTTCCATGGGGGTCAAAATGACTCATCTCGGTATATGGAGGTATACTGCATAAAATTTTACAAAAAGAAAAAAAAAAGAAAAGTGTTTTACAGAATTAGTTATTTGCACATTTTAGAAAAAGTACAAAATTTTAGAAAACAAAATGGATTATAAGAAATGCCAAACAAGTCATTTTGACCCCCCTTGGTACATCTAGTGTTATTGAAAATTCCATTAGAAAATATTTTCTATTTTTAACAAATCTGATGAAAATTGAGGCTTCATCACACGAGTGATAATCAACGTATCAGAGGGTTAATGACAGAAGCTAAGAATCGTCGTTCCAGTAAATTGACAGAAAATTTCTTTCACTCCCCCGTAAGTAAGTTGTCGGAGCACCCTGTTCATGGTGCACGCTGTAGAAACGTGTATCCCGCCCCCGAGGTAAAATGGGCGAGCGATGCATGTCGCGCAATACGGAACGCGCAGGTTCGATACGCATCCGTGTGTTCATTCAACCTCCTCTTGCTTCCAACCCTCGTTGCATCTGCTTTCGTGATAATTCACCGTCGCTTCTCCGTCCTCGAAAGGAGTTTAACAACCCTTTACCATATACCAAGAAGGTGAAACAACTAAATAATCGTTAAAAATTTCAGATACCGATATTACGGATTTGCTAGAAAATTTGAATAATTCAAATAACTTATCGAAGGGGTTAATTACTGCAATTATAAGGAAATATAAATTCGAAGAGAACTAGATATCCAACGACATTTCTCAAAATCACCCTCAAAGCCTCGATCCATCCTCCTCTGTCAGCAGGAAAACGCTCGATCTCTTGAAATCGAGATTCTCACCCGCCCCCACCCAACCACCCATCTTACATATAGGGCGAGAACCGTAAAAATCTCTGTTGGAGGTTCAATTAAAGTCGGAGGATCGTGGAGCGATCGTCAGCTTCTTTGCCACTGAACGATGATACCGAATATTTTTGTTGATGAGTATGCAGCCTTTAGTCGTTTATGATCCAATAAATTTTATTTGATTTCAACGTAACCGGACAAAAGGAATAACGATCGAGCGATCGTTTCTGCCTCGAGCACACCGCTCGATGGAACACTAAAACGGGAAATAACGTTTTATACGTGCCGGATACGGGGGTTGCTTTGAGAAAGGATCGTTTCTACTTAAATTACGACTAAATGTACGCGACGATATTCTTGCTGGAAGATTTTATAAACCTTTGAGAATGATGAACCAATATTAGAAGCGAATAAGAACTAATTGCAGACGCTCAGATTTCTTGTACGTTTTCAAATAAAAAATATCATTTTATTCAAATTTAGGGCTCCTTTAGAATTGAATAGGATTAATGTTGACAATAGGGCAGGATGGTTGGTTACTTTTTGCCGGACAGGAAATTCCTGTTTTGATTGGACTGTAGGTGGCCACTAACGTCCAGTTGTGGTTTATCCTGCTAGCTATTCCCTATTCTCTTGATAGATAGGGTAACGTATACAGTTGTTGACTCTTATACAATGATTAACTATTTTCCTGAAAAGGCAGAATATTTTTTTTCGCCTGTTTCTTGAATAAGGAAGAGCCTTTCCTGGGAGCAAGAACGCGGGACCCTTTATCGGTGGTGTATGAACGAGTCCTAAGTAGTATTATATTACCAAAAGGGAGTTGAAAAATTTGTGTAGGATAGAAGAGAGGAAAAAAAATCTTTTCCTAAAAAGGTAAAATATATGTATAATATAATGCGTTTTTTAACTTTCGGACGGCGGACCATGGAGAGAGCTCCAAGAAGGCGGACCGTGGAGAGAGCCCTAATTTTATTTCCTAAACTTAGATTTTACACTATTTCCATACAAATTATTCTTCCACATGTAAAATATAATTATCTTTTATAACCCAAATAGAATTGTAATTTATTATGTAAGAAACGCATTATATTATACTTTCTATTTTTATAGCAGTCAATAACTGTCTACGTTACCCTATAACGAACTATAAATAGTGATACAAATTGCGACACTTTCCTCATTATATTCTCCTACGTGCAATTTAAAATTTTCAGGAGGCATCGAATGTCTCGTTAATGTCTCATTAAATTGAAAATTTACAAATAAAGGAATAAAACGAAGAGGAAAGAATAACTCTATCCGTGTATCTGTGCATACTATGTTCTCTTCACGGTGTGTTTGCTTTTGAATGCAGGTATCGGACAATTCCAACAAAGAACGGAACCACGGCATCCTGCTGTCTATTGGCCGGGTCTTCAGGGATTAGTCAGCGATCCTCTGGCATGGCGAGCAAGACTACACACGCGTAAGTTTCCTCTCGCAAACTTGTTCTAGATTTGTAAAGCGTACTCAAACTTCGCAGTTTCTCCTCCCTGAGACGAATAATTAAGCGAAACTCTCCTAATTCCGAACGAAGAAACCGATGTTCCTCTTCATAGGGAAATAGTTACGGAAATAGAGAGTTAAGGAAACAAAAGAAAAAATGAAACGAGAGCGTTGAAACGAAAACGATTGGATCGAAAACATTGATCCATAGCAATGAGGGGTCCTCGAGATATTTTTCTACCTTCGGGATATTTCGTTACCGACGATATTACACAGATTTGACAGCTGCTAGTGTTTGCTTTTGCTACGAGGAAATCGGTTGACCGAAGCGAAAAAACACGTGTCGCTAAACGCCGCTTCCGAGATCTGAGAAAACACCTTTTTTCTCAGTATTTCGAAACAAATTTTTTCCCAACTTCCTTTCGCTTATACAAACAAAATACAATCAAGCAGAAAATTGTACAATAGGGGAAGAATCTCCAACTAAACCACCTCCTCAATACCCAACACCTTGAAAAAAGGTAACCGCCGATGGTCCATCACGGAAACGTCTTCAAAATCAAATTCCGGAAGCTAAACTCGCCACCAGCCACGGTCCGCTCTGGAAACTCCCACATCCCGTACGAAACTCGGCGCACGACTACCCAGGGCGATTTGTAAAAGCGATTAAGGGCGCCGCGAAAGAAGAACGAAAAAAAGAAAAAAAGAAAAAAAAAATCACAAGCAAAGTGAAAGAACACGTGACGTCGAAGAAGAGAGCAGAACCATCCCCTTTTCCGAGAGCATACATCAGCCCTGTTGTGGCACATGTGCCAACCCAGCACGCACACCAACGTCCGAACGTAACACGCTGTAGAGAAGGGATCGTGGAGCGAGAAGGACGAAGCGTGTAGAGACGAGAAAGGGAAAAGAAGGGCGAGGAAGATGGGATGTAAGTACGCGTGGAAGGGCGTGGACGAGCAAGCGTGTGTTGTTTCAGCGTCGTCGGGTACGAATGTCACTGCGGGACGAATAAGAGGGTAGCATAGCGGTAGTCCGCTGCGGCGGCGTCGGATCCGGAATATCATATTCAATATCAACCCTCGAGAAAGCATCTCCACCCCCGCTCCACGCTCGCGATGCCGCAGCCGGCCCCTGGTTTTCCACACTCACGCGAATAACTCCGGCAATATTTTAACTGTGGCATCGTACGAACGACGGCTTTACCGTGTAGACCCGGTTTCCTGGCTTGCTCCGGCGCCTCTTCCATCGCCATCCCTCGTAACCTGACTTACGACCCCGAATACACCGCTACAGCCTCCTCGATCTATGCTTTATATTCCGACCTGTAACGCCGATAGGCTTCTGCGCGAACCTCGTGAGAGACGTCCTCCAACGATCGCCATGGGACCAAACGTTCCGGACGAAGGAAACAGGTGGACAGAGAGGCTGGTGTTTCGTAATAATTTCGGATTGTTTAACTGAGAAGAGGAAAGGTACTGTAACTTTCGTAGCTGGATACGAATCGTTGATGGAAATGGTTTTTCCTCTTAGCTGGATATTTATGGGCAGCTTTCGACTCCGAGTTTTCTCTCGCTTCGAGAGCCGGTTACCAACGATGAAATAGTGTTTCCGGGTTATTAAGGACTGCTGGATTGAGATTGGAGCGACAGCGTGGGCGTAAATATCGGAGGATTTAAGTTGGATAGGAAAAGAGAATTAAAGAAGTTGAAGATAAAGATGTGGAATGGAATCGAGGGCAATTGAGAAACTCTATCTATACGGAAATAAAGAATATATAGTGATCGAATTATTAGAATCGACGATTTTACATAAAAACAATTCATTCTTAAATGAAAACCTAGTTAAAAGGAGTTTCTGTTATTTTCTTCATGATGCTTGCAAAGTTAAGATACATAGTTGAAGAAAGTGAAGAAATTCTCCGGGCCTCAACCCCATCGAAAATTTGTGGAAATATTTATTATTAGTAATAAATGTCAATTATTTAAACGTTAAAGCAATCAAAATTCCGAAAAGACGTAAATATAATCTTTTAAATGAATTTGTTTATTTTTATAAGTGTTTTTTTTTTGTATATTATCAAGTTATTCAATATAAAAACCTTAAAATTGTGATTATATTTCTACAAAAACACGAAAAATCCATATTTCATACCGTGGCTCTAATAATTTGATCACCCACTGTAGTCTACAGGGGTAGGTAGAATTCCGTAAAAAAAGAATCGGATTGAAATGATTAAAATTTGGTCAGGTAATTAAGAAAAGGACGAGCCGAGTGGACGAGCGGTAGCACGCGGTCAGACCCGTTTACCCGTGGCACATAGGGAAGGGATCCAAAACGAACGAAAAGGGACGAGAAGGGAAGGGAAGAGGCGTAGGGTCGTCACAACAGTATGGGTTGTGGGACTTTAATTTAATAAAGCAATTTGTAACGGAATACGGAACGAGGCAATAATGGCCAGTTGGCGGGGAGGGTTCTAATGAGCTGCTTACCGCACTCCACCCTCTGCTTCGATGGAGGTACACGTTTCACGCGATATCCCCTATTCATCTACTTAGAAACTGCGTAAACTCGTACAACTTCCTCTACGGTAATTCGATAAGTCCCTACCTTTTTTCTTTTTCTTGCCATCGTTTAACCCTCCCATCAGTCTTGGAATTTCACTTCTGTCAATTTTCCCTGAAATTCACCAAATTTTCCAGCTTTCTCCCTTAATCAATTTCTCAGTATTCTCCTTTGATAAATTTCTCAATTTTGTCCTTTGATAAATTTCTAGTATTATTAATAACACATCGCCAATAAACCCTTTAATTATCAAAGTACCATTGTTTCCTATAATTTCATCCCCCTATTGTTCGATATAACGAACGAGCAGCGAGATAGATTAGTAATTTACTAAATTTTCCAACTTTCTCCCTTAATAAATTTCTCAGTTTTCTCCTTTGATAAATTTCTAATTTTATTAATAACACATCGCTAATAAACTCTTTAATTATCAAAGTACCATTGTTTCCTATAATTTCATCCCCCTGTTGTTCAATATAATGAAAGAGTCGCGAAATAGATTAGTAGATAATTTATCAAATTTTCCAGTTTTATCCTTTGATAAATTTCTAATTTTATTAATAACACATCGCTAATAAACCCTTTAATTATCAAAGTACCATTGTTTCGTCTAATTTCATCCCCCTATTGTTCGATATAGCGAACGACGAGCGAGATAGATTAGTAGATAATTTTCCCACAATTTTCTGGACGATTGGTTAAGTTTACGAGCAGAACGGACGAGGGAGATCATGCTAATCGCGCCGGTTTTTCGCGTCACATCGCTCGTGAACATCTTCGCGTCGCGATAATGCCACCCGAAATTTCACCCCTCTCGTCACGTGCCATCCTATTCGACGATAGTATCTATCCTGGGGATCGAACACGGGAATCAACGGCACCAATGGCAAGGATAACAAGGATAACAAAGTCCTCCCTATTTGCGGAACACTAAACTCACGTGGCTGGCACGTGCCGGCAGCCGTCCCGACGCCATCATTGTGGTCTATCGCACAAGTGTTTAACCCTTGAACGACGCGATCCTGTCAAATTAAACGGCGATCTCCCTCTGTCTTTTTCTGCCTACAAAATTTTTCCATTTTCATAAAATTCGAATTCGAATTCTCAAAAATCGAACATTAAACTATTGCGATATTTCTTGAATAATGGTTCAATAAACGTTTGCAACATCGATTTTTAAAATCCATAAAGCGGTGAGAGTTAAAGGAAACACCTCGAAAGGTTTCGATCGACCGATCATCGTGAAATAATTGGATGGTTTTTAATAGATATGTTGTACACAACATTTTCGGCGTGTAACGAGATGTAAATTTATGACGTAATTATCGATAGGGTATGTAAATCGTCGGGAACAAAATACGCCGGCCGATGGCAAGAAGAATGACGCAAAATTGATGAAGATTAATTACTTGGTAAAAGGGATGCGTGGCGTGCTTACGATTTATTGAATAAGTTTAATTCGACTCTGTTAACGAGGAACACTCTCCAATTACAAAATTATCCTTCTGCAAATTTCATTTTTTTTTTTCAATTTATCATTGTAATCTAGTTTACAATTGATATACTAAATATCCTCTGATAGTTTCAATAATCAACCCCGTACCTTCAGATCATTCACGCAGATACAGTTTTATTCGACCAATTTAGCCTTTAACGATTAAACGAGTGTTATTAAGGTGACGAGAGTATCTCTGAAAGATATTGATGTTACAGTGTCGCAACAGCTGGGTTGTCAGCAGACGATGACAGGCTCAGGCGGTGCTGGGGAACACGAGGGTGGTAAGAAGAAACACACAAGGCCAACGTTCAGTGGCCAGCAAATCTTCGCCCTTGAGAAAACGTTCGAGCAAACGAAATACCTTGCGGGCCCTGAACGTGCTAAATTGGCGTACGCCCTCGGCATGTCCGAGTCCCAAGTCAAGGTAAGAGCAAAAAGAAATCTTAATCTCGTCCACAGGGGCCGATCTTCCGACGATTAAGCCCTTCGATTTCGAAACGAGGACGGAAATAGAAAGAAAAATGAAAATAATTATTTCATTCGAACGTTACGTTGGAAGATCGAAATCGATGTAACGAACGTTATATCCACGGTCATTAAAAAGGATGATTTTTCAAGCTTGTAATCCCCGCTTAAACAATTAAGCCGACAAGGAAATATTAAAACGATGGCGAGCGTTAAAAACAGGCAGCTACCCGTTGATTTTACTTTTTATCGCAGCTTCCGTTCGTTCCATCATTCACGGATTAATATCGGAGCCCCGGCGAACGCTTAACTGTTATGAATTTTTATTAACCCATCTACATCTGTTACTCATAATTAGCCGGCTCTCCACTTAAATCATCGTGACGTTTTTATTGAAGATTACCGTAAACTTTATTAAAAACCGTGCCTGCTACGCCACATCCTAGTAATATCGTCATCTAATTTTGAGAATGACTTTTTTTCTCTCTCTTATTTATACCATTACAGTTACAATTATTCTCTCTCCGTTTCTTTCGTTAATCCCGATTTATCCCGATTGATCTTTCATCGATTGCCAAGAATAAAGCATTCGGAATCCTTCTCGTCTCGGTAGGGCTTCAAGGGTTAATACCACCGGAAAAAGGAATAAAATAAAAAAAGCATACAACCCAACGAGATTCAGTAGCTTTCATTACGGATGGGCCAGTTTTCCGCGTGCTCCGTAACAGGAGGGTAGGTAAGCGTGATTTTAAAACGCATTTGTTCAACAGCGGCTTACTCCATCAACGCCGAGAGCAAGCTTCTAACGAGGCAGCTTGTAAAAAGTTCGAAGGATAAAAGAAGGTGACAAAACAGCCCGGAGACGTGTCAAGCTTTGCGGCACCTGCGTCATCCTCGGGCGGCCGCTCTCTTCTCGCCCTGGAGTTCCTCCGTTCCCTCCTCCAACACACCCACCGCGCTCTCCCTACCCTCTCCGATAATATTTCCAGTAGAAACCAGAGGAACGGAGAAGGAAGAACAAGCTACCGTCCGGAGGTGACGACAGCCAACGTCACGGTAGCGTTCCTCTTCTCTCCTCATCTTTTTTTCCCTCTTCTTTTCATCCACATCTCTGTCTATTTCTCTCCATCTTTCCTCCTCCCTCCCTCTTTTTCTCCCTACCCCTATTACCTATCTCTTCCCATATCCTCTCCCACCCCCACGTTCGAACGATCTCTCCCGGAGGCTTCCACCTCCTCCACTTTTACTCCCGCCTCTCGCCGGCTACATCTGTAGAGTACTCTTCTGCTTGCAGCTTCAGCTCAACGGAGAACTCACCGTTCGAAGCCTCCTCTTGGTCCTCGGCTACCGTCCTCCTCCTTCGTTCGCCATCTTCGACCCTCGCAACCAGCTTGCCATTTCGATGCCTCCAACCCCTCCGTATCTCTCTCTCCCACGACGCGTTCCCGTCGCTTCCCTTTTTCTCCCGTTCCTCCTCTTCCTCTCTGTCCGTCCGTCTGTCCCGCGGCATCGATGTAGCGCTGTCATTGGCTCGTTCTACGCCGCCATATTTACATTTTTATTGAAAGCTACAAGTCTGTGTCGGTGAGTGATGGCAAGGGGATGAAGGTAGCGCCCTCTCTCTCTCTCTCTTTCTCTCTCGCTCAGCAGTTCGGCTTTTCAGGGCTGTACAAGGGCGGCGAACGAAAGGGAGGAGGGTGGATAAAGGGAGGAGGGTTAGCATTCAATTACCTCGGATTTCCTCGGCAAGAGGCGATTCACCTCTGCGTATATGCCATCTTCGAGGGTGAGATTGGACCCCGGTATCCGACGGTGGCAGCGCGTTTTCCGAAATATTACGACAATATATACCCGTAGCCGGGATACGACTCGCTGATTCAGAGGCATCGATTCCTCCTCGTCGCTCGTTGTTTAGCCGACGACGATCCTGCGGCCAGATTTGCATTTCATCCTTTCAGATGGAACGTCCCTCCTGCAGCTGCAGGCTCCGAGGTCTTTTATTCCTGGATTTTATTAGGCCTTCGTATTTGCAATATCTTTGTTTATAATTTCTTCGTTGAGATTCCATGTCTTCGTAAAAATAATTTTTATGAATTATCAACCCTTATTCCTTAGGGTTGCGGGCCTCTTATTTTTCTTTGTTTATAATTTCTCCGTTGACTCTACGTCGTCGTAAAAATAATTGTTATGAATTATCAACCCTTATTCCTTAGGGTTGCGAGCCTCTGATTTTTCTTTGTTTATAATTTCTCCGTTGACTCCACGTCTTCGTAAAAATAATTGTTATGAATTATCAACCCTTATTCCTTAGGGTTGCGAACCTCTGATTTTTCTTTGTTTATAATTTCTCCGTTGACTCTACGTCGTCGTAAAAATAACTGTTATGAATTATCAACCCTTATTCCTTAGGGTTACGAACCTCTGATAAAAATGTTTAAAAATATCCTTTGTTAATTTAGAAATTCCTATTGAAAGAGGAATGCAATTTCGTGAATAATTTATTGTTCACCTGTTACTCTTACGAGGGTTGAAAATGCTTAAAGGAAATGAAATCGCTGTATGAATTATTAAAATCGGAAAGTTTGATGAAATTCTATCGATGCTAATCCATATCGTAAGTTTTCTGTTATTCAGCAAAAGATTTTAAAGAATATTTCGCTATCTCAAATGAAGATACTTTTTTTGATATAAAAAGGGGACGAGATTGAACTTTCGTTATTGTGAGAAAAATCAAGGTGTTGTGGCTGGTTTGATACACTACCGGAAAAGCTTCTTCTTCGCGAACTTTGCTCGTTTGCTACCGTGTTATGATCATGTGCCGACTATTACGTTCCTACTTTGTACTTTCCTCAATGTCAAACGGTAGACATCCAGAAATTTACTACACTCTGTTACTGTGTATTAAAAATCATGAAAATTCTGTTGAATGATGAAGAAAAGAAAATAACAACCCCTATACTTAACAAAAAATTAAAATTAAAAATACTATTGCACCCTGAATTTAATTCTTCAAGTGTTATCGATAACAATTACCAAACCCTTATTGAAGTAAATATTAATTTTCTTTAATTTTTAACCCTTGCTCTTTTAGTAGAAAATAAAATAATACAACTCCTATACTTAATAAAAAATTAAAATTAAAAATACTATTGCACCCTGAATTTAATTCTTCAAATATTATCGATAACAATTGTTAAAGGCTTAATGGAATAAAGATTAATTTTTTATTAATTTTTAACTTCGCTTTTTTAATTTCCACGCAGTAAGTCTAACGTGCGTAACACATTATCATCGTGCGTTGAAATCTCTAGGCTAAAAATGATCTCGCCAACGCGACTGAATTTATTATTGATAAATATTATTTGCTCGATACATATATTCACATAAATATTTTGTTTTCAAGCATTATACGATAAGCTTAACCGGTCTGACGTAACGAGATATCAATCATTAACATTATTTACGAAAGGATTTCCGTCCAATCGATATTATGTATTTCAAATGAATGTGAATTTATGAAGTACATTTTGTAATGAAAATTTTCACCGATACATTTGATCTGATTAAATGAAAATTTCATCTTCAGAATTTGTTCAAATAATTATCTTGTAAATTTCTTCTTCTTCGATTAATCTCACATGAAATACAAGATATAAATTGAATTTTATTTAACCTGGGTCAATTGTGACCCAAATTTAATTTAAAGTTAGATGTATAATTTTTAAACCAAAAGAATTCATATATTCGAACAATAATTTTTAAAGGAACGGTGTAAAATTTAGATACCTAATTAAAATAATATGAATTACAAAATTACGTTAAATTCTTTCCATGGTCCGCCACCCGAGGGTTAAAAAGAAAAAGAAAGAATTTATTATTTTTATGTACGCGGTTGTTTGGAAAAACATTAAGCTACATGGGCAAATATTTTGTTCATACAATTCGCAAAGGAGCTTAAACGTTAAACTTCTTATGGACCACTTACGGATCGTCCTGTATACAAAATCGATATCCTACGTTCGTGGTTTTACATCCGAGATTTATCATTTTTTCAGTATCGGAAAAGGATTAGTACGGCATATAGGGATTCGCTAGTTCCGTTCAACGAAGATATATGTGTTCTGTCATTCCACATTTCCAGATTTATCACTTTTTCGTTTCCGAAACGCGTATCCCACCGATATGCGTTCCCGTCTTTCTCTTCTCTTTTTTTTTTTTCAAATCAAACACACGTAGAACTTTTACACAACAACTGATC
Source organism: Osmia lignaria lignaria (assembly GCF_051020975.1). Classification (NCBI taxonomy): domain Eukaryota; kingdom Metazoa; phylum Arthropoda; class Insecta; order Hymenoptera; family Megachilidae; genus Osmia; species Osmia lignaria. Next base: position 6,542,761 of record NC_135036.1, read on the forward strand.
CCATAAAATGTCAATATTAATACATCGTTATGACGTAAAGATTAATTAAACACCATCCTTTGTCTCTATTTTTCCAATCTTCCAAGTAATACCACGATGTACAATAAAAGTTAATTAATCAACACCGTTTAAAAATTACTGAAAATAAAAGAAAATAATTCCTTTCCAATTTTCGTAGAAAAATCAGAACGAAACTAGTATTCTTTTCCTATACAATCAACAAAGAGACACATTTGGTCCGACTCTAATCGAATCCGAAAAATGGCAACGTTCCATTAACCTCATCCTCTCGATCCTCCCTTTATCCATCACCCAAAAAATCCCTCCACCCCGTTTCCATCAGGCTTTCATTTTCAAGAGCACCGTCGCATATCCCGAGAAATATCGCGAATTGGTCTGACGCGACGGCAATCGTCGCAGCAGAGAACTGGACCCTGCTATTAAGACTATTACGCGGATCGTCGTTCAAATTGCCAACGCGATATCCGTCGCATGATTTAGTTATCTCGCTCGACGAAGCGTAGCAACGGCGCAAAGTGCAACGACAGGTCCAGGAAGCGGAAGGGATGAGGGAGAGACAGACGCGTCTGGGGGGTAGTAGCGTAATAGCTGAACTATTCGAATAATTTCCAATACAAATTCTGCATTGTAATACCCGAAATATTGAACTATTATAACGTATAAAGCGTTTAAATTTTAGAATACTCAAATTTCTCTAACATCCTCGAAATTGTGGCAGCGCGGACCTCAAAGAGCGACTCTGATCAGCAGAGAGAAAAGCAATATTCTGCATTGTAATACTCGAAATATTTAACTATTATAACGTATAAAGCGTTAAAATTTTAGAATACACAAATTTCTCTAACATCCTCGGAACCGTGTCAGCGCGGACCTCAAAGAGCGACTCTGATCAGCAGAGAGAAGAGCATCATCCATCCCCCTATTAGAATCTAATACGGCAAAGTGAACGCGTAGAATTTGCGAGTTAAAGACCGTGACACCCCTTGATGTAGGCGTATCAGGCCGTGTATCAGAGTGAAGTGAGAGAGGGTGGTTAGAGGAGAGACCAGGAGCAGTAGCCGAGTAGAGAGATGGGGTAACAAGTTGAAGTGTTCGCGATGGACCGGAACAGAGAGCGAAGGGTGGGGTATGACGAGAGTTCTGTCGACCAATGGTGGAGGGGGGGGATCGCGAAGCGTCAGGGGTAGGTTCGAACGAGTAAAGGTGGGGAGGGGATAGGGATAAATAGCGCGGTAGGGTAGAATGAAGCAGAGGGAAGGAAAGGGCTTAGATGGTGTTTACGCAACGGTGGTGGTAGTAAAGTGGCGGTGGTGGTTCCCCGTGACGGTAGAACGCGGACGATAGGGGGTGTCGGGGAGGGATACGGCGGTAGGCTGCTGCAAGAGGGGTGGAGTTGTTTACGGCGGAGTAATCTGCTCGTCGACGGATACCAATATCGATGACGTCAATTAGTACGAGCGAAAGCCTCCTACCCGGTTTTCCTCCACCATGTATCATCATGGTGGTGTATGTATGTACGGCGCGGCGGCATGGCATGCCGTGATAAATCACGGCAGCAGGCGGCGTTTCCCTTCATTCACCTCCCACAGCTCGTACCCTCGAAATTGGCCCACATGTACTTGACTCCATAATGCCACACCACCTGTCTCTCTTTCTCTCTTCGTTTCGTTACCTTTATTCTTACGTTGGCGAGACTTTATATCGACGTCTAACACCCAATGGTTACTCGTGCCGTTTCTTGCTTCTCTTGTGTATCGGCCCGAAGGATATTATATCCCGGCCAGCCGCGACCTGTCCTTCCTATTACGTTTCATGCCCGGGTGTAATTGCGCGAAACGACGACGATATTTCTTCCGGTTCGACCGCTTCCGTCTCTGCTCGCGCGTTTGCGGCCAATGAACGCGACCCTGCGGTCAGGTGCCACGTGATCGAATGCTTTTCCACCTACTTCGCGCCGGAATGGGCTGACTTTTGAACTTTACTCTTCCGATGGTTGACTTTCGGTGAGATACCATTGTTTGATCGTGATGAGCGATGTTCGGTGGTGTCTGTATTACGTATCGAAGGACCATCCGGAGAGTCGGCGACGCACGGTACTTGGATTCTGAGCTGTGCTCATGGGGGTCCGCAAGGAGGGGCAATCGGGACACTTGCCCCCCATTGGATAGAAAGAGAGTCGGATGTCGAATACAGCATTTATTGTCTCTTTCGTTTCGAACTCCGTCTCTAGAAGTGATATTTTATATCATGCCCTCCACCTAAAAGAAATTTTTCAGATGCCCATGGCTGTGCTATTAAAGACTTCTAGCTTCTATTTTGCTAAACTGGGGTAGTTTTCCCGTTATCCCGAGGAATATTGAGAAAAGTCAATAATTTTTTGGTAAAAAAAGGAAAACGAAGCGTTAGAGAGGAATAGAACAGAGGCTAAAAATCCGACTGATCAAATCGGGCTTCTATGAAGGGGACAAACTAATCCTGCAACACCCTCGAGTGTTTCCTTGATCAAATTTGATGAATGTATCTGTATCACTGTACACACGTATTAATATTCCCCCTTCCCATAATTCATTCAGCCTGCAGAGATCAGTGCGGCGCTTAGGAAACAAAGGAGGACACGCATCGCAGATGTGATCAATAAGATTTGGACGCGTACTACTTCTCGACGAGCAGGGGATTATTTAATTGACTTTCAGCCCTTTTGACAGCGGTAAAAGGCGTTTTGGGTGAATTGAAACACCCCTGTGTCACGCAGTTCCGTTCCATTAACTTTGTTTTAATACCTACACTAGTTGATACATTGAGAAGATTGCTTAACAACTTGGGGAGACGTCGATTGATATTCCTTAACGAAATTACTCGAAACAATTTCTATGAAACATAAGCAAACATCGTCGAATTATTATTACAATCATTCAATTTGGAAAAACAAAAGACCATATATCAGAAACTTAATTTATCGTCAAAACTTCAAGCAATTTTTATTATTATCAACTTGAGACATAAGCAAATGTCTTCAAACTATTACAATCACTCAATTTAAAAAAATAAAAGAACTCTCATTTTATAAGCTTTTTACCCCTTCCTTAATTGATCATATTTCAAATAATTATTTCAAGCAACAGTTTCAAACATAAGCAAATACCTTCAAACGATCAAAATTACTCAATTTAGAAAAATAAAAAAATTCTAATATCATAAACTTTTCACCCCTTCATTAATTCATCGTATTTTAAATAATTATTTCAAGCAACAGGTTCAAACATAAGTAAACGCCTTCAAATGATCAAAATTACTCAATTTGAAAAAATAGAAAAAAATTCTCATATCATAAGGTTTTCACCCCTTCATTAATTCATCGTATTTTAAATAATTATTTCAAGCAACAGGTTCAAACATAAGTAAATGCCTTCAAATGATCAAAATTACTCAATTTGAAAATATAAAAAAAAATTCTCATATCATAAACTTTTCACCCCTTTCTTGATTCATCGTATTTCAAATGATTCTTATAATCAACTGCTTCAAACGCTTTCAAACGATTAAAATCAATAGATCCTCGGTGGGAGCCGATCATAATTCCCTAAATCAATCGGTCCAAAGTAATTTCCCCGTAATATTACAAAGTGCTTGGAGCAGAATGTTTCTTCAAATAATAAGTAATGCGATCCGCGAGAATGGCAGAGGGTAGTTGGCTGTTGGCGATAATGCGCTCCTCTGTATTCCGTTCTCGTACCGCTTCCCCATATCGATATGTTTCCTCACCCTTCCCCGTATACCCTCCGACCAACCATTTGCCCTCACTCGAAGATCAAATGGCTTCACCGATTCGCGTTATCCCCAATATTCTATTTTTATTTCGGAATCAAATTTCGCGACCGGGCCAACCGAATTTTTACGACCACCCTCTCTTTCTATCTAAGAAGAAAAAAAGAAGAAACCCTTTTGGAGTTTCGCTTACTTAAACCTAATAGAATATTTCGTGTCTCCATTTCAACCCTACCTGGTACGAATATCTATAATGATATTCGTTCTTGAAATATCTCTGTCATCTCTGAGATTCACTTACCTTGGCGATATGATAAATTGAAGAAACGTCGCGTTAAAAGAAAGAGAAATGAAAAGACTCACCGTTTGATGACTCGAAGGAATAAAAGTATCCAGGGAGGCGATTTTTGAGCAGGATCCTCTCGACAGCTCCTCCACTTCCTTTTCCGCGTACTCGAATGGCTGGATCGACCTTAAAAATTTATCGACGTGTCAATGAAACGGTACCATTTGAATGATAAGCGGGTTCAATGACGCGGAAAGCGTTCGAGTGAATGTCACACACGACTTTCCACGCATCATTAAGCATCCTGTTCCTCGATCCACGTACACTGAATTTCATTTTTCTTTTCGCTATTCATTTTACACGTCACTTGAATGGCTATAAATTTCAAAAATCAAGCGATACAGTACTTTTGAGTCGCCCTGTATGTTTCAAAATTCTATATTATATTTTTTACTATACTAATTAAATTATAGTATTTCACGCTGTTTTGATTTATGTAAAAATATCAGCCGAGTATAATTTGGAGTCGTTTATCTAAAATTGAAAATTGCAGAGTGTTAAACAGCTTATTTCGCAATAAATCGCGTTCATTTCGCAAACGTTGCAGACTGACAAGGTATGATCAGCAGCTCAGCCAACCACGGTCAACCGCATCCGATATAAATACTCTCATTTGGTAATATATCTCATTAAGGCCTCATTGATCCACCGTCCTGATAAATTCATCCGCCAGTTCAGAATTATACGGGTACAAATCTCTGCTGGTTGGACCGATAAAAAGCTGCCGCAATTTCAAGTTTATCATGCTGGATCAATTTATAGAAAAGTGAATGAAATGGAGTTGAAACATTTGAATTCACCCTGAATTTCGTTAATGATCTACAGATACTCTGAAAATTTTTCAACAATTATTACTCGATAAATAAAATATAGTAACGAAGAAAATTTTCAATTCACCCTCTATATAAAATTATTTCACCAAATGGAAGGAGAATGAAATTCGTTCGAGTGGTTGTTAAAACTTCTTTGCCCTGGCACGGTTAATTTAACCTGCAGTCCAATTTCATAATTAGAAGTTAGCAATCTCCATTAAGACCCTAAATCCCGATCGCGTCTCGGTTTTCCTTTCTCCGGGACGACGTTTCGTTTCCATCGACGGAGGGAATAATAAGAGCTGGCGCAGCAAAGCGGAATAACAGGATACGAAAGCAGGGAGAAAGTAAAAGTTGAGTGCGGATCGGAGACAACATGAAAGTTCAGCTAGAATATGTGACAGGGTGGAAAATTCTACGTGGGGCTAACTTTATCGTCCAAGAGACCTATAAATACCGTTGACAAACTTTTTCGTGCAGATAAAATGGGACTCTCTGTTCCTAATTAGGAACAATTCATTCATAAACACCTGTCTTTAATTAATATCTAATTCCGAAATCCTCTGTCGGAAAATTTTCATTCATTATTCATCTGTATTATGAAAAATAACAATTTTATTTTGTACTAAATATCAATTGCAAATACTCAATGATATTAAAAATAAAAATCTCGAAGAAATCAATTTTTTTGGTGAAGTACTAAAATAACTACCCTCTAAAACTTGAAATTCTCATTAAAAACTATAATAACCACCCTCTAAAGGTTGAAATTTTGATAAAAAGCTACAATAACCACCCTCTAAAAATTGAAATTTTGATAAAAAACTACAATAACCACCCCCTAAAAATCGAAATTTTGATAGAAAACGACAATAACCACCCTCTAAAGGTTGTTACTTTGATTTTTTAAACAAGTAATCCCGATCCCAGCGGTGACCCACCCTCCTACCCTCCGAACTCGAAACTCACCCCGAACGCGTGTCCATGCAAATTGTCTGTTGTTCGATTCGTGTATCAAGATCTGAGTCACGCCTGTAATCTTTCGCATAGTAAATTATCCGCCAATATCAACGAGATTAGATACTGGCTGTTACATTATCTGTTACCAGAGGAGGGGGGAGTTGAAGGAACGGAGAAAGCCTAAAACAGGGATGAACCCGGTTAGAGAAAGAACCAGAGGGTCGGATGGAAAGAGAAAACGAAAAAAAGAGACACTCGAGCCTGGGCTGTAAGGGCTTTGCGCAGTTATAAATGCGGTTTTGTATCTAGCTTTACAGGACAAAGTAATGGGCTTAGATAATCCTGATTTAATAAATCGAACAGTTGCGAGGGACGAGCCCGGACGGAGCGTTTACAACGCGTGCGTGACTAACGCGTTCAAAAACAAGATGAATGACACGCTGGAAGACCTGCTCCTGCATTTACATTTCACCACTATATTTCTTTTTTTTTTTCTCTCCTGCCTGGAAAAATCCCGAAAATACCGATCCAAGTGTGGCCGCATTAACCACCGACAGGGATTTGCCCGAAGGGAGAAGTTTCGTCAGATTTTTAGGGGTAGCTGTTAACAGTATGGACCTTCTGTCAATTTTTAACGATTTCATGACAGAAAAGTGGTATAAAATAATACTTGCAGCATATCGATTGAAAGCTTGAAATTCAACGAAGATGACTACATAAATTTTTCATTAATATTTTTAAAAATACTTATTTTATTAGTGACTGATTCAGGGCCGATTCAGGGACTAAGGAAACTAAGGCCTCCCAAGGTCCAGAACCCAAATAAAACCATTTTGCATCTAAGAATGCAAGAAGAGTCATATTTACTTGAATATTAATCTAAATTAGTTATACAAGCTTTAATGTTAATTTTATAAATTTTATTTGAGGTACTTTTTTATGTTATATATGTGGAGGGACTCTTTTTTCGAAGCTCCCCTCGGACCCCCGAAATCTCAGGGCCGAGCCTGGACTGATTACATTTTTTGGAAATATTTGAACGATTTAACCAGGGTAATGTTAAACGTTCAATTTGAGGGTACACTGCAGAGAGATTTTAATGGCTTATTATCGGTTACTTGCGTCACGTTTTGGCCCCATTACGGTCTATTAAATTAGAGGTAATTCCTGGTTAAACAGTGTACCGCCATAATGTTATCCGAAAATCAATTCTTACGATGTAGTGGGATCATTTTGTCGGGCTTGATTAAAGATGAATCGTTGTCAAAACGGAAACTAAAATACCAATTTTGTGTCACGGGATAATTTATAGAAGCTGGATATTAAGGAGGGTGTTTTTAATAAACTTAATTATGTAATTAAGAGGAACAGACGCAGATGAATTTTATGTCTAGGGGGAGGTCAATAACCTCCCAGGAAACCTTGACCTTTGCCCATGAAAATTGTTCAGACGAACTCGCACTAGATGGCAGGATCGTCAGTTCCTTAAAAAGCAGAAATTTCCCAGGAATATTTGAATAAAAGTTTCCTTTTTAAATTGAATCTCCCCGAAACTATCCTTGGAGAATACACTCCGCGCAATTTAACTTAGAAAAAAAGTACCAAGGGGATTTTTTATTAAATAAATACCAAGCTAAGTTCGACCTCCTCTTTCGGATGAAACAGCAATAAAATCGTCGATGGAATATTTTCTGTTGGGAGAGAACGAAAAATCAAGACTCGATAAAGCAAACTTAATAATACCCCTGCAGTATTTCCGATCACGATATGTTGATCGGCTCATCGATCGAGCGTTTTACCACCGTAGATAAAACGAAGGGGGCACAATAAGAGAGATAAGCGAAAGCTGGAATGGCGAAGGATAAATTTTTATCGCACCCCCTGCCAGCCACTCGTACGATTGAAAATCGTGTATTTCATTTCTCCTCCGGAAAACTCGATTTTCATTCCATGCTAGACGAATCTATTCTATCAATACGATTCCGAACGCTCAGCCTCTGTTTAAGCAACATTAAATAATTTCACGAGCTAGCCTTTGAATTAGGCTTGAAATTAATAATGGACCTCGAGGGCTTTTAGAAGACCTTAACATCAAAGCTCTAATTACTAAGAATAGCGATAATTAATTTTCAAATTTCAAATCTCACGCTTTCTATTTGCCATTTCACATTATTTGTACCAATAATGTTTTTCTATTGTTTTCTTTTAATTATTCAGGGGCGTGTAAATTGCGGAGCCGGTCCACCGATGACCCCCACGGTGTTCAACGTGCTAAATAATTTATCCTGTACCTTGGAACGTATACAAACTAACGAATGTCTCGTTGAACTAAAATCGAAACGAAGACGCGAACAAGTAGCCGCAGGGGAGAAAAGTCGAGCACACCTGAAGGAAAAAAGGAAACAAGGGTGACTTGAGGTGGCCCTGTACATCTATAAAGCTCGAAATACGCAGCAGGAGTCTGTGTCCCCACAACAATGTATTTAATTAACGTAACGGGCGTCGGGGGAGCGAGCGGGACTCTGAGCGTACCGATTGCACCCACAAACCACCCTTCTCTCTATCCATGCCAGCTCCGCGTGACCCCACTAAACTCCACCCCTGGCCACCCCTCTTTTCTCGCCAATCCGCAGGCTTGTTCAATGGCCGCCAAGTCGAGAGCTTAAATTAAAGATATAAGCGTGAGCGCGGGCGCGAGAAGCGGTAAACGAATTAAAAAGTAAACGACCAGCCGTAAAAGTTAATAGCTGTTCCGATGAAAATTAAAACACTCGAGGAATTAAGATAACGGAGAGAAAGGAAGCCAGACAATCTGGGTGAGATTGACTGTTCCTACTCTTCGACCTGGCCGACACGTAAAACGTCAATTTCCTCTTTAAACGAAAGCCTTATTTCTCTTCGTTCCTTCTAGTTTCGTTATATTCATCCTCTAGCCTTTAGCGAATTTCCTCTTGCTTTTTTAACACTCTGCCTATATAATAATTTTCTAATTTAACCCTTGGACGGTGAAAGGCTTATACAATGGCAAATTGAATTTTTCTCTTTAAATTTTACACTCTTCAATTATCTCCATCGAGCAAGGGTTAATATTAAAAATAGTAAACTTTGAAAAGAATTAGCGGGTCCAAAAATATTCAGAGTTGAATTATTCTATGTATAATGTAGTATCTTATAGTGTGCTATTTCTTCTTGGACCACTGTGTATTATTAACCCTTTGCGGTCGAATGTCGCCATACAGCGGCATCACATTTCTATTCGCTAGGTCGATTGTGGCCGCAAAGGCGGCAAAAAATAATACCGTCACTGGGTATATTTTCCTATTTGCCAATACTAACGCTTTGGCTACATTTAATGCTTAAGTATATAATATCACATTATACAAAAAAATATATTCGACCCAGTGAGAAGTACACTTGAAAAAGTCCTCGACCTCAAAGGGTTAAAGTCCTTCCAATTACAGGATATTTAATTATTATGAAAGGACCTACCGATGGACTCCAACCGGATTAAGCATTCTGCCTGGAGAAACAGTTCCAATGAAGCGATCGCTCTGTTTGCAGGTCTGGTTCCAGAACAGGAGGACAAAATGGCGGAAAAAGCACGCGGCCGAAATGGCGACGGCGAAAAGGCGACAAGAAGAGGTCGAGGGCGTCGTTGCGGAGGGTGAGGATGGTTGCAGCGATACGGAAACCGATGGAAACAGCGAGACTGCAGCGAAGAGACTCAGAAGAGAGCTGGAACAACAATACAGGCATTAAATAATTGAAATAAAAAAGACATTCATGGAGTAGATTCCTCTTTTAAGCAGAGGGCAAGATGGATTCTAGCGACCAGAATATAGATTAATAAATTTGGAAATTTAGTCTTTCTAATTTGTTACATGAATTTTGTGATGTTTCAGTGGAAATGTGATCAGCCCTTGGACGGCGATGATTTACATTTAATTTCCATTTTCTAAATTCTGAAGTTGAAAGATTTGAGTTAAGTTTACTCGAAGCATCGTTTTCTAGGTCTGAATCGTGACTGACCCTTAACACTCAAAGGGTTAAGGAGACTCTGCATTTTGAATATTTGTTGCTATCGATTTTCTGTCGTTTATAGAAATCTATCGTCATTTGTATATATTTGTACTAAGATACTCGTATACGCATCACGAGCAAAACGATCGTGCCATCTGTCTCGACGTACGTTAACAAAGTCACACGAGAAATTATTGTTAAGTAAAGAAAGCGACGAACAAATTATTTACGGGTGAAATTATTTGCAGGATTCTTTATGAATCTCTATAAAGAATTAAAAGTTTTGTGTAAATTTCAAGCATTTCTTGTTTGGAATGATTTTAAGGCAAGAAATGAATTCTGCAATTAGCAAAATTAATTTTTTATTAAGTTAATCAAATTGGTGTCAATTTGTAACGAGAAATATTAACTAGTCTAGTCAAACGTACGTAAAAAGAAATTCAAGAATACTTATTTTAAAACATCCTATTCGTTGCGACTTGCCTTAAAATTAATCAACTACTTTGATCCTGCAAGTAATTAATTAAGGAAAATGAATGCAGATAAGCTCGTATTCAATTAACAACACGTGTATAGTAAATGTATGCTGAATATCGGACAAGCCATTACCACCACTATAAATATAAATATATAAATATAATAACACGCAAACGAGAATGCAAGTAAATTAAGAAGATGGAAATGATTCCCCTTACAAATTGTCTATTTACGTCCCAGTGAGCTAAGCCAATGAAAAAAAAACTATGCGGATCGAAATGAATTTTGTATATTCTGTAGATACGGTAAACGTGAATGTGATATTTAATAAGAGTCTGACATTAATTATACAGGTTGATTCTAAAGCTGGTCACAGGATTCTTAATGTGTAGTGAGCGAAAGAGAATCGTACAGATTAACTGTGATACTGGGTATTAAATTTTTATGAGTTAAATTAATTACGCCACTCTATTCAACCTCAAAGATGGTATAATAATCTGAGGAACGTTGGAATTATGGTAGTGATTCATTATGATTAATTAGAACTCTGAGTTAGAGTAGTGATCCTCTCTGATCCAAAGTTACCCTAACAATCTATTTTCACTTGGTGTATTAATTTACTCTAATCAAAAGTTAGAGTAGTGATCTATGAAAACTCAAAGTTATAGCAATGATCTACTATAATTTTGAGTGATAATCTACTCTGACTCAAGATTAGAGTAGCATTCTACTCAAGTTTTAAATTATATTATAATAACAGTCTACTCTAATTCAGGATTGAAATGGCATTCAAATCTATGGTAATAATGCACTCTAACTTACAATAACAGTTTGCACAAGATTAGAGTTATTGCTATAATTCAGATTCATTACCTTAAGTTTATTCCAAACGCAATACACAGAGGATCTATCTGTGCCTGCTCTAGAATCTTCCAGTGAGTAGATATCACTAGTAACAAACACAAAATGGAAAAAAGGCAAGCAAAATAGGAATGTAGATATAAAATAATGTATAATCACACGAAACATGCGGCTAAGGAGGACACGTAGATTACCAATGAGAGACCGAGAGTCGCGCAAAAGCCACCCCCTGCTGTTCGACTGCGATTCTGTCGCGGCTAATCGGTTTAATCGATGTTTTCTGAATAAAAGACAAAGTGGTATGCGAAAGAATAAAGTGGATGAACCATCGAAACGAAGAGAAATCTAGCGTACCGCACGAGTTAATCGAGCATTCAGCGTTACTGTACAGTATATTTAGATAAATTGCTAAGCGAACGAAGGTAGAGACAATCTGTATAAAGTATTGTATAAATTATACATACGTGTTATCTATCGCTTGTGTATTATATCTCCAATTTAATAAATGGAACACGTATTATGGTAATTATGAAACTATTCTTGTGCTGATTTTTTCATTGATTCATCGATTCTCAAACACGTCTCCCTTTTCCCTGTTTATTCTGACCAAAATCTGTAGAATTGAAATAGAAATTCAAATCATTAGAGATATAAAATCAAAATCTTTCACTAAAAGTATAATTTACAATAAATACTATTTTCTTGTCCATTTATATTATTAATCTTAACGTTAATTAGCCATCGCTTAATTAACTTGTACAACTTAATTTCTTTTTTAATTTATGTTATATATTTTTATGGATCGTTTAACAATCTTTCATGCAGATCGATTGAGAGAGCAGAAGTACGTAGACTAAAGTGAAAATCAGGAGGAGCATCAGGACCATTGATAACGACATGCAAGGGGTCGTAATGAACGGCACGTTGCACGAAAGCCATCAATCATAAGGGAAGGCACTTGAAAGGTGTAATTTTTAACACATCGACTGCCAATAAAACCCGACCAACGTTGATTACAAAGAGGATTTGCACAATTTTCAAACGAGAAAACAAAAACGTAGACAGACAGATGCGATCATTCGCATAATAGAAATAATTCTAAAGTACCAAAATACATTCTACGGTAAAAGAATTAACTAAAAGAGAAAAAAAAACAGATGAATTAATAGATCATCCCCTAGATCAGAAAAATGAAAGACTAGACGATGCTCATCGTTCGAAAGCCTAGTGAACCGGAAGCGATGTTTCGTAGGGACAAGTAGAACGTAATAAACCGTAGAAAAAGTCTTGTTGGCCTGGCGTTTTCGTAACCGGTATCGATTTCAAATATACGTACGCGAAAGAGGGCAATGGGGTGGTGATTAATGTTACGAGAGTTTTCGTGAGTCATAAAGTTAGCATTCGTAGAGAGAGGTGTTAGAGAGAGAGTCCGGGTCTTTTACGCCTCTCCGCCCTCGATCGGTCGGAGAACAGTTGAAAACCTTCGTACCGGGTCCATTGGCAGTGTAAATTTATCGCGGTGTTAAGCCGTTAATATTTGCTCTCGCACGGCTTTAAATCAATGAGAAAATATTCTAATTGGAATATGAAAAAAGTTGGCACACGGTCCGCGCCCGTTGCCGTGTGACAGAGGGTGCTGTTTGCCGATGCCAATAGAGCGGCGAGGGGTGGCACGGAACTACGGTAAGGTGGCCTGTCTGCCACCGTTACAGAATAGAATATAAATTGTCTTAACGAGTTGCCGGGCCAAAGAAAAATGGCAAAAAGTTTTCGACTCGGGACCATTCGCGCTCCGCCGACTCTGCCTGTATTGACCCTATAGATTCCGTCCAAACGTCACGATTCCTCTAACTACAAAGCAAGTTTACTAATTTCCTGAATCGAAGCACGGAGTAACGTTCTGCCAACGCACCCACCCCGACCACCCTCTGTCACGACCCATTAATTCGCCAAGATCCATTAACATCTCGTGGATATCGTATCGTCGCGGCAACGTATGCGTATACGTTGTCGCCTAATTGGCTGGATTTAATTGATTTCGAATTTCCTACGGTATACGTGCTTTGTTCCTCGAGTAATTAGACTGTCTCTGTTTCTTAACAAATGAATTTTATTCAGATTAAGTGAGAGGAAAAAATAAGTTTAATTAGTTATAACTTTTATGTTGTTGAAATTTTCACCGTTCACTATTTTTTCTCACGATTTCAACAAATTGTAATTTTTTAAAACGATGAAAATACATATTTTAATGAATTAATTTTTATAGCTTCTGAAAAAACCTCGAGTTATTTAGTCCAATTTTAACCGAGGTATTCTATTTTGAACAGTGTCTACTTACTTTTGCCTCTCACTGTACACCTTTTAATTATTCGGTTTGAATATATTCTAAAATTAGGATTAAGGGTGTGTTGGATGTACCTTGGGTTTAGGTTGGGAAAGGTTTAGGTCTATTATTTTGATAGATGCTCCTAATGAAGATGAAACTGTCCTCTCGAGTCATCTCCTGTTCTCTTCAAGTTCCAAATTAAATCTACACAAAATTAAGTGGTACAAGTTAATTAAGGGATGGCTATGTTAAAATTAACGTTAAGATTAATGTTACAAATGGGCAAGAAAATATCGGAAAGGGACGAAGGACACTTCGCCAGTCATCGAGATTAACCCCGTGTAATCACGGTGAAACGATCCTGCTCGATCGATTAGCAACGAAGAGTTGGAAATGTCGGAATTAAGGGATGACGATCGGTTACACGAGGATTTTCAAGAACACGGCACGCGGCGCAGATGAAAGCTATCGCCCTATCCGCGCGCGCGATGGGCCTGGACTCGATTTCGAACGAGATCGACCCCGATCGCGATTCCAGCCGGCAATAATTTCTCTTCGGTAACCGGCTGACAGGGAATCCCAGGTTTTACTTCGAATACCGCATTGATTAACTTATCTAATCTAATTTAAATGCGAACCTGCCAGAGGGAAAACCGGCTTTGTCTCGCTTCCACTTTTCACCCGGTGGAGAGAGGAAGAGCAACGGGCCATCGGTTAGACAGCAGGGGATGTAGGCGAACACCCTTGCGGTGTAACCGATGCTACACGGGGTAAGGAAGAAAGAGAGAGAGAGGAGGAGGAACTAGGAACATTAAGCGCGATAGCGAACGCCGCGACGGCCAAGGAACGAGACAAAGAGAAAAATGGGGATCCGAGAGGGTGGATGTTCCGAATCCGAGCGAAGCGGAAAGAAGAGGAAAGGCTCGCGGTGCGAAAAGGGAAGAAGACATTCGGGGTGGCATGGAAGTGGTTGCACGAGATAATGAGAGAAGCGAGGGTGAAACAAAATGAAGCGATCTAGTATGGGCGGGTCGTAGGAGCAGTAATACGAACAGGGTTATACCGTGTTGAGTAAGGCGAGTTAGGGCATACAAACCGCTGTGTAACGTATCAAATCGAGTGCTGAATCCGGGATTAAATCGGCGAGAAGCGAAACAAGGGAACCGGGGGCCGTGAACGACATCCGTGCTGCCGCTACGAAGACGAGGAAATCCACGTAGCTAACGGTTAACGTCTGCGCAAATGAGCTACCAAGTTGTATCGTTTCCTTTCGTTTTATTTGCCATTGAAGACGCGCGGAGATCGTTAAACAACGCTATGTTCCTCCAGGAATTGAATATCTGTAAAACAAAGAAAAAGAATTTTGAGTTAGATAGCACCAGAAATTGTCCTCGAGCATTAAATCATGATACAATTACTATGCTATGGTTATCAGGGCTGGTCCTAAGATTTCAGGGGTTCGAAAAAGAACCCCTTCACATATATGACATAAATAAAAGTAGCTCAAATAAAATTTATAAAATTAACATTAAAGCTTGTATAACTAATTTAAATTTGCATTTACATCGATTAATATTCAAGTAAACATTACTCTTCTTATATTCTTAGACGCAAAATCGTCCCAGAGGGCCCTGGACCTTGGGGGACCCTAGGCCACCTAGTCTGCCTAGGCCCAGGACCGGCCCTGATGGTTATTATACTTCTGTTCACAAATTATTTGAAGCAAATCGTTCGAATAATTTGTGACGATCATATTCCTCCTCTCTCACGGAATAACGCATGATCGACAGTACAATAATAACGGCGATTACGACAATATTGAAGCAACGGCTGACTTTGTTACCGTATATAACTAGGGGATTTTCCCCCTTATCCTCGGACACCCTAACCACCCTTAACTTACTGCATTAGTTTCGCAAATTGAAGAATTCCGGCTATATTTCCATTCTATCTTCAACTGTTCCTTCCCTCCACGTTGTCTTATTGCATGAATACAATATCGGAACATGGATTTTCAATAATCCCCTGCTCAGATCAAAATCTATACATAAATTAAGTCAAATATTACTAATGCTGCTAGTAAACTATAAATTAACATATGTAAAAAGATATTACCTGCTTTTTTATTATAATAATCGTCAAATAACCACGCCATAGCACTTATTGTTCTGTGACTAAATATTCGATACTTTATTCGATACTTCATTCGATATCGAAACTAATCAGTAGAAACAATATGGCGTCGTACTAACCTACGCTGAATACACTTTTTTCACATAATAGTATTTTTTAAACAATGTTTCAGATCGAAAACTATACGATTTGATATTTTTTAACCAAAAATTTTTGGTCTCCTAAAACGAAGTTTGACCGATACTTTATTCGATCTTTCGTATCATACTTCCGGTTGCGACACCTACTCTCGATTTCGATACTTATCGATTGAATAAATGTATCGATAATTTGGGGGCTACGATTATACCTCAGCACCTTGCTTTTATTGAACAATGAAAATACATTTAAATAAATAATTAAATCAAAACTGAAAAAAAAGAAATGTCATAGAGTTACCTCTCCCCTTTCCACCCACTTCTTCTACTTTTCGAACATCGTTTACCGTTCTTCCCTTCCCTATTTATCATCCGACTACTCATCTGCTGACTTGTTATTAAATTAATCCTTCGTTTAGTCAAATTGATGCATTGATATCATAGAGCACTCATAACTCACGGCACCCTTTCCGCCACGATTAGTACACGCGCAGCCGTTTTCACGCGCGACCCCTGATTCAACGAAGTGAGGGGGCTTTACTCTGCAATTCCCTATTTGCACCGATGCAGACTCCACTATTTATTAACATCATTACTTATCATTTCAACCACTCGTGCATCACGATGACGTCACTGAGATAAATGCATCCTAACAGTGGACCCGCGACAAGCTTTGTTTAATGGTTAACCTCGAACACCTCGGCTAATGACTAATGACATTGGCGCGCTTTTCTTTTTGATCAGCGCCACGTTGCGAAAGTATCTCGCAATAGGTTCGAATATCGATTCGTTTCGATCGCGAGAGCTTTGGATCGACCGCGAATATTTGAAATTGTTAAGTTAATAATAAACTTTCGAAAAACAGAAACATTCGGAAGATTTACCATCGAAATGTTTGGTCCCATCAATCATAGAAACGACAGCAAAGCAAATACTAAAATCGATGAGACCGCGTAATTAGTATACGCGATAGAGACGTTGATGGCCGGGGAAGTTTTATTTTCCGTTTCCTCCTCGAAGCGTTTTCAATTTGAATGCCGATTAATCTGGTCGAATAATCTTACCGTATATTTCGAGCGGTCCTCCGATATTCGTTTGAGGGCATTTGTATTTTTTTTTTTTTTTTTTAAACTAAACGTTTCACTTTATCGGCGGCGCACAGCAATTAATAATAACACGCAATCGCGGCCGTATCTTTTATAACCTTTTGGAGTATAAATCGCGAAATTCTGGAATTATCAGGCAGCCGGGAATGAAAGGCTATTTCCGTCGCACGGAATCACGGGCAATATTTTACGTGGGATTGGGGTTGAACGCGGACACATCGACGTTTGATATTTTTATGCAGTGGCGCCACCGCGGAGAGATTTACGAGGCAGATATGCGATCACAAAATGTCCGACACTAAATCAAACATGTTGCATCGGAAAACATCAGAAATTATTATTGGGACTTTTATGGGATCGACGGGAGCGAAAGAAACGTACAATGTAACTCGACGCGCCGTTTCATTGGGAGTATCTTACGGAGGATCTATCAGAGAATAAATCGTGATATATTAAACTCTCTGATTTCTCCATATTTTTTTATAGAGATGCATTTTGAAAAGGAAGGTATTATGACTACTCAGTGAACTGCAACAGTAGTGCGAGCGCCATTATTATAACAATGATATAAATTACTGCCTGCACTCGATTTACATTAAAACATGATGTTTTTTTTCAGCTGAAAATGAAGTTTATTACTGTATGACGTTAACAAATTTGCCTGCTACGTTTAGCGTATTCTGATATAAATTTCATCATGACATTTTTTCCACGGTATAAAAACTATCATAAATCCGTGAATACATCAATTGAACGATCGTCAATCATATTCAATAGGAAATAAAAGAAATAAATTCCGCCACGAACAATACGATACAATCATAAATTTACAATACAAATGACTCCTTGCTAAACAATTATATTTTCCTGTATTACTGAAGAAGAGTCCAGGAATTTAGAATATTTAAATTATAAAAATGATATATTGGAGCATAAATCGAGATGGAAATGGAGCATTATTATGTACGTTTTACGGAGATAAATTTTTATGTTTAAAAAAGTAAGTAACGCGATAAATAATATAAATAATAATGTGTTTATAATAAAGCTAAAATCAATTTTGTCTTTGTCGGTACACCAGTTTTAGTTGCCTGTATCCCAGCAGATAACTAATTCTCTAGATCGTTAATATCACATTCTGCAAAAAAAAGAAAAAAACTATTATACATTATTTGATTGAAATATTAGCAGATACAAGTACCCTATGCTCTACATTTACATATTGTTATTTATCAATCATTTTTACCTAAATGTAATTGATAAATCATTGCAAATAATTTTATAAACATTGTATCAATTTCAAATAAGTAAGCGTGCAACAAAATGCGTTGCATTAGTGCCGTTTTAATGCTACTAATGAAGGAACACAGGTTTTCCTTCCCTCTGAACCCCTCCTTCTTTGGCCCTTACATTCTTTATCCTTAGAAGAAATAAAGGCAGAGTCGTAACAGCGGGATGATTAATATCCGGCTGACAGTTTGTGAAACGGGCAGCCAATAAACGGGATAAAAATACTGGTGAAAAATAGCGCGCTCATTAGGGGTACAGTGACATCTGCGACTGCTGCGCCCGAAAGTCTTTGAGAAACGTAGGAAGGTGCCTGAACGGAGGGAACAAAGAAGACAGGTTTATTAAAGTAATGGCGGATCATTTTAATATTGCAATGAGAGCACATAGTATTCGCTATCTTCAGAACCTAATAACTTTTTATCAAGGTTATTACTTCTGTCTTTGCCTACTTAATTTAAAACTTTTAAGGCAATGAATTAATCTAACTTCAATTTCAATTACTTATTAGTTGTTAAAACTTCTAGCATCGTTACAAATATCAGTATGATATTATTAACTTTAATGTTGCATTTATTGCATTTCAATCTTTGTGTTTTTTAAATATTTACGTCCACTGTATATTTATAAGAAGCCAATGTTTCTAATGTTATACTTGTTGCATTAATTATAAATTATTTAAATTTGTACATAGTTGTATACGTATGTATACCGTGTGCTCTAATTCTTATTCAAATTTCACGCTAAAATGGGGCTTCTCCTCTCGTGACCTCTCTTACTTCTAGGGTTATGTACTAGATGTCGCTAAACATCAGCTTGAAGGCACTTGAAAGCGCAATGTATGTATACCGCAGTTCACCAGAGTCCATAACAGTCCATAACTACGAAAAGACCAGTTTTCGTTCTTCGCGCTTCTCCAGTGCGCATCTTCGCCCTGATTGGCGATACTTCCAAACGAAGTGGAAAGCGATTAGCAGAGAGCTCGCTGCGTTCCCCCACCATCTTCCAACCTGCGCGTCGCAGTTATGGACTCTGGTGAACTGCGGTATATATATGTAGCCGGATTCAAAACAATGCTGTACTAATTAATATACATTAATAATACATGTATAAATAATATAAATTCCACAATAAAACTTCATATCATATTAAGTTATAAAATTTGTATAAAAATGTGTGACGGTGAGTCATTCATATCAGTACATAAATATAACCTATTCTAAATATTTACAGCACCCGTAATTGTAAACTTATTTACTCTTAATATATTCATTTCATTTCATTTTCAGAGGAGGTAATACGTCGGAGATTGCTCATAGATGGAGATGGTACTGGAGATGACCGTAGAATAAATATGCTTTTGAAATCATTTATTAAATGGGCAAATTCCTCGGATGTAGACAATACATTACATGAAAGAATGTTATCACAACTGGCTCAATGTGAATTTGCACAAAGGAAATCTAGATTAGTCTCAAATATGAGTCAAGAAGAACTAAAAAGTTATGAGAAATTGTCCAAGGAAATTGAAGTTCAAATTGAAGAGGCTAAAAAGGATATAGAAAAAACAAAAGCAGAACTACAGGAAGCAAAACGTGTAAGAAAGAACAGAATTGAATATGATGTATTGGCAAAAGTCATAAATGAACAACCGGACAGAGTAGAAACTAATTTGAAACTTACTACACTACGCGAAGAATTAGGCAAGTTAAAGGTAAAGTAGTTTGCATTATTATGATTAAGAAACTGCAGGTTGTTTCTGCAACTCAGAAAAGTAATTTAAATATTTGAATGTACAGGAAAAGTCTGAGCAATTAGAACACAAATTGGAAATGAGAAGGAAACAATTTCATGTCTTAATATCCTCTATACATTCTTTACAAGGAATGTTAGATGAGTGTGATGAAGAAATAATGGATGTGAGTTTAGAAAATTATGAAGATCCAGACACTCCAGTACCAGTTAAAAGTGAAGCATCTTGAAACAAAATTATAAATACATATTTATAAGTTGCTTGAACAAGCTCAAATTTTATAAATGCACTTCGTAATTTTTAAGTTTTTCTTATAAAAGTATATTATCCAAATTTTAATTTTAATTTACTAGTCTTAGGAACATGTCTGATTGTCAAAGACAACCTAACACCTCTTTTTAATAACTGCCCTTCCGAAAATTCTTCTCCGCATATGCTCAAATTTTTCATAGTTAATTTTGAAACAACATCAGTATCTTTCTCTGCAATTGAATGTAAATAATTATGATATAGATCTCCTTGCAGAATAAGCAAACTTCTAGGTTCCAATAGAAAACTAAATTCTAGATTTTGTTCATGTTGCTGCAAAAGAAAATCATTAGTAATTTATGATGCTTAATTATGGCAATTTAACAATTATAACTGCTACAACCTGTGTACTGTCAAGTCGTTTATAAAACTCAAGAAGCGTATGAGATCCACAACTAATGGTTGTTACAATAGGATGGAAAAGTGGACCATCTGAATGTGCCTGATAAACATGAGACATGTTACATTTTGTTCTAATTGCTTCCCAGTATTTTATAATTATATGTGATTAAACATATACCATTATTCCCTGGCCTGGTAAATATTCATTAATCAAGACATGATTAGGTAACTTTCCCTTCTCAAACACATTACAGGATGAAACTTTGTCAACATATTTTGTTAACCACTGAAAATGAAAAACATATTTGTGTTATCTAATATTAATGTTACTTTCTTAAAACAATTCTGTACATTATTGTTAAATACTTACACTTGGTATTTCTTCTGCTATCATACCTTTAGGGTGTGGAATACCACCCCAATTTTGTAACCTTCTATGACTTAATTGTGTCCACTTTGGCAAAGGAGCATTATTGACATATTTGATTATTTCTTCTTCTTCCTCTGATGTAACAAAATTTGGTATATACATGGCCAACTTGGGCACCTATAAGAGATAGAATATAATAGTTTTTCAATATAAAAATTAAACATAACCTTTGATAAAAGTAGTAATGATATCAACAATAAACCTCTGAAATCACATTTTTGGGAAATACACAATTGTATTCTTCCATTTTGAGATAAATGCAATGAAGAAATAACAAAGCTAGTAATAATGCATTCAATCAATGATATATTATGTATAAAATAACAGATATTTCAATACACTGATTTTGTCCATGTTTATTACTGGCATGTATACCTATAAATGTCATACATTTTTAATATTAAAAATTTATGTTAACTTTTGTTTTACTGTTACATATTCGATGTAAGCGCCTATGCCTAATACCATTTCATTTTATGGTAATCATAGGTTTTCAAAGACTTAAATTGATTTTCTCTTATAAACTTTTTGTTGGACAACAATAAATTAGTAATTATATTTTGCATACAGTAGTATTCCGTCATTTTTCATATAACATTAGAGAGTGTTTTCTTATCAAACATGAAAATACAAACAATTCGAATGGGTTAGTGATGTGCTTACATAAAATCAATCATTTTATGGAAGAAAACATCCTTGGCGCAACTACACGAATTACGCAAATATTTAAATACCAAATCACTGAAAAACAATATTAGATGTTTGTAACATCGTATCATTATTTAAATAAATAAAGAACGAAAATGGATGAGAGTAAAGCAATAAATCAAATGGATAACAAGGAATTAGAACTTCTTAAAATTCATCAGGTATATTTTGAAAATTGTACTGTGAAATTATTGCAATTATTGTATTCTACATTACTATAGAATAATTAATATTGTAATTATTTAAAGAGAATGTATATAGTTTCTTATAGATAACAACTTTGAAAATACTGCTGATGCATTAATGATAGAAGCTGCAATAAAGGGCCATAAAAATCTTGATGAAAATTTGGAAATTCAAAATGTGACCTATGCAGCTAATTATGAGAACATGATGTTAAGTTACAAGACAGGAGATTGGAGAACATTTTTCAAAGTAAAAATATCTGTTAACTTAATTATTATTATAATTTCTAAGATATTTCTTGTTTTTAGTTATGGAATTTGTTGGTACCTGATGATGCTAAACAAACAAGAGCTTATAAAATTCTGATGTTGAATCTACATGTATATTTTACAATGTTACCTAAACGTATGTTACTTTCGCATTGTTGTAAAGAGAAAGGTAAAACAATAGAGTATACTCTAAATAATATAGAAATATTCATAATTTATACTTTTTGCTTTGTTTAGATAAAACTAATCCAAGTGATTCTATGATATCCATAAATCAACAAGATTTTGAGCAAGATGAGGTAATTTCAATGATGTTAAATTTGATTTTTAGCAATTACTTCACCTGAGTTATTTTTTATTTATCTGATAAATTTTGATTTAATAATAATTGGAAAAGAAACAGCTGTAACTGATTTAACATTAATAACACACAGCATGTTAAAACTGAAATAGAGAAAAACATGAATGAGAATATGGAGCAATTATGTGTATTTTTAAATACAGAAGGTAAAGAATTAGAAAATGATATTGAACTGCGGCCGTTTTTTGCATTACCCTTTATTGAAGATCCATATGCAGAACCATTTCTATCTAAAATATTTGAACAGAGTTGGATAGATGAATTGAGAGACAATGTACAGCTATTTCTTAATGAATACAAACCAGTAAGTAAAACAAGGTAACTAAAAATGTATATGTAAAATAATTCATAAAAGTTTATGTAATTTTTAAGAATTTTAGCGATGATGGTTTCAACAAATTTTCTTCAAATCAAGAATTTCAATCAGAAGAATTGAAAAAAGATATAGTCGCAGAAAAATTAACTAGAGACAATATACCGATTGTACCAAATGATAGAAACATTCCAATATTTTTAGAAGATGGAGAAACTGGAGAACAATATAGCTTATGCAGTGATACAAATTACAATCAAAAGACAAAGTGAGAAATACTGTCAGTACTGTGTTTCTTAAATTAAATAAACTTTAATGGTGATTATTTTTTTTTACAGAAGTATACAAACTGTATCAATAAACTCATCTGCAGAAGAAATACCTTCATCATATTCTGGCAGAGGCCATAAAAAATTATTGCAGTGTACTCAAGAATTAGCGCTAACACAAACCAATTTATGTACTGTTCGTTCTAATTATGAAAAACTGAAGCTGAGATTTCATAAATTGCATGCTGATTATCATAAATTGATGAGCATTGCAAGAGTATTAACAACTGCTTTAGAAAACTCAGTAAAAGGGCAATCAATTGATTTCCAAGCTATGTTAGAAACTTGTATAAAAATTTTTCCAGATTTGTTTAATCAAAATATACGAGATAGTTCACATGTAAGCAGTAGATTTTCTATATACATATACATATATTTTGAATGATAATGTTATGTTACTTTTCATATATGTATACAGTGTTCCTCAGAAGCACTGTCAGACAAATCCCGTTCTGATATGAATATTGTTAAACATTCTATGTCATACAGTATATCTGTTCCTCCAAAATTACTGGATTTCAAAAAGATTAAATTACACCTAATTAATGGAAGTATTAAAGTCAAATTGTTCCTCTTGCAAGCATTGAGAAGGGTAAGTCAGTACACTCTTATGGATGATCTATAAAATTTTAAAATTAAAATATAAATGGTTTTCAGAAAATAACTTTTGGTCAACCTGGGGAAAGGGATGAGACACTACACGAGTATATAAGTAAAGATTTACTTGGCCTTCACAGTCAAATTGCTAGTTATAAAGGCAAATCGATTTTGCCACACTTATTAACTCCAGAAAACTTTATTATACCGCATCCTTTGCAGCAGTCAGTCACGAGATTATTAAATACTTTAGCATCATTCAGATGTGGACGAGATTATTTGTCATTTGATTCTACTGTTGTTGATATGGTACTAACATAGTTTTATTAATCCTTATATATTTTAATTTAGTTATGTTGCAAGTTTTATTCTAATTCTTTGAAATAAAATAATACAATTAATAGAATGAATATTTTAGGTATATAAATGCCTTAGTAATATCTGTGATAATAATATAGATACAGTGACCTGTAACATGATGATTGCAATGCTGCAGAAATTATCATTACGAAAACAGCAAAGACTGTATATGATTGAAAATGGATTAGTAGAATGGTTAATTCATCATTTGCATGACCAGTGTCGCATTATGGATTCTTACCGACTAGAATATGCTACAGCTCTTTTGATGAACTTATCATTACATCATGTAGCTCAAAAAAGAGCATCTGCAATGGCATCCTTACTTATTTCAACGTTAATTACTTTGCTTTTAATGGATCATGCATCGGTATAATAATTTTCTTCCTGTGTGTTTTATAAATATAACTGTAATAATATAAAGTTTAATTGAAATCCACATTTATATTAGGCATTGCCGTATGTTAATGGGGCATTAAACAACTTTTTGACAAATTATAAAATTAATGAAGAAGCCAAAAAAATGAAATTTTCATCCATGCTAGAACAGTACAGTAAATATAAAACTGGAGAGATAAGGTAAAATAGTTTCTGATGTGTTACACAAAAATTATATTATTTCCCAAAATTAAAAATGACATGTTTAATAGAAAACATTTGGATCACATTTTAAAAATCCATAAAGGTGAAATTACTATTAAAACGGAAGATGAAGAAATGGCAGATAACGATAATGTGAGTAATAATTCATAGCATATTTTGTTCCCTATCAATAGAAAATTGTTATTTCTTCAGGAGGAGTTTGATGTAGTAGAAAGTCAATTAGAAGAAAATGATCCGGTAAAAAGTAACTATGGAGAATTATGTGGAGAAGCATTACTTGCATCGTGTTATACGATTTTACGGAAAGTAATTCAACGAAAAGAAATGAATACCGAAGTATCATCTATCGCCCAAACAGATTATGTTAAAACAGATACGATTAACCACAGTTTACAAACGAGTCAAGTTAAAAATTTATGTTCTGAACATGAAGCAGTATTACAGGAGGATAATTTTCCAAGGTATTACTATGTAGTACTCCTATTGAAATTTATTTCTTCCCAAATCCATTTAAACGCGTTTGCATATATACTTCATATATTGGGAGAATAATAAAATTTTATATTTTTCATATATTTTAACCATCCAATGATACATTATCTTTCAAGAAGAAAACATATGAAAGACAAACATAACATTATGGTCATACAAGATTTCACTGAAAAAACAATCTTATATCCAAAATCACAGTCGCGTGTAACTAAGTTAATTTCTTCCTCGTCTAAGGTATTTAATGAGAAATAACAGGGCGTTATTATGGGAACGTACCATCATTTAAATTACCATTTTTTCAAGGAGCGCATTTCTAAACAGTTTACGAATAAAAACCGGAATCGTTCTAAATCTTCAATTGAAAATTCCGAGGAAATTGACTCAGAAGTTGAAATGAAATTACAAAAACCTCATAAACGAAATAAAGATTCAGAAGACTCGCAATTAAGAATAATAAAAGATCATAAAAATTCTGTAAATGAATTGTTTAATGAAAGTGCTATATATTTGCTCGAAAATCAATGTTCGAAGTTCGTTATTGTTTTACAAAGAATCAAATTTAATATCATTGAGTTAACGCAAAGTCTTTTTCCAGGCAAAACAGTAAAGTGACTGTAACATCTTCTGTGTTCCTAGCAGTTGGAAGTAAAGCTGATTCTTCAGGTGAGAATCATCCATATAGATTTCTATGTTACTTCCATTTCAGCAAAACAGGTATCCGATAATTAATTACTAGTTCGAACGGTTCTAAATCCAGATATCTAAGCACGTTTGACAAGTAAGATATAATTCAAGTACTAGATAGTGAAAGCCTCGTAACTTTCTCCTAAACGTATGTTAGGTCGTGATCTTGGGAAAATTAGATCAAGTAAATGAAAGTGATAAACCCTTGAACGACATTCAATACCGCTATTAATTAATAAAATGTATTATCAGTATCTTTAAAAAATTATTACTTTTTTTCAGTCATGGAGAAGCTGAGCAGTATTGCATCACTGTGAGTCAAGATGTTAATGTTCAATTGCACTTTGTGATTTTGTACATAGTTATGCACTATTGACCATTTTATATTAAAATTTAAATCTTTTTGTACACTGTGAACTTTCAAATAAATTATATATTTTATTTTACTTTCAAGATACATTTATTATTACTTAGAGTTAGACATTCTTTTTACAGGAACAGTAGTAGTGGGAATGAAACTGTAAATCATAATGATACATGGAGACGAGAAACAGAACTTGACACGGAAGAAGCGTTCTTATCTAGGCCAAAACTTCCACGGACCCCACCTTGATTCAAGCCTTGAAGAATGATAAAGAAGACGAATACCTTTTATAAATTTTTTAATAATTTTATTTTAAATAACGCATAACAATCATGTTTTTAATTAAGTTTAAATATCTCATACAATAAATATATACAGAACATAATACGTCATCATCACACTCATCGCACGTAAACCATCAATAATAACCAGAATATATGCTAGGATGTCCAGGTACATAATTACTACTTCGGTACCTTCTTAACAAAGGATTATCACTATAGCTGTTACCACTGAAACTACCATGTAAATTAGACATTGAAGAATAGCCAACAGGAGAGCCATTGGAATAGCTCATATAACTCGGTTTGCTTTTATGAATTCCAATGATTTTATTAATATAAGATGGTCCTGCAACATAAGCTTGGCTACCATAACTGCTTGGTCTGGTTTCTTTGAACGGTACCAGTTTTCCACTGCCTTTACCATAATGGCTGAACAAGTAATCAACATCTTGATCTTTGGAAAGATAATTCAAACCTCCACCAGGAGTATATTCACCCATGTACTTGTTATATTTACTATATTTTCCTGAACCGTAAGGACCAGAGCTTCCTCTCATACCACTGAAGGGGCTGTGCGCAGAGCTTGATACATATACAGGTGATCCCATGGCTCCATGATTTCCTCTTACATAACGTGTGTCAGAGTGGAATGGATATATGTCATTCACGTATTTACTACCTCCGCCCATTCCAAACATACCATCCTTTTGTTGGCTATAGGAATAATCATGACTAGGGCTATTGAAAGAGCTCGAAGGCTCTCTATGGAAGACTTGATCACCATCCATGTATCCTCTCTGTGAAGTGTGACCTCTAAAGGAATCACCAGAGTACTCTTTGAAGGAGGAACCCTCAGAACCTAATTCAGAGTAACCAACTGTACTAGAAGCACCAGGAAGACTATCAGCAAATCTCATGAAGGCAGAAGTCTTTGGCTTGCTGGAGAATTGATTGAAATCCGAACTCGCCTGATCGGTGCCCTGAGTATAACTCTCAAAATTTGAATCACCATTAACGCTGCTGCTGGTGTATGTCTCGTAATTGGACTGAGCTGGATTGCTAACGAGATAGGGGCTGCTAGCAAGATTGTCTCGAGTGCTACCAGAGTACTCTGAGTAGCCAGTATTATGGGAAGTTGGAGAAAACGCGTAAGAGTTGCTTCTTAAACTTTCTTCGAGATTTCCTTGGTTCCTGCTGGTGGTCAATGAGTGTCCATTATTCCCTCCACTGTAAAAGTCTGCAGTTTCTCTGTGACCTTCTTTGCCTGCTATATAGGCCCCATTGATGATGTTGCTATTATATTCGTATCCATTGTTATCCCCGGTAATGGAGTAGCCTACAATGAATTGAATGAAGAACAATGGACATACATTATTTTAACAATGGACCAATAATTATTTTGTTTGATTATAAGATAAAAGAATTATAAAAAATAATTTATTAAAGCAGGGAAGGAAGTATTAGACTTCATAAAAACACACAATTATTTTCTAACAACTTTTACAGAAGAAATGCAATTACTATACGTACTGGTAACTGGAGGTTCCGCTCGTGCTAGTAGGACGCAGCAGAGGATTACCGCGCTCTATAAGTAGAACAGTTTCACCATAAATGAATAATCACGATGCGATGGAAGATAATCTATCCAGTTAAATCACGAAACATTATCACGCTAATTAAGAGTTAACTGAACTGTGACACTACAAAGCGTTAATAATAAGGATTTAATGCTCTGAGAACCGACGTTTCTTCTACAAATACTTGGTAGTAATTAGACCTTGATTTCACTCAAGATTTTTCTCAAGATCCTTTGTGATCCAAATTAAATTCGGTATTTTATTATAATGCTATTAATTTTACTATTTTTCTGAAGAAAAAATTAATGTATTTAATCTTTACTATGTTTTATTGCAGTGAATAGAATGGAAGTGAAAAACACCCTCTTCAATGAAGGATATTTAAACTTATGACAAATGAATGATAAGAATTATCAGAAATGTATGAAATGTGTTTTAAAAAGAGCGAATGTTGATGATTACTCACGAGTGAAATGATTCTCCCCATGATAAGGGTGGGCCGATTTCAATTGGATTATATTTAACGACCCCAATGTCTTCTCAATCAAATTGAAACTACACACATACTGGCACGTGAATCGGCTCCTTACTGTTTTATACTCCTAGGAATCCCTCCTCGCTCACAAAAAGGTAAAAGCGATCTTGATGTGCACATACTGATAGGACATTGGTTGGTACCCGACCATACAGAGCAGGGAGAAAGAGTCAACCTGATTTAACTCTTCACTTTTACGGGGAAAGCAATGGGTCAGTGTGACTGACTATTCAGTGAACTATAAGTAGCATGACCTACCTAGCGTAATTAGACTTTTTAATCCATGTAGAAAAGTATCCCTTTCACGGTACCTTTAAATGGCTGCTTGGAACGTAATACTGGCATTGTTATTACGTGTACAAAGTCTTCCATGTAATCAAAGAAACAGAAGAAAATTGTAATAAATACTAAACAAAGTTTAATTTAAATTTAACTTATATTTTTGGTAATAATAAATGTTACAGTAGCTTTAAAAATACATTGGGTTTCTTGTTACAAAAAGCCATAAAGATTGTAATTTAATGACAATAGTCTCCCTGACTCTAATATGTGTTATTATAAAAACTGTAGCATATATTTTCGCAATTGTATGTTATTTATAAACCATCCGTTTCATACACGAGTGAACTCTCAGTTAAGACTTCTTTTATTTTAATTAGCTCGCTCGAAGGATTCCACTGTACTCAGTACGACGCAGGCTTTCGTAAAAATGCTGTCCCGATTTCTATGCATTACCATTGCCAAGGTTAACATATATTTGTTACGGTGGATGAATAACTTTCCTTTGGCGAGGCTCGAGAGAGGAGGAAGAGCAATGTTACGTTTGCGTCCAGATTCAGAATATAATAATAATCTTGAAGAACGATAAATCGAGTATGTCTGCTCATTATCATACAAAATCACTGTTTATTTCGTATTTTTGTTCATTGAACTTTCACCTTTTTCAGGATTTTCTTGGAGTAAGAATGAAACAAGTATCTTAAGAATTTTTAAGAAATTTAATCAACGCGTTAAACTTGAACCGACTGATTGATGAGTCACAGGCTAATTCATACAAACTGATGGAAAATATGCGTCGCGTTGAATATGTTAATTACAATACTTGAACAATATATGTTCACATGATGTAAGTACATTAGCAACATGAATAAAACATTGCTTTAATAACTAGCGCTCTTAATCCCGTTTAATAGACACGTTTATGGAGTTAAATAATCATTACATAAAGTCATTGTTTCAGGGCCTTTTAACTGTACGGTGCAAGCACGCGATCTTCTCATTTTGATCAAAGGAGTCCTGAGAAACTGCTCGAGGATGGACGTGCTTCTATTTTAAAGCATGGATGTAGAAAATGCCCGGGAATATCTCTATACAGGGATCGAAATTCTTAAACATCGGTACGAGTACCTTGGTCGGTTTACATCCCGCATAAAACGCATGGGTTTCTTGAATACCAATTGCTTTCCTTCGAAAGAAAGTTTCTCGAGGCTCCCTTAAGCACTTCGACGGATCTTTTGGGTAAAATTGAATTCCACTATTATTTAAACAGATTTAATATTTTCCTTTTTCCTTAGGTTTACAAAAGATATCCAAATTGTTCTCTGTAAATTGCATCCATCAATGAAATTGTAGAAGTATAACTTCATAAGTTAATTTATTTCAAAATACAATGATCCAGATGTTATTAGATACATCATATGTGGATAACGAACGTGTAGGGACGATCGCACGCTGTGTTCTGACACGAAAACCGGAATGACACCGCTGCATCCTTGTCATTATCTTCTGCAATGCTTTCTACTTTCCGTGCGCACACGTACTCATTGAAACGTGTGTTGGTAGTGCAGTTGAATCGGCTGAATTCCTATACGTAAATGATAAAGATCTAGGATACTTTTAATAGAACATTATTTATTTTGTTCTATATTAAAATGCGAACCGTGCTTCTCTAATACATCATTAAGTAGTTGTCGAATGGTAAAAGTTGTATGCCCGTAACAATGCAAAGCATTAGTATACCACGAAGAAAGTAAAATGAAAATGGAAAGTGGACGCTATACTAATCCTAAGTAGACGCTTCTTTGATGTTGCATATCAAACATTTTGCATTCTGTGAAGTACGCTAAACATACGTGCGACGTTCTGCATCATTAATAGTTACTTCTCTGCCAATGTCAGTTCATGTTAGAAATTCTAAGCTAACGATAAAAAGGATTAGAAGTATTTTATGTATTAAAGAAATTAGATATTAATAATTCGTATCATTATTCAAATGAATAACTTGAATTTAATTGTTTTTGCTTAATTTTTATTTTACATCTTATTTTCAGTCCGACGATGAATAATAAAGCTTGTGAAAAGAATGCAGCATGTTTGTGTAAAGAAGGGCTAATAAGATACGCTACCAGATGCATTAACATTACACTTTCAAGGCGAGATAGATTTCTGGCGCGAAAGTGGAAAAGGTATGTGGTAATACCAGTTGATGCGATACAAATAACTTCGCTATCCTCTGACCTGCTGACAGATGACTTTTGAAACTGTTTTTAAATGCGGTCGTATTCAACGACGCGGTAAGCGGAGAGAATTGACTAAAATAAAAATTGCGTTTTCTCGTTTACGCAGTTTTAAAATTTGAATCCATGCCAATAATTGTTCTGTGTGCAACGCATGCGTATTATATTCTGGTAGTCCGCCAATTAAAGAAACGTTCGATTCTATGGATTGGAATATTACGTCTGTATGCAAGTTCAATCGTATCAGGATGTGACAATCTACCATACGATGAGATCATGTAGAAAATATAACCACAGTTACAAATTAAGAGATTTAAATCTCGTCGTGGCTTTTCACTCTTTTACAGTTGATTATTATTGTTTCTTGTAAAATACGTATATACCAATAGAACCATCAACCATGTCTTTCAGTAAGTACATTAAATATCAACATATGAGTTCTATCATGTCTATTCTTTGATAACAGTTATAATCAGAATAACCTGATCAATATTCAACTGCATATATAGAAAAGCATATTTCTCTCAATATTATAGAGAAGAATTCAATAGATTGTATTAATAAATTAAATTTAATCGTTGCTGCAATGTTCTCATATTTAGTATGTATGAATAATACTAAATTTCATTAAAATGCAATAATAATTATATTTTAAGTTAGGATCATTACTCCGGACAGTATGGAATATCGTTATTTTCCCATCACAAAGTCCCGTTTTAATTTAAGCGTACAAGCTGCTCATGATGCAAGAATTTCTTTACGTACCCATTTGGGTGGAGATTCTAATGTGTACGAGGTATAGTTTAAAATCTTAAATTATTTGAAATCTTTTTAACTTTGGTATATGAAGTACACATATTTTATTATTATAGATTGTTATTGGAGGATGGGGAAACACAATGTCAGCGATAAAAAGGAATAACGAAGAACCTGATGTTGCAGAGGCTGAAACAAGGAACATATTAAATGCTCAACATATGTGCAATTTCTGGATACAGTAAGAAATTGAAGCAATCTATATAATTTGAAGCAATAATATAATATCAATAAAGGCAATAAATTTATTTATCTGATATAATTAACTAGAAATCATATATTAAAACATATTGCATCACATATTGCAATATGTGTTAGGAAACTATATAATTTGATTTTAATTAATTATATATTAATAATTGAATATTGAACAGGTGGTCGTGCGATGGACTGTTAAATGTTGGCCGTAGAGATGGGGAAGTTTTTCTGTCATACAAAGACAGAAACCCATTTGTCATAAATTACATAGGAATGAGCACAGCATGGGGAGCTACCGGTGAATTCTTAGTAGAAGGTATGTTTTGAAATGTTATCGTGCACGAAACTTCATTTATCTGTCTATCTCTTTCAGAATCAGTTTGTACATCTACAGTTATCAGACAACAGTTGATGGATACATCTCATTTTTGGATAGATTATAACGAATCATATGGTCTTCCACCAAATGCTATAATGGCTTCTGAAGATGGTTTGTACATAGGTCGTGCTCGTCATAGAGACTCGGTTACACCCGGAAGTATTAGGAATAACTTATGCACAATTGCGTGGGGCGGATCAGCCCACGATAAAAAAGAATTTCAAGTATTATGTTGTAAAGATATAAATTGGGTAAAGTCATGGGAAGGTAGCGTTCCATTACATGCACTTCCTGCTGGTGAAAGCGAAGACGGATATGCCCTTTTCATTGGCCGTGTCTTACACGAAGGTGTATATCATATAGGAAAAATACAACCAAACCATCAAGCATGTTATATAGCTGTTAATGGTCAAGAAGAACCGGTCGTAGACTATGAAACTTTGGTTATTTGCGATTATTATATCGCTGAATATATTGGGAGATAGAGCATTCCTCCCAAGAGGAAATATTTATTTTTCATACAAAATGCAAAATATTTTTTTATGTCGCATATCTTTAAACTAATTAGTAAAAATAACGTGTACATTTAAAAAAAGTCATGAATAGTATTATACTGGTATTACAGTTATATCACAGACGAGGTGTAAGACAGGCCAATCATTTTAGAGAAGTTTGTGTTCCATGAGCGCTCCAAAAGCTCGTCTTCACGCTTAAACCGATGATTTTAGAAAACGGCATCGGCCAAAACAATGGTAATTAGTGAGGAAAATCAGCGTTTTAGACGAGATTATGCACGTGATATTATTACTGTGTCGTCAGTATATTTTTGGATTCCGAAATACGAATGTTTTTACAAAAGATTTATTTATAAACCGCTTGTTGACCTTATTTCCAGAATTTCATATACTTTTGTATCCATGCCCGTATCTTACCACTTTTTTCTAGCCGTACTCAACGATATAAGTGTTAATAAATAATACAAATTTTAGACATTTTGTTAATTTAAGTATTATAAAGTTGAAAAACAGACTGACGCTAAGCGAATGACTTTATAAGCTAAATGTGGATCATTGAATTGGGACATTCTCCCATTTAATCTGAAAATAAATAATAATCTTTTGTTATATTAGTTATGATGGCTCTTCTATCACAGTCCGCACTTACAACTGAAAAGACACCATTTTTATTCCCTTTGATTCTATTTTTCTTTAGAAATTAGCACAAAACTTGTTTTAAAAAGACTGCCATAAATATTTTTAAATTCGATCCTAGCGCCATCTATACGAAGGCGGCTGAAACTAGTCGGTAAGTAGTTTCCACCCTTTCCGGATAGATGGCGCGGGTGTTCCCTGTTTCGAAAAAATCGATCGGTAACTCGTTGAGTAGTTTGAGCCGTTTTCGTATAGATGGCGCTAGGATCGAATTTAAAAATATTTAATTCATGGCGGTCTTTTTAAAACACAAATTTGTCAAACAATTATTTTAATAATTTTTCGATCTTATACTGAGTTTGATTGATTTCTAAAGAATAGAAACAAAGGAAGTAAAGATTATGTTTCCAATTGCGCTTTAATTTTGCAATTAAGGCATAAATTCTTCATCAGGTATCAATATAATATAACGAAGCAATTTGCTATGACCGTCAACTTGCATTAGACTGTTGCAGCGCAAAGTGTTTCATATTTTTATATTAGGATAAAGCAAATTTTGCTCGTTCTCGAGCATTCTCGAGGCACAAATTCAGGACCCTTCGAGAACAAAGGCATTATAGAGTTGACCGCTTCGCCATCTGCTTACGTCGTTTCTACGAATGAACTTACCATCCCAAAATTTAGACGAAGTATTCATTCTACAGTTTTCTAGACGGTAGCGCTATTTTGTATTGTTTGACACGCAACAACACGCAAATACACCGCACGTGCGAGTGTTGAGTATTTGTTATACACGAATTAAACAATTCAATCACGGAGCTGAGGGCATCGTCCTTACGTGTGAAACGAAGCTTTCTCAGAAGAAGGTGATCCAAAGATGTTCAATCAAACCGGAGGATTAAGAAGCGGCACTACAACATCATCAAATCCAATGCAAGATTTTGAGGTTGTTTCACCTCCAGACGATTCCGTCTCCAGTCTTGCATTTAGTCCTGCCTCGATTCCACAAAATTTTCTCGTTGCTGGCTCGTGGGATTGCAATGTCCGCTGTTGGGAGGTCGAACAATCTGGAAAAACAGTTCCCAAGTCGATGCAATCTATGGCAGCTCCTGTGCTAGATGTTTGTTGGAGCGATGTAAGTTTATTTACTTTATAGTAAACCTTGCTAAGAATAATTTCATTGAAACAGTATTTCAAATGTATACTTCTGCTTAAAATAGGATGGAACAAAAGTGTTTATGGCATCTTGCGATAAAACAGCAAAGTGCTGGGACTTAGCTTCGAATCAGAGCATTCAAGTTGCACAACACGATGCACCAATTAAAACTTGCCACTGGATCAAAGCAAGCACATATTCATGCCTTATGACAGGTTCCTGGGACAAAACGCTAAGAGTATGTTGCCATTTCTTGTATGTAATATTTCTTTATAATGCAGAGATAATAATGCATAATTAAACTTTGCAGTTTTGGGATTTAAGATGTCCTAAGCCAGCAATGACTATAAATTTAATTGAAAGATGCTATTGTGCAGATGTTGTAAGTACATGTAACAGTCATTTTAAGTCATAACTATTGTCTCAACTATTGTTAACTGCTTTGAATTGTTATAGGACTATCCAATGGCTGTAGTAGGAACTGCAGGACGTGGATTGATAGTTTACCAATTAGAAGGCAGTCCTAGGGAATATAAAACAGTAGAATTAAGTCTGAAATATCAGTATAGATGCGTTGCTATCTTTAGGGATAAGAAAAAGGTTCCTACTGGTTTTGCAATCGGTAGTACGGAGGGTCGTGTGGCAATACATCATTTGAATTTAAGCTCTAAAGAAAATTTCACTTTCAAATGTCATAGGACAAATGGAACTCCCAATGGATATCAAGATATTTATGCGGTTGGTTTAATTAAATCTCGCGATGAATTTTTTAAAGGTCAAATTTCTGTATTCAAAATTTGTTTGAATTTCTTGAATTCTAATGTTTAGGTGAATGATATTGCATTTCACCCTGTTCATGGTACTGTTGCTACTGTTGGAGG
The DNA here is from genome assembly GCF_051020975.1 of Osmia lignaria lignaria. Classification (NCBI taxonomy): domain Eukaryota; kingdom Metazoa; phylum Arthropoda; class Insecta; order Hymenoptera; family Megachilidae; genus Osmia; species Osmia lignaria. Next base: position 6,578,605 of record NC_135036.1, read on the forward strand.
AGATGGCACATTTGGATTTTGGGATAAAGATGCAAGAACTAAACTAAAGTCTTCTGAACCTATGGAACAACCAATTACACGTTGTTGCTTTAATCATAATGGGCAAATATTTGCATATGCAGTATCTTATGATTGGTCAAAAGTATGTTTCTTGTATATGGTTGTTAAGTGCATTATTTTAATATGGAGTTATATTTTATATCATGTAGAGGACCAAAGGGGATTGAAAATTATAAATATTAATAATACTTTTCAAGTTTTAGTTATTTTAATCTCTATACATAATGTCTGAGATGAATGTTCGTTTGAAATAATACTAATTAAATTTAACATCTCTAAGAAAAATGATTAATACTAATACGTTTATATTACAGGGTCATGAATATTATAATCCGGCAAAGAAAAACTCCATATTCCTTAGACCATGTTTTGAAGAACTAAAGCCTAAAGCCTCACCGTAAACCAGAGGAGCACCATCTAATTAACAAGTTTCTGAATTCTGTGATGCGTTTTTAAGATACTAGGTTTTATAATTACAATTACAGGTTATACTGTTCTTATTAATAAATTATAACTTTCCTATATCTTTCAGCTACGTGAGACGTTTTCTGCCATTATACCATTATTAATAAATTGTAAATAGCTTTGATATACAATACAATTGTAGTTTACATTTTCATTATGTATATATTTCACTTTTTCACACAAGCTTATTGTACAAAGTAGTATATACATGCAAGAAAAGTCTTATTTCCTTTTTTTTGTCCGTGTAAAAATGTAAAAAAATAATTTCGGTAAAAAATTCTTTTACATCTCAAAACTAATACAGAAACTATGTTTTATCTACCTGTTTTTCGAAATAAATATAAGTCCAATTTCATTTAACAAATCAATACCATTGTGTTGTGTTAATTAATCAAACAAAAACATTTGTATAAATTACTATGTTGTCGTAATTTGAAAATGATCAAAATACAAATTATTTCCTCAAAATTAATAGATTCGTTCATCAAATTTGTAATATTTGTAAACGGAAAACGGATGTAAAAGTTACATTTGTATTGTATGTATATCAATTATTTCGTTACAGATGAGGAAATGTTTAAACAACAAATACTTTAAAAGAATTTCGATTATAATTAAAATCTTCGTTTTCCTACAGTCATTCAGTAATTCATCTCGAACAGAAGCTGCTCTTCGTATAATTAAAAACCACAAAAGACGGAAATTCTTCTATAAGAAATACAACATTAGTTTATTCTGCGAATTTCTAACAATACCGCGAAAAAAAAAAGAAAAAAATGATAGATCTATGCTTTTTTGTCAACGTATATTGTCCCATTCGATGTGTTTACAAAATTAACATCCGTTCGATTAAGAATTTCATTTCCGGAACAAAAGTAGATTGAAATTTATTAAAGGAAGTTCAGGGATATCGGGCCGATGAGTTTGGACGTGACTTTGCGCTATCCTATATCTGTAGGAAAAAAAGAAAAAAAGGAAAAATGTTACATGACTTCCTTTTTAACATCACATTTCTTAAATGATTAATATTAAAAAGATATTAATTAATGATTATTACTATCGGTTAAGAATTAGATAATATATTAATACTAATAGTGTACAACCATACGTTATTTTTTCTTTTTCTTGCGGGCGTTAAGGATATAACATTGTGAAATGTTTTTTTTTCTCGTATTTAGGCTCGTGTCTAATCGGTTCTTGAATAATATTACTTTCTCTATCATTCGTACATATACATACAACACGTATTCGCGCTTCCATACAATACATTTCAACACGTTTACACAAGGTTTCTTCACGTATTCTAGGTTGCTTGCTGTTTTATCTTTTCTTTTTTCCTGCCACGCATAATATAAGGAAATAAACACATACTCGGAAATAACAGGCACACTTCCATCTGCTTTTCCGTCTCGGCAATAATTTGTTTCTTTTTTTTTTTCTCTTTTCGAATCTGTTCAAAGAGGAGAGCAGCTTCGAGTCGCAATTATATTACATGTTTTATTTCAGCCCGCTGCGTTCTCTTAAGGATGAATTACATTGAATCTTTATATGTTATTTTTCTTAACCATTTAGGGACCTTAACTAAAGTGTCCGATTAAGTTTTCTTTTCCTTTCATCGGAAATTATCGTTAAGCTCTGCGTCTTCCTCTTTTTTTTTTATGATCGTTCAACAAAATAAACTCTAGCGACGGTAATCGGTAATTACATCGTTAATTTTACGTATATACATACGCTTTTAGTTTTAATATGTATATAGCGGAGTAAACATTTATATACTAGATCTTGAGCGAAGATCAAAAACATTATTCTTATCGACACTTTTACAATCATTTCTCTGGATTTTAATTCTTTCCTCTGTGTTCTTCATGATTCCCTCTGTTTTTCCCTTCGCTCTTAGATTTTTCATGCAAAATTATGCAAACTGCTCAACTTTGCAGAAATTTAGGCGAAACCAAATCCTTCGCTACATTCGTGGATCGCTTTTAACAAATTCGTGCGAAGCTTGTCGTACGTTTCGTAAACGGGTAGATCCAGTTGATTGAAACTAGGGAGAAAAGATATGTGTCGTGAAATATTTGTTAAGGAAATTTTTTAAGTAAAAAATAAATTGTATATGCAATATCTACCATGTGTGTGCCGAGGGAAGTCTGTCTGTAGATCTATCTTCACGGTGAATTTGGAATTTCTGTATACCATTCATTCCTTCTAAAGCAGCGAAACCTTGCAGCGGTACTTTTGAAGTTCCGGTAACGAATTGTAAAAATTTAGCTCTGTCTGCCTGATCAAAACCACGTAATGCCCGCCAGAACCACTGGATCTAAGTTAAAAAAATAATGTTTGATATAACATTATTGATTTATCAATTTAAATCAATATTATGAATATGTTTGAATGATTGGAATACATACTTGTAGAGAGTTTGCGCTATACTTATGATATTCAGTATTGGCCTTAAGATCTTCGATATCTACATTAGGTAACCCACTAATTAACAACTCAAGTTCTTGTTCATTGAATATAGAGATCAGTCGTTTCGGAATAATATCGTAAAAACCTTCTAGGAACGCGTTTAACCTATAAACAGAAACAGAAAATATTACATCTTGTAATAATCACTTTATCTATCTCTAATTTATTTTACTTACTGTTTACGAATAGCTCCGGTCATTTTCATTTGACAAACGAGCCGAATGTATTCTAGTTTCGTTTCTTCGGTGACGACGATGTTACGTCCGTTTGGTATTAAATCTCGTACATCATTAACACCAAATTCATTAACCTAAAAATGTTATACAGATTGTAAAATAATTACTCGTCAACGTAGTAATAAATAAATTAAAGAAATATTAAAATGTACCTCCGTGGAAAACGTTAATTCGTATCCAAGATCAGCGATGTTGTGCTCAGTGAGATATACAAGACCTTTGTAAAAGCTATAGTCTTCGCTTTCCATATCGGTATGTTTTACCAATATTCCCAGAATATGTTTATAAAAACTACGCGTAAAGTAACATTCTAGAAGTTTGTTGTCGTAGATAGCTTTAGCTGTAGGAATAATTATCAATATTAGTTACAAAACGGGATATAATATAAACATTTTTCTAATATAGCAGGAAAGAAAAAACTTACCAATAACTCGACCGACAAATTTGTAGTAACATAAGTGGTTAGGGTTGCAGTGCGAAGAAGAGTTTATCATATATGTTACACGATCGCCGGGGCTCACAGTGAACAGAGCATACATAGGGTTGAAAATTTCTCTGGAAATGATGACGTACCATTCTCTGAGTAATCCTCCAGCGTCTTGACCTTCCTCACCTACAATGAAGCATCATTAATTTTTAAATAGTTGAGTTTTGAACTATTCGGGTTGGTTCGGGAAACATCGGGCGGGCTCGGTCGGATAAAGTCGGGCAGATTAGGCCGAGTTCCCGCGGGCCGCGTCCTAATTCTTATTGCAATAAGTATGTGCAAAATCTGTTTTATGTGGAAAAATAATACTTGAAAGTGAATTTATTTGAAATGAATTTCATTCAAAATAGATTTTGAACATGCTTATTGCAAGCACTAACAAGTATACGAGAGTTGGATCGCGGGAGCTCGTCCGAATCTGCCCGAATTTATCTGAACTGACCCGAAATAGTCAGGCACCCGGTCGAGTTCGTAATATCGGGTACATCCTTATTAAATACACGTCAAAGAACAATCCTAACATGTAATACTATTTGTTACAGATTTAATTTACCTTCAAAGACGATGTAGAACCGATTCTTCCACTCGTCAGCATTTCGCCTATGAAGTTGCCGGAATGAATCTTCGAACACATGACTCCTACGAACATGCACTGCTAATTCCTCCCTACGAATGCCTTCATCCATTCGTTCCAACTCTGTACGGAAGTATCGTCTCTTTACGTCGAAGTCGAGAACTCTGGTGTGATCCACTAACACAGAGAATGGTCCATCCGCTAAATGCGTGGTGGTTTGGCGAAGGATTTGGTTTAGGACAGTTCTGTGCGTTTCTGTAATGAAAATATATGAGATTAATTTTTCTATGCTTATTAATTTTTATATTAAGGAAATTTAAGGACTATGTTATACCGGCAAATTTGAGGAACTTAAGCTGGTCCGGTGGAAGAGTCTTCTGTGGCGGAGGTGTCATATCCCATGAAGTGTTAATAGTAGCCTCAGATTGGGATGTACCTTCGTTGTCTGAGTATATAGGTGAAACTGGTGCTAGATCGGGAATAACCTCCCTGTTGTCTGCATTTGTATTTATCTGACGATCACGAGAAATACTCGATGATGAATGAACCAAGAAAAATGCTTCTACCGCGGGCTGTAAAATATAATAAAATATACGATTAGATAATCCCAAGAGTGAAGATTAAAAAATTTGTAATTAATCATCTTACCTGCAGAACTAGAACTGCATGATGATCTGGAGTGTATTCCAATTCCAATAAACAGGCGCTAAGTGTCTCCCACAAATGATCCAGTACTAAACTTTCACTTAATAATGGAAGCTTTTCTTCGCCTATTAAAAAAGAATTCCACATTATATATTATTTTCTTAATTTATGGATGATTGAATTACAAAAATTTCACAACAGTTACCTCCTTCTGAAGATTGATTAGTGTTTCCAGTATCTACAGAACTTTCTGAAGTTTGGTTAGCTATAAGATTAAATTTTAATTAGTTATTTCTTTAAAGGATAATGCTAACGATAAAATTGTTTGCAGATGTACCTGTCTTTTTATTATTCGCTAAGCGCACAGCTTCCCTTATTTGTACGATCACTTTAAGTATTCTTAAGAAGAATGCCTGACTAGAAGTTTTGCTAACAAGGGCAGCCATGGATGGTAACTGAAGATCACTTCCAGCTTTAACTTTACTCGGAGCAGTGACCACTACGCTCTCGTTTGTAAACCTATCTAAAAGAATTCCTCGGGAACCACCGCTGCTGGTCGAAGGTTGTTCCTCCATAGAATTTCGTCTAAGTTCACGATTCAAGACCTTCAACTCCATCATTAGATCCTTTATATGCTCGCAAACGACATTGGCCAATTCCATAGCGCCTTCCAATAATAATTTCAGTATTAATTGTTTAGTAGGATCAGGACAGTAAGACAAATTGAGCAACAAAGCAGTTGCATCCTCCAACCCTTCCTCTGAACAACTCTTGCTGGTTAAAACTTGAACAGCCAATCTGAGATGTTCCTCAGGAGCAGCGATGCTCTGTTCTTTGTTCATCTCCATCCTCTTGTTCTTATTTCCTTCCTGTCTACAGTAAGGATTCACTTCTGTCAGTCCAATGGAGATCAGTGATAGCAGTCTCAAAAGTTTATCCGTTAATTGACTGCTGCGTTTAATAACGGACCAATTCAACATGGATATTAATTGACCGAATGCGGACGATTCGAAGGTAGTCATACTGTGCTCGGAATCGTTTCCTAAATTCGTATTCGAATGCGATCTAGCGACAGACTTTCCTTTCTTCGAGGCACACGAGTCTAGTTTCAACAGCATGTCCCAGAAATCTGGCTGATCGCTTTTCCCTGGTTTGGACGTGGATTTACTCTTCGAACCAGCCTCCTCTTTGTTACACGAGTCTTTGTCCTTGTTACTTTCTTTCTCGTCTGATTCCTTAGATTTGATTGGCACAAAATAACCGGGAAAGCCTTTAGCCAACGATATCAGCAGCTCCAATGTATGTCTGTAAAAATACAGATAATTGTATCTCAAGATAACACATGAATTTTCAATTGATGAAAATATTAATTAATTTACCTGCATACTGTGGGCGCTGCCTGAGGATGAATGGCAATACTACTACCTTGTCTCTCTGATTTCTTACCACCGTGTCTTACAATGTGGAAAACATTTGCTCTGCATCCTAATGCAGCATCAATGCTAATGTTCAACCATGATTGTGCATTACTTCTTTGGTCAAAAATTTTAGGAGCACTGAAAGAAAAGAGAAGGAACAAATGATTAATCATTCAACTTGAATTAAATTAAAAATAAATAAAGGAAGGTCCTTACCAATAATCGTGGTGCATCATAGGTACCAAGCTTTTCCTTCTAAATTTCCCACCAAAGTCCATGGCTATGTCTTTGTTCTCATCGTTACTTCTTTCCATGATACTCAGCAATGCTCTGACCACCCACTCCCTAGTGCTGCCATGATAGCAAAGATTCCTGATAACCCTATGGAGCCTGAGAGTGTTAATTTTCGGTTCATCGACAAACAACAACACCAACACACAGGCCATGGATTCGTGATCCAACAACTGCCTGCCTCTGAGTCTCAGACTGGCTCCTTGATGCGTTATACCAGAATCGAAACGGGTGTTCCACGGCTCCCACTGCCCTCTCTGCGCTACCGTGTGAATCGCGAAACGAGTACCACCCCCTGTACGCCTACCGGAGGTCCTCAATATACTGGACAAGGTGGTGTTCCCTTGGCTAACATGATTAAGGAATCTTTCCTGCATTATGTGCCTGTTCCTCGCCTCCCATTCCCTGCGAAGATTCTGAGCCTCCTGAGCTAGATCCGGCGGAAGGACCGATATCTGCGATTCCTCCATGTCGGTCAGAATCGCCTGTCGAAGAGCAGGCTGTAGATTCTGGAAGAACGCGGCCGCGTCGACCGGATCCTCAGGGTTCGCGCTCGCAGCCGCGTGTCGTTGTTGCTCCAAGCGTTGCTGGGCGAGAACCTCCTCTTGAATGGCCGGAGGTAAAGCGGCAAGAAATTCGGGATTCACTTCCACGGGTCCTGTTAATTCTTCAACTACTGTCGCCTGCGCCCGTTGCCTGATTCGTTGAAGTCTCAGCTGTTCAGCTATAACTTCGTCCCTCATGTCTTCTGGCAACGCAGCTAGGAACGATGGATCCACTCCATCCGGCAATTGCTGTTCTTGAGACGGTTGCTGGACCTGTTGCTGTTGCTGTTGTTGCTGCGGCGGTGGTTGTTCCTGCGACTGCTGTGCTTGTTCCGGTTGCTGTTGAGCTTGCTCCTGGGACTGCTGCGGTTGTTCCGACGCCTCTGCGTTAACAGTGCCCGACGTGGAAGTGGTGGGATCTTGATTCACCACGTTAGCGTTTCGTTCTACGTTCGACTGACTGTCGTCGGTGAAAATTCGGATCCATTCGGAGCAATCGATTTCTCTCAACAAATCCTCGTTAGCCTCTTGACTGAAATCTACCACTATGGAGGTGTTGGAACGATTGGACGTATCGTTCGTGTTGGATCCTTCAACGATGCGTTCGGACTGTCTCAGTCTACTCGCTACAGAAGCGCACGGTCCAAGCACAGAATCGACTATACTTTCGGCAAGTTCCAAAGTTGGGTTTCTGTTAGTTATTCGAGGGTCTCTAGGTTCTGAGGGCTGTTCCTCGGGGGGCGGGGGAGGCGATCGCTCCTCGTCCTCTTGAACAGTCGCGTCCATCTCTCCGGTTACGTCGATTATATCCTCGTCCGGTGTGCGTTCAGGTCGAGTCGTTTCGACGCAAGTTTCGAATCTGGGAACGAAGTCGGTTATGTCCTCTCTTTGGGACGTCGATGCGGTTGATATCTGTTCTTCCATGGGTATCACGGTGGACGAGCCAGACTCTGTGTTATTCAAATGATCCTTCCCCTCCTTCCCATCCTTCTCGTTCTTCTTCTCAGAAGCGTGCTGCTTCTTACGTCTCTCCCTTCGTTCAGCTAGTTCAGCATTCCTATACTTCTCCAATCCGGGGATCAGTTTGTACACAACGCCCATGCAGCAGTCCGTCTGAGAATCTCCATCCAGTAATTTGCTCTCCTCTATCCACCAATGTAAAGCGGTCGGGGTACTGTTTAAGGTGGCTGCTAGGCTGGGTCCCAGGAGATAACCAGACTGATCCACAAGGTCTATTTGTTCCTCTTCTTGGTTCGTTAATATTCCAAGACCGTTGTCCATCAGGACGACGCGGGTGTCCCGGAAACTGGATGCCAGAACCTGGCTGGCGGATAAAGGAAGCGCTTGGGCAGCTGGTCCTAGAAGTCTCTGCAGTATTACCGGTGGATTCGGGTTCCGCGAATTCGGTATCTGAAGGTACTGATACCTACGCGGCCGCAGAGCCCTCTGAGCCCTCGTACCGCCGGCGTCCAAACCGCCCTGTGGTGTTAACAGTGGATGGGAATTAATACCGCTGCTCTCGGATACCGAGGGGGGGTCCTCGAACAGGCCCAAAGGTAAAGGAAACGTTGTATTCCACGGAAGGCTAGATCGCGGTGTTACCGTAGCGGATGTATTTACATTGTCCTGATTATCAATATTGTGCCGAATCATCACGACATTGCTACCCTCACGCTCGGTCGACGGGAACATACGGAATACACCGCTTTCGCCGACATCCTCGTAAAATTCGATCCCATCCTCCTCGTAATTCGACGATTCCTCCTCCTCCTCTTCCTCTTCCTCCTCGTTCTCTTCGCCGTCGTCCTCCTCCTCCTCCTCCTCGTCCTCGTCGTCCTGTACCTCGTCCTCGTTGTCGTCGGATGGATTGCTGTCCGAGTCCGAATCGGAGCTCAGAAGATCCTCTCTTATCGTTGCGTCCCGCGTCGGGTCGAAATCGGCCTCCCCGTCCCGTATCGCGAGACTTTCGTCGTCGATGTCCATGGGTCTGTGAGGCCGCGAGGACTGGTCCTCCGCCACGCCAGATCCGTCCCTGGAAAACAGTACACTGCTTGATTATAAGTACAGCAGCTTACATGAACCTAGAATGCTAATATTTATTTACATTATTCATTTTCTATTCTATTCACGTTATTTATCAGTACCTTTCGAGAAGCTGATCCATGATGTCCTCGAGAACAGCCTCCTCGTGCACCTGGCTCTCGGACGTAGGCTCGAGGCTCTCAGCAGTGACGGATATATCGTGTTCCGTGTTTTCAGCGTCCTCGTTTGTCTCCTCGCCGACCGCATGCGTCGCCTCCGACGTAGTGGTTCCTGTCTGTTCGCCAATAGGCTCTTCTTGAACGGTCCTGCTTTTCGGTTTTGAGTATTTATTGTTAACAGCACCAGGCATTGGTTGGTTTATGATTCGAGAAAGCGTCTCGAGCGGTTTCAATGCAGCATTAATGGTACCAGCCATGTTAGGACTGGATAAGTCAAGACTATGAGGGATCTTTGCCAGATCAGTTATTATCCCCTTCCTCAACATGATTCTGACAATGTAATTGACATTGTTGCACTGCTGCACCTTTAAGGAAGCTCTCAATGGATTATGGGGAGTCGGTGGACAGCTATCAATCATGGTGGAGATCAAACCGATCAATAATTGCAGCTGGGCATGTTTCTCAGAGCTCTCAGGAAGAGCCAAGGTTCTCGTCAAGGCTGCCTTCACCTCGGTGACCAGAATTGTTTGAGCATCCGGAGAATGATTGCAAGAGGCGATCGCAGCTATCAGCATCCTCGCCATGTTGTACTGTTTATCGTTGGAATTCTCTGGCAACATTGGTAAAAGTTTGTCCAGGAGAAAGGCAAGAGCTGTGGTGTCCTCTGTAACCATTTCACTTTGCCCTGCTCTGTACACGTGCTCTGTAATCAAACCCGCCACCGCGCTGTACGAACGAACAGCCTCGGCAAGTATCTTCAGAATAGCAGACTTCGCCAGCAGAGGTTTCTTTGCCTCCTCTGGCTCGGCTTTAGCGACACCGCTGGTTTCTGGGTAGATCTTCATAGGGATTATCTGAGAGACTTGATCGTCCTCGTCGAGAGTGTCATTCGTTGTAGTAGCATTGTTCCTCAGGACATCTCGTCGAGAGGTTTCCACCGTGGAATTTAAGTAAGACGCCTTCTTCTCCGGGCTTCTGGTGGGCGTGGAGGATTTATCGTCGGAGGTGACCGGCGTTGGTTTTATAAGAGCGTTCAGGAGATCCTTGACCACGGATATGGAGGCTTCTTCCACCATGGGCAAGGCTAATGTATGGCTGGGTGGAAGAGCCTTTACTATCAACCTGTTATCACCATCCTCTTTCCTCAACAAGCTAATGTCGACTCTTAGAATGTTGGCACAGACCTCTCTGTAAACCTCCGGGTTGCGACAGACAGCGCTGTTGATCTGGCGAGTCATGAAGAGGATCTCCTTGCACGCCGGTGGTATGTTACCCTGGGTGCGACTGCGGATCACCTTCTCCATGGTCTGGCGAAGGGTCCTCGGCTCCTCCAAAGCGTGGCGTATCAGAAGGGTGCATAGATTGATGCAACCAGCGAAGCTACTCGATTCAGCCATCTCTAACAGAAGCTTCACACCGCCCTCGCGAACGAATATCTCCGCGTTCTCGTAATCCCTGGTGAACCGCAGACACACTTTCATAGAGGCGTGCAAGGCATCTCGGTCGACAGGAATGGCCATTAATTTGACACAGGCGCGTATTATGCCTGGAGCCATGCTGGGATCCAATCCTTGGAGAACAGTATTCCTTTTATCGTCTATTCGATTTTCATCGGTGTCCATGTTGGTGTCGGACCCAGAACCACCATCTTCGTTACCCATGTGTAATTTAAAGCCCATGGTTATGGGTCTCCTGTTGTCGCTTTCCTCGTTCACTTGAGTCATGGAAGAAAAGTTGATCACGTATCTTCGTTTGTTGCACGTTACTCTGGTACTGGATTCTCCAGCCCAGTATGCATCATTGATGATCCTATTGTTCACAGATGAATACCATGTCCACCTTCCTGTACTCAGATCGAACCACTTCCACATTCTGTTTGTTATTTTATACATGAACTCCTTTCGTTTCTTTAATATCGCTACTTTCTCCAGACGTTCGATGAGCAGCAACAAAGGTGCCAGCCATTTAGGTGTCTTCGCAGCAGGTGTGTCTTTGTTACCCTCTTTGATGATTCTATTTTTATTCGCCGTCAGTGGACCCTCGCTCAACACCAACAAACGCACTAGTTTGTTCAAGATGGCATATTCCTCTACAATCTGAGCGCACGGTACTCGCATCTCTTGGAACGTTCCCTCGAAGAACATGGTGTACAGATAGATGCGTCCAGTAACTTTGTTAGCCTCCTCGCATTCTACCAGTCGCGCGCCAGCACTTGGATCTTGACTCTCAGCGATCCCAATCAGATAATCTATCAGACTGCCTATTTCCTTCATCAGTTGTCGCAGCATATTATCGCGCCATTCGTCACCGTTTCTCTTAGCAATGGCGACTAGTAGGTCGCAGATTCTGTATACAGTATCAGGCATGAGGTCCAATAGGTTCAAACACTGAGTCAAAGCACTGCGAGTGAATTCGTCTATGCTTTCCGTTATGGTAGTCTCGCGAGTTGGTTCTTCCGAACCGAATACTTTCTTCGTTTCCGTTTCTCCAAGAGACATCGCTATAGCGTGCATTATCTGATCGTCGTCTACCAATTCCAGGTCCATTATCAGGTCTTGTCCGCTCGCATCGCCTGCTGGGACATCCGATCTGCGTAAGGTGGCAGGATTAGTCAGAAGGTAATCTGTGGCTTGTTCAACGGTTAAGGTATGAAGCAATGCTTCAATGCAATGAGCCCTGCTGAAGCCCATATCCATCAGTTGTCTAAGATGTTCTGGATTCACGTCCGGTTCCAGTTCCTCTCTGTCGGATATCGTTCCAGCTCTTGCAATTCCACTGGTTCCACTGGTGCTACCAGAGATCGCTGCTTCGGTATTTTCTTCTTTCTGAGCGTGTTCCTTGATGATCTGTTCGCTTCTTAAAATGTGCCGTAAAATGGATAGGATTAATTCTGTCATGTGGGCACCATAGCTTTTCAATGGTTTCTTTCCCCACATTAGCATCACTGCTTCGAAAGCCTCTTTGTGTATTTCGGTAAGATATTTGATCGGGTCGAATGTTTCGTACACTTTATATATTCCGGTGCATTTTAGAGAAACAACGTAAGGTGAATCTAGCAAAGTTTTGGGATTCACCATTTTCTCTAAGATCATCAGCCAACCGTCTAAGAATTCTCCAGTGCAATCAGGTAAGTTTGGATGTTCCAATCCTTCGGCTAAGGGAAACTGCCCTCCTCCTGATAGTACCCAATGGAAAGCACTGAAAATAAATAACTCATAATTAGATTATGTAAAAATTAATTAAACAGTATACAGTGAAAGAGAAAAGTAAGTAGACATTGTTCAAAATAGAATATCTCGGTTAAAATTCGACTAAATAACTTGAGGTTTTTTGAGAAGCTATAAAAATTAATTCACTAAAATATGTATTTTCATCATTTCAAAAAATTATAATTTATTGAAATCGTGAAAAAAATAGTGAATGATAACTTTTCATCTAATGTTTTAAATTTTCAGTATAGACTTACATAAAAACTATTTTCTTTCACGATTTCAACAAATTGTAATTTTTTAAAATAATGAAAATACATATTTTAGTAAATTAATTTGTATAGCTTCTCAAAAAACCCCAAGCTATTTAGTCCAATTTTAACCGAGGTATTCTATTTTGAATAGTGTCTACTTACTTTTGCCCTGTATTTGTCGAATTAGTATTGAAAACTTACGCAAAGAACGCATTTTGTCCGCCTAATTTAACAAATTTCTGGAGCATCAGGTGAAATGGATAACCTTTCTCATCGAACAACGCAGGGGGTACAAAGCTGAGGGTGCACATCAAGAAGGTCACTTGAAGTTTCGGCACTGTTGACGGTGGTAACTTGTCCCATGATAATCCACGAATCAGTACGTAATTCAACGCAGTCGCTACACTCCTCGCTGCTTGCGAAGGAAGAGCCGGTATCAAAGACATCTGTTGTCCCCTGCGTTGCCTGAGCGGGGAACCCATGCAAAGCTTTACGAGAATAGCGAACAGTTCAGCCAATGCTCTGCCCATTTTAGACGTGAGTCCCAACAAGTGTTTAGGATACGCGAATCGATGAGAACTCGGAGATGCCCTTCCAGTTGTAGTAGGATTTGGTTTCTCGTCCACCTCCATAGGGACTGGCGGTGGATCTGTGCTCAGAGCTTCCATAGCTGTCGTCATTCCGTTGCTTCCCATATCTGAGGATGCAGCGCCGGACCAACCAGAACTCTCTCCCTCGGTCTTCGATTCAGGTGGCACCAGTTTATCCATATCTTCCTTTCCAAAATCACATCCAGATGGGATAAAATCTTCTGTCGTGAGCGCCAACAACGCTGTGCTCTCCCAAATCAGAGCTGTATACAACTCTGAGAGACCTTTCAAAACCGTGAGACCCAGCTCTGATCCCCAGTGGTTCATGGCTAAATTTCTGATCTCGCTTTGACTGGTGCGGCACACCTGAGCGAACATTATTATGTAGCCATAAGCGGCGTTCATAGCGTGAAGCAAAGGTGTCGCTGTGTCGCTGGTAAAAGCTGTCTCCAAATTCGGAGCAGAAACGAGTTCGTGCAATAGAACAGATCCTCCTGGAGCTTCCATGTAATTGTACAATGGTTTCAATAAATTTAAAACCTCGTTTAATTGAGACAGGCCAGTTTTCAAGACCAGCGGTTCGCGGGCAAGATTCAAGATACTTTTACAAACTGAAGCCACAGCCTGAGCTGTCTGGGCGACTGAATAATCCACTGGAAGATTAGGCAGTCCAAGAATTGACAATAGGGGTACGAGGCCCTTTTGGGCAACGAATTCTCTGCAGTGATCGTCCGTTGAATTATTGCTGAGAATAGCATCAACGAACTTTGTAACATTCTGTATATATTCCATCAAAGCTATCGGTGTTTTTTCCCTAGGTTGAGGTGGTGGACCGGATTGGGCGGAGGACGAAGAAGACTGTTCTTCGCGTTGGGTGTGAGAGCTCGTACTGGCTTCCTCTTCGTCGTCTTCCTCCTCGTCGCTGCTACTTCCACCTCCGCCGCCTCCTCCTCCACCCGAATCTCCCACACCAACTCCAACGGACTGTCCAGAGGATTGGCGACTCCCGGAATTCGAATTCGACTGCGAACTGTCGAATTTATCCTCGGCTTGCAAGCAGATGTAACGTGGATCGCAGCCCATCACGCAGAGCTCTTCCAACAGCTTTATAACCGCGGCGATCGCGTCGACTTTCAAGCTCGGCTGATGTCTCATCAATTCGTCCATCGCGTTGCCCAGGTTCGAAGCCGTGTCGCCCAAAGGATCCGTGCTCCGACGTCGTTTCATCGCGGGAAGATACATCGGTGATAACAGTACTTTGAATAAGCGCTCGAACGGGCGTCGCTTCACGAATGACTCCAGACCTCGTTGATTTAAGCACAGGGCACTGAACACGTTAGGCAACGATCCCAGAACTTCCCTACTGGCTGGAATCTCTTTAATGAGCAAAGCGTGTAACACAACGTCGGTCAATCCGTTGTCTTGAAGAGACGACAACAAAGAAGGCTCTTGAAAGACGTATACGGTTACGACGTCCGTCGCGAGAAGGAACAGAGAAGGCCCGTAATACTCTGAATTGCTAATAATATGTTTCAAAGAGGAAGGTAAAGTGCCTTCCATAACGTGTCTGATGCTGTCGGAAAAAGCTGGGTCTTGAATAATTTTCTTTGTAAAATTTAACATTGATTTTAAAACCGCAGCACGTTGAGGCAGACAGGTCTTTCCAGTCTTCAACGCCGAATAATCTGGTATCTGTTCGTTTTTCTCGTCCGCTTTAGAGCTCATATTTTCGTCTTCGGAAAACTCCATAGGAGGATTAGAGGATTCCTCGCGTTCGTCGAACGCTTCGTTCATGCGACGGGAGGTCGCAGGATTCTCCTCGCGATCTATAGATCGTTCGCGAGCAATCTGCGGGCTGTCCTGGTAATGCGACGGTTCTATTTCAAACGGTTGCTCCTTTCTGCAAATGTTCACCTCCATATCGAGTCGATTAATGAAGCTTTGTAGGCCACCGTGTGCTTGAAATCCTTGCATATCTATGTTCGTTATTAAATCTATCACACGAACTGCTCTTGTTACAAACTGGAATTGAATTGATCGAATATGTAACACGATTATTATAGAAATTTATGTGCGATATAATAACAAAAGGCTGGTGAAATCTTACCGTTATGTGTTCCAGCTCGCTTCCAGGCCAGTTTATGATTTTTAATAAGCTTTCCATCATTCCACAGCTGACGAGAGACTCGCCTCCGGCTTCGTAACTTGCTAGATGATAAAGAAAGCTGAATAACGCTGTTACGAGAGACAAAGGAAAAGGTTGACCATCGGATTGCGGTGAAATTAACGACGTAATGCAAGTGCGAATTAATACAGGAAGAAATCCGTGATAGGAGCTAGCTCCAGTGACGTCTATGATCATGTTTAACCTCGAGCCAGGTTTTCTGAAAAATAAATAAATAAATTTAGCACCGATGAAATTAATGATTTCTATTATCTAATTATAAAATCTTTGCTTACTTTGGAAAATGTGGGTTACGATCTAAATGTATAATACTAGTAAGAGTTCGCAGTGCTGCTGCACGAATTTCAACGAGATGTGCGTGTGGAAGTTCCAACAATTCAACTAACTCTTCTAATAATCCAGGATGCAGTAAACAACGTGCATTCTCCTCCAGTTCGCTATTATATACAAGTACCGATAATGCTTGCAACCGGGCGTGTACACACTGCAAGCGTCTACGGTAATCAGAAAAGCTGTGCGCCAGCCTTATGTGTGTGAACAGCGCGATCTGTCGATCTTGGGGTACGTTATAGACTTTTAATAAATCATTCATTATCTGTGCCGGTGTTTTACCAAGTTTGTCTACGTTCTCTATGTGTATGCACGTTACGAGATTCGTTTGCCCAGATTTCTTAGTACCGCTACTCGAAGTGGTATTCGACGCATCTGTCGTTGGATTTTCCGCATAAAATTCGAAATGCAGCGTCGTGGCACTCGCCGGAAGCGGTTTGTCCGGATATTCTTTACAACATTCAGCTAAACCAAATCCGTTCTCCTTACCACCCCAACTCTCCGCAAGAAGATTGAGTCTACTTAACAGCGCTTGCCTTTTGTCATTGTTCAAACGTGCAATGAAATTGCTACGTTTACTAAACATATAGAGGATGTTTAGTACGCCAAGTACAACGTGCATGTCGCAGCTTGATAACAATGTTACAAGATGCTCCATACTGTTGTACAAATGCCGAGAGTACGAATGCTCAATGACCAATGTTGTGAGATGGAGAACCCATAGAAGAAGCTCTTTCGCCTGTAAACGGTTGTATAAATATTATATCATCATTCCTTGCTTTTAATTAAAGTTATGTAACAATAAAAATTATAGAATAATTGTACCTCTCTATTCTGAGGGAGATCGCAGGCTAGCTCCCATGGATTGTCTGGACTTTTTGTTGCGGCTTCCTCCAAAATACTATCGCTTAGATCTAACACATCGATCCAATGAAACAATTCGCATTTACCAAAAGTCCAAGCATCTATTTGTTTCAGCTCTTCC
The DNA here is from genome assembly GCF_051020975.1 of Osmia lignaria lignaria. Classification (NCBI taxonomy): domain Eukaryota; kingdom Metazoa; phylum Arthropoda; class Insecta; order Hymenoptera; family Megachilidae; genus Osmia; species Osmia lignaria. The sequence goes on from NC_135036.1 coordinate 6,595,549, forward strand.
AGCAGCTCTGCGTGGGAGCAAGAGCGCAACTTGCTTATAAGAGCCTGGCATTCCGCGGGCTGAAAATTTATTCATTTGTAACATTTTGTATCTTTTATTTTTAGTTAACACTATTTTCTTCACCCTTAAACAAGTATTACTTACGGGTACAGAAGTGTACTTCCTCAATTTATTTCTATCAATTTTCATTTTGGCAGGTTAAGGATTCCTTTGTAAATTTAAAATCTGAAACATTATTTTACATATAATTTGTGTTGTTAGGAAACTTCATGGATGTAAGGATATCACAATAATTTTTTTACTAATATTAAATGAAATCATGTTTCCTTAATCGCTATATACATATATATTATTAACATTTGATCTTATTTTATTAAATCTTCCTAAATTAAACAAATCATTAAAGTAAAAATGATTGCATAACTGTTAACATATAATTGATGATAAATATTTTTTACCATTCATTCACACAAAATTATCAGTTTTCTTTTATGTATGTCAAGATATGATGAAACAAATGTGAAATAAATTTACACAATATTAATGCAATTATTTTCAACAAAAGCAACAAGATTATTAATTGATAACAATTCAATACTAATTCTACACAATAGTACAAAATTTCTGATTATATTCTTAAATAATATTTTGGTAGGTGTATATATTTAACGGTTTTTTTTTTAAACATACAAATTTCGTACATCATAGACAATATTAAACAAAACAATTACAATGTAATAGTAAATTAGTGTATAAAAATAAAAACATTTTTTTACATAAAAATCAGTTACAAAAAATGTCCATATGGTTTTCTGGAGATAAAAATAGAATTATGCTTATTAATAAATAAATCCTTGGGCATCGATAATTTTAACGAAAAAGATATTGAAATAATAATTTATTAACGAAACGACATATCGTAACAAAGAAATTTGTATTGATTTCAAAAATCAGGGTACAGATGCAGTAATCTTAGACACAATATTCATAAAAGGAGTAACAATGACGTTACAAAGCTCGCGACAATGATCAAAAACATGACAAATCGTAACAAAACGTACAATCTACGTCATAAATAGTAATTTAAGAAAAAAAAAATACCTAAATAAAGAAATACACGAACGATTACGAAGAAAAGAAAATAAACAAAGAATAATTTGTGAAAAAGTGTTAAAAAAAAGAAAAATGCAACGAATGCATCGATGTTCTAGAAGATTGCACCGTTAGAAAGATGATAGAAACGAAAACAACCTGGATTCTCGTCAAGATGCAGAGTCATCGGTTTCTAAGGCCTAACCTAACTAGGCTTGCTCGATGAGTGTGAAGCAACAACAAAGGGGCGATATGCGCATAAAGAATTTCGAGATAATGAATATAGCTGTGAAATGACAAGTTGGATTGAGGATCAATTAAAAAATTCGTATCGTACGATGTATAAAGGTGGTGAAAGCAGAAAAAAATTGGTACTCGTGGCAAAACTTACCTATAGATAAGCCGACAAGGATTTGATAAAGTCGTCCTCGTCGTACGGCCTTTCGATAAATTCGAGGTCGGAACGATGCGGCATCACGGCCGTCGGAAACCGTTCCGTCGGTGGTTCTTACCACCTTAATCGTCTTCGATTCGATTTGATATATTTCGCCAGCAAGACGCTTATTAGAATTTCACACGGTACTAAATGGGGAGGGAGGAAAAAAAAAATAAAACCCGAACGAATTTGAGGGAACGAGAATCGACCGGTTCCCGTGAGGCTAACTATCGAACGAGATCAAAACAAAACTTGGCGAGCGTGAATAGAGCGCGATCCTCTTCTATCGCTTAGCGCCAATCGGAGTACCGATCACCGCCATTTTAACCGAGGCTTTTCACGGAGAATCGTCCACCTTTCCTTTTAACCTTTTCGTAACGTGTGCTTCCGTACGCAAGCTTCTCGAACAATCTTACAAAAGTTCACGACCTTCGTACGACACTCCACAAACACTATACCACGATTCGATGATTCGACGACGAACACGATTTTAATCGCGCTCCTCAGTGCACTGCACTATTTCCTTGTGTACGCATACTCATGTAATAACACTATAGAGAAGGCTTAACAATGCAACACTAGCTAACCACCGCTCTGCATCTTTTATCGAGAAATTTCTGAATACCGTACGCTTGCATTCTATTCACTGCGCAATACGGGAATTATGTGGCAAATGCGTCCTAATATTCACCGATATTTCTGATTCGTTCGTTGTCAAGAAACTCTACGTGTGATAGGACGCTTCGTAACCATCCGTAACTGTTCTTCATTATGTGTCGTCGCTGAACATGCGTTTAGAAACGCGTTGAGAAACTCGGTCGTGCATTGTGAAATAGTTACATGTGGATGTGACTTAAGGTACTGACCGAACTAGTGTTTCTCTTATTTTAACCAATTGCAACACACCTTTCCGTTATACAGCGCTCTCCTTGGTCAAATTTACAAAGCCTTCAACTTTTTTTGTTCCTGTGCAAGTTGTTTTCATTTAATTTTTATTCCAAGAAATATTGATACTGTGGTAAGGAAACTTGTTAAATTATGTAAAAAATGACAACTGTATTCTCTAATTCATATGTAGATATTGGTAATCCTTAACAATTTCTCAGAAATATTTATTTAAACATTTTCGAAGCATCAATGTCTGAACATTATAGTTAAGATATTCGAAACTGTAGTAATTAAACTTATTCATTATGCATTTATAAATATCATATTTTTATATTAAACAACATTTTCATGTGTAATAGAATATTTATATGATAAAAATAATGACATAACCACGATTTAAAAACAAATACAGAATTTAGTAACTAGATTTTAAGTTCTAGTAACTTTTCAGTAACAATTGGCATTATGTCGGTTTAAACTGCACTCATTTTCAACTTGTTTTATCAATTTTATCGATTTAAAATTCTAGAAATCTGAGATGCATCGATGGAAAAAGGAAAAGGAACAATAACCAAGTAAGTTCGTACAAATTGATTTACTCAGGACTTAATACACAACCTTGTAGGTAGAATAATATATCACGACTCGTGCACAGTAGCATTCTTAATAGAAAGTGGCTTTCTCAAAACATCACTAAATTTTCTTTTCACTTAATTCACAGCAGTTGTCACCTAGACGGTTCGCCGAAAATGGGATTTCTAGCTGTTTCGCGTTGTGAAGCGAGAAAAACAATTAATTCTCCCGAGAAGAGGAATAATTTACAACCGTCCCGTGACGGGATTTTAAGTAAGGACAGTTTTGCCGCGTCTTATAAGAATGTCCGTCGCGGTACCAGTTGTAGACAGAAGCTAAGAGGCGGGTGAGTACAAAACAATGCTTAATTACTGTATCAATATTACATTTATTAAATAGAAAATAATTTGTGTACCAATTACTATCTTCTATCTATACGAATAAAAATTAAATGCTGTTCGTTGGTAAGCGCATCACTTGAGAACGGCTGGACCGATTTGGCTAGTTTTTTTTTAAATGTTCGTAATAGTCCGAATAAGGTTTTTAGGGAAAGAAAAATTGGAAAAGTTGCCCTGTACCTCAACCGGGAGGGTTGTTGTAGGGAAGGATAGAAATTACCGTTTTTGTCCTATTTCTCCTATTTAACATTATGCAAAAAATCTGAAAAAATTCTAGAATAATAATTATAAATATTATAGTGTTCCAGGATGCGCCATTTGTTCCTGACGTTACTTTTCGTCACCTGCGTTTGTTCCATAGAAGGATACACTAAAAGCCATGGAAAATCTTGCAGATATTGGTGCAAAACCATGGACGATCGATATTATTGTTGTCCATCGGGAAAAAGCGAGAGTTGGATGGAATATGTCTGGTACAGCTTTTTATACCCTTTGCTGTGGACCAACGCTGAGGAATCCCCTTCGTTCCACTTACCCTGGCGAGAAGTGTACATCGAAAAAGAAATAGAGACCAAGAAGCATTGTCCACCATTGAGAACCCATTGTCCACGAAGCTACAATTGGTACATGCCGCCAATTTCTTGCGACGAGGATGAGGATTGCCACGAATGGGAGAAGTGCTGTTACGACGTCTGTCTAGAGCATAAAATATGTAAACACGGTGAATAGCAAATTGGGTCGTTTGTTGAAAATAATTAAAATCGTATTAAATTGCTATTACATTTACAAGAAGATTCATTTTCTCGTCACTTTGGTATAATTGAAATGCACGAATAAAATCACGTACGTTCAATGTAACCCAACAAGGTTCCCAAACATATTTCGCTTAATTATCGTGGGAGCCCGGTTAATTAGAATGCCTAAAGGTTATTTTATGCTGATGGTAACAAATTCGTCAGTAACATTTCAATTAACGCGGGCCGTCGAGTTCCTTAATGAACAGTTGTGTCACGGTGCGTTCTTCACCGTGACCTCTTCCTCATTAAGACACATATTAGCTTAATTAATGCGACCGAATGTCTGACATTCAAATTTTCGGTAAAAGTTCAACAATCTCGTTTGGCGAATTTTTTTCCCTCGGAAACTCGTTGAGTCTCTGACGCGGCGAGCGTAATAAGTTCCGAAGGGGCGTTAAAACAATTTAGATAAGGTCGAATGCAACAGATGTTCGATAATTTCAGAGCGTTCCACAAAGACCCCTCTATTTATTGTGTTACGGGCTTTGTAATTAAGTACGCCTGATAAATGCTCTATGGACAGAAGAGAGCAGACGGCTGCATAAATAATTTTTTGTAAAAAAATTGTAAAAAAGTAATGCTGTTATAATTATTCTTAGATCATTCTATTTTGCTGCTAGTTTCAGAAGAAGAGGAAGGAGAGGAGGAAGGAAATATTTGAACTATTCGAAAGCGAAAGAAGTATTCGATCGACGAAATTACGGGTTTCTGGGTTAACCATTATCCACCGGGGGAAGATTGTTCGGCAAACACTTGCCCTTTCATTCCGCCTCGCAGAGGCAGAACCACGTTTAATGGAAGCTAAGAAGCGAGGGTGTAAAAAGAAGGGGAAAGAAGCGGATGAATTAAGCTGGCAGGTGTGTGCGGTCATGGTACATTTTTCTCGGATTATCCTCACGTCACAATAGATCCACATGTTTTTCCTATAACAATCATTGTAGTAATTAATTTAATTAATATACAGATTATTCCAGACATTCTGGTGCGAGTTAAGGATCATTTAAATTATTGTCAATTTTGAAAATGTAAAAATGGATGAAAAGAATTAAAGATTCCATCTCTTTTTCAGGGAACAATATTGGAAACCCTTCTCGCACACAAAGACTCGCAAAGAAATCCGTAAAATCTGGACTTCCGACGAATGCTCACGTATTTCACGCATCCTTTAAATCGACTTTTCAAAGAGGATTCCATTTGAATCTTGAAACTGCCTGTATGCACTTTCATTAAATCACACTCTGTTACTGGTTTCTGGAGAAATTTCAATGAAACGCATCCAAGGAAGATGAAAATGATATTGTTTTACACGAGAAATATCTTCATAAATAAGTCAGAGCGTAACGCAACAATTGTCGTGTTGGTCAACTACGAGGAATGATGTTTCAAAGGAGCTATGCCTTCAATATTCAGTGGCATTGTCGCCTTTTGACTGTCAGCTGCGAATTTTAAAAAGGGAGCCCACCGTTCACGGCTTGTACCGACAAGTTGTAACCTGCTATTGTGACCGTTATACACATTACAAGTGTCCTCTTCTCGTTTCGTCTCCCTTCAGCTTGGAAAGATTCAATATCGAACGTCGATACCGTGCGACACGCCTCTTGAATCTTAAATATAAAATCTACATACATTTACAATTAATTTGGACGACCGAACCGGAGCAACGAGTACAATCTTAAGAATTATAAAATTGTTTTGTTATTGTATTGGAATAGGATAATGGAAAACTTGTTACCAACGCTGCTTGTCGAACAAGAGATGAAATTATTAGATTGAGAGTAATTCCTGTTTGAATACCAACACTCTGAAAGCCATTTCGGGGAAATTGTGCGGAGACTCCGTTGAAGAGATACTGATCTCCCAAAGCTGGACTTTTCAAAAGCGATCGTATCTTAACAATCCACGTAAAGATGCAGCTCTCGCTACTACCGGTTCATGGAACCTGAACAGCATTAAAAAACAGATCTGTGTATACTTCATCTTCTACGTGAGTAATGATAATCTGTGTACGCTTTTGATTTTATAATTTCAAAAATACGCAGGGCCGGCCCCCTGGGGCCGCCTAAGGCCCCCATGAGACGATTTTGTGTCTAAGAATGCAAGAAGAGTAATGTTTACTTGAATATTAATCTAAATTAGTTATACAAGCTTTAATGCTAATTTTATAAATTTTATTTCAGGTACTTTATGTGAAGAGGCTCACCCCCGAAATCTCCTGGCCGGCCCTGAAAATACGTAATGGTAAAACGTAGATGTTTCTTTTTATCTCTCGTTACAAACAATCCTAATATAAAAATATCTGCATTATTTCAGACACCGTAGAAGTTTGATTGTTTAGGACCGAAACGGTATGTGGGAAAGGTAATAGCCTTCTTATCTGACTAGAGGGAAAAGAGACTTGCGGCAAGCCAGGAATTATACAAACTAACAGGCTAATTTAGTGACGGTACCGACGCGCCACGGTGTTGTGCAAATATTTTTTAACGACCAAAGAAAGACGCGTTTCGTAGCGACGTTCATTCCTCGATAAGGATCCCACTCGGAGTAGATTCTTTTTATGAATTCTACAGCTGTTGTGCCCGTTCATGGTGTGTACCTACGCGGCAAAGGATAAAGCAATGAGAATAGAAGCGGGATCGGAATGGGAATGGAATCTGAACAGGCAGCGCGCATGCGTCAACCTCGTTCATTCACTCGTCCGAATCATTCATAAATCCCGGAGTCCTACGCTTGTTCCTCCCGGCTAATGATAAAAGCGACCAGCGAACTGTGCGAAACGTTCCAAGTTACATCATTGCCTTATTCCACGGATTAAACGGGAAAAGTTACGTGACCACGTCACGAGCGTGAGAAATAATAGTTTGCAATGTTGTTCCTTGGAATCAAAGCAAAAGTAACGTACAGGATGTGCGTAGATCGTTTCAATAATACGGTAGTTCTGCTTGAAAATGTTTAATGAAAATTATCAGTAATACGAGTTGTAATACTTGTTTCATTTTTCAGGCTCGAGAAGTTGCATCAGAACACGTTTATTAAACATTATCAAGGATTCCAAACACTCCCCTCATAACTTGATTTCATTGATAAAACGGCCAGCAGATTTTATTTTTATATAATCCCCACGATGCGTCGCCTTCGGATTCAGATGTAATTGACGCATTGACCGCACACGCGTTTGGCTAGATATAGTGGGGATAAAGGAAGTGCGGATATACCGGATTCGAGGCCGGCGGAAAGTAGAGAAAGAATGAAACTAGCCTCGTGTGTGGAACAATACGTATACATGAAATCAATAGTAAGATCATTTTTAAAGTAATCATTTTATAATTCATAAAATATTAGGTGTACAAATTAATTCAGTGCCTTTTCTTCATTTTAATTAAAGATTTATTTTTAAAGAGCTATAATAATTCCAATTATTGAAATAATCTTTATTTTTGTTATGTCGTCTTGTCACTTTTCAAATTAAAAATATTAATTAAGAAGGCGTAATACTAAAGGCACTGAATTAATTTGTAACAGGATTTTCAGTTCAGATCCCCAAGACTGGAACTTTAACGAATAGTCTACAATTATAAATGCATGCAATAGTAACACGCATTTGAAGCATTGAAAGTGACTATTTTACGTTTATCTTTGGAAGGTTCGATCGGCAAGAAAGTATCGTTTTTTATTTTCAGGGGATCATAAATTTAAGAAGCTTGAAATTAGATCGGCCCCATTGCTAATCGAATGCTGCACATCTCCTGCATTCGTAGCAACGGGGAAGGAAGATGGTGCGCGCAACTGAGAAGCCAGTGGTGGGGGTAAATCGCGGTTGGAGTGGGGATAGGCGCACGCACACCTATGCGCCGACGGAATTCGGAAGAGCGGCAACTTCAGTGGCATTCGTTTGCGGACCGCAACACGGTGCGGCTCGCGGTCATATCGTGCTTCTATCCGATTACTTCAACCCCTCGGATGTCACTACGTCTCAACCCTTGACACAGCACCGATGAAGTGACATAGAATATTGAATCATCCACGATCGACGAGACATTTTTCGAGAATCGATAAACATCGAGGAACAGAGCCTGACAAAATTTCTCTGAAACTTTCTGGTGCCGATTCGCGAACTGTCCAGCTATACACTTTTAATCTACCAAAGAACAGTATATCAAACGGTATTTCTATCGCGTTCCTTCACGGCTAAACTCGTGGAAAGTGCTGTACGCTCCGGTTCACGGGTACACCATTCAGAGGGACGGAACAAGTGAGAGGGAAAAAAAAAAGGGAGGAAGAAAGAGAAGAGTCACGTTTGCCGAAGAAAGGCGTGCACACGACCGAGCATTTACGCTCTTCGTTGACGCACTCCGCACCGATTCATATATTTTTTCTTTCCCCTCTGCGCAACGTTGAATGGGATGGCATCGGTTCACGAGTAATTAACGCGAACGTCGCTCGACGCGTGCCGGTAACTCGATGAACATTGCGCGGACAGTTTTGTTTTGAACGATAGTCGATACGTCGCGGTTTGAACTGATACATCGAGCAGCAATAGTGAGCGAGTTCAAAAGGCGCCGGAACGGATTGAAGTTGAAGGAAGCCGGACGCGTCTTGAACATGAGGCTGAGAGGAACGCTCGTGTTGTTGGTCATTGCCAGTGTTGTCTACAGTCAAAGTGAGTATTAATCATTTATATTTTCTATGTAAACCTTGTTCTTTTCCCTGAATTATTAATATAATAAATTGGGGAAGGGATGGCCTCTTCGGGCAAAGTAGTAGAAAATAAATGAACAAAATTAAGATGTAAGGGTTTGGACTCTTAATTAGAGTTCTTTATTTATTTTAAATTACTGAAAAATGATTATTTATATTTTCCATGTAAAACTCCCCAATTTATTATATTAATAATTCAGGAAAGAGAACGTCTTTTTAGACAAAGTAGTAGAAAATGATAAGATAATTTAAATGTACTAAGGTTTGGACTCTTAATTAGAGCCTTTTATTTATTTGAAATCACTGAACATTAATCATTTATATTTTCTATATAAAACTTGTCCTCTTCTCTGAATTATTAATATAATAAATTGGGGAGGAGATGGCCTCTTCAATAGCAAAGTAGAAGAAAATTAAAATGTAAGGGTTTGGACTCTTAATTAGAGCCCTTTATTTATTTTAAATTACTGAAAACCACCATTACTTACTTTATAATGGAGCAGGTTTAATCTCGAATCGGTTCAATGGGTTTCACATTAAACTGTAAGCGAAAGAGCCGTTCGAATTTCGTACCGAAATACTTTTTCGTTTTAGTTTCACGGTACGGTTGCGTTTCTGCCCATTGATCAAACACTTTTTATTCACAGTACAGACGACAGTGTCATTGTACTGTTTAAACTTTTCCTCTGTTTCTTTATTTCTTTAATACTACAATCGCGCGGCATGCGGCTATGAATTTTAATTTATTATCCACGACTTCTGATTTTAGGAAAGCTTTCAAATTAAATGCGAAAGTGTTAATTGGTCAGATTAGATCACTTTTTTATCATGTATCAATCTGAACGGAATTCGAGCTTCATTTCCCGGATCAGGATTTTTTTTATTCTTAGTCATTCGAAAGGTGATCGACGGCCTTCTACGAATGTTTCATTCGGAAATTCCCTGCTTCGTTATCATCGAAATGAGCGGACTTCCACGAACGTTTTCGATTTCCGCTATGTCTTACGAATTCCTTCTATTTACTCTGTTTCGGATTTAGAAGGACTATGATCATTAATAGGCTTCCGATCGTGGATATAGATCTCTGCTCGGTTTCTCGTTGCTATAAATGAGCGAACGAGTGGTAATTTCACTGGTAAGCGATCCTAATGAATCGTCCTTCAGCGAAGCTCTGTGGTTCCCAGCATTGCTGGAGATCGGTTTTCGAGATTACCGATAGTAAACTCAACTGCAAAGCTGTCCAAAATACGTCTCCTCTCTTTTTTTCCCCCTTTGACCCGTCACTCCGCCTGTTAGGATTCACGGCAGCCAAGAAACTCTCTATTTACCTGAAGCAACCCCTTCGAAACGCGAGAAACATGCTTTAGACGTTTACGGATGATCCACTCTGAGTCCTTTCGGCTCATTTTCCTTCCTTCTGCTCGGTTTTTCTTACGTATTGTATCATTAGAAGAATGCTCTTTGTGGAAGGGAACAGTGTTTACGATTCTTCTTTGAGATTTCTTTCAGCAGATTTAGTGAATGCTCGACGAAAATTTCGATGATCGGGTTTTCTCAGGAAAAATGATTACATAGAGTTAACAGGAGTTCTCAGAATCTTAATTTTGACGATATTAATGTTAAAAGTAATTTAGAAAAGAAAATAGTATAATTTTTAGTTATTAAACGTTATAAAATTAAGTATATAACTGAGAAATACGAATAACAGGTAAATATCAATTCAAATTTTCCCGCGCATGCGCTTACACGAGAGTAGTGGGGGAAGGCCTCGGGCCTATATATATGGGACCCACGCTCCTACGGTAGCATTTTCCCCCGGAATGCCTAAGGGGAAGGGTGAGAACCTGGGACGTCACCATTTTTCCCGGGGAGTCTGATTTGATCGCGAGTGTACGTATAGGGTTATTTAGTAATTCTAGAATAATTTGTTCAATTAAATATTGTTATACGCGTATCTCTAAGGATCATAAAAATATGAAAGAATTGAAATGACTTGGAAAAATTCCCACAATTTCAACTTGTTTTCTGTAATAATTAATCTAATTAGTGATAACCTAGCAGATGTACTGTAAATCGTTTTAATTACTTAATAGAGTAATTAGTATCTCGCATCTGATCCGCAATCCATCCGCGCATGATCCGTTACCCATCCACTTTTCCATAATTAAATACTATTCTACTTTAAATCCACTTTACCATAAATCTCTGAATCATAACATGGCCCAGAATATTGGCAAAAAAAAGCTCCAGTCGGTAGTCATTTCAAGGTTCTTTCGATCCACCGGAAACAAGGTGGAGCTCCTGCGTGGCAGTTAATTTACACCTTTGCCCGGGTGGGATAAAAAAAAAAACAAATGAAGAAAGAAAATGAAAAAGGGCTCTCAAGGAACCATTAGGGTGGACCGACAAAAATGTTTCTTACCGCAGGACCGAGCAGTAGGTCTCTCTCTCAGCTTATTTCCGTCTCCTCTAATCTCGAAATGTACCGCGGAAAGATGAAGCATGTCGGAGCGGACAAGAGTCGGAGAGAGACTCGTCCTTTTGGTGGCAGTCGATGATGGGCTGTGTGAACCGGGGAAAAACGAAAGGACCAACGTGAACACGATCCTCTTGGAAGCTGGTAATTACATCAAGGAGAAACTGTTCTGAACGGAATACCGAACTCTGATCTCGGATAAGTGAAACGCGCTTATAATTTGCCTCCAAGCATCGTTCGCCTCGTGGCAACGAGCTGCTCCAGAAAGGACATAGGCGAATCCGAATCTCCAGGTATCTTCTTCCAAACAGAAGGAAGACCTTTAGAAGTCGAAACTTTACTCAGTGTATCATTTATTATAATATTCTATCCGGTTACGGGTCACGGTTTTGGTCTGCTGGGGGTCTCGCGTGGTTATTAAGGTTTCACGTGGAGTCACCTTACCGTAACAGCTAGTTCGTTACGTGTCCCTATGCAAAGTAGAATACCAACGAAAAAAGGAAACACCGTGATTCAAATACAAATAGAAATTACCCCAACGATCGTCTAGTTATTCGAAGAAACTGGATTTACACCTGTAAGGTATTTAAGAGAGAAACTTGGCCGAATGTTGCAAGTATAATGGCTGGTGCATTGAAAGGTTCCCAAAGGAAGATTGCGAGTACCTGGCCACTTACGTTCACAATACATTCCGTGCGTAAGTTCGCATGTGTATATACTTACGGCATTGTCCAGAATCGCAAGCCATGAAAAACCAGTCTCTGCTCGTAGCTCGTGCCGAACTTTCAGCGTTCATTTGCGTGATATATACGTATCATTAAACAAGAAATAAGGGATAAACGGGTGCACGAGATGATGGGACGTTTCCGTACGAGGAGGACAATTTTCGAACGATCAAGCGACAGTAATAAACCATGATTCTTCAATGGAAATAATTATTTGTAAAGTGTTTCTATAGAAATGAAAAGAAAAATTGTTTGAATTGAATTGAAAAATTCATTAATAAATGAAAGAGATGCTTAGCAGCTTGCGTACAAACGGGGACGTAAAAAGTGTCCAAAAAGGGTTGCACAATAGAAACGGGGCAAGCTGTTTCTCGAACACGAATTACAAGAGAGGAAGGAGGGAACTGTCTGACCTCTTGTACAACAATAAGGGCGCGTGTACGATATCAAGAAAGAAGCAAAGGAATTCTGCGATACTCTTGATGGAACATCTGCCATAGGGTCAGCATACCACCTACTTCCGACTCCGCGTCTCTTTTCTTTCCCCTTTCGCTTGCTCTCCTCTTCGCTTCCGTGTCCCGTGCACACCATGGATATTCAATCCTTTTGGTCGTTGAAAGAGGAAAGGGATAGCAAAGGCGCGTGACACGAGACGCAGAAGGCACCTGGCCGGTTCAGCTAACCATTGGTTGGTGGGTTGAAGGGTATCACCTTTGGGTCTTTGAAATGAAAATAATTTTGCATTGAAATTTGCAGAGTTATTACAATATCTTTGGATGAGAAGTAATGTTTTGGTAGTTGGAGAGTCTAACACGATTTCATGACAGAAAAGTTTAAATAAATAACACTTATGACCCATCAATTTGGAGATTCAAGATTAAGAAAAATAGCTATGTAAATGGACGATCGATATTTTTAACCCTATCGCTATTATAGGCGATTGGAATTGGTTCATTTACAATAGAAACACCATAGACGTGTACAGTTTCATTTTTAAGCAAGGTTTCTATCGATTGCTGGAGGGTGCTCTCCACTTCAACGAGGTGATTTACAGGACCCCATGGTACGAATCCAAGGCATTAGAGGTTGCTGGCTCTATTCAGGGGACCCGAATGAAATTCAACATGTTCAAAGATTCAACTGGTCCCTCGAAAATAAATGTCTTGGATGGTGGCCACCCTTCGTGCTGTACCCTTCGCGTCTCTCTTGATCAATAAATTATTCCGGCATACTTTTACGAAGTCGAAACTAAGGGAGAAGAAACGATGTTTTCAGTTTTATCGATTAGAAAAAAACGAAGGAACGTTTAATCGCGGGTCGATCCACGAAATTCGAACCACTTTCCAGCCGGAAGAGGAAACAAGAAGCAATCTTTTCTTACCGCCTGGAATCTCTCGTTCCCTTCTTGTACGCCCAAATCGATTTCACGGCAAAGAAGAGGCATATAATAAAAAAGAGAAGATAAGCCACGGGTACCGCGAGCATCTTTTGCGGTTTTCAAGGAACGCCCCAGAGAACGTGAACTGTGTTCTGTGTCCGCTTATTATTTTCCGACCGATCGAACATTTGCGCGGCAAACGGAACGGGGCGAACCGTACAAACTGTGGGAAACGCTACGGACAGGCTTCACGTTCATCGTTTTCATCGCACGACGCGAAATGCCGAAGCCATTGAATCGCCGAAGAGACAAAGAAACCTAGGCCGCACACAGGACGGAACGAAACAATGAGCCGATCTTTGGAAATCGAGAGGCGGTTTTGCTGACACACCGGTATCGGAACTCGCCTATTATCCTCTATCAAACTTATCAGGAATTATAATGAAAATTAACAGGATATTGTAATATTAAAATATTTATGACGCACCGGGTGCGTCGTCATTTGCTTTCAATAGAAATTAGAAGACGCAGCAGGTGCGTCGGTGTTTGTTTTTAACAGAGATTGACTGACGCACCGGGTGTGTCGTCATTTGTCTTTAACAGAGACTGATTAATGCACCGGGTGCGTCATCATTTGTTTTCAATAGAAATTAACTGACGCACCGGGTGCGTGGTCATTTGCTTTCAATAGAAATTAGGAGACGCAGCAGGTGCGTCGCCTTTTGTTTTCAATAAAGATTGGCTGACGCATCAGGTGCGTCGTCACTTGTTTTTAATAGAAATTGACTGACGCACCGGGTGCGTCGTCATTTGCTTTGAATAGAAATTAGGAGACGCAGCAGGTGCGTCGCCTTTTGTTTTCAATAAAGATTGGCTGACACATCAGGTGTGTCGTTAATTGTTTGAAGCAGAGATTGATTGACACACCAGGTGCGTCGTCAGCTTTAAATACGAAGGTGTCAACACGTTAATTTGACACAGTGTTGTAAAAGATATTTAGAAATGAAACTTCTTCTCTAGCTCGTAACGTTACATCGTCAATGGTATCTAGCTTTGAAAGACACATTTGCATATCAATTATTCGCTGCCTACGCGCTGGCCAACATCATGCTTCGATATTCCACGGGCAATCCCGTACGAATATTATCCCTCTGACATCCACCCACTGCGTTTCGTTGTTATGAAATATAACGTGTTATGTTACACGAGATTCCTCATTTTCCTTGTGGAAAAATTTTATTTTATTTTGAGGAGACTCGATAAGTCATCGACTCGACGCTTTTGATTTAGGGTTTATTTGGTCCATTCGATAGAATTATTAGAAATAATAAAATTTATGAAAATTAATGCGTTTCGTAGGGATTTTTCTTTTTAAATTTTATTGAGCTGAAAATTATTCGCCAGTGATACGAGGTGTATTATGAATCGCGATCGGGAAGACCTCACGCACGAGGTATTCTTCGGGATTTCAAGGGCCATCTGTTTGAGAAAGATTCGTGATACGATCTGGAACCCTCCCTAGAAGGATCGTTAAAGGGAAGGGAATCATAATCCGGCCTCCCACGATGTTTCTAAATTCAATATTTTTTTGTATCGATTAAGAAGTTAATTTCCTTCATTTATTATCTTACTCGATTTACATTGATGTTACACAACAAAATGACGTTACGTAAATGTTATTACACACGTGTATGGGCGTAATCGACCCGATTAACGTACACTATCGTTCAAAAGTTTGATTTCCAAGATCTAAGCTCATCTAAATCTTGCTCTAAGATTCTCTATTTCAACCATGGTTTCATGGTATCACAGTTTAGTGCGATTTATTTTCTTTATTCAAGAATGATAATTGGGGTATTAACGTATCACGTTCGTGTAATTATGAATCATTGGAGTGAATAATGCGCTCGTGGCACATCTGCCTTTCCTGGCAGTCTACTCTCGAAACAACAGGTAGATCGTTATCTACGATGCCACTTTCGCCACGACAGAGGTGAATGAAGAAAGCCGAGCCCACGGATAATCGCGTGTACCGAGGCGGAGATGACGTTTCCGGAAATGGCTGTGATTCCTTTGCCTTTGAAAGGAAATTTACACGTGTTCGACACCTTCGCTTTATAGAAGAACTAAATATCGTTTTCCATCCGTCAGAAATATGGAATTCCTTAAAAAAATCAAATTCAAATACGTCTAATGCTTTTTCAAATATTATCCTAATGGATCTTCCCCTGCGCACTTTGTTCTCGATTTCATTGTAAAGAAACAGAGACGAAAAGCGCGATGGTTTTGATAGCTTTGGCTGTCGCCAAAGCAATGATTAATGACTTCCCTCGCAAACGAGCACCGCAGGTAAAGGCAGACCGATTCAGAAACGATGGGACTCCCTGTTTTTTCCGGTCTTGCGATGCATTCCGAGAGGGTGATTAATGAGCTCGATCTCGTGACGAAAGTCGCTAATTGAGAAACAGGTGCAAAGTCCCCTGTTTAAATTATTCGAATTTTCGGCGAACCCTTTTCGGGTGATTAGGATTTCTTGGGGAATAGCCTGGGTCTATTAGAATTTTAGAACTTAGAAGATTGGAAACTTTGAAACTTGGGAATTTAAGAGTTTTAGAACTTAGGAAACTTAGAACTTAACAACTTTGGAGCTTGGGAACTTGGGAATTCGAAAGTTTGGGAACTTGGAAAATTGGGAGCTTGAAAACTTGGGAATTTGAGAGTTTTAGAACTTAGGAACTTTAAAGCTTAGGAACCTTAGAATTTAGGAACTTTGGAGCTTTGGAGCTTGGGAACTTGGGAATTCGAAAGTTTGTGAACTTGGAAAATTGGGAGCTTGAAAACTTGGGAATTTGAGAGTTTTAGAACTTAGGAACTTTAAAGCTTAGGAACCTTAGAATTTAGGAACTTTGGAGATTTGGAGCTTGGGAACTTGGGAATTCGAAAGTTTGAGAAGTTGGAAAATTGGGAGCATGAAAACTTGGGAATTTGGGAGCTTTAGAACTTAGGAACTTTAAAGCTTAGGAACCTTAGAATTTAGGAACTTTGGAGCTTGGGAACTTGGGAATTCAAAAGTTTGGGAACTTGGAAAATTGGGAGCTTGAAAACTTGGGAACTTGGGAGCTTTAGAACTTGAAGACTTGGGAGCTTTAGACCTTCAGAACTTTACAATTTTAGAATCTGAAAATTTTCAAACTCTGAAATTCTAAAATTTTAGAGTGTAAAAATCTCAGAGTGTTGAGAAGGCCACTTTACACTTTTAGAAATAAAAAGGAATACCAATACAATTGAAGCTTCGAAATTATTCACGCTAGACGTTCAAATTAAACGTTATTCGTAAAGAATAATGGAACCATAGAGAATCCATTCTTTAGCTAGCAACAGAGGACGAAAATTCGTGTGATTATCAGTGGAAAGAATTCGAAAATGGTCGCTGATGATAGGTCGCCCGACAAAATACATCCTAGAAGGAAGCTCTAGAATTTAACAAAAGAGATACCTTTTTTTGGTCACGCGAGTTGTCCGTTCGAATGACAAATTCAGCTTAGAACTTCCGTTAGGGCGCGGCCGAGACAACGATTACGCTCCAAGGAATTTGAAGACGAACAACCTGGACCAGACCTCACACGCGATCCTCCGTCGATCCTTCCAAAATGCCAGATGTTCCAGCTGACTGCAATTTTGTTAGAAATTATACGTTTGCTCGTTGCGAATAAAAAGTATTAGCAATTTCTCAGTAAAATTTTCAGTAAAAGATTGTCGACGATTAGGAAATTAGTTATTCAGATTTTTCGAAGTTTCAAATTGCAGGAGGTCCATTAATTAAATTATAGAAATAATTAGAAAACTTAGTTTTTTAATTGAAAATTTATTTTTAAAAATTCATTTTTTAAATACACAGAAGGGCTGAAAAATATTCAAATTAAAAATAGTAATTTTTGGAAGGTCTAAATTGTAAGAGATTCATTAATTAAATTAGAAAACTCAAGTTCTATGCCTTTTCTTTTTTTAATAGAAGATTTATTTTAAAAAAATCACAGTAACTCCATTTTTTTAAATACACAAAAGCGTGGAAAAATATGAAATTAAAAATAGAAATTAAGATGGTGTAATACTAAATACCTTAATTATGATATCATACTAATTTAAAAATATAATTCGCCTGAAAGAAAAACTGATGTACTCATTTCTATTTCTAACGAATATTCTAGACCTTAGAACCTCGACAATTGTTGTACGTGTATACATTATCTCTGGGTAAAGCGAAGACACGCACGTAACCTAGGTAGGCATCCGCGGATTATAAGAAACTTCCGGTTGACTCCTTCGTTCTCCGTTCATTCCAATGGTCATTGTTGCATTGCCAGCGAGTGTGACGACCTGACAACCTCGATCCATTCCTTCAGACACCTCTTCCTCGCTTCGCGATTACGTTCTAAAACGTAATTCCCTCGGAACGAGGCCACGTCGGTTAAGTTTTTTTTTTTTTTAAACGTCTTGAGTAATCGACTGAGAACCTCGCTCCAAGGAGTTCACCCAACGAGGGCGCGGCACCTGCGTGTCTTTGCTCTTTTCCTCTTCCACCATGGATCACTTTCCTTTGCGTTCGATCTGAACCGATTGAAATTACACATTCGATACCTGTTTAATTATTATTCCACCTATTGCTTTCAACCGGGAGATCCTTCTTTTAATGATCGGATTCGTTATATCCCGTTCAAACGGTGACGTCAAGTCATACGACACTTTCTTCAGAAGGCATTTAAAAATTACGTCATTGCGAGACAAAGTGTACGAAAAGTTTTCTTAACGTTCCAAGAAGTCAGTCTGGACTGATTAGATAACGAAGTCAAATCGAACGACGAATAATTGTTCTGTAATGCATGCCTCGGTACAAAGACTTATCGGATTAATTACCATGGAAATTATCAACGACACTTTCAAAAGTATAATGATGCAAGTTGATAGCTACATGTATGACAATATTGATGGGGAATCGTTGTTCATATTGTATAAAATGGTAAAGTAATGTTATGTCGTCGAGTACGGATCCTCTCGGTGCAGATACCTCGTGTGCGCTGGATGGAACAGGTATCCACCCTGGTTATGTACTACATAAACGTGGTTCACAGCCCTTTCGTACAGTTAGACGTGGATACAAAAGGTTCGTATGCGTGCAGATGCGACTAGTCACTTCTATGGGCGAAACAGAAGAAAGTCAGGACGGTGTACATTTCGATGTAGATTGTGTTGCATCGTGTTAGAGTAGAGGATCTTTCTTCTTTTATCATATTCTGGATGGAAATTTTATCAATTTGAAGGAGTAACTAGGTAGGGACCAGGATGGGTGTCCTAAAAAATGGGGATTGGACCCTTTATCATTTTAAAATTCTAAAATTTTATTGTTCTCAAACTTCCAAGTTCGAAAGTTCGAAAGCTCCCAAATTCCAAAGCACCCAAGCTCCAAAGTTTTCAAGCTTCTAAGTTCCCAAGCTACCAAGTTTTGAAGTTCTCAAGTTCCCAAGCTCTCAAATTTCAAAGTTTCCAAGTTCCCAAGCTGCCATTCTTCCAAGATCCCAAGTTTCTAAGTTTCCAAGTTCTCAAATTTCAAAGTTTCTAAGTTTCCAAGTTCTCAAATTTCAAAGTTTCTAAGTCTCCAAATGCCAAAATTTCCAATTTTCCAAGCTCCCAAGTTTCCAAAGTTCCAAGTTCTAAATTCCCAAGCTCCTAAGTTTCCAAAATTCCAAGTTTCCAAGTTCCAAAGTTCGCAAACTCCCAAGTTTTCAAGTTCCAAAGTTCCCAATCTTCCAAGCTCCCAAGTTTTTAAGTTTTCAAGTTCCTAAACTTCTAAGTTTCCATAGTTTCCAAGTTCCAAATTCCCAAGTTCTAAAATTAAAAAATTAATAATAGCGCTCTTTCACTTCCTTTGCAAGGTGTAAGAAGATAAAGAAGAGTTTAATGACCTGTTGTACAAGGTCTTACCGTTTCACCTAAGTTCGAACTTTTCCGACCCAAAAATAATCCCACGTTCCTGTCCATCGTGATTCACGGTGCCAATTAACGGCTTTAAATATAACTAACACCGGTTGAGTAATCGTAGCCGTGAACTGCATCGTTAAAAGCGCGTACTTAAAGAACTCGGCTAGAGAACGCTTTGGAAGGTCTTCGCTGACAAGCAGGAAACAACGTGCATATATCCATTAACATTCCAGAGCGATCTTTCTTATTTAATGCGTATCGTGTCGCAATTACGTTACCATTACACACACTGCCAATTAGTCGAATCTCATTTATAGACTCGCGTTCCTTCAACGACAAACTCATACCGAGCGTAAACGATTTTCTAAGTAGAATCTTATGAGTTCGCGTACGTGAGAAGGGACATAAGAAAATTCTTGCAAATTTGCATAATTTCTTATACAAAAATTCTATAATTGCATTATAGACTGTTGCATACCAAATACATGAATTCATCACATAAAAGTGTCATAAAATAACACTTATGGTATATCAATTTAAAGTTGAAACTTTGACAAAAATAACTACATAAATAATTTACCAATTTTTGTATTATAAAATGGTTGCTGATTGCAAATTTAATAGACAATCTCAAATTGTACATTGAGTGATTCATAATTTTTTTTAATGATCTTTATTCAGAATATTAATAAGGCGTTTATATAGTTATTTTGATTAAACTTTAAGCTTTAAATTGATATATCATAAGTATAATTTCGAAATACTTTTATGTTATAAAATCGAGTCAGAATTGTTATACTATTTCCAAGGCTTTGCTAGATAGAAATTTTATGATAACAAATGAACCAAAAAGGATATACTTCCTATGCGTAGAATAGTTCCTCGAAATTTAAGCATAAAAGGGGATTTGACCACCCTGGACACACCTACGTCTCATCTATCCTCGAATTCCCAAGCGCTTCCACCCACAAACCAAGTATACCCGGCGCTTTCTGAACTAACGCGAACATCTTCTATCGCGTTCTCTTCTTTTTCGGTGTGCTGTCGTGTTCCCTCGTGAATAATCGTCCGTGCACAAAGGAATATCGTTTCGATACAATAGAATGCGACGCCTACGAGAATCCGCCGGGATACATATTCCATAAGGAGAATCTTCTTCTCGTTTTACTGACACTTTCGAAGATGATTACCAGCGGTCGTGAAAAGAAATGAAAAATTTGTATTTAATTTAAAACCATGGATACGATTCCACGATACACGTCCATGGTTCTGGATATTCGGAGAAAGCGAGACGAGTTTCAGTCATCATCGGGATCCAGCTGACACCGCCGGACTTTTGATAGGTGGAACGTGCCCGAACATATGTCACGCGCGGAAGGACCGGATACTCTTTCGCGTCCTGCTCCCGCATTTTCGAAGCTTCCTTCCTCTTCGCCAACGCGGGCTTCTCGCGGTCTTTTCTGTTAGTTGTGGTTCGGAATCGCTCGCATGGCGCAAACTGTTCCTAAGACGGGCAGGTGCGACCACGTGTCACGTCATTTTGGGACCGGGACAGATGGATGACGTTGGCTGCTGCCAGTACGCTTCCTGCACTTTCTCGTTTTCCGCGCGAACGGTACAGGATGTCTCAAAATCTTACATTCAGAAAATTATTTAACTATTTCGTAATCTTTCGTTCTTTAAATATAAGTGATTATTATCAAAATTGATTATTACTTGGTGCCATTTTCTTTTTCCATTTTTCATTCATGGTTTGATTTACAACATGGAACTGATTGAAAATTGGGTAAAAGTTGAAGATTCTGATACAATGATTGACCATTTTCTTAAAAGTTTCTTAATTCTCGAACGGCGGACCATAGGGAGAGTCCTAAGATAGCGGACCAGGGAGAAAGCCCTGATTTTATTTTCTAATTATTTAACCTTTGAAATATCCCAAAATGGAGATCGGCAAACCATATGCTGCTCTCTATGTACTTTTTTCGACGTTCAACGAACCCTTCATCACCATTCGCCAAGTTTATATTTAGACATTTCTCTTCTCCTCTGTCTGTCTTTACGCCAGCTTCTGTTCTTATTCACATGCTGGTACTCCCTTTGATCGGAAGAGAAAGAAGCGTTAAAGTTCGCGCCTCTGTTTGCATTCCCATGAGAATCTCGCTGGTAATAAACCTTGTTTCCTTACATCTCCCCTAAAAACTAACTGCCTCCGTTCTTAATATTCTGACCTTTCAATCCTCAAAATAATTTCTTTTTAATTTCACCAAGGTAGAGGACTTTGGTCCCAAAATATTGGCAAATTTTTTGAATGCCCTTCCCTTGGAAAGTGTAAAAGAAATACTCTTTTTATCAATGGAGAGTTAGTAACGAGATATTGTTTTGTTGGGACAATTGTTTATTCATGAAAGACAAGACATTCCTGACTGTACGAGCACGGTTTCCTGCACGATTCCCCGTGTTACCACTTGGACACGTATTTATAGTTTTCGTCTTCTTCTCTGGCTGGTGTACGACCGGAAGCCGAGCGATTATATTTAGAAAAAGACTTGACTGAACGTGGAATAACAATTCTGGCCGCGTTTGCGGAGAATCGGCATTGCAAAGCAGCCTCTTCCTCTCTTTTCAAACGGTTCTTCATCGTTCAATCCCGTCGTCCTTGTATACCTTTTGCGAATAAAAAGAAAATGAAGATAGGAGAATAAAGGAAAAGCATCGCGTTGAATTAGGTATCGATCAAGGTTTCATATCGAGGATGATGAAGCAACTATAATCATCCTCGGACCATATGTTGCGCAAACGAGGATCCTGAAGAGGATTCTCGTCAGGATCGTGCAAGGTCGCTTTTTGCAAGCGCATCGACCTCGATGAGAAAAGGATGGACCACCGGATGTGGATCATCGAGCATTTTCTTGCTATGGAACGGTTTATTAAAATCTTTCAACGTCGAACCTTTCGAGATCCTCTTCGTTGAAAGCTTTAAATATCGCAGATGATTCTTCCTGCGAAAAGTATTCGATGCATTAAGAGTGATATTAAAAGAAAGGAAAGTCAGTGTATAATTAAAATAAAAGGAAACGTTTGTTGGAATTTAGTTTGTGAAAAAATGTAACGGTACAGTTTGGAGAATCGCTGCTCGAAAGGAAACGAGAGACCCCGTTCTTCTTCGTGATTTTCACCTCGTAGACCGGCTTCAGAAAGCGTGAAGCCGTGCGTTATGCCTCGTTGCAATCAATCGTCTAGTTATTCAATAGATGATGGCGAAGAATGCTCGGTTATTTTGTAAGAAAGAAAGCTTATATTTCAGCAGAAACTTTGGTAGCGATGGTATCTTTCATTCCCCCGAATTTGCGAAAAGAATTTCATTGAAATTCACTGTTTGTACGAATGGAGACATCAGATAATTATTCTGAGGCAACGGTTGCGAAAAGAAGTTCAAACGGAAATGGCAAAGTTACACATTAGCTGATGCAATTAAACAACCTGTTTCGGAGGATTCCGTCACGTTATACTGCGTTATTCTTTAACGCAGTACTTTTCGTTTGAACACATGCACGACTTGCGGAAAAAAGGCTGATGAACAGAAAAAGCATCAAGGCAATTATAAAGGAACACGTGATCATGGTAAAACAAGAGTCCCGACTAATAGCGTGTTTCCGGTTTACGATGGTAAGCTGCGTGGCAACGATGTTACGTAGGTACATACCTACCTGAAAGGTAAAAGGCAAGCCCCAATCAAGATCAAACTTAAGATACTCCAATTCTAGGGATTTTAAACGAAGTTACGGTTAATTGGCAACTTGATAGCTTCGATTTTTATGGAATATTGGATATCGCATACTGAGTACCGGTATTTAGGTACGGGTATTGAATTTAGAATACGGAATATTGATGTTAAATTCAGAGTACCGTGTGCCTACTGTTAGGTACTGAGTACTGGTATTAAATTAGAGTACCGAGTATCTACTGTTGAGCACCGAGTACTGATACTATATTTACAGCACTGAGTACTTAGGGTTGAGCAACGAGTACTGGTATTAAATTCAGAATAATGAGTACCTAGTGTTGAGTGCCAAGTACCGGTATTAAATTTAGAATACTGAGTGCCCACTGTCGAGCATCAACTACTGGTGCTAAATTTAGAGTACTAAGTACCTAGTGTTGAGCGCCGAATACCGGTATCAAATTTAGAGTACTGAGTACCCAGCATTTAGTGCCGAGTACTGGTATTAAATTCAGAATACTGAGTACCCGGTGTTGAGTGCCGAGTACCGGTATTAAAATTAGAGTGCTAGGCACCCAGCGTTCAGCGTCGAGTACTGGTATTATATTTAGAGTACCAAATGCCTACTGTTGAGTACCCAGTATTGGTATTAAATTTATAATGCTAACTACTGGGTATCCTACTATTAAGTACCGAATACAGAGCACCACGTATGAAATATCCAATCAAGTACCGAATACCTCGTATAAAGTACAAAATACCAAGGAATAATGTTGAATACAGAAGAGAAAAAGAATCAGCAGGGTCGATCTAATCAGAAAGTCAAGAGGTAAGTAAGATATAATTCATGGTGCACGCGGTACTTTCCAGCTGCACTTGTTGCCCTCATTATCGCCCTCGAAGAGCCGTTTATACGGCAGAAGGTAGCATCTGCGTGTTGCGTCACGCGAACTGCATCGAACAAGCATCTAAAATAAATTCCTCGCGAAGGGGAGAGATCGAAGATTTATAATTCATGGTTACTTAGGGGCAAGTACGTCGAAGAACACGCGAGATACTTTTCACCATTAAACGTTCCCTCGCATTCGTTACGTACCTTTCAAATTGATTAAACTGGTACTTTTTATTCTCTTTTTCTATCTTCCTTGACATTCGTTTCTCAATACCCTCGAGTAACTAAATTAAATATCCTTATTCTTCTCCAGAGGAGTTGGAGTCCAATTAAAAGAATCCAAAAAAAGAATCTTTCCAGTCTTGTGAAACGCATCCTGTCCTCTGTGTGTAACGTTGCCAAAATAAAACCAATGCTCCTTCTTTAACATGGACCCCGAAAATACTCTGTTCCTTTCCAAAGACAAACGGGACCCCGTAGAAACGAAACGTGTGTACAGCTGATCAATGGGAAGTAAAGCAAACAAAAAGAAATATGTATCCAGTAACGAAGAGGAAAGAGATGAATTGTCGGTAAATGGAAAAAAAAGAAAAGAGACAATACACCTGTGTATGTGTGCGTGCGTGTGTGTACGCGGAGAAAGGGCGTAATGCCTTAGCAAAGCAGCTTGTTCTTCGCATTCCTTCTCGCGGTGCTTGTCGCGTTCTCCTTCGTGCATTATATACGGACTAAACTCGGTGGTCTCAGGTTCCTGAGAACCAAACTCATAACGCCGTCGATCCCATGCCGCGCCTTCTTCTACAAGCTCGCCAAGTTAAATAGAGAGTCCAACGTGACCGTCGTCATTCAACGATTCCTTTTTATTATATTCGACAGAGAGAACTAAGCTGCTCTTTCGTGCTTGCGTCACGGTGTTGAGTTACGCGATCACTGCCATAGCATTCCTGGATTCTGTTACCTTCAATGGTACTGTCTGAGAGTTCCTTACAGGATAAATGGTTCACCCTTTTATCGTACAAGTGTTGACACTTTGAGTGCCTTGGCATTTGGTGAAAGGGTGATTTAGGTGTGGGGAAAGTAATTAGGGCGAATCTCAGCTTTGGTAATTAGCAGGTGCTTGAGGTCAGGTCCTTCTTCACAAATGTGCATTGGCTCCCTAGCCATTTAAAAATTCTAGAATTTCCAAGTTTCCAAGCTTCCAAGCTCCCAAGTTTTCAGGTTCCCAAGTTCCCAAGTTTTCAAGTACCCAAGCCTCCAAGATCCCAAGCTTCAAGTTCCCAAGCTCCCAAGTTTTCTAGCTTCTAAGTTTCCAAATTCCTAAGCTCCCAGGCCTTCTGACTCCCAAGTTCCCAAGTTTTCAGGTACTCAAGCCTCCAAGATCCCAAGTTTCCAAGCTCCTAAGTTACCAAACTCCCAAGTTTCCAAGTTCCTAAGCTCCCAGGCCTTCTGACTCCTAAGTTCCCAAGCTTTCAGGCTCCCAAGTTTTCAGGTTCTCAAGTTTTCAAGTACTCAAGCCTCTAAGATCCCAAGCTTTCAAGTTTCTAAGCCCCCAAATCCCTAAGCTCCCAAGTTTTCAAGTTCCCAAGCCTCCAAGCTCTCAAGCTTCCAAACTTTCAAGTTTCCAAATTCCTAAGCTCCCAAGTTCCAAAATTCCAAAATTCAAAGTTTCCATTATTCTAATATTCCAAGCTTCTAAAATTCAGGGATTCCAATTCTGCGAATAGGTACCCAAGGTCCTCCGCCTAATAGCATAATAGCCTTTAACTCAGTTTAAGATCAGTTTAGGGAAATGAATTACGTGATTGACGCCACGTGAATGGATAACAAGCGGTACCAGCGCGTCACAAAGAAGCGATAGTATTATGTTTCATAGCAAAGTTTCCTGGTGGTCCACCTGTCGTCGTAGCACCTGCCTTCGTAACCGCTTAATGCTAACGTTAATGACCATTCATGGATCGTTGGGCGCACGACATGTGGGCAGCAAGCTGGAATGCGATTTATTTTCCATGCTAATGTTACCGATGTCCATTCCTGCTGAAGATAACCAGGAATGGAACTTATAAATAAAAGAACCATGCATTTCTTTCTATCGATGAACCTCCACGCTGCGATCTGCTTCTTTCAACCGGGAAGTGCATCGACGTTATACAAATTAATCGAGGCTTTCATCAAACACAAAGGATGCTTAAGGTCGTTCGCATGACCCCCGGGCTCGTTCATGAGAATTCATTTTATTCGGTGTATTGATTTTCTCGCGGAAACAATCAATCTCGTGAAAGTAGATTCGCATACCATCGAAAATTCTTGATGTTAACACTTTCCCAGGCACAGTTATATCTAACGCGATCTTCAGATTAAAGATAACAAGCTTCCCTGTTCATTTATCCATTAGTTTTACAGATATAAACATTTTGCAACAGAGGAAAAATTGCTTAAACTTAAAAGCCCCCCTTATCTTAGCAGAGGCTGCAGAAACTTTGGGTCCAAAGCCAGCACGTTATAAAAGAATATAGAACATAATAATTGGTCTAATTGACCATTTTAATTGCCTAAAATCTGTTATGTAGTAGAAGAAATGACATAAGATTGACGGAGGACGTTATTTGATTTACAGATGCGACTGTGATCACCAGCGACGGCCTTCAAGGGTACGACCCCCAGTTCATGGTCGGATGTTACTTTCCCGCGGAATTTCAGGGTGAATTCGTGACACAGGTGAGCGGAAAGGAAGCCGGTGACACGAGTAACGAGCCAATTCAATATTCCACCATCAACATCACGTTTAACGCCATACCTGTGTGGGGATACTGTCACAGGAGGGTCGGTGATAACGTGTTGCTAATGGACAGGTAAATTGGCCCGGCTAAAATCAGAAATAATTCATATATTGTAATTTAAAATTGCAGCAATAATTTCCAGAAAAAGAGTATTGAGAAATAATTCATAATAATTATTAAGAATATTGATTACTGGACGAGGTAAATGTACTGATCGAGTTCGCTTACTCAGCGCATCCTCAGGGGATGCCCCGACGTCTGCAGTGCGTCTGGGATGAAAATAGACCAGACTCCAGACGGTGCCGGATATAATTTCTGCATTTCGTGGCTAACCATGTATAAGGGACTGAATTATTTTCAATTTCAAGGCCCCTTTTTGTAGATCATTAATGTACCACTGGAAAATGAATTTTTACCATATAATTAATTTGAAATTTTGTTTCATTTTAGATACGGCGACGGCGACTGTATCCGATGTTTCCGTTTAACGAGAAGATCACGCAACGTTATAGAAGTGTTTTCAGAAAATCTGAACAGGTGTTACACATCTGAATCCACCGCCCTGTCTTCCTGTGATAAATTAAATTCCACGTCCATTTTATACCGTAAGAGAAAGTTTCCTTATTCTATATACCATGGCTTTAATTAATTTTTGTAATATATTTAATTACTTCATTGTTTGAACAGGTACTAAAGAAATTGGGAGTGTTTCTATTAGCAACGAATATTGTCCTATAAGTGGACAGTATCATTTCAAGTACAGTCTTAACAATGGATCTGAAAGAACCATTGAATGCAACAGCTTCTCATCTTCCTTTAACAATTGCCCTGATGGTTCTGTTTTGAGGCTGCATTTTAATCGCTGTACCTTTGAGTCTCACAGTAATGTTTCTTTCAATATGATAAATTCTTTTCATATGTGGAAAAATCAGAGTACTTATTGTTATTAATATTTCAGCAAATTTAACGTTTAACTGCTTGGGCAATTGGCCTGGTCCAAATGGGTCCACCTATTTCGCCCTTTTGGATAATAATGCAATTAGTGAAGGTAGACCACAATACAGATGCGGGGTAAGTTTAAAAAAATATATTACAAAAAAAGAAATACAATTTTTATTTAATGCAGTATCTTTTCAGCTGTTCCATGTGGATAACAAGAAAGGAAAAACGTACATGGCACTCAGCAGTGATTCAAGTTGCACACAAGATTTAGATAATTCAACCAGTGGATATGAAACGCTGGTCCTTAGTAAAATTCCGACTCAAAAGAAAATGCCAAATTATGTAAAAACCCACGTGGCAACGTTAGTATATCTTTTCATTCATTAATTAATTATTTATCCCAATTTAGTTAAAATGAATGATTAATTTAGATTCCCAAAATGGGCACAAGGTTTGTGGGAAGAGTCTCTCATAGTCAATGGAACTATGACATTCACTGATCTCAATGGATATAACAGTTACACCTTTATTACTGTAGATTCAAATGAAGAAACGGGTCGATACATTGTTTATTCTAAAGATCAATGGTAGGATGACATTTCAATTAATAAAGTTGAAATAAATAGCTTCTTATATCTGTTACCTTTAATTATGTTTGTACATTTTTCAGTGAACAAGCTGCCTATGTGTGTTTAATGATGAGACAACGAAGTGAAAATGTATTAGAGTTCAGAATAGGTATTCACCCTTTGTCTTAATAAGTAAATGATTCATTAGTTTATGAAATAATGTACAAAGTACTTAGTAAAATGACACATTTTTACAGGAATGGTATTAAGTCCAGTTTATCAATCTTATTTGTGTGATGATCCCAATTTAGATAAACCAGTTTGGATGACACAAGCGCGTAAGTTAATTGTCACTGTTCATGTTATTTAAAAAGAAAAAGTGGATTACATGTATGATATTTTTAAAATTAGGAGTGGAACGTGTAGTTGAATCTCCCTGTCCAATTACTGGTCAGTATATGGGAATGATAACTGACTTATCAGGAATGTGTGCTGAATTGAGTAGCAATTGTAATACTCGTGAAATAATGTATTTTAAAGTTACCGACTGTGAGTCCGGTGAACTTTACGAAGGTAGAGTGTTGAATTCACCATTTTGAATTATTATCCTTGTGGATTGTTCTTTTAAATTCAACAATCATTTGTGATATCTTAGAACGAACATACTTATGTCTGGGACAATGGGAAGAGAAGGGTGTAATGTATACGTATACTATGAGAAACGATACTAGTACTAACGAATGTTTTGTCGGTTTAATCGTGAATGATGAAGAAATATATATCAAAGAAGCTGGAGACCACTGCATGAGAAATATTGATCCCAAACAGGAAGGAATGCGTCTTTATAAAAAAGGTAACTGTTTAAGTCATAAAATAACATTCACATTGAAGATTTAATATGTAACAAATTAACGTAATTCAAGGTCAGTGTTATGGAAATTCTCCAAGTCCTGCACCAACTCCAATGAAACCAATTCATCATAATCCAATAATGAGAATTACAACCACGCCACGGTCTAGGATATCTGGTAACAATTAAATAATTAGCATTGTTATTAGCATTGTATCATAATATTCATTGTACATTTTTTGTTTTATAACAGGTACTACCAGTATATCGGGAAATAACATTCCATCCTTTGCCTTAAACGCAGCAACTGCATCCTATGGTTTGGTAATATTTGTGACGGTAATTACTTATCTCAGAAATATTTATGAGTACGTTTGAATAGCAATTAACAACGAATAATGAACTAGTGAATGAATATTTCTATAGAACTGACAAAGTACCATTATTATGATACAATATGAAGCAGAATAGACTTCTGTAGGAGAGGTCTTAAAAAATTGATTTTAAATCATATCAAAATATATTTAAAACTAATAAGAAACTAAATTTTATACAGGAAATCTATTTAGAAAGTGACTGTCAGAGCAATATGAATATTTTTTAATTATATCTCTATTAACAAAGAGTATTATGATCTACTTTATATTTTAAATATATTTACAGTCAATATTTTTGTAGATACATAAATTTTTAGTATTTTTTATACTATCACCAAACACTGCCTTGTAAGATACAAGTAATAGTAAACTGGAAACTGCATTTTGCTAGGAGAATCCAAAGAAACCAGTATCCAATATTTTTTAATTTTAAATACATCTTTTTCTACTTTTTTCAATTTTATATTAAATTATTAATAATATATCTGCAATGTAATTACCGATGTAACACTAATAATAACAGTAGCAATTTTATAACGTGCAACCGAATTCGTGTTCAGTTTAAATTTCCTATTTTAAACGGATTTAATCAATGAAAATGACAAAATTGAGTAAATTAAATAGATATAATTAATATTATTAATTGACTAATGAGACTGATTGAATAAAATACATCATACAAAGTGGCCGACTATTAATAAAATATTTGGTTATCTCTTCTGCTGTTAGAAACATTTTAAAAATGTAAAAATCACTTTTTTAATAGCAAAGTAGGTAATAATGTTTTGTTTTCGGTAATCTATTAATGACTGTGTCAAGTTACTTCTAAAGAAATATATGCCTCAAATTAATTAACGTAAGCATCTAAGATCACTTTTAAATTGTACTTAAGAAAAGAAGTTCCATTTTCTACTGAAGTACATATTAATACTTAATAATAGATTTTAAAGTAAAAAGTAAACACAGGATAAATTATGAAAATAATTTATTTTACCATAGGCAGTTTTTGCAGTAAGCACAAAATTTATTTAAAGAAGCAAATATTTGTGTAACAAGTGGTTAAATTTAATGTCAACAGTAGGATTTTTATAAAGTATTGTGTGAAATGAAACTTTTATAAAATACTTTTGTAACTTGTTTTTATATTTATATGTAAATGTATATACATATGTATTTATACCTTCCTATTCTTATTTAGTAATGTATAATATCAATTACATAGTGATATTTGTAATGTAGATAGATTTTTGAGTTATACTGTGAATAAAATTATTACAGATTGCTCAGATGCCAAACTTCGCTTGTGTTAGTTTTCCAATTTGACTGTTTTATTATAAAAATATGTGATGAAATATAAAATTAACTTGTTACATTAAACATTATGTGAAGGTCAATACAAAAATATGTTATTTTATATATATGTAATTTATATTTCCATCTTATAACATTTATAACAGAAGTGTTGAAGTTCACCATAATGTGTATCATAGTATTCCTGTTGTAATATGCAAAACTTAAATGAAGCGAATTAGGTATTTTAAATAAAACAATTTATCCTAATTTATAAAAATATATTTTCCTTTTCATAAAATCTTACAAAAATATATGTTGCATAATTAAACATCTGTAGTAGGTACTTTAATTTGTGTAAGTACTTAAGGTAACAAAAAAATACTGTATAAATCATAATTATACATAATATTTCACTCTGCTTAACATTAATACCATTGCTTACATTTAAATAAAACAAAAAATTATATACTTGATGCATAATACCGCAGTAACAAACTTAAGTATTCAAAAATTTTCGCTCATGCATTAAAATACTTTCTTTACGATTTGTTCCCCATGTATATTTGTTACTGCCGGATTTTCCTACTACTCTATGACATGGCACCAAATATGCAATACTGTTTTTCATCACGGCATTTCCAACTGCGCGACTAGCTGTTGGTTTCCCTATATTTTTCGCAATTTGTTCATACGTAATTATTGTACCCTCTGGAATTTTTAGCAAGGCCTCCCAGACTTTGATTTGAAACTCCGTTCCCTTTAACACAACCACGATGGAATCATCATTAAACACGCGTTGATTGAAGATCTTTTGTACGATTTCTTCTGTTTCATTTTCATTGTCTTCTATTAATTCAGAAAAATTCCAGGTGTTTTGTAAGCCCAATAATGATTCTTCAGTACTTTTATCGACAAACCCTAAGTATACTATAGCTTTATCGGTATTAGTTATACCGATTAAACAATTTCCAAAGGGTGTCGATTGGATGCCATAATTTATTTTGAATTTATTAGAATTTTCCTTATATTCCTGTGGTGTCATAGTTCGATAACGCACCATAGTGATAATGAAATCTTTCTCGATATATTTTTAGTACTGCGGAAATAAGATAAGTAAAATTATAAAGAAAAATTATGTTTAAATATTATTTATTATTCTTACTGTTCTTGTACGTTCTTCCAACTTCAAACGTGAAGTTTCTACTTAAACTGCTGTAAAGACGTCTGAATTTAATAATACGTTTAACTTCTGTGCTTTTGAAACCTAACTTAACGTAATAATATATCAACGCGTAATAGACGAAACCATTTTTCAAACCTTGCGTGACCTTGCTTTTGTATAGGGTACATACATATATATGCAATTGATTCAACCCTATGTGAAAGGTTAAGTTAAAATGTGAACCATTCTTAAGGGGTTGGTATTTATGGATTCAGTCTCATACTCAATTTAAAAGAAAAAAAAGTTACAACTGCAATTCTAAATTAAATGAAACAAAGAGTACAAATAGCCATAAGATACATTAGTAATGTATATAAAACTTAAATTCCAAATCATGGTCAAAATAGTACATACATTACATAAGCTTGAAGTAGGGATACTCTTTATTGTTTCCTACCCACAATATCATTATTGTAAAAAATTTATTATTTATAAAACGAATATTATAAAAAAATAACTAAAAATCTACAATACATTGTATGTATCTGCACGTTATGAAAAACGACGATGATAATGTACGATTTACAAATATACAAGAATGATATTAACAATGAAATCATCATATAGACAATCACTTTAATGCTTTGCCATTGATAATATATGGTTTTATTTTATCAGGTCTCGCATCAGCATTAACATTAAAATATACCTTGCGTGCTTTGGCATCTGATAATAACGAATTCCACATTAAATCCCTCTGTAATTCAATTTTTATACATCAGTGTTTCTTATTATCTGTATTGTTATTTTTCTATTTCATTATTATAACTTACCATAAAGATATTAAAATTACCACATATTATCAATGTGTGTTTTGCCCTTGTAAGAGCAACACAAAGTCGTTGTTTATCTGACAAAAAACCAATCCTATGACTTCGTACACAGGACATGATAATTACATCACGTTCTTGTCCTTGAAAACCATCAACAGTATTTACATCAAACTTCATTTTTCTTTTAACATTCTCTGACAGTGGACCTATTCTACAATCATTAAAATGAACTTTTAAAATAAACAATTATATAATGATGCTTGTGTAAAATATTCTAACTTACTTTTCATTAATTTTTGCCAATATCACAGATTTCTGATTATTATACGGTGTAAGAATACCATATGAAATACATGATTCCCAGGTGTTTAAATTAGAAGATGTTATCATACAATAAATTACATTGGCAACAAATTCTGCTTCATCGTTATTTGAAAAATTATCGTTGTTTTGATTAGTATTGAGATTTAAAATTCGATACGGATAGAATGGAAATTCGGGGTGCCATTTGACTGCGGTTTGTAATAGTCCACCATAAAAAAATTTATTTGGCCAATAGGAAATACTGTGCTGCATTCTATATTGAGTATCTAACATTATTATTGGATTATCTGGAAGTAAATCAAATGCATTCTGAACTCGTGAAAATAGAGACTGGTCTAAACCATATTTCTTTGCTTCTGGACTTAATACAGTAGCTGGTAATTGATTTGGATCGCCAACTAGAACCAATACATTTATACCTAGCATTAATGGTATCAGAGTCTCTGCTTCACAACTTTGAGTAGCTTCGTCAACTATACATACTGATATCTTTTTTTTATTACCACCAAAAATAGATTCCATTTGATTAGTATAACACGATGAAAGAGTACATGTTATTATGTCCGCGTGTTCAAGAATTCTATTTTCCGCTGCACGCTGTAACCTTATGTATTCTCTTTCATTTCTGTTATTCAATGGTCTACAATTTTTCAGTAATTCATACTTTGCGGCCATATCCCCCAATTTCATTTTAATATACTCCCTGTGAGTTTGATCCATGTTACGAGAGGTTGTAAGTTGGCTTTTCAGAGCATTCATTTTAGATTCCAGATGTAACTTTTCGTTCTCAACACTGTCAGGTGTAATATTGTTTGAACTAGCCATTTGTTTCTCAATGTCTCGCCTCGCGAGTTCGGTTACAGAAATATCTTTTACAGTTGCATTCATTGTCTCTGCACGACCAATACGAACCATTTTAAACGGTTTTATTTTTGCTTTATGCTTGATGTTGGATCTAATTTCTAATAATCTTAGGACGATCTCGTCGATTGCAGCATTGGACGGTGCGCAAACTAAGATTTTCAATGAACTTTTGTTATTTACATATCTATTATTACCATACAGTACCTGAGTAACAATATTTACAATAACTTTTGATTTTCCAGTACCCGGTGGTCCTTGAATAAAGCACAATTTCGCGTTTTTTTGTACCACAGCCTCAGTTACTTTGTGAACAGCTTCCAGTTGCTTTTTATTTAATTGATCTTCAGTGATCAATGTCTCCAGTCCAGATAAGGCTGGTAGCTGATACAGTTCAATTTTTGGATTTAATATTAATTTTAGTAACGGCGAATAAGGGAGATACTGTAAAGCTTGCACCAGTCTTAAACTAGGACGTAAATAAGTCACGGTTCTTAATCGTTGAACGCGATTCACTGGAATATTGTTATCTAGCGGTTTTGTTTTCATCGTGTATGTTAACAGTGAATGAGGATTTTTTACATAAATACCTAGATCCTTATTATAACGAGTCTGGGGCGTTAATATTGTTTCATGTATATTTGTAACGTAGGCAAATATTTTATGAAACGTTTTCTGCCCTTTTTCATGATTCTTAACGTATTCAAAGAATACTAGATCTCCGAAAAGCGGACAGGTTTGTCTATGTATATCTTCTTTCGTGGCCAAAACTTCTAGCATCAAAGTAGTTAAAACTACATTCGTTGAAACTGCACTCCTTTGAATGGAGTTTTCAACTATAGAGCACATTAATGTTGGTCGTTTGGAGCTTTGCTCGATATTTTGAAATTCTTTAGTTATCGAGTACCAAGTTTCAAGTAACAGAAGGGGTGAAATAATTCTATAGTAATCATCGTATGATTTGTAATGTGTTACCATTGGGTGAATCTCATCTTTTCTTACAACTGGTGCAGAGATATTTAAATACTGCTGTTCCTCCAGCCAAATTGGATTCCACGAAAAGATGCGGGCTAAAAATTCATTTAATTTCGCATTAAATTCCATTACGTTTACAGGCTTCTTTGTCGGAACTTTTTCAGAGGGTATGGGTGCATCTTTTCCTATTAATTTTTTCAAAATATTTGATTCATCTATCTGATATTCGCATACAGTTTTAATGTTTGTAGAAAAAGATACACATTTCTTCTGTTTCCGAGATGACATTCTTATACAAGATTTAGGAACTTGAGCAGATAACTCTGTCTTTGATTTCTCTCCTATCTCAATTTCTTTTCTATTAACATCTTTTACCTTTTCCACATTGTTTTCCAATGAATCTTTTTTCTGTGCTGCTTGCAATGATTTTGCTTTAGTTGTCTTTTTCTTTGGTATTCTACCTATATTAGGAATATCACTGAGCGTCAATGAACGTTGAAGACATACTGTTATGTCTTTTGCAACATCTTTACCTTTTGGAGACCTGTTCGTTTTTGAGCTTCCCGAGGAGGAACGACTAGACGAAGCCTTAGGTTTTTTTATTGTATCTACCGATTTAGATGCAGAAATTGTTTCTTCAACCAGAAAATCAGTTCGCGTTTTCATAGTTACTTTAGCTTTTGGTTTTGAAACAACACGTCTCTTGTCTTCGTTGCTCTCTAGAGACGCTTGTTTTTTCTCCATTGCAATCTTTTGCAGCATAATTTTTCTACGATCCGCTAAATCTTTCTTCTCCTCTTTGGTAAATGAGCTTACTATGTTTTTACTATGAGGTAGACAATCAGCCCATTTGTGAATCACTTTGCGATTCTTTTGCTCTTTCTTACGCAAATATTCGTCTATTTTTAATTTTTCTTGCTGCTCTTTCTTCTCTTTAGCAGTCAATTTTTGTTTCGTAGATTTCTCACTTTCTTGTACTGTATTGGAACTATTGCGACGTCTATTCGTGGCTAAATGAGGTGGTTCAATTTGAGGCACTTTCCTTTCAAGTGATATCATCCTTTTTTTGGATTTCATCTTTGATGTGGTAGCACTTGTGGTCTCTGTAAGACCTTCTGTTTTATTCTGTTTTAAATGCGAACTCTGATTGCTTGAAGATTCAGGAACTTTCTTACTACTATTGTTTGTAGTATTACTAGGAGATTTGACTAATTCTTTATCATAATCTTCGAAATCAAGATTCATTCTTTCAGTTGTATTACTTGTATCTTGCAATTTTTCTTCATCGATACTTTTCTCCAGTTCTTTATTTTGTTCTGTTATTGCGTTTGTTGCAATGTCATTTGAAGTATCAACACCTCTTGCATCCTCTGTTTTCATATTTAGATCTTTCATTTTTCCATCAATATCATCGTCTTCACTGAGCAACTGACTCCTAGATAATTTATGCAACCAATTATTGTCCTCATCTTCACTATCCGATAGTAAGATTAACTCTGTATCATCAAGCATACTAAATCTTTCGTTCTCTATTTCTGTAGGTTCTTCTTTAATTTCATCTTTAATCGTAGTATCCATACCAAAGTTAATATCAAACAACTGGGAACATGGAAATATATCATCCTCGCTGTCGCTTAAATTTACAACATCGACTTCGGAGAATTGTGTTTTTGGTTCTTGTTGTACCTTCTTCAATTTTATCGGTGATACAACTGGAATATTTTTCTGCAAAGACTTGTAAACGTCTTCGTCAGTGTCCGTTAACTGTAATTCATCTTCTAGTTTTATTACGGTATTTCCATTAGTTATAAAATTTGGAATTGGTGCTGCTGAACTCTTGCAGACATTATCTTCGGTCTTTATAATGTCACTCGTACTTAATGCTTCACTTTCATTTATATTATTTTGCTTATTCTCTTTTATATTAGAATCTATATTATTATATTTTTCCTCGATACTTTTAGACTCTGTATTAGGAATAACATGATTATTTTTAGCATTCTGTACACTTTTACTTGATTGTTCCTGATCTTTAAACATAGTGACAGAATTTTCTTTTTCCTGAATTCTATTCTCCATCGTAGAGCGTAACGATGACTCAGACTGTTTTGTATTCTGTTTATTTACATTTGATTGAATGTCATTTATTAAACTATGATCATTTTTACTTTCGTTAAGTGTACTGTTATTCAATGAAATATGAATTACTTCAATATCATTTTCATCGTTTCTTTTACATTTGTCTGAAATTTGAGCAACATTTATATTTAATGAGTGAAATTATTATGTTTCTAGTTGGTCAAACAATATGAATAAAAATTACACAACCTTCGAAAGAATTTTTATCTACAAGACAATTTTTAATCTCCAGTTTCGGAATTTTATTTGGCAAAATTTTTATATCATGTTTTTGTTCCTCTCTTTTACGCTTAATTAAAGTGTCAGGCTTACTGGTAGCCGTATTTTTAAAATTTGATATAGTTTCTAAAACAACGGTAGGATTGTGATTGTTTTCCAAGATATCTGACGTCTAAAATTGGTACAACAGGTAAAGACTTAATGAGTATTAAATTATAGATGCTGAAATAATATTGATATAACACCTTACCGTAACTATATGTAATCTATATGCAAACATAGTGTTATCTGTAACATCATGATCAGGACAACCTATGCCAATAATGTCATTTGGTTGTAATTTAGTCATCTGATATGGTGGTTGAGCGACTCCATTTAGGAATAAACCGTTAACACTCTAAAAATAATAAGGTGTTAGCAATACAAAAATATTGCTGTTACACATTAAATTTTTATTACAGCTTCTGATATGGACATACCTTTAAATCTGTAACGTATAATTCATCTTTTTTACGAAAAAATATGCAATGACGACGAGATACTGTTAAACCAAGACATACTATTTGATTATCTTTGGCTCTGCCACAAGTATACTAAAACAAAGTAAATAGAGTTACATGTATTCATAATTAATTCCACATTAATTACTTTTGATTTATCGATATCTAAGAGTATTAATTTAAAGTACTCTTTTATTATTAAAAATTTAATTTTACTAATTACATAAAAATGATAATAAGTGTTAGGTACATACTGAATGTTCTGGTTTATCAAGAACAATTATACCCGGAACATTAATTCGTTTTAATATGAAGTGAGAGATATTATCTGACTCCATCTTTTTAAAAATAATTACTCTGTTTGTAGGTAACCGCGTTTTTTGTTAACCGGTTCGTTAGGCCAAAAACATTTCGCCGAAATTGCTTTCATCAAGTTCTGGTACCCGTAAATTTTACAGAAATTAATCAACATATCTTTAAACGATATTATTCTGAAATAAACAATTTCTATATGTTTCATATGAAAACATTTATTTTTGTATCGAATCAAACACATGCATTGACATTTACCGCCATACAAGATTGAAAATTGATTGTAATTACGTATCACCATTGCCAGATCAAGGCTTCATAATGAATTATTACTCAACATTACGAACGTGTGCAAACTAATACGACTTTTACACACCATGAGGGAATTCCTCGTACTAAATCGCGTCCGCCTAAGGCTTTATCATTGATATAATTATCTGTTTTCCGCTATGGGGTGTCAGTCTGTCTTTGAATATCGAAGAAGCGATCGTTTATTTTTACATTGTATGATAAAACGATAATTACAATTTAATTGTAAAATTATGTCGCCTGTAGAGTAATTTTAAATTAGACCGCAGCGCCATCTATACAATAGCGGCTGAAACTACTCAATAACTTACCGACTTATCGACCGATCTTTCGGTCGGTAAAAAGACGTCGAAAAGGTAAAATAGACCACAAATTTAGTTCCTCATTTTTTCTTTAGGGCGTAGTTCATTCGTTTAGTATGTGGCGGCTAGCGTCGAAGTCCATAAAGAAGAAAATGTTCATTCAGGAGAAATTCTTAACGCCGCCTTTACCAAACATTTTCTTCTTTACCGACTTCGACGCCGGCCGCCACCGGTAAGTCGTTGAGTAGTTTCAGCCCTTTTTGTATAGATGGCGCTACGGTCGAATTTTAAAAACTCCTTTTTAGTGGAATTTAATTTTGCAATTACATTGTAATTAACGTTTATACACCACTAATAATATAACAAACAGACTTTTTGAATAAAAATTCATTCGAATAACTCCCAGGGGATAAAGTAGGATGAAGTTCCTTTTTTGTTTCTCTTGTTCTGGTAGTGCATGCGCATATGGAGCTTCACTCTCACTTGGCACAGTTCTATTGTTTCCTTTAAAGAAAAAAGTTCAAACTTTCCTTTTTCAATTAAAATTTTATTGCAACTTAAATTATTACAAAAATATAAGATCAACTAAAATCTACGATCAATTTAAATTACATTATTTGGGGGGCTACATGTGAGACACGTGCTTCATGTTATTGACTTGTAAAACGTAACAGTGGGTCTGTAGTCACTGAACGTAGTAACACCTGGGGGACGTGATGCAGATATAATAAGGAGATAATGTTACTCATAAATTCTTTCCTTTTATTGAATATTCGATCATATTAAACTTGTGGTGTCAGTGGTGAACTCCATGAAGTGATGTTGTTTCTAATAATGGTATCTAACGATATCTACTGACTAGTAAGGTGCAAATTATGATTTAATCTATTATAGCTGTCATTAGTTCATTATTGGTATTTTAATCATCGACATATCGACATAAGTGAAATAGTAGAAATAGTTATGTGTAAATAAAAAATGTTTTCATTTCTCAATTATTTTTTATTTTTTTAATTTCCTTGGGCTGCAATCAAAGTGCGTTCTATTAATTGGCATTGTGCAATTCTGAACGATGATCAGACGGGTTTCCCCGTGCAAATATTTGAAAGGTGCACTCAGGTATCTGCAGTTTACTTTACGTTGGCACTAAAGGAAAGCTATAATACGTGCGCGCGCCCTTTAAACAATATTTACCCTTACTTCTATATTTTTTTTTCTTTCGTAATCTTATCTTTTTTTCACCTCGCATCCCGACTATTTCCATGACCTGTTACACGCATTAGTGCACAGTGTTGTCAGATAAGAATAGCTTAGGGTAATGACCTTATTTCGTGACATTTGAAATTCTCTATCCTGCGCCAATTTTGATGAAACGGTATTCAGAATTAACCAATAAGTGTATAAAATAGAAATATAGTTTACGTTCATCAGTATATAACCTCTTAACCCTATGGTCCCCATGTCCAATAAAAATTTTATTAAATACAACATATTCCATTTCAAGATATTTACAATATTTTTTTATATCCCATACGATAAAAATCAAGATAATTTTCTAAATCGGTGCCTGTGAATCAGAAAAATTTGTGTCGGTAATGTACCAAGGTCAGGTCTGAGGAGTTTATATAAATAGTGTTTTCATCATCAAGTGTAATACAACGTAATCGAAGGAATGAAGGTTCATTGATGGATAGTGAATACAGGAGACATGATTTCATGTTTATTTCACGTTAGAATGAGCACCCATTATTAAACTACGGACTGTGATTCAGGCCGGTCAAGGCACGTGCGTCGTGTGCGTGGATGGGGCAACGGAACGAGGCGCAGCCGCAGTCGTCGCTCGGATCTCGAGCGAGTTGGTTGCGTACCGCTTTTATAGATTCGCGAGCATCGGTTCTACCTCGTTCGATCTATTTCGAACTAGTGGTTAGGACAGCCTTTGTCCTGGTTATTCTACATGACAACGACGTTTACGCATCTTTACTGTGTACCTCCGTTCATGTGCTTTCGCGTATCGTCGATCGTTCCTCTGTTTAACGCAAGTTCGACGAAGGGGGAGAGATAGATAAATAGACAGATTGAGAAAAAGCAGTGTGATTCGAATCGCCATGGATCGGTCGACGAAAATAATTCTACGAAAGATCATCATAGATTTCACGTGTTTGTTTATCGGTAAGTGAACGATACTTGTATCACCAATAGTCCATGATTTACCCGTGATTTGCAGCAAGTGGTATATAGGAATGGCTCGAGATATTCCTTTGTATTCACGGTAGAAGGGTACGATGAACGATGATTATGTTATATCGAGCGGCTGTCAGATTGACAGTCGAGGCGCCGCACGCGGTACGTTTGATGTTTAAGCGAACTAACCTTTAAATTAGCAACCGCTTGGTTCGTACAGGATAACATAACGCCTTGGTGCTCTGTTATTGCGCATGTACACTTGTGTATTCCTGTAATTAATTCGGTTAAACAAATATTTCGTTTAACCGTAAAATAGATTCCCTGTCATCGATGCGTTACTCATACCTATGCATAGCTAGGTGAGTCTTTATCGATACCCATTCGAGAATCGAGATTATCGATCGAACCTTCGATTCAAACCTTGCGCTTGTAAAATCGATTCTTTTTATTTGAAATGACTAAAGATTCATTGAATTCATTGAATTAGCGTTCGGCTATCGCGATGTTTGATAATAAAACACCCTTTGGCTCGATCGATTAATTCGGACAATGAGCAGTGGTGACATAGTTTCGTTTAACGGGCCATCTGGTGCGTTGCAGTTATTCGATACTCTTCCTATTTCATGAATAAATGTTACTTAATGAAATTACGTATGACGAAATAATCAGATCGACATTAAAGGAAGCAGTAAAATCATTCTGGTGATAAATAAAGATTAGTTTTTATCAATTAACGTTAATTGATTGATAGGTCGTTTATGAGTTAATTTTTAATCACTTAATGAACTGTAAATTTGCTTTCATTGCAAATGAGCGACAACGCGCAATAAAATGTAAATTATGAAAATCAATTAGCATTAATTTATTCATAAAATTATATTTATCTTTTTATACATTTTTCATGGTAAGCTATTTTTATAATTAATTTAATATTTTTGTAATTAATTTAATAATTATTTTACACGTTATATTTATAATATTTGTTACACTTGAAAAGGACCAAAACAAATGATCAAAATATTTAGAAAAACAATTAATTAGAAAAAAATTAGTTATTGCATTTATTTTCATTATCAGGCCAATTCTCAATATAATTTCTGACGGTATAAATGCTAAAAGAGAAACGTTTCTAAAGAGAATGGTACACTGTAAACGTAGATGAGGAACAGATAACGCAAGAATCAGTGTTATTCGTACATACCGTAAAGTAGGTCGAGGACGTATGATTACGTCAAAAGTTGCTCGCAAATGTGTCTATTTATTCCTGGTCAATCTTTGTCACGTTTATTTTCAAGTTCAACGCACGAACTGGATTATCCATTTGTAGCTTTTCTTATATAGTACATATGTTTATCGCTGAAACGCGACAACATTTGCCTTTCAAGCATGAAGTTATTTAGATTATTTCATTTAATGGCTGATTTCGTTTATAATATTGTCAAGCCAGTTCTTTCAATTTTAAAATGTTATATTACTCATTAATTTGTTTATTAAATGAATAAAGGAGAATATCAAAAAAAAAAATCCAGTGAAAAATAATAGATAATATATTTTAATTAAGCAGAGTTGAATAGACAAATTAGTTAATAGAAAATAATTGATTCTATGCTTCACAGTTAATGAACCATGACTACTGTTTTAATTTAAATGATTATCATAGAAGGCGCGTCGATGTTTAATTATTACGTCAGAAATATTCCAAAAGGACACCTATACCTCTCGTTATCTTTCAGTATTTATTAAAGACTAGAATTCAATGTTCAAATGTGTGTAGTATTCATTAAAACAAAAAAAAGTTTCGATATTAACACTTTAATGACCACTGTCAAATATTTGTGATTTTAATATTCAACTTTTTACACTACTATTCTTCGTTTTATTTCTATCAACTCTGTTAAATGCAAATTGCAATTTGCATACTGAATGAAACCCTCAAAAATAATTTTCTGTTAATAATTCTTGTTAGATATAAAAAGTTTGAAATTGCAAAAATTTTAATATCGTAGTTTATTAATTATAGACCAGTTAATTGATTTATTATTAATATATTGATTATCTAATGTCTAATAATAATAATAAGTGTATAAGTTAGGAAAGATTATAAAAGTGTTAAAAATTTTAATATCGTAGTTTATTAATTATAGTTCATTCAATTGATTTATTATTAGCCTATCGACCAACTGACAGTATTAAGTGTATAAATAAGTATTTATACATTATATAACTACAACTTAAATGGGTTCAGAGTTAATAATTACTCGAATAAATAATCATAGAATGAAAATAATTCTTTTTCCCTTCTGGCATTCAATTACTTAGTCGGTGCCTTTCGACGGCTGGTTGTTCATTTAGCCTACTATTATTTGCTCTTTCAGTTAGTAAATGGTGTGAAACATGCCCTTCACCATTCTCCCTAATAACCGGACCCTTTCAAACTTCGTTACGCCACACAAATAGGTTCAATTCAGTGTATAGCATTGCGGCGAATTTCGTCGGAACCTGTTACACTAGACCTTACAATGGATAATTGTACCAATTGACGGGTCATTTCTATATATGGAAAGTTTTTCGAAATACCATCGTTAATGAATAAATGTTTTAACCCTTGAACAGAGGAGCCTGGATCAATCGTTAGCCGAATTTACAATACATATTGCAAGGATATTAAATTAAAATTGGGGCTCTCTCCATGGTCCGCCGTCCGAGGGTTAATACTTAAAAAACTTAAAATATCATTATTGATAAATGAAATATCATTGGGTCAATCGTGAGCTAAATTTATAATACTTATAGAAGGATATTAAATTAAAATTGGAGCTCTCTCCATGGTCCGTCATTCGAAGATGATATCTAAATACTTAAAAAATCATTATTTTGCATTATTTGCTATAAAATTTATTATAAAAATGAATAGCAGGCAATTAATATTTATATAAAATAAAAGAAAATTATTTGCCATTTGACTGGTTGAATAATAAATGTGGAATTTCATATGATTGATATTAATTTCTTGATACTACTCCAACCAGTTGGAAAAAATGTTTCCTGTTGCCTTCGAAACATTCAAAGGAATGGAGCTCTATTATAATTTAAAATCAGGTTCACATTTGAATAAGAGAAATGCGTGTACCGT
Organism: Osmia lignaria lignaria; assembly: GCF_051020975.1. Taxonomy (NCBI): domain Eukaryota; kingdom Metazoa; phylum Arthropoda; class Insecta; order Hymenoptera; family Megachilidae; genus Osmia; species Osmia lignaria. The sequence continues at coordinate 6,639,660 of NC_135036.1, forward strand.
TATTTGACAATACTCTTGTTGAAACAATAGTATCTATTACTCGCAGTTAAAAATGACAAGTGTATCATTAGAAAATCGTTTGATTTAATGAAAGATGTTTTAGAGAATAATTAGCAGAGAAAGTATTTACGATATTCTTCCATAATTTCATCGATTTTCCTCGAAAGGAATGCGTTGTTAAACGCGTGTTTGACAAATGATTTTACACTTTCTCAATCACATTATCCCTATTTTCGGCGATTCATTTAACTTTCACTTTAACTTTCAAATAGATACAGAATAAGCGTTATTTTACGATACTTTAACGTTTCGAAATTAATTAATTAATTATTTAATTCAATTAATTGAATTAAATTAAATTAAATTATTTATTCTGTTAACTTTTATTAATTTAATTCAATTAATTTAACGCTTAACCAATCAATAAGTCCTACTTTCTCATTAATTCGTATCGTACTTTATCGTTTTTGAAATTAATCGTTTCTATGACTGTCCAAAATATCTCGAAATCGTTTATTTTCACCGGAAGAAATGTAACATAGAGAAGGATTGATAAACATGGTCCGATCACTTTCGATCACGTATGCGCAGGTTATTTGCATGTGACACACCTTATTGGCAGTGATGCATGAACGCCAAGGCGGGACAAAAGGATGAGCGTTGAGTAATAAGAAGCGTTAGCGTGCAAATGGTGAAATGTTGAAGCGAAAGGGTTACGGTTCGCAGAATAATGCGATGCAATGTGAAGCTCGCTGCATCGAAACCCGTTAGGATGAATATGTGCAGTGGTTTGCCAGAAGTATTCGCCCACTTGCTCTTTCGACAGACGTTCGATTCTTTTCTTCCCTTTTCTATGATGTAACTGGACTAGGGATGTTTATGGAAAACATTGATGAAGCAATTTGGTTTTGTCAGTAATCTAATTCAATTGGAATAATTTGGAAGATAAAGGAAGAAAATGATAAAAAATCGCAAGATAAATGTTTTCTCTATATTTCATAGTTCTCCTATCGATTCTGTTAAAGTTATATTCTCAATTCTCCATCAGCGTTCGTGTTCAGTTTCAATGAACCGTGTTCTCGTAAACGCTGGCGAATAACCCAGATTTAACCCACACTATCTGGATTTCTTCTGGTTAGAAATCTTTCATCACGAAGTCTTGCATAAACTGCATATCTGTCAGTTGGTTGATTAGAATAAGCGTGAATAGGCATGTTAGCAGAGAAATATTATTATATAAATCAGTTGAGTTCCGTTGGATTAAAAACCTGACTCATTACCTGTTCGATATCTATCTCCTGTTATCGTGCTTTCAATAGATCGATATTTGATCGATGATAATATCTAGTGGCATGTTAGGGCGTTGGAAAAAACAAATAGGATCGAATGAGTAATATTCATTTGATATTAATTAAAATCTCATTTTAATCTATCTATGATATAATCTTCTGCAGCATTTATTTGTTGATGAATTAGCAAAAATCTAATTTATTTTGAATAGGATATCAGAACGCGATTTTAATAAAATTAAAAAAAAAAAAATAGAATTGTGTACTGTGTTATACATCAATCGAAGCGTATTTTTATTCTCTATAAAAGAGTATTAAGGTACTTGAGTCGAAAATTGATTAATTCAGAAGATATCTTAGGGAGAGACAGGCTTTTTTAATTTAAAAAATTTTTTTCGGAATTTTATACTTCTTCTAATGCTATTTGCTACGCCTTGTTATTCTCAATAAAAAGTATTAAGGTACTTAAGCCAGAAATTGATTAGTTTGAAAGATATCTCAGGGAGAGACCGAAAAAGATTAGTGGTCTCTCCCTGGGATATTTTTTGAACTAATCAATTTTCTTAGTAATTTTTTATATAGAATAACAATACGCAGAATTTGACGTCAGGGGAAGTACAAAATTCGGAAAAAAATTTTCCAAATTTGAAGAACCTGTCTCTCCCTGCGATAACTTTTGATCTAATCAATTTTTGACCCAGGTACCTTAGTAATATTTTGTAGAGAATATCAAGACGCAGAATTTGGCATTAAGCGAAGTCGAAAATTCCGAAAAAAATTTTCCAAATTTGAAGAGCTTAAGTCTCTCCCTAAGATAATTTTTGAGCTAATCAATTTTCGACCCAATACCTTAGTAATTTTAAGTACAGAATATCAAGACTTAGAATTTGACGTCAAGGGAAATAAAAAATTGCAAAAAAATTCTTCCAGATTGGAAAAACTAAAGTCTCTCCATAAGAAATCTATTGAACTAATCAATTTTCGACCCAAGAATCGCAGTAATTTTTTGTAGAATATAATAAAACGCAGTGATTGATATTGAGAGAAGTAGAAAATTCGATTAAAAACTTTGTTACATATTTCAATGCTGACTGGTCTATGCATAAGCTCGATTATACTTCTCCTGGTTAAACTGTACAAACCCGAGACTTTGCTCGTATTCACAAACAGTACACACATATTGTATTCGTTATCAGTCCTTGCATAACACGCGTTCGCTAAATGCATTCGAACGTAATGATTACCCCAAGTAGATTAGTAACACGGACACTGTTACAGTAAATTGTTTTCGCGTATGGATCGATTGCGTTTATTAGTTGGGAGATAGGAGAGAAACGTGTCGATACACGAGATGTATTATTGACTGAAATGGTAAAACTTGTATTTCAATTCTTAGCTCTTCAAACGTGCAATTAACAATAAACAATCGTGCGTTTAACATTGTTAGATTCATTTCTTAATTTTCTAATAAATTTTCTAATAAATCTATTTATAGATTTATAATTGTGGGACAACTTTATAATTATTCAATTTTTAGCTCTTCAAACGTGCAATTAACAATAAACAATCGTGCGTTTAACATTGTTAGATTCATTTCTTAATTTTCTAATAAATTTTCTAATAAATTTTCTAATAAAATTCTAATAAATCTAATAATTGTGGGACAACTCTATAATTATTATACACCTCCAGCAATTTTAATTATTAAAATAATCTATTGATTATCGATAGCTTTTCAAACACCTCCACTTGTGAAACAAACACATGGAACCATTCCACAATATTTAATATCATCTTATAAAGTTTCTGCCTATCTTTGATTACTTATGCTAATATATGTTTGCCCAAGAAATTTCGGTGCACTCTGTATGCAAGGTAGTAAAATCAACCGTGGTCAGCTACATAAATAATGCCTGGTATAATCATCTGTGATCTCACGAGTTGTTACCAACCTGTTCACCGTATTGGCTCGTTTCACTCAAAAGCAAAGTCACAATTATCTTAATAGCTGACTCGCTCGAACGATTTCTACGTAACCGAGGCAAGGGTTTTCATAGCAAACTCGAGGGATACGTATGCAACGCGTTCCACGGTACGGCCATAATTTTCCTCTGTTATTTGCTAACTTTTTCACCTCCGGCTATTCTCTGTTTTAGTTACTCTTGCCGGTAAACTCGTGAAACCTCGACGGTCGATGGTTAGGGAGTTACGGAAACTTGTTATGATAACGGTTCGCTCATGGCTGATAATAAAGTGGTATTCAATTTTCAAATTATCGCAGGTTTATGGCGAAACTGGCGGACGAAAAAAATAGTTGACACGCTGTAATCACGCTGAGAAATGATATAACGTAATGTACTAGCGTTTCTACAAGGTGGTACAGTTTAATTGGTTCGTCCAATTATCTTCCAATTTAGACTTATTTTTAATTAATTGTTAAATAAATCAAGCTTCGCCAGGTAAAATCGGGATATCTCGGGTTTTCATCTTTCTTTATAGATATCTGGGTAATGGCTAGAATTAGACCGATGATGTATATTCTATATGAGGTACCTGTTTATTTTATAGTTTGTCATGATGTTGCTATGCGAGGAACACCTATCCTTATAAATCATGCCACTGTTACGTGGATACAAGTGACAAGTTTGTTTACCATCGTACAGTTATCCCATTTGATATGTTACCTACCACGATATTCGTATCGTGTATCAACAATATATCACTTCTTACAACAAACATTGAACGTATAAATTTCAGCTATTATTGTATCAACGTCACTGGATTAATTCAATTACCACTTTCGTTGTCAGTAACTTTGTAATTCTGTAATTTATCACTTGTTATTGTTGTCTAAAAGATTAAAAACTTTCAAAGTTTCAAGGTTCTGAAATTTCCACACTCCAGAATTTTATAATTTCAAAATTTTAGAATTTGAAAGGGTTCTCAATTCTAAAATCCTAGAATTCGAAAGTGTTTTCTATTCTAAAATTCTATAATTTGAAGGTTTTTTAAATTTTTTAATTCTAGGATTTGAAGGTGTTTTCAATTTTTTAATTATTGAATTCGAAGGTTTATTTAATTCGAAAATTCTGGGGCTTGAAGGCGTTTTCAATTCTAGGATTAGAAGGTATTTTCAATTCTAAAATTCTAGGATTCGAAGGTCTTTTCAATTTTTAAATTCTAGGATTCGAAAGATTTTTAATTCTAAAATTCTAGGATTCGAAGAATTTTTCAATTCTAAATTTCTAGGATTAGAAGAATTTAAAACTTCGAGGATTCGAAAGTGTTTTCCTCCCTTTCTCCTTCCCCTTAATTAAGAGGCACCTACATTGGATCATTAACTAATAATTTCTGATATTTCTATTGTTTCAGTGAGCATCGCTGTGCTACTATTTTTCCTTTACGGGAAACCGTACAAACGTGGATTCTTTTGCAACGATGAATCGTTGACTCACCCATTTCTCCCATCTACGGTGACTAGTGCGATGCTTTACATAATTGGACTTTTCCTTCCTATATGTACGGTGAGTTATCTTTGCATGACGGAAAACATTTATCAGATTAAATTTGACTCGCAACGTATAAACAAATCTAACGTAATTAGTAATTAATCCAAATTTTGGACGGCGGACCATGGAGAGAGGCCCAATTTTAATTTAATTTTCTATTTCATATTATTTTAATTTTCTACGAAACTTTTTCGTTTAAAAATTATATATTTTACTTTAGATTATTATCTTTATATATGTCTTGTAAATTTGGGTCTTTATTGACCCAGATTCTACTGTTCAAGTGTTAGTACAACTTAGCTCACTGATGGAAGAAACTTCGATTTTTTGTTGAAAAAAATTTACAAAATTTACATTGTGATCTTCAAAAGTTTGCTTATACATAACGTAACAAGTTTAATTTAGTTAATATCCTTTTTTAGCGTGATTTGATCTAATAACTGTGTATGACTAAGCTTCGTTAAAAGCGTGGGTCGTATGATGTCACGTTCCACATTCTCGTAAGAAATATTCTGAGAATCACTTAATTTGTATTAAAAATATTCAATAGTCATTTTTATTAAAATTTAAGCTTTAAATCGATATGACATAAGCGCAATTTTGCAATACTTTCATACCATCTAATCATGATAGATTTTGTAATCGATCATCGATCACTCTAACTGACAACCAGTTATTTCCTCTTTAGAATACTAATGAATCATTTACGTAGTCATCATTATCAAATTTTATCATTCGTATTGATATGCCACAAGTGTGATTAAATTGTGTCAGACATATCGATATCCGACATTTGATATACAATGACCTGCGTTACACAACACGATTGCTTCATTTCCATATAAATGCAAATTATAACTGTTTAATTTGTAATGACTCATCGAACTTAGTACAGAGTCGACTGTTGTAACGTTGACAAGTGGCTGGGTGATAAAAAAAATACCTTTCATGTTTTATCTAATTTCTGACGACACGGTGCGCAGCTGTTCTTTATCTACTTTTTGCTTGCTCGAGTAGATAGAATCCTCGCAACCGATCCAACGTGTATAATGCTAGGTATTTTTAAGCCGGTCCCTTCGAAACGGGGCTCCCGTCCCGAATGAAGAATCCCCGTTTTCACGCTGTTGATATTAGCTGATGCCACGTGAAATATGACCTCGCGATGTTAACACATGCCATAGAAATGAAGCAGTACTCTTTTATTTCACGTAAAGCCCATTTAAATCACTCTTCTTTCTAAATTACACAGGGTAGTATACTATTTACCTAAGATTCAACACAACTGACTCATTCATGGGCTAAAGTGATTAAGTTGGCTTTTTTAATTTTTTCAAATTTTATCTAATTAATTTATGTACTTTTTATTTTTTGAGGGATTAATTCATTTTCATAAAATTTAAGGACTATTGTTTGGGACACCTAATACATACAGAGTAGTATCTTTTTTACTTAACATTCAATACAAGTGACTCATTCATGGGCTAAAGTGATTAAGTTGGCTTTTTTAATTTTTTCAAATTTTATCTAATTAATTTATGTACTTTTTATTTTTTGAGGGATTAATTCATTTTCATAAAATTTAAGGACTATTGTTTGGGACACCTAATACATACAGAGTAGTATTTTTTTTACTTAACATTCAATACAAGTGACTCATTCATGGGCTAAAGTGATTAAGTTGGCTTTTTTAATTTTTTCAAATTTTATCTAATTAATTTATGTACTTTTTATTTTTTGAGGGATTAATTCATTTTCATAAAATTTAAGGACTATTGTTTGGGACACCCAATACATACAGAGTAATAGTTTTTTTACTTAACATTCAATACAAGTGACTCATTCATGGGCTAAAGTGATTAAGTTGGCTTTTTTAATTTTTTCAAATTTTATCTAATTAATTTATGTACTTTTTATTTTTTGAGGGATTAATTCATTTTCATAAAATTTAAGGATTCTAATTTGGGACACCCTATATATACAGAATAGTTTTTTTTTTTATCTAAAATTCAACACTACTGACTTATTCATGGGCCAAAGTAATCAAGTCGATTTTTTTAATTTTCTTAAATTTTATCTAATTAGTTTCTTTACTATATTTTTTTGGAAGATTAATTAATATTTATATTATTTTGGGGCTATAGTTTGGGACACCCTGTATATGTACAGAATAGTATTTTTGTTACCTAAAATTCAACGCAACTGACCCATTCATGGCCCAAAGTGATTAGGTCTCCTTTTCGAATTTTTCAAATTTCAGCTAATTAATTTCTTTGCTATTTATTTTTTTGAGTATCATCAATTTTCATGTTGTCTTAGGGCTATAGCTCGGGGCACCCTGTACATGTACATGATCCCATAATTATGAAATATTGGACTGGTATCGTTTCTCGAAAAATTATTTTATGGAAGGTGGTTCGCATAAATCTTCATTAAGTGGAAATTTGGATTGATTTGGATCTGCTTGGCTTGGAAGGGCTGTATAGGTTATGGATGGATGTATGCACATATGGGATGCAAAGGGGAAAAAAGAGCATTCGTTAACTTTCGGTGGTCGTGGGAATCGATTTACAGTATCTGGAAGCGGTGCACGTGTACGCCAAAGTATTTTTGCCGAGCGTGAAGGCAGAAGAGACCACATCCTCTATTTGCATCCTTGGAAACTGCACGCAGCTCAGGCTCGGATCAAAGGGTTGTCAGCCGCTGAAGGAGAATTGTACTTCTATATAGGCTGTTTCAAATTAAATACACACGATTTTTTAATAATCTTTTGCAATTTACAAATAAATAGATAGGATAACGTGTCTATTTTTCTATTTTCTATAATTCAATTTGAAAGAAAATAAAGAATAATAAAAATTAGAAGAAGAATTCTTAAGGGGACAGTGTCAAATTTAGAAAATTAGAATTGTGGCTCTCTCCAAGGTCCGCCCTCTTGGGGCTTTCTCTATGATCCGCCCTCCATGTGTTAATAAATATATTATATTTCTTAATTTTATAAGGTTTAATCATGGCATAGGGGCCAATAATTGTATACGTTACCCTATAAATATAAAATTTGAAACATTTGAACCCTTTGGCCACTCTAATTTTCAAACAATAAGTATTAAAATTCTTTGACAAATTTCAAACTTCACATGTATCATAATTTATTTGAATTATTTATTTTTTTAAATTCATCTAATTGTAATAGATGGTTTGAAAAAGCAAACTTTTGAAATTCAAATCCTTTTCTGAATAATGTATGGAAACTGGAATGTATAAAACCAAATGAATTTCTGGTTTCAAATCAAGCCCTGCGAGCAGGCTCTTCAAACGTCACTTCCTATTCTGCTTTTCTTTTCTCTTATCCCTCAGCCACACGATGTTCGAATTAACTCTGTCATCGTAAGCAAGTGTGGAGATGTATTACACGATCTTCAAAGTCGTTTTCCTCGAAAAAGGAGCTACCTATAAAACAAAAACCATACCAGTTCACACTATAACTTATATTTCTTTTTCTACGTAGAATCAATCCTTTCACATCTGTGCCACCTGTTTTGAAACACTCTGTACATTATTAAAAATTATTTCAGAATTTGTTAAACATAAATTTTTCGATTTTAACTTCCTACTTTCTACCTTAAAAAATTTTCATTTAAATTAATCAGCCTGTATACCAATACTTTTTCTACCCACTATATATCAAGCTATCGTAATGGAACTAAGGGGATCGTAAATAAATGAATCGTTCAAAGATACAGGACTCGTCCCTTTCTCGTGGCCATGATATATTCTTCGTTTCCATCGGGGTAGAAGAAAAGAATGTCGAAGCAGGTAAAAACGTCTGAACCTGCTGTTGTATTTCATTCATTCGTACCACTCGCTTGTATCACCTGGCGACCTTTATCTGGAATCTGGCCGGTTAACCCACTTTTGTTGAAGCCGTGACAGATCGGTAAAACCTGAAGGAGAGATTACTGGCTTTGAGCCTCTTGAGAATTTTGGAGTCGTTGCCTTTCCTCTCGCTGGCCTTTGTCCACTAAACATTTATCTTTGATTAATCTCAAAGGAGACGGCGTTTCATTAAAACCCCGGCTATCAGGCTAATAACCTTCGCCAGATACTCCCTGGTCAGATTTAAGACCAGTAAAAAAGAATTTGATAAAATACAAAATAAAAAGAGTATTACCTTTGATAATAAAATTCGTTTGTTAAGAGTTTCATATTAGATTAGAAAAATAATTATTAGAGGAACAGTGTAAAATTAAAAGAATAAAATTGGGGCTCTCTCCATGGTCCGCCATTCGAGGGTTAAACTAACTAATATAAGGAACTTATAAAATTAATTTGATAAGAGTTTCATATTATATTAGAAAAATAATTACTAGAGGAACAGTGTAAAACTAAAAGAATAAAATTGGGGCTCTCTTCATGGTCCGCCATTCGAGAGTGAAACAGATATAAGAGACTTTAAACATATTTCTTTAAATATTAAAAAATTCTGTTACAGATGTTAATAAGTGAATATCTATACACAAGGAACTGCAAGATGGATTCTTCAAAGATATTTTTTGGCTACAATATACCTCCATGGGCCTGGAGTGCCTACGAAAAGGTAGGTGTTCAAGAATATTTCCATTCCTTTATGATTCGAATCATGGTCCTAAAAAAATATCGTGGAAGTAGAAAATCGTGTAAGCTTATAGACAGAATCTCTTCCCTTTATTTTATTGTCCTATACATGTATTAAGAATTGATTGTTAACAGTATACTTAAGATTTCTTACAATCTATAATCGGAATGTTTCAGATTGGGATTTTCGGTTTCGGTGCAGCCACAAACGTTTTAATCACCGACGTGGCCAAATATACAATAGGCCGATTGAGACCCCATTTTATTACTCTGTGCATGCCTAACGTGAATTGCAGCCTAATTGAAAATCAGCATAAATATATTGAGAATTTTACCTGTACCAACAACCTCACGAGGAGCCTATTGAAAGAAATCAGGTAAACATTTTTAAATATTCTTTTATTCAATGATTGAAAAGAGATATAATTTTGCGAACTTTTTTTATAAATAAAATTTCCAAGGCAGAGCCATTGAAATTTCCAGTTTCAAGGGTCTTGAAGGTTCAGAGCAATACCCTTTTGATATCTGGCAATGAGATCGCAAATCGTTGAATCGCGTGACGGTAACAATTGTGAGCATCGTTGTAGAACCATGAGAATGAACGGTAGAATTAAAGTTGATGAAGAGGAACGATCGCTTTCACAATTTTTTTCTTTTCGCGTCACTGATCCAAATAGCTGGAAAATAATAATAATAAATCCTTCAGAATCAATTCCATAAATTTCACAAGTGTTGCTTAAGGTGTAATTTTAATTTTGTAAAATTGAAAAATATGTAAATTACCATTCGAATCAAGAAAAATGACCTACAAATCGGTGAACAAGTTACAAGTTACCATTTTCCTATTCGTACAAAAATATTACGCTATTATTACCGCAGGGTATTTCGCTAAAGAACCCCTTTCGAAAAGTCGTTCCCTATTATTTGCTCGAGGTCCAGTGTGGCCTGAAATAATCACTTTGATCCACGGTCCAGTCGATCAGCAAGGCATTATTTACCATGCACCCGTGCCTTATTCGCAACGGAATTTCGTCGATTTTTTGCCGTGCCAGTACCCTGGGGCCGGTTCCAACGGATACGAGCAACAAAAAAAGAAGGGAACGCCGGTAGCAGCAAATGACAATGATGAGAGGCTTTGTGCAGCCCTGCTATTCGCATGAACTGGATTCGAATCCCAACTTGCTTGGTTCAATAACGGAAACGGTATCGCAGGGCTGGATTAAAATTGTGAATCTCTTCTTTAGAATTTTCTGATATTAACCCCCTTTAAATATTGGCGTGATTAGGATTTTTGGATAGGGGTGGATTAGCTCCCTTAGCTTCAGTAACGGTGTTAATTGTTTAAGAGAAATTTTGCTTAAGAGAAATCTTAGATTTTTGGAATTTTGGAATTTTAGAATCTTAAGAATTTTGGAATCTTAGAATTTTAAAATCTTAGAATCTTGGAATTTTGAAACCTTAGAATTTAGGAATCTTGGAATTTTAGAATTTTGGAATCTTGGAATTTTGGAATTTTGAAATCTTAGAATTTTTGAATCTAGGAATCTTAGAATCTTGGAATTTTATAACTCTAGAATTGAAAAAAATGGTAAAAGTCCACTCCACCCTTTGTTATGGGGGCAAAACCACCCTACCTATTTCTACTTACACCTCTGAAAAATTTCTAAAATTACAACTAATTTTTATAGATAAACGAACACTAAAAGTAGTACAGAATGAAACGTCTACGATAAGAATGAGGTTTCTTCCTGGCTAAGAAAGTGTCCTGATATTTATGAACCATAGTGTACACGCGCTCGGGCGTATCTCCACAGGTCGGCCGCCCTTCGTACGAGCAGGGACAGTTTTATGTATAGAAAGATTTGAAGAATTAGCGATAAAAGCTGACAGAGAATTCATTCATACGTTCTTCACCCTCTGATTTCTCTGGTTCGTTAAAAAGAAGCCTATAGAGCAGCGTTTCCCAATCTTCTGTATCTCATTCTTGCTAGCTGCTAATTGTCTGTTCCGTGAACCGGTTATTTCGAAATTAGTTCAGCCAGTGATTTTCGGTAATCGTGCTCTAAATACTGTCCAGTTATGTTTATCTACTGTTCATCCATCGGAGCTTCCAGAAATTCTCAATAAACTTTGTAACACGTTAATTACTGGGTAGTGATCGATCATCAGCACCGCAAATTACATATACTGGAATAATTAAAAGAAAATAATGATTTATTATTATTCTACTAAAAATGCAAGATAGCTGATAGAAAGTTTGAAATTAAAAATTTAATAATTATCAATCAACCTGGTAACTCTTGGATGGCGGACCATGGAGAGAGTCGCAATTTTAATTCAGTCTTCTAATTATTCCTCCAGTAGATATATGAAACTCTTGTTCAAGAATTATTCATCTAACTTTAAATTAATATTCTTTGGGTCACAATTGACCCAGGCACCCCTGTTCGATGATTAATCACAGCTTTACCAAATGCATCGAAACGAGAGAAAGAAAATGTTGAAACATTGTTCCGTGATTAAATAAAGGAAAGGGGGGGGAGGAGATAATGTTTGATCAAAGGTGTAGTCTTTTTCTTTCGATGGTCAATTACTCTCCGAGATGGAAGCTTAGCCCACTCGACCAGTCTTTTATTTTTTCCTTGTCGAAGAATCTTCCCGCCGAATCTTTACGATCCACGCTTCGGGGCATGCATCCGTCGATTGTAATCGGCAGGAACACGCCCCTGGAATTAATCGTGATAAAATTAATAGGGTCCCATTATGGGACATGTGTGCAAGAGATGAGGACGGTGCGAGCTTGGTACACGGTAGAAGAAAAGAATTTTTGTATGAACGGTCGTTGAACGAGATTTATTTGACACCGTACAATTTATAACGTTGATCATTTCAGATTATCCTTTCCCTCGGGACACTCGTCGTTCTCGGCCTACACCATGATCTATCTTGCGGTAAGTCCCCGTTTTTCTCCACGTCAATTTATGATTCTACGCTTACTTAACTTCAATTTTCTAATCACCTTCTCATCTCTTTTATTTTAACCCACCAAGAGTGCTTATCCAGAAAGTTAACACCATTTCGAGCTCCTGGATCTTTATGGGGGTTTCACCTCCCATTAAAAAGCACCAGTTTTAGACCAGTAAACAAGATACCCTGATAGGAACGCGTAATACAAGTGTCTTTTATAAACAGAGTGTACAAACAGGCAATTAAAACAGTAGCTGGTTCGTAGCTGATTAATTAAATCAAGTTGGAGTTGAAATTTCATTGAAATAAAAAGATTATTTTTTAAATGGTAATATTTACAGCTGAAGAATTCGATGGTAAGATGGGGTTGTTATTTTATTGCCTGGACCGATCGTTTGTTATGAACAGCTGATTTACATCTCTGGGATCGTTCCAATAAAAAAACATGGACCACGTGCTGCTTCTTACAGACAGCAAAATACGACGAACGTCATATGTCATGAAAGATATACCGCTCTGTATCAATATGTATCGCCTTCATTTGTTACGAAAATAATCCCGATGTTCAAATAGAGGAAACGAAAATTAATCAGGAAACTGTCATCTCTTCCTCATTATCACGTCATCAGTTAAAATTGGTTAATGCAATTTCGCGTAAACAAAATATTATTGGAATTGTGTACCATGTTATATATCAATCAAAGCGTGTTTTTATATTCTATAAAAAGCATCAAGGTACTTCGGTTGAAAATTGATTGGTTGAGAAGATATTTTAGGGAGAGACTTAAGCTCTTTCAATTTGAAACTTTTTTTTGGAATTTTGTACTTCTTCCAACGTTGTTTGCCGTGTCTTTTTATTCTCTATAAAAAAGTATTAAGGTACTTAGTTCGAAAATTGATTATTTCAAAAGATATCTTAGGGAGAGACCACTTGGCTCTTCCAGTCTCTCCCTAAGATATCTTCTGAAATAATCAATTTTCGAACCAAGTACCTTAGCAATTTTTTGTAAAGAATAACAAAACTCAGAATTTGACTCCAAGGAAAGTATAGAATTCCAAAAAAAAATTTCCAAATTCGAAAATCCTGTCTCTCCCTGCGATAACTTTTGAAATAATTAATTTTCGACCGAAGTACTTTAGTAATTTGTTATAAAGAATAACGAGACGCAGAATTTGGCATCAAGCAAAGTACAGAATTCCAAAAAAATTTCCAAATTCGAAAATCCTAAGTCTCTCCCTGCGATAACTTTTGAAATAATTAATTTTCGACCGAAGTACTTTAATAATTTGTTATAAAGAATAACGAGACGCAGAATTTGGCATTAAGCAAAGTACAGAATTCCAAAAAAATTTCCAAATTCGAAAAGTCTCCCTGATATCCATTTAGAAAAATAAGATTGACTTTGAAATCTTTGAAACGCCTCCACTTCCAAGGCAGATATATACATCATATAATATTCCATTCGACGTAATTTAATTTTTCCTAATGACATTCTTCTCTATCTTCTACCATTTTAGAATTATAACTTGGTCCATTTACACGAGGTCCCCCTAGTTGTACTACATATGAAGAACTGTCCTCCAATTGTATCGCTATAATATTTCTTTTGTAGTTGTACTTGCAATTAAGGATGACGTGGAAAGGTAGCAAATTATTAAAACATTTCTTTCAAATTGGGTGCCTGCTAATGGCCTGGTTCACTGCAATGTCACGAATTTCCGACTACAAACATCACTGGAGCGACGTTCTGGCCGGTTCGATCATTGGTACCATCGTGGCTCTAGTTGTGGTGAGCTTAATTAATCATTCTTAACTATTCCATTGTGCTATAATAAGGTGTATTAGATGCAAAGAGTAGGGTATGCTGAAGTTAATAATTGCCATTATATTTCAAATATTTACATTATAAATCGTAGCTTGAAAAATTGAATAATTTTGAACAGAACATAAATGACTCGTAATCGTTTCTTTCAGGCTAACTGTGTAGCGGATCTGTTCAAGGAACGAAGACGTTTTCTGACAGAAGAGAAGCACCGCGCGGCTGATTACGAAACAGAAGGCGGTACACAGGTGAATAATGGCACTAGTAATCACAACTGTTGATTTAACGAGCTAGCTCTTCGTTTGCTGACCACAACAAGGCCGTGACTGTCTTCTAGCTATCTCTGGGAAGCTAATCGGGTCTCAGGGAACAATACTATGGGTGCCTGGATATCGAACATCACGGCCTACCATCAACGCGCTCGCGTACCTTTTCAATCCAACAGCAACTGCCTTACGCTGGGACCGCTCATCACGTACCACCTTCTTCAACGAGCCTTCTATATACGTTGCTGATCCACCATCCTTAGCATCATCATCATCATCATCATCATCATCGAGTGGTTTCATTCATCAAAATTCTCCCACTCTTTTTGTAAAAAAGCTTTGCGAGAAAAAGGTCTTATCGTTAATCCTTTTCGTGATCGTTCAAAACGAGACTGTCATCGATTGTCCATGAATTTCGAGCCTTGAGTGGTCAGTTTTCAAGTTTGTCCAATATATTTTGTGGAAAGATACGTTACACGTTGAAGAGCGAAAATTGTGATGTCGTTGTCCTTAGCTTTTACGTTGCATCGATGGACAGTTTCTGTAAACAATATCTTGGTATTCTTTTATTTCGTCCAAATTATCATTTCGATAGATCCACGCCGGATCTACGCTTATTTTATTAATGTTTTTATGAAAACATATTTAGTTAATCGTACGATAGGTATCGTATAGAGATGAATTATTTTAAAGAAACGGATAGGTGAGAGATATGTTTGTAACATTAACGAAGATGTATTTATTTCTTGTTGAGCGTTATTTATTTATAGGTAGAAAGCAACGAGCAAGTATCTTTCGTTGCCCTTGCTAGAGAATATTGCTATTCAATTTTATTCTTAGTTTAGTTCTGCCAAGTGAGAGTGGAGGTTGGAAGCAGGGCAGGATTGATGGGGTAGATAGGGACAAAAGTCGTTAGCAGAAGTAAAAATATGATGATTAATCGAGGTTTTGACTCACGAGGTTCTAGTTAGGCTCTGCTTAGGCTTGGAGATCTCCATATCTTTAGAAACTAATATTATACTTAAAACGTTATGACCTTAGATCTATGAGAAGAGACATAGGTTTTGACAGCGTAGATCTTCGACCTTAAAGCCTCTGTCACCCATGGTATACTTTGAAAAATCCTCCCAAGCATAATGTGTCAAAGGGATAATTTAGAGCTTACAATTAGAAGTTCAGGGTTTAGAAGAAGAACTAAGATAAAATTTAAGAATAAGCATTTAGAACTTCATTCTTTCTTGGCACAGCTACACTATGTTTTTAGTAAATTACTTATTGTTATGATAAATTACCTTGCTCGTATTTGGTGCTTTGGAGAACGTTGTGCTAATGTTATTTAGAGTTATGAACTATTACATAAGAAATGAAACTCTTTTTGTTTTGTTGAATTTAAAAAGTACAATTGTTCTTTGGCAATTGTAGCAAAATTTTCAGTATTGATTGCTTCTTACATTATACGTACAGAACGAATATAATTCAAGTGTACGTATGTTTAGATCCACGATTTTGTTAGCACTTAAAAGAATGTTCGAAATTTCTAATTAATTCAATCTCATCTCATCGAGCAATGGAACGCAATTAATAACAAGCCTATATGCAATAATCACTTGATAGTCCGAAAGGACGTATAATTTAAAGTATTAATAATATCGACTTTTATTAAGGGATAAAAAGTAATTAGTGAACATTGCGAAACAATGTAATGCTATATTATAATACCATTTTGAAGTGTATACACTTTTAGATTACGGGGGTATAGATTCTAATATCTAGAACACAGGATTATTCTTCTGTAATTGATTCTTCTTTTTTTTTTTTCTTTTCTATTAAACTTTTTACATAATTCTGATAGCACATTCGATAGTACACATTGCCAGCTGAAATTTTGGAATCACTTGTCAATTTTTTTTTCAATAATCCATAAACAAATTTTAGTTCATTGTTTTTCTTCTTTTTTTTTGTACAGTAATTCCAAATTTTTGAGGCAGTGTGAATATACCTATATGATAGGATATTTAGTGCTTCAAAATTGTAAGACCTATGCAAGTTTATCGCAGCAGAAATTAAAGAATTTGTAAAGATTTTTTTTCTTTCATTTATGTGTCCCGATAGACTTGCATATTTCTATTGGTCCTACAATTTTGAGACGTTCTGTATACATACTTAAGTACGTATGTATGGTGCTCGTATGGTTTTACACGTAGAACAAAAATGTTCTGAAATACGGCAGTGCTGTATTATTAAGTGGAAGTATTGTGTACCTGTACACTGTTAATAGACGAAACTGTGTACGTTTATATATGTTAAGATAAAGATCCTTATTTATTTTTCAAAGATTCGACTCGTAGATGTTTGAAAACGACCAGTCAACGATTTTCTCGTTTCTTTCAATAATAATCATAAAAATCATGTTAATCTTTAATGCAATCTTCTACTTACTTTTGTTTAACAATAAGTAAATCTGCTTGATTTCATTGGCTACTAAATTTTGCAAATTTACTCTGCGAATAATATTAATTGCTATTTTTATATAATAGCTTTAACAAGGTGACAAGGTGCAAATTTTTTTGGAATTTTATACTTTTCTTGATGTCAAATTTTCCGTCTCGTTATTTTTTACAAAAAAGTACTAAAGTACTTGGGTCAAAAATTCATTAATTAAAAAGTTATCCCAGGGAGAGACCGCCAACCTCTCCCAGTCTCTCCCTAAGATATCTTTTTAACTATTCAATTTTCGACCCAAGTGCCATAATAATTTTTAACAGAGAATAAAAATACGCTTCGATTGACGTATGACAAAGTACACAATTCAATTAAAACAAATTAAGTTGGCCTTGAAATCTTTGCAGCGCTTCTACTTCAAAAGCTGATGCATCCCACTATGTTCCATTTAACACAATTCAGTTTTTCCTAATGACATTTTTTTTTAGCTTTGTTCAATTTAGAGCTTGGCCCAATTATATGGCATTTCCTGTTAGTATTCTTCATTGAAGCACTTCTTGAAGGCATTGGAAAACCTATGTACCTAGGTACTACTTTTCTTACAATTTATGAAAAAGTAACATAAATAAACGGCCAAGTATTACTTAGAAAAATGTCGACTGTACTATGGCAGTATTTTCTATACTTGTCATCTGAGGGATCACCCGTAACAGCTACTTTCTCGCAAGTCCTTGCTCAATTATCCATCATAATGTACAGAATGCCACAATGTAGGTCTGTCAGACCTACAGCTCAAACCATAGGCAAAGTTTGAACTGTTGAAACCACTATAACTTTATTAAATTTGATTTTTCAGTTTTGTAAGAATTTGAAATGGTGACTGGTACACCTTATGTTTAAATAATTATTATTGTGAATCAGTATTTTTCAAATTATTGCTGATAGCCTATAAAGGAATTAATTATTGTGATATAAAGGTACTGATAATTTTAAATTTCCTATATACCTTGTATTATTAAAATGTAATTTTTCAATAATAATAGTAATAAATGAGTATCTTAGAATTATATTTGGAATTGTTGAGTAAATTAAAATTGTTTCTATTTAGAGTAAAAGGTCATTGCAGAAGTTTGAAAAGTACTTGAATTGTTAATTAAATGAAAGTCGAATTAGGTGTAGGCTAGATTGATAAACTAGAAAAATGTCTTTTGACTATATTTTAAATTGAAAGTAGTAGTTAGCAATAAACTGTATACGTATATTTATAAAATTCTCGATAGATATTAATGTATACCTATGAGACGATTTAACAATAATAAAAAAACACTTTTCGAAACTTCTTCCTTTCGACAGTACAGGGTGTTTTAAAAATAAATATATGATCTACTTATGGGGGTATTATGGTTTGAGGTCCGGGAATGGTGTCTTCCGTGTTAAGGAAAAGAATATAATTAAGTTAACTTTGTATAATTTCTTTAATACTTCTAAACTTCCAGTTAATAAAATATTGTAGATAAAACTTATTCTTATAAATAACGAATTACCTATTATCTTATACAAATAAAAATACCATGAATTACATGGTGGTATTTAATTTATAATTATATAAAACTGAGAAGTTAATCTTATGTATATTTACTATAAAATTGTTTTCTGTATGAAATCTTGAAATAAAATTTCTGTACACGTACTGTAAATTCGGTAAGTGAATATTATACCGTATTCTAGTTTAATCAAACTCAATAGAATTCTGTACTCATTCTCAAGCTTATTTGTAAGCTTGATAGCTTTAATTTCTTGCTTAAATGTTGCTCGTATTTCCTTATCATTATTTTATCTAACCAAATTTTATCTAACCACTTACAATAATTATAAGCAAAAATTTATCTTAATGTAAAAAATCTTGTTTACGTTTCAGAACGAATTAACAGGACTTCGAAGTGCAGTAACATCTTACAATGGAATTGAAAGAAATGAAAACGTCATTTAAGAAAGACTGATAGTAGTTACAAAATATGTGAAATCATTCTTTTTTAATAAAAATGAATTCAATTTTGTGTAGTGGAAAATAAGGTTTCCTTTCGTAGAAAACTTATAAAGAAAAGAATTCCATCAGCCCCTTCGTCTGTTCATATTCTCTTTCTTTAAAAACAGCGGGTTCCCTAGCGAAGGGGCTTTTCTACAGTAGCGCCATCTGGTATTAAAAAATAGAACTATAGATAGGAATATTTTTTGCTCTCCTTATCGACAAAACTAAAAAGCTCATTTTTAACACCAAACCGTAGATGGCGATACTTGTTTCTAGAAGGTTTTTTGAAATAGAATAATTTCGATGAATATTCAACATTAATTTATTTAAAAATGAAGCCTCTTATGAGAAAATGTCACTCTACATTTTTTATGTAGATTTATCCTCTTTACCAGATCTGATGGTACCAGATCCAAAACACCCTGTAGAAATTGCTTAAAATGAAAGGAATGAAATGTTACTGCAACTGAACTAAGCTTTCTCAATAATTAACTTCATTTTTTACGAAATATTCCTTATGTATAGTATTTGCAATTCTATGGTGTATTTATTTCTATGATTTCATACAAAGTAATAATCCTTAACCCTTACGAACTTATATCTAACGTGGTGCAGAGTTGCTGGGTTATAGTACTAATTGCTGGTACAATAATTAACAGAACAAAAAAGAACGTTTGTAAAAATACGAAGAACAGAAGAATATACAGTGCGCATAAAAATATTTTATTTTGCAAAAACGAAAAAAAGAAATCTTTCGATAATACAGTAATAATATACGTATAATTTTGCACAATTATTAGATTAAACAATTCTCGTTTTTTTTTTCAATTTATTTATCATTACACAATTATCCTTATTCGCCATTACAATTAATCTTTTTTTACTTCATTTAGGAATTATAATTTCTGACCTTGGAACGATTAAAGACTATCGTACTGAAATGTTGAATGATCAAAGTATAAATATTTGCTGATGACAATTTAATAAGGCACTTTGTGTCATAGCTGAAATATAAATGGTACTCTTTACGAATTAATCGACTTGGCAAACATTAATTTTGTTAACTGTAAATATCTATTTAATCATTCAAAGGCACACTGTAAATTATTGTTTCACAAGTATCATAATTATATCTTATCGATTAGCAAATTTATTGCGAAATGAATCTAATTCGTTCAGTCGAATAATAAGCGAGAATCATGTCTTTATATTAACAAATACTATCAACAATACTGATTAAATAAACATAAATTAATTTCAAATTAACATCTTATGTACATACACGCTTCTTGATCAAACTTCAAATGGTTCTTTCATTTCTCAACTTTTAATATCAAATTAAGATTTGCTTCACTTTTCAAAAAACAATGAAAGCTTAAGGAAAATTAACACGTTGAGTGTCACGGTGAAAATAATTATTTAAAATTATTGAAAGTATTTAAAATTCAATATTCATTGGAACAATTTGAACCAACCTGAAGGCCTCAAAATGGTAAACAAATAAAATGAACAATTTTCTTCTAAACTAACAAGGATATTTTTTTATTTCAGGTATTCAAATGCAAAAGGACCACCAGTGCATTCAACGTGTTAAGAAGAAAGAAAAAACATTCATTTTAAAGAGTATCCAGAAGGGAATCTAAGAGATCTAATTGATTCTCGTCCCACCCCGCGGTGGCTATTAATAAACCAGTTAAATCATCTTCGCTCAAACTGACTTGGGTGGACTCCGGTATCTCCGAGAGACAGTCCGGAATCGGAGGGGACACGCTACTCGGAGGTGTCTCGTACAATGTTGACAAATTGTTGACCGAGGATGCACCATTGCTTTGCGTACTATTCGTTACCGTTGTTTTAGCTGGAGCGAAGTTCTTGGAGCCACGGATCCGCTGGGACATCGTTGCGCGACGTTTCGACTTCCTGCCCTCTTCCATCCTCTCCAGGTCCAGCTTCCAGAAGCCACCCTTGCCTGGCTCGTCCTTCGATCGTGGTAATTTCACGAAACATTTGTTCAATGACAAATTGTGCCGAATGGAATTCTGTAGAACATCAATGGTGATTTAATACCAGGTAGGAAGGGTAGATAAAAAGAAGGGCGAGGGTGGTTTAATACCTGCCAGGCTGGATCGGCGTACTTGTAAAATAAGAAATTCTCTCGGATCCACGCGTATATGTTCGAAAGGGACACTTTATTGTTATTTGCTCGCATTGCTAAACAGATAATCGTGGCGTAGGAGAAGGGTGGTTTTGCATCGGGGTCGGTTCGGTACTTTTCAGCATTCGCAGCGAGATCTGTTTAAAGTAGAATATAGAGAACGTTTTAATTTAGTAAGATTAGTATTATAATTAGGGGAGTTTGGGGAATAGGGTGCCCTTTTCAGGCACTGCTCCCTTAGTTTACGATAATTCGAAAATAATTCTTACGCTAATTTCTTTTACCTAATTCAGCTTTGATTAACGGTGAAAGCTTCTTTTTCGGTTGTCGCGTAACTGGCGGAGGAGATGGAGAACAGGGTGGCGTTGGCAAACTAGAGGCACTTGTAATGTCGAGCGATTGTAACCACGTAAGGCTCGTTAATTCCGCTTCGACACCGTAATCCTCACTATGCATATTCTCTTTGCTATCACAATCAATTTGTGTATCACTGTCGATCGTTTCCGCTTTCATTTTGACCATGTTTCATCGCATAAATATCGACCGCGTGCCAAGAACCTGCATAGAAATATGAAAAACGCAAATTCATATATTCTCCTATTATATCATTTCATATTTATATTTTTCAATCGAGGAGATCGTCTCCCAGGTAAATTCCAAAACTTAATAATATAAATTAATTTAATTATTTAAAACAAAGGAGTGTATTTCAATTCTTTGCTTAGTTCTGCTGATATTGATATTATCTAATAACTATAACTCAAATTTTGACTATTTTTGCAAAAATTAATTACAAAGTCACTTTAATTCACAGTGATGCTCGGTAGAAATAGAAATAAGGAGGAAATTTGAATTGATATCGTTACCTTACACGAAATCGTTCAAACACACCTTTGAAAATTTGATAAAAGCATCGGATGATTAACACTATTGCGATTTATTTACATCACGTTTAATCATATTCACTGACATGTGGAATAAAAACATCTAAACCGCATGATCGTTCGAATGAAACTAGTACTAAGGGGTAGTGAAAAGCCTGATAGACCCCCACTTTGAATCTACTTGTTCGCCGTAAAGCATTCGCCCTGGCTAGTGTGCGTGACAGGTGTTGGCTCTCCTCTGCAGGTGGACCATGTGTACCCACCTACCTTCCATTCGAACCTGCGTGCAAAACCTTTTTCCTTTTCTCTTCATTCCTATGACAGCGAAATCATTTTTGCCATGAAATTTCTATTTTTATGTCGAACAATCCTTGTTGCATTCATTTTCGCAATGTTCTTATAAAGAAAGGAGGTATTCTTTCAATTACTATGTAATATGAAATATTTCAATTTTTCTCTTTAATTTATTGTACATTATGTTATCCTGGTTTGGATACTACTAAATATAAATAGAAATTCTCGACATTCCCCCTTTTAAATCGTCATTTTTATTTTAAGTAACCCTGTTGCGTAGACAAAATATAAATGTGATCTTTCAAATAATGTGGTAAAAATAAAAGCTTAATCAATATTACAAGGAAGAGTTCTCTGAAGGTTTACAGTTACAGTTAGACAATATTTTCTGCATTATAATGCAACGTTTGCCTGCTTATCTGGCACCTGCTCTTTACAGCTTATGCTTCTACACATATTGTTCCATAATTGGAATATTTTGAAATTTTTGAGTAACTTGTCATATATAACTGACAAGATATTTATCTCGAGGCTGTAATAAAATAAACGTAAAGTTCTCGGAAGTAGAATAATATGACGTATTATTCTTTGAATAGATATTACTCATTGTTATCGACGTAAAACGAACGAATAGAATAACGATTCTGATGCGCATTTTACTTTATTTATCGTTTATGAATCATTCACATTTCTATTTATGTCATCAACATTTACATTCTTTCGGTACATTTTCCGCACGAATCAAATATCTTTAATTTTATTTATTCGCACAAAACCCTAAAGAAATATTCAGAAATGAAGAAACTAAAAAAGGTTTCTTTAAAAACAAGTCATAGAAAGATATAAAAATATCTGGGGTCTAATAGACCCTGCCTCGCCATTTATAGGTGAACAGTGGCGACAGTCTGATCGATAATGGAGGCATGGTATTGTAATCGATTGATTCTAATATTCCTTAAATGAAAAATTAATGAAAAACCCCTCGTTTCTTTCCTTTTTAATCGGTGTCTTCTCTGTTATCGATTTCAAACTGACACGTTTTGGTACATTTATAGGTGCGAACCCTTTAGGTGCGAAGAATTAGAAAAAAAATAGCGGCCGGAGATCATTTAGTTGGTCATAGGCCAAAATGGGGGTGGTCGCGTAACCTAGACGTTCTGGTACAGGCACTTTCATTGATCGAATCAGGAAGGCAGTGACCGTCACTTACGATATCCCAGTCGCGAAAGGGAGGGGAAAGAAGCGCTGCTATTCGACCGCGTACAGAATGGCGCGTTAGATTTCCGAAGCCCGCATATTATTGGCTAACGTCCGTTGAGATCGTTAGGAGAAAATTTACCTGACAAATTCACCTGAAGCGCGGACGTGTGGGCGTTATTAGGACCAAAGCTTCTGTCCACCTGATCATTAGATCCTAATGGAATTCTCGAGTTTTACCCTTAATTTTATATATTATTAGTCTGCATAATTGGGTAGAGAGCTGGACGAAATGACCCTCCGAACAGAGTTTATTGGAATAAATAAAAAAAATTGTTATCCGGACTTGGCCCACTCTAAACAAAAATCCTATTGATAATTTTAAAGAATATCTATACAATCTTAGGACCTTAGAATTTTAGAATTTTAGGAGCTTAGAATCGTAAAATTTTAGAATTTTAAGAGCCTACAATCTTAGAACATTAGAATTTTAGGAGCTTAGAATCTTAGAATTTTAGAAGCTTAGAATCATAGAATTTTAAGAGCTTAGAATCTTAGAGATTTTAAATTTTAGGAGATTAGAATCTTAATTTTTTGGAAATTTTGAAATCTTAGAAGCTTAGAATCCTAGAATGATACGGAAGTTAGTCCACATTTTTGGGGAACCACCCTGGTCCCCGGATAGAATACCATAAATTTTCAGAATTCCATTACCATTGAGTAATGCCCCTTGTAAGGTACAGATACACCAACGTGTCGACGTTAGATTTCGTTTTTCAGGGAATTTCCGAGAAAAAATACGGATTCAATACGTTCCAGCAAAGTTCCGTGTCATGTGCATAGTGGAAGTATCTACGAGCCCGATCAATAATCTCCTGGGAACATCCGTTCCCCTGCTAGCCTATCCAGCTGGTCACCCCTGCAGTAATGATAATGGTAGCACCAGCAGCACCAGCAGCACCAGCACCAACGGTAGCAGCACCTGCTACCCTCCCTATACCGTGTCAGGTTGTGACTCATGACTATTTTCCGCCTTACCACCATCCACCATTGCCAATCGCCACAACAATACCTTCATAACTGTTATTCTATTATTTTATTTGATCGTAGAAAACAAACTCTCATGATTTATTCTCAGTTTCTCTGGGTTCTTTACCCCTTTCATTTTCACCTTCTAAATGCTTATATTTCATGAACTTCAAATAGAAAAAAAGATTTTTAAGGGTAACAAATAAAAGAATAAATATTATTAGGTTGAAAATATCCTTTATGCATTGAGCAGGTGGTAGGAATATGAGAAGGGTAGAGCCCACAATGATATGCTTGAGAATAACACAATTCTTGACTTTTCTTTTAAAAAAGTAGGTTTGTAATTTCGTATGAGGTTTACTACCTTTATTATTAGTACCACGTTCTTTAAATCAAACGAAATAATCAAAACCCATGATTTCAACCCTGCAATAATCATATTAGAGTTATGGACCAACATTTCAAGTATTTTCTTTAGATTATTACAACCTTTAGAATATTTCAGTTGAAAAGTAAGAATGTCAGAAGTATATTGAAGAACTTACAGCAAACCTGTACTAAGAAAAATTTAATGTTTCCTTGAAAAGTGCTGATCGATGAGAGATCGATAATAGGGTTTAAATGCATCCCCTTAAGAAATGTTTATAGGTCATCGCACGAAACATGATGTGGACGTATTTCAATGGTTAACTTAAAAGACCAGATACCACCCCGAGAAGTTACGAATATAGACACGAATGTGAGTATAGATTTCGAGAGAATGATGGAGATCTCATCAAATATTCAAAGAAATTGATCCCGACGACAACCATCGCCGGCTATAGTAACGATTCTAAGGCGATGATAATTAAAAATCTGAACAAAGAAAGAAACTATTATACATACGGACTCACTGAAAATTAATAAAACTATAATGAATTTTAATATTCAATGTAACCACAATAAGTATAATACTTACTTAAATCATATCACACACTAATTCACCAAAAACGAGATTTTTTAAAATTTTTATATTCAATTTGAGATTAGTAAAATAAAAAAAGAATCAGTAGATTTATTATTTTTCTACTTGGACTCTCTTTTAAACAAATTTTGATAATTTAAATATTATTATACACTATATTATATTGATATTCACAGAAATGTACGTAATTAATGATTACTCATTGTCTTTAATCTTTTACATCAGATACATGTTATTTAGCAACGAATTAAAAAAGATTTGGCAAGTAATTTAAATTAAGATCCAATGCTAGTTTGAAACTGCCATTACAGCCACCAACCACCATTGACACCATTCTACCGCCATCTTCTTACTCGTATGAATGATATCATCACTATCACAGATATACAACATAAATACATAAACATTGATAATACAAATGGGCTTGTAAAAATGGTCAATTATAATGAAAATTTATTTTCAACCATGTATGTTTACTAAGCAAATAGTTTAGGGATGATAATTTATTCGAAACGAAACAGATGTCTTTGTTAATATTAA
This sequence comes from Osmia lignaria lignaria, assembly GCF_051020975.1. Classification (NCBI taxonomy): domain Eukaryota; kingdom Metazoa; phylum Arthropoda; class Insecta; order Hymenoptera; family Megachilidae; genus Osmia; species Osmia lignaria. Next base: position 6,665,659 of record NC_135036.1, read on the forward strand.
AAAACTATAAAACATTAGTCTCTTTATGTAATTTTCAAATTTTTCTGGAATTAATACTATCATACTTTTACATTCCTTTTTTAGTATTTCAATACCTCAAAAAATCCTAAAAGTATGTGTAAAGGTATTATTATTTTCTATGAAAAAAATATTAAATTAACTTATACATTATTATTTTCATTCATTCATAATTCATAATTCATCTGTGCTAGTACTTATCATCCTTTGTAACTTGTTTTGTTCCCTTATAAAGTGTCAAATTTTTTAAACGCCTCTTGTATCTTTTCTTAAATTCTTTTTGCAACATTTGCAAAGGTTAAACATTAATTTTAGCGTCCTGTGTATATAACGTTCTATACAGAATGCATATAAATTATATATACGTATTTACAAGCATTAATTATACGTTATTTGTTCTATACATTATATATTGCGTATATTTTGGGGCCTCTATAAATATTTTTATTAAAATAAAAAGAAAATGCCAAATATAATTAAAGACTTGATTTTTCTAATATCAACGTGTAAATAAAAAAAAAGGAATTTATTATTTCATGTCGTAAAAGGTCTTGACATAAAGAAATAAGAACAATTAAAGGATAATGTAGTATTCATATTGTAATTCAATCGCATGTAATTTTCTTGTTACTAAACATGTTTTCGGCAACAAGGAAGCATATCATGACAATACTAAAGTTTTAATTTATATCCCATTTTGCTTAATTCAACGAGAATAATAATCATAGTTTTTTCCTTCTTCCTCACTTATACAAAATAGATTAAATTAATACACAATAGATATACGATTCATAAAATTGCAAAAAGTTGAAACACAGTATCTAACCTGACCATGTGTAACATTCATCATCAATACATATAATTAAACCATTTAACTATTGAAAAGATACCGCGATTTTATTACTACAAATTATCGTCACAAATGATAGGAATCAACCAATAATGTAACGTGTAAATAAATCATAAACGTGAAACATCTAATTGTTGTATAATTTTATAAATGTGTTTCATTGAAATCGTATAATTATTTCAATAAGAAAGCTGATTTAGAATTTCTTTCATTCTACATACTATTTAATAAATGTCAACTTGTCATTAGAACACTTCTAATTGCTATGTATATAAGAACTCTGTACCACGATAATATGATTCTACACAAAATGGTTTATTATCGACAATGATCGATGTTGATTGATTTCACTATCTACACTAAATTGTGCAAATAACCTACTCATTTACAATAATCAATCTTAAGATTTGAAAAATTATAGAAATTAAGGTACAAATGTGTATTATTTTTATATTTTCGGTTTAATGCCGATTAGTAGTAAAAGGCGTTAATCCCCTGAGAGTCATGTTGTCAAGAACGCCGCTTATGTACGTCGAAACATCGACCGTATCTTCTTCCGCTTTTCTAATAAAAGGATGTTCTAACAATTTGTTATACTTCGGCCTCTGAGTCTCTTCTTTGATTAAACTGCAAAGACAACGGTATAAACATTATTAAACAAATAAAACAATTTCAAAGTTATTATCAAAATTAATTTACCATGTATTCACAAAATTCACGAAATCCATGGTAAAATGATTTCCATTTTCGTTAGGAGACAATCGCGGTGGATCACCTTGAACCACTTGATAAAGCTGTTCAAAAACTGAATTCCATTTTGGATATGGAAAATATCCTGTTGCAATTTCCATTAATGTAATCCCTAGTGACCATACATCACTTCTGACATCATAACCCTTTGCACGCTGAGGGTCTATCCTTTCTGGCTGAAAGATTATGATAAATGAAGCACTTTAATTCATCTATAAAATTATGCTATCATTTTATTTAGTGTTTTACATACAGCCATGTACGGTCTGCATCCGGCATCCCGAGTTCGGGCAATTGAATCTACCAACTGCCCTGATATACCAAAATCGCAAAGTTTTATATTACCATGTCGATCTAATAAGATATTACTAGGTTTTACATCTCTATGAATTATTCTTAATTTTTCCTTGAGGTAATTCAATGCCTTTACTGTGGCGACAGTAATTTTTCCTAAAATACGTTCCGGTATTCTTTCCTTTAATACCTCATGAATAAACTTATAAAATATATCTAATGAGGTGTCCATGAGCTCCATGCAAATCCAACAGTCACCCTAACCGAAATACGGAAGATAATTAAAACATCTGAATCTTCAAACGTATTTTCGAGACTTACTTCCTTAAATAAAGCTCCATAAAATTGCACAATACACGGACATTCATTAGACTTCATTACAACCTCTAAATCCATTAATAGTTGCTTTTGCTCCCTTTCATCCACTGTAGAACGAATTCTCTATAATTAAACGTAGCGTTATGAACATTTCAAATGATTTAAATAATAATATTAAATCATGTACCTTCACAGCCATAACAGTATTACTTAGCCTATGAATCATCTTATTTACAGTGCCAAATCCTCCTCTCCCTATTTCTCCTAAATCTTGAAGATCTTCGCTTGTAAAATCATATACTCCATCCGGTGGTAACTGTAATTTTCCAGTACTTTGCATTGACTGACACATTCGCAATTTATCTCTAGAAAAGAATTCGTTGTAACGCAAACAATATTATTGAATATTACTATCGTATAGTAAACTCCCGCTACATTGCCGGTTACGCGAGTTCGAAAGTCAGATACTGCATGGAAGGAACTCTTTCTATATTGCCAATTTCAGGAATTTTTTGCTTTTATAGCACAATAACCGACAATATAACAAGAGTTTAATGTAATTCATTTTGAATACCTTGTTTTGTCAGGGAGTTCTTGCGTAACCTTAGTACATGCTCTTGCTGGTAGTTTGGGCAAAGATAAAGGTAAATTTGGACGAGAGGATCTGTTATTAAATACAAATACAACTACATTAATAGATATTCTATGAAAACTATAATTAAACTACTTTCGTACTCTTCTTACACTGGCACGCATGCTGCAGTTCCACTTGAATTAGAATGAGATGAATTAGTTGAATTACTAAATGACATGTTACTTCCTTGTGTTTGAAAGTTAAGTTTGAATTGTCTTCTTTTTTCTGTTACAAAATGAGTGTAATTATTATAAGTTTCTAGTAAATGTTAATGTGATACGTATACATGCATAGATGTACACACAATACCTGAAATTTCATTCTGAACATCATTAATAGGTCCAAAATCCATATGCTGAAAACTGAATGATCTGCTAGAACCTAAACATTCAGGATATAATTATTTAACATATGGATTTATTATAATCCATGTTTATATATATTTATGTATAAACACGCATGCACACACACACTTATATGTATTCCATATACGCGTAGGTGTATGCATGTATACAATTAAATTATGAATTTCTATCAACAGAGATAACAGCACCTAGGTTATGTAGCTGAAACAATATTGTTACATTTATTAGTAAACTTCCAAACACGTGGGACTTACTTTGATTGGTTGAAGCTGAAAAATTTCCCCGATTTTCCGTCATTTTTAAGATTCTCGATATCTGATCAGTACAACAAAAAACCCCTTGTTAAAGGCACTCCTTTTAGGAGACCTTTCCGCAAGATTTTAACAATCTAGCATACGTATTCTCCAGCGAACGCACCATTTGTGCGGTTTTGTTCCTTTATAAATGAGCAGATAGACAATTTTATTTCAATTATCCTTTCTCAAATACTCGATTTTAATTGCAATTTCAATTTTTCATACAAAACTACATCTTACCATAAGCTTATTACGATCACTTATTTGACGAACGTAACTGCTATGATATACATACCACTCACTATTATATGTATACGTAAATAAAAAGCGAAGATGATAATTGTAAGTTTACATTAATCTCTACCAGAACTTTAACAATTTAGGTAAAAAACTTCTGTGTTGAATTACTTCTGGTTATTCATTTATTTTCGTTTTATATACATGGTTCCTGAACATTGGGAACTCTATGATGAAATCTACGAACTATGATGGTTCTTTGCTTTAATCGCTGAAGGCGCTAGTAGCCAGTATTAGCAGTGACTGCCTTTCAATTTTTGTGAATATCTTGCGGATTTTAGTGATCGCATGCAGTTGATATAGTAGGATGTGGCACGAAAATGGTATGGGGTATGAACGAGAAATTTACATTGCATGGTAGGTTCTATTTTATACGACGTCTCTGACTTTATTAACAGTTATCCTTTTTGGATTACAATTGTTTACACAATGAGTCATTTCATTTTTTATTACTAAATCACATTAATGAATTTAATAATTATAAATCCTTCATATGCTTTTACAATCTCCAAACGTTCATATAGAGTTTTTTCAAAACATTTTAAAAATAAAGCATGCAATTATTAATGTATTCAATTCATAAAAATGTTAAGGTTGAAACAAATTTTTATAATTCAAAAAATGTACGTTATAGCAACAGCAAATTGTTTTTATTTTTAAAATTCGCAAATCATTCGTTCATTGGCTATATAAGTAAAAGATATTAAGATGAAAAACTGTGGTCTCAACAGTCTATTGTATATAGATATAAGAATGCATCGATTTAAGGATTATATATAAAGTAATTAAATTAACAAATCGTCATATATTTCAGGTAACAACGGGAACTAACATTTCTCTGAGAAATTGTTAAATTGGTTTACGCAGTGGATTTGTGTGCAGCGCCATCAACGCGTGATAAGATGAATCGTGAGAAGCGGTTGTGAGGGCTGTAATACACATTTATGTGTGGAAATTTAATTAACACTTCGCCGAAGTATCGCTTTGGGGTTGCACCATAGATCCCAGACAGATTTTTGAAATCGGCTGTGAAGCCGATAGTCACGAGACGCAGAAGTGCTACGAAAATAAAATTAAAAATCAATTTCGAGGTTTCTAGAAGAAAAGGCCATCCGAGAGGCGGACGATCTGCCAGACTTTCCGGGCCGACGCGGGGATATTTTCAGATAATCGTACGTATATTACGGTTATACACGAACCACTCATATTTCAGACGTTCTTACACGATCAAGACATTCTGTAAGGTTTAGTTTTTGTACATTACGTGACCTGGTGCACGCATTCTTTGTTTACGCGTATGCAGAAGTTTCCAACAGCTTTGGAGGTTGGCGGAGATGTTGAGGAAAAAGATTGGAATATTACCGTACCATTTGTTCTCTCGACGATTTGTTTAGTATCATTGTTGATAAGAAGCGTTGTAAAAATTTCTATCAAACCTTTTGTTGGTTGTGTATGATAGTAGAAATATTTATTTCACTTCAATACACATAGCGTGATAAACTGTCATTTAGCGGTGAATCGGCTTTAACTATTAAAACTACGAAGAATCTTTGTAATCTCAATATTTTGCAAATTTGTACAGCGTACATTATGCCTATAAAAAAATAAAAGAAAGCATTCTTTGATAACCTAAATTTTCTTTTGTTGGTTATTTCTAAATTGTACTGTGTTGTATGTATCTTTGTATGCAATTGATATTTTATGATAGAATTATTAAGAGTAACATGTTTATTTGATTTTATACTTTTATGTTTGTCATCTGATTTTGTTAGAACTTTAGTAGTAGGTACATGTTCAATGTATTAATGTATCTGCGTAAAAGATATGTAAGAAATAAGAAGTTTTATTCTGTTATTTAGTATACATATTTACTTAGATGAAAGGTGATAAAGTTGATTATTATGAGTTTACATTATTTGCCATTAGTTTTAAAAAGGTATATATTCATAAGTGATAAACATTTAGCATGATATTTAAGAAATTAAGGTAAAACGCTTGTAGTTACTTGTTAAAATAAAAATAGTTTGCAAATGTAATCAGTTTGGTACAATATTTGTATATTTTATTATGTGTGTTTCGTTCATTGTATCATTATGATTTTTAAATTGAGAACAGAAGGTGCATGGATAATTTTTTTTAGGGGTGCTTCAGCAAGTATGGCTGCTCTACCACGGAGGATTATCAAAGAAACACAAAGATTAATGCAAGAACCAGTTCCTGGTATAAGTGCTGTGCCAGATGATACAAATGCTAGGTATTTTCATGTAATTGTAACTGGACCTGAAGATTCACCATTTGAAGGTGGACTTTTTAAACTCGAATTGTTCCTACCCGAAGATTATCCAATGTCTGCTCCTAAAGTTAGATTCATTACAAAAATTTATCATCCAAATATAGACAGGTGATATACAAATCTATACATACGTTATTTATAATAAGATAAATACTTTGTGCTTATATTCTTACATTTTAATGCGATATTATATGCAAAATTTAAGTTTAAGCAATGCATGAAACATGTACTTTATTTGCATGATATTAATTGTTTGTTACATAGATTGGGCAGGATTTGCTTGGATATACTCAAAGATAAATGGAGTCCTGCTCTTCAAATCAGAACAGTTTTATTGTCAATACAAGCATTATTAAGTGCGCCAAATCCAGATGATCCTCTGGCAAATGATGTAGCCGAACTTTGGAAAGTAAATGAAAGTGAAGCAATACGTAATGCCAAAGAGTGGACTCGAAGATATGCTATGGACAACTGATCTCAGATCATCCATGATGAAAAGTGACGTTACCCCTATCTTTCCGAGTTTACCGATCACTTTACCCGCACCAGCTGCGTACCCTGCACCTGTGTCCACAATTTTGCTATAAAAATAATAAAAGTTTTGTAAGAGTAAAACAGAATGAAACTGTATTTTCTATATTGCGGGGAATACAAAGATGTCGTGTTTAGATTTCTTCAACGATTTATCAAGCAGATTTGTAAAGAATCTTCTGAAATTGAGAAAATTATCAATTGTATGAAGATTTGCATTTCAGCAAGAAGGTATAATTTTAATGAATTACTAGTTTTTACTTAAAAAAAAAAAAAACAAAAAAACAAAACATTACCTTTGTAGTAAAAGTAAGTGAATGTAGTATATTGCGTAAACGTTTTTCTTTTTTTTTTTTTATATATGATTACAGAATGGCTTGTGCAATCAGTAACTTATAGCCTTTATTTCGGTACCTTTAATGTATCCCTAAAGACAGAAACAGTACCGGGTCGTTCATTATAATATTATACTAATATAATTATATTTTCTGTATTTCATAATGTCTACTAACTGGTTGTCTGATAATCTTTATGTATTTATGATTTACGCGAGTTTGATGAAATAATGGTATTTCAATTCGCGATGGCATTTATTTATACTTGATCCTGCGTATAAAAAGTATCGATACCATTCGCAAATGCAATGTTCCATTTTTTAAGGTGTATAGTTAATGTAATACCATTTATAATATCGCTGGAATTTATTTATTAGTATATTGTTGTAAGACAAAAGATTTTTCTCATTTACAGAAAATTTCAATTGTTTCTCATCACAACAAAACTCATTTTACTCATGATTATGTTTATTTACATTTTTACTGTGTAAATACATACAATTGAGAGAAAAAGTTTCCTATCTACTGCTTCCATTTTTTTTCTTTTTTTTTTTCTCTAATATAAAATTGCTTCCGGAATATGAAAAGCGAAAATTTAAAGTATTCCTGCTTTTCGCGTAATTTGTAGTAATATCTGTAGGATAAAACTGCAAAATTCTCGAGCATGTACTTATATATTTTGAAAAAGAAAACAGATTTTAAATCACAAATAAATATATGTTTCGTAATGACATATATATTTAAATATTTTTTATATTTAAATATTTCTTTTTAATTGTTGTTTCCGTGATATTTAAAATAGAAGGTTTAATAAATAAAATGGACAGTACATTTATGAATTTATTCATACTACATCCTCAAAGTATTCAGTTAATAATTAATTTGGTGTTCATATATTATTTTTAAAATGATCATAAATTATTAAAAGGATTAAAATTAATTATTAATAGAAAATTGGGATACAATATTTTCGTGTATTTATAAATTTTATGAATATTATCGAAACCTTCCCAATTTAAAATGTATTTAATCTGTGATTAATGAAAGTAAATTTTTAAATCGTTTATTTACTAATTCACTAATTCATTGATATTTTTATTAAAGAATTCGAACAACCAGTTGGTATGTTTGTGAATCTAATGCTTGTATTCGTATAATATTTTAACAAACAATGAAGCTTACCTTAAATATTATAAAAGGACACTGGGATCGGTTACGCAAAAAAAAAAGGAAAAAAACGGAAAAAATATCTGTAGATAATTTGCAATAATAAAAATGTTATTATAAATGTGTTATAAAGCAATATTGACATGCCAATATATTGCTGCCAATTATTAAACATGTAATTATTTTGAAGACATACAAAGGTGTAGGATAGTTAGATATAAACAATACGTATAAAAATTTAGCTGAAATTTTCTATTGAAAAATGAACAAGGTACAAGCAATAAGCTTTCCTCGAATTTAAAAGTACATATAGTTTTCAAATATATTTTAACAAAGTTCGGATTTATAATCTCCTAGAAAATGTTTAAGCACTTTTCAGTATCTTGTTAAAATATTTCGAGTAAAAGTGAATTTTTTCCTTAAAAAGGCACATTGATATTTTATCTTGAAAAAATTTTATTCAAAATCAATTCTTAAATAGGTAGAAACTTTCCCTCAAAAGATCCAATAATAAAAGTTACTCTTAGCGTTTTAAAATCCACTTTTCGAGAAAATAATAAAGCTGACGAGCAATATGTAATGAGAAACAATAGATGAAATGATAATTTGTATGTTCTTAAGTTATTCGAAAAAAGAAACAAGAAATTAAAGTTGCATTGCATTTAAGAAATTTAATAATAACTTGTTTTATGATATCCAATTTAACATTAAAATTTAGTTAAAAAATTTTAACATAATTGTACTATTTATTTTCTACAGTTACTGTTTATTTATTGAAAGAAAGGAAGTTACGTTAAAAAAATTGTTTCGTATAAAAAAGAATATAAAATCTGAATATTCAACAATTTTCTATAATTCACTTGAAAATTCTGTATATTAAATGTTGGAAAATTAGCTAACGCAATTATTGATGTTTATTATAATTTAGGTGTTTCAATATTTTACTTTACGTTCCTTTTATCTATAAGTCTTCGGTGTGATGTTATATATGTATATACAATAATATATAATATTTATTTCCACTCCATCCTCAGATGGTAAATAGAATTTCTCCTGGGTAAAAAGTTTCGTGTAATTTATAGTAAACTTTATTAAATGTGGAAAGGTAAATAAAATAGAAAATAAAAAATAAATGTGTTAGTTTTTCAATAATAGAATTAGCTATATTTAACGTTAACTTATTACATTGCTATCAGATGGTAGTTTATTGACATTGGTTGTGCCCTTTACGTACGGGCCTGATTTCATCCTGGGGTGTCAGTGACCCCGAAGTACAGGTGGCGCTCTGTACATACCGACCTAAGTCCATCCCGGGGTGTTAGGGACCCCTAGGACCACTGATACTCCTTGTATACCAACATTATGGCATTTGGGGTGTTAGGGATCCCGAAGCACCGGCGATACTCTGCATACTGACATTATGGCATCAGGGGTGTCAGGGACACCATAGCTAAAATGTGTGACCCATAGACTTTTTATAGAAAAATTAAAACCCCTGTAACTTTAGATTCCGACCACTTAGCCACACAAATTAAACGGTTTTGAGCTAGTCTCAGCGAGACCTTCCTAATGATGCGATGTATAAAGCGTATCTCTATCCCTAGTAGGTCTCAAGTTAAAAAGTGACACGGACGGACGACTTTGCGCTATATATATAAGATTACCTAGGTGCATATCTTAGACCTCTAACCATTTTGAACCTTTTCATTATTAAAATAATATAAGGGTAATTGTCCATACTATAAATTCTAGAGGGTTGAAAATAGCATTAAAAATAATAAAACAGGTCCTACAATTTAATAAGAAAAAGTTCTTATTTCCTAAGACGAGTTAAATATTAACGGGCTGTCGACAAGAACAATTAAAATCCGACCCTTAACAGTTTAATCAAATCGTGCATCGAGTTTCTCCAAGGTAACGTGGCCACACTCATGAGAATTCGAACGTGGCACGACTACAACGATCCATGAATCGCAATCCATGGCATTTCACAATTTACTTAATGGCACGACCCCGGAATTCTGATAGCCATTATCATCCCGCGTGGCGGCCTTGTTATTCACCCCATAGCGCACGTTGAGTGCTCAATGTATCTGCACGATAATTAGAACCTACGTTAATGCGCTGTATAATGCTACCCTAGCGATCTACTAGCTGAAAAGCATTTGAGGATACGTTGATCCTTGAAGACATTATGGAAAATAAGAAAACAGAAGAAAGGTGTCCTGAGAAAATTTATTACTACCATCATTGGTCAATGATAGTTATATGAATGAATAGAAAATAAAAGCAATTTGTCAGCCTATAAATTTGATGAAATATTTGAAAATTATTAGGCAGAAAATCTCGTTACTTCCACATCATATATTTTATTCGGTTCACAATGGCACGCAGCATGGACGTATTGGCAGGCAACATTACTCTCTTAATCTTATTATAATTTCCACGCTGGCAACGGCGTTCCAAAGTGTCCTCCTTACTGTATGACTAAAGTTTTCGTGAGCGTGGAATCAATATAAGAAGGACAAAGCGGGTCCAACAACGCGGGGGACAAGATGGAGAGCTCGGTTATTGGTACGTCACGATTAATCGCTTTGGTTGGCCCCGGTATAATTAAATTAAACTTCTCAAGAATCTCACTTAGCCCGGTAAACGAGGGTCCAATGTGTTACCGATTCCTACACCGAGAATTCCCTGCCCCAAAGGAACTTAGGGCATACATCAGGCCTGGGGCCACTTGTTCCGCCACCAAATCATCTAGCTTTTCCTTATTCTCCTCCTCGTCCTTCCTTTCAACCTTACTCGTTTCCACCTTCTTTCAACTTTACCCTCCTATTACGGTTTTCACGCGGGAACATTAATAGACCCAAGATGAAATACCTTGCATACCGTCCACGGCCATTCATCGCTTCTAATAATAAAGAGTTTGATGAATGTAAACGAATATGAACGTTGCCGAAGATACATTTTAACAGAGAATAATATTACCATATTTTTTTGATAGATGCTTTGTATATAAAAAATTATAATAAGATTCGTACATTAGAAAAAGAATTTTTAAAGTAATCTAGTGTAACCCCCTGTGGCTCGGGGGATCAGAATACGGCCACGGTAACCCCTGCCTGTCGTAAGAGGCGACTAAAAGGGGGATGTAAAGGAGCGAGTAAGGCGGTATGATGTAAAAGTAATGCAAAAGTGTGAGAAAGAAAATGTAATTGGTAAGGTGAAAAAAGCAGAAAAGGAATAACGTAATGTGAAAAAGGCGCGTGGACATTAATTTTCGGTAGGCAAAAAGGGACCGTTCTCCCTAGATCATGCCTAAAAGGGAAACTATAAAAGAAAGAAGAAAGAATCTAGTGTAAAATCTAGAGAACGAAAATTAAAATCGAGGCTCTCTCCGTGGTCCGCCGTCCGAAGGTTAAAGTACCATTTTACCCGAGACTGAGTTCGAGTAACGAAATATATCAGAATGGTGGAGTTTTTTTCATTAATTTCCCACTGTTGTTCTTATTAAAACTACTCTTGGTCTTTTTTTCGAAATTAAACATCCAAGGCTTGAAGCTTCGTAGCCTGAACAATTAAGGCCAGGATAAAACGAAGGATAGGCATCTTTTGTTTCGTGAATTTCAGTACCATAACAATACACAGTCCGCGTTCGCCTTTCTGTCTCCGTCTAGTTTTCCATTTCACCCCTCTTTGTTCCTTTAACATTCGTACCGTGATTCTCTGTTCTCGTCACTCCTGAATGATAGTCGGTGTGCAGTTAACTGCGGTTCGCTTACCTTTATATACGATCCGACGAGAAACAGGCAGCAGCCTCAGAGGGCAGGATGGCCCCAGACCGTGGCTCAGCCAACGCGTACAAACGCAACAGGCTCTGTCTGACACTCGTGGAAAGTTAGGGCTGCCAATTTTCCGTTATTGTTTTGTTGTTGCCTCTGTACATGCGGCCAACCATGCGCAAATCAAAGGCCCCGGCCTGCCTTGCCACCGGTTCCGACGATTTCGGATTCAGAGTTGCGGCTTGGAACGCCGGCCCGTGGAAACGCAACCGATGTCTTCGGGCGAAACGAAGGTTCAACTAAAGTTTCTCTAACTAAATTTTCGGGTTAAAGCGATTTAATATCGACGCTAGAAGTACTTCGACCCGCGCGTTTATTGTTATTTCAAGATTCGATGCTGGAACCAGGTCGGCTCCTTTTATTCTTTGCAAGTTGTTAAAAATTAACATACCTTATGCCATTTAATTAAAAAGTAAGGAAATAAATATTTTAGATGGCACTTCATCATGTACAGGATATAAAATGAATAATTAGGTTCATTTTTCAGGTAGAGCATGTTCATTTAGAATACAATTTGCAATAAATCTTGTACAGTAGAAAAGTTATTAATTTTCTGGGAACATGAAGACTCCGATTAAATGACCTGTGAATGAAATAACTGGACGGAAACGGAATTATTCGTTCAAGTTGATAGCCGCAAAATTAAGAAAAGTTCGCGTCATACTGTGACTAATTATTGCAATTTTTACGCAGCTCGAAAACTAATTAATGTTATTCAAAAATCGTGAGTCTAGTCATATTATCGTAACAGTAGTGTACCATTTGTTATAGGATTTTGTTAGGGAAATTACGAGAAATAAACCGGTTGACGGTTGCATTTAATGGCCATGGCTATACAGTGCGCCTCAAAAAGATTGCGCAGCAGGAATACCACAGATTTATGGCATCGCTGGCGAGCTCTTCGAGCTGAATAAAATTAAATTTATGTTGGCTCGATTCGCAACAGCACACGTACTGGTGTACGGTACTCTTCGTCAAACATGACAGTGTTTTTCTGCTACGGTTATAATCTGGCATCGATGCAAAACGCCAAACAATAGCAAAAGCTTCCACATAGGTGGAGAATAATTTCACCGAGGATTTTTTTTTTTTTTATTTTCATTTATCAACAACCGAGAAATGAAAATAATTATGCGCCGCTTTTCGCACCCTCATAATTGTTTGATTTCACGGTTTATAAATGTTATACAATTTTTCAACGCGATTTTCTGAAATTTATATCGCTGGTCATTTCGTACGTTCATAAAGATTCATCGAGTTTTCGAAACAATCGGTAAATAATAAAACTGTCTGAATTTATTGATGTAATTATCAGCCTGTTAATATTTTATTTCAAGCGGGATGAATGTATTGTAATAAATAATGAAATGTATATTATTTTATTTAATCTCTAGTGGGTTTTACGAATAATCGTGAAATTTGCAGGGAGAGGAGCAATTATTTTGGAAATTTTATTTAAAATATTTCGTTGTTACAGAGAGTTATCTAGGAGGTCCACTTACATTTGATGAAAGATTTATAGGTAAAATGTGAACACTGATAAAGGCTAAAAAAATTCATACAGCATATTTTCGCGGGTAAGCAGAAATGCAAATTAAACGCGATGTTTCATTTTAGCTGGGATGCATTAATTAATCAACGCCGAGTAATATCTCGTTTCACTTTTTCTTTTATTTTTGAATGTTTATATTAACATACATTTATATAGCTTGATATTTAAAATGTATTATACTAGATACAAACTTATTGGAAGGAAATCAGATGTTTAATTCAGCTAAATGAGGGACTGAAATAAGTATGAATTAATAAAAATTAATTTATTTAATGATGCGCTTTTGTTGTTTTAAGAAATGCATTTTGGCCCGCTGTAGGTGTCTATGGCCATTTGATATGGACAGTAGTGCAGTTATGGGGTCAGAGGGCGAGTAGATATCGGGCAGTTGCAACAGAACAAGTGGCGTCCGTATTAAATGTGTTTCTGTCGGACATTATAGGAATAGGGCTCGACGAAGTTTGTTTATAAAGCGAAAGTTTAGAATAACGGAGGCCACGTTAAGCTCTTTGGCCGGATAAACTTTCCAGACTCCTGCATCGATTGTGGCCCAGAGCCAAGACCTCCTTATCCTAGACAATATTTTACAAGCGTGGACTTTGTTTTGCGCCTGAAAGACTAAGAGAGAGGACCACGGAAATGGTGACGAATATCCAAGGAAAGGAAAGTGAAACGCAGATTTCTTTATCCATTAGAATGTTTATTTATATTATTGCTGAGAGATAATTTACATTTAAAATTATCAAATCTGGCAGTTGGTATTTATTTAAAATTACTGTGTTTGGATCCTTATATTAAATTAAATTTTCAGTAATATAGATAATATAATTTTAAACAAACTGAAATATTCATTTCAATGAGAAACTTTGAATCAGAATATGACCACGAGTAAAGTTTGAACATTTCACGAGCGTGCATGTAATGGAGTACTTGTAAAGACATTGAAAATTATAATTTCAAAAACATTTCCTAAGCTGATATTAGTGTGAGTTTCGTAAATGTGATTGTAGTTGGAAGTCTCATTGTCTACCATGTACCAGAGAGAAATCTCCAGGGATAACGTGACAAAAAGTTTTCTCGTGTAGAAGTTTTCGTTTTTACGTAACAGGTTGCACAAACTACCCACGAAGTAGGTTCTTAAGTAAAAATTCGTGCATTGAATTCTACATTACCGTAAAATTTAGTTGATATTAGTTTCAAAATAGTAGAATTTATTGCACTATGCAACAGATATTAACAAGGATGCCTTAGTACTCTCCAAAAGGCTGTAAAAATAAATTAAAAATAAAATAAGATCTATAATTATTACCTTTAATAATGCATGGTGCAATAAATTCTATTATTTTTAGACTAATGTCAACTAAATAATAATAATTAAAAATCTTATTTTGTTTTAAATTTTATTTTTACAGCCTTTTGGAGAGTAGTGAGGTATCCTTGTTAAAATTTGTTGTATAGTGCGATAAATTGTACTATTTTTAGACTAATGTCAACTAAACAAAATCTGTTAATCCTTTCGATGAAAATAAAATTTTATTATATAAAAATTTATGGAATACAAACGGTATAAAATAATAATACAATTTATAAAAGTTTAATCAATTTCATCGAACGATAAACAACTGCCTCCTGTGTACGGTATTTTTGAGCAAACGAACGTGACCAATAAATCGCTCTCGATTGTTGGTAACGTGTACTTCCTAAGCCCATGCTGGCTTCCTAGAGTTAAACTGCTGCCCGTATTGGTCAGCGGAAGCGAAATCAGCAGGTCGTGTCGAAAGTTCAGCAAACCTGCGCACCGGAGGCACAGTTGAATGACTGATACCGCAGCCGTAATTTCTCAGTGTCGTGTAGTGCGTGTGCGTGTATTGTGGTGGATTGTAACCCATCGCTTCTCCCTCGAACTTGGAACAGACCGACACGGCCTTGGATCGGTTTAATTTCGTGGCGAACTTGTCGAATTTTCATGCCGATCCCTAAGACCATAATGAATTGTCAGAGATCCTTTTATTTTTATATATAAATGCAAAAATTTAATATTAATTGGAATAATTATACAGAGGTTAAGTTAAGAGTGAGCACCCTTTGAAGGGGTGGTAGCTGGGGTAATTTTGAACAACTGTTTCCTGTACCAAAGTGTTCATTAAGGTTTTAGTTTTTGAATTATTAACGAAAAACCGCGGGCAATCAGAGCGCGCATAGTGCGCATGCGCAGCCGCGAGAGTCGGCTATAAACCGACTGCGACGCGCTAGTGAGTATATAGTTTGTCCGCAACTCCGATGGAGCGTGGTTGTCGTAGTCGACTCTCCCGCGTCTGCGCATGCGCACTATTCGCCTTGTGGTTGCTGGATGTTTTTCATTAATAATTTAAAAAGTAAACCATAACGAGTATTTTGGTGTAAGAAGAAGTTCTTCAGTATCACTTCAGCTACAACACCCTCAAAGGATGTCCATCTGTAGTCAAACACTGGGTATAAATATTTCCTTACTATTTTTAATATGAAAAGGGTTAGATTGATTACCAATCGAAGCAAATAATGGATTTCTGTGCAATGAAATTACAGAGTACCTAAAAATACGTGAAAAGTAGAGGAAGGAGGATACCGGAAATAAAGTCATTATTTTTCAAGTTGTATCTCGCCACCACCAGTTCGTTGACATCTCAACTCCCACGATTTCTCTTATTAGCTCTGACGGTCCTGATCCCACAAAACGTGGAACCGAAGTTCGACGGAACTTCCATAATAAGGTACGGAAACTGGTACGGCATATTCGTCGAAGCGTAAGATCAGTCCATATTTCCGGCGATTTCTAGGCAATTTCCGAGCTCCGAATGCTTGGTTGCACAATTACCGCGTGCGATATTATTAAGATTTTCATATGAACTATATATCTAACATTAAAGACGAAACGAATTCCTCTTCGTTCATATTTCATGGTCTAACTGACGTTCCTATAACCCCTTCCTGCTGAAAGAAAAAAAAAGATGAAGGGGAGGGTTGTATTTTTCCCGGTGTCGCGACCCTCGAAATAGGTTATTTTTTGGACTCTCATTTTATCACATGAAAGATACTATATTTATTAAACTATGTTGACTCCTAGTAGTTCTATATTTCCAAAACAAAAGATGAGAAGAGGGAAATATCGAGGGGTTAAAAAGATCATGGTATTTCAGTGAATCTTTGAAAGATTGATTTGTGACTTGTGTAACTCCAAGATTTATTAAATTTCTTTGTTCAAATTACAGGCTGGTTTTAGGAAATATGTATTATAAAATTACACATGTTACAATAAATATATAGGATTAATCCTATTAATCTAAACTATTTGGTTAGGTTAAATTAGTTTAGAAATATAATCTGACATTAATAGTTTGTAGATAGAGATATATTGCACTGCTAAGGCTAATTGATGTATCTTTAGATTTTACAAACTTCGGGTTATGAGCAATTCGGATACTAAACATTATTTTTTATATGATTCCTAAACCAGGAAGTCGTATTTATTTTGTGTATTCTCATAATTGCCTACGAAAGTTCTATGGTTTGCAAATGTATTTGATATACATGTGCCACGTGCTATGGCAAAGCATGGGAGCCGAACTTTTCCGAACTTTTCCGAATTTTGTCGACCTATTCCGATCTATTCCGATCGGTGACGATCGACGCCATTTTGTTTTTCTCGAGTCAAAGTTTTGACAGACGCGTCAATTTGTCGTAGCAGGACAGTATTTAGAAGATAAAAGGTAAGATTTATTATTCTAAAAGTGCTTTTAAATATACAACGATACATAATCAATACTTGAGTCCATCTGTTAATCATTATATTACAAATTGAACTTGGATACAGTGTTACAGACGACGCAAAACTTGAGTAAGTGTTTCGTACGTTACGAAGTGGCGTTTCTCGTTGGCACGAGTGGTACTTGTTCCTGAAAACTAGAGGCAAAACCAGACAGCCAGACGTGGGACGTTCGGGAGGACCTGCGCGTTCCATTACCCTGCGGGATCAGTCGACATTCGAAGCGGCACTCACGTTCCGCGGCCGTGCCGCGCGCACCTTTATATGGCCTCACTAAATCGTCCTTTTGAGTCCTGCACGATCGAACCTTCTGTTATTCATTGCCGCGATAAACGTCGTGAATGTCGAACAACCTTCGCGTTCCTCTCTGTTGACGAAGGTACGAGACGGTTGCTGTTCGTGCCTTGATCGCAAACTATGTACTACTTCATAACTAAATTGATTCATCGATCTGTTATTGACGAGGGACCGAGGTCAGAGAGGTTAGGTCCGTTTGATAAAACAGTGAAACGCGTTTCTCTATTTCAACGGGTTATTTCTCAACGAAATATTTTCATCAATAGTTTTTATTAACGTTACTACGTTGTTTACTATAAAGAAGGTTCTGTCGAAAGATTTTTTTTTATATTTCGGACTGATTAGATAACTGACGATGAGTGAGAAGTACGTCGGTATTGTGAAATCAGTTTCGGAGTGCACGTGCATTTAACGAGTGACCAGTGATGCTGGAGTTACATTGTGCTGCATTTCTGGAGCTGCATTCCCCTGCAATTGGTCTACAACGGTGAGTAACAAATATCAACTTATAACATATTATTTTGTATTATGTATTATGTTTTGCTTGTAAATTCATTCGTTTACGACGAAGTTTAGAAGTTTATCTTGTATTCTGCGTAGAACCAAAATATTATTATCTCATATATCTCTCAACACGGGTGTGTTGATACAGTCATTCACATAGTTCGGCTTCTATAGCTTGTTTATATCAAACAATGGGATTAATAAACGCGCAGCAGAGTCTGAGAAAATTTCAAACATAATTCTGTTAATAATCTCTTAGCTATAACAAAGAGCGTGAAATTATAAATTTTACAAAATATGCAAATATCAAAGTATTAATATATTATTTTTTTTCTTTTCTTAGTTAATGAAAATTATAAGGAGAAGGGTTAATGTTTAAACAGTAAAGTATTATATTAGTAACATAATTTTCTATTTTTAAATATAGATAATTATATTAGAAATTTTACTTCCTAGTATAATTAGAAAATTGCAGATATAATTCTATTAATAATGTCTTAGCTATAAAAAGGATTTAAAATTGTAAATGTGAATTCCAATTATAGATTATCCTCTTTCTTTTCTTAGCAAATGAAAATTATATAGGAAAGGGTTAACAAATTGAATAGTGAAATATTAGAAATATAATTTAGAAATATAGAGTTAGAAATATAATTTTCTAATACAATTAGAAACTTGCAAATATCATTTCTAAAACTAGAAATATAAAATTACAAAAATGATAAATTCCACAAAACATTCACATACCAAAGTATTAACATATGTCTTTTTTACTAACAGAAAATCATGTAGTAAAGTGTTAACTATTTATATACGAAGATATACGAATAGTTAAACATTATATTTAACTTGGTATCATTTTGAAAATCAGTTTGACGTTTCCAAAGAAGGAAGTCAATATGCGTTATATCTCTTCCGACGGATGAGAACAATATATCATAATCGATCATACCTTGTTAGTTAGGACAGACAGAAATTCTTTGCCCTGGCTGCGGCATACCGATATTTCATGAAGGATATAAAACGCGGAAAGAACAGTGATTAATAATAGATAATTGTTTATTAAAGTCAACAGATTTAAAAATATCGAAATAAGTAATTACGCAGATCGATTGAATGGTAAATTAATTTCAATATTACGTTTGGAATTATGACCTGAAATTGATACAGGACATTTGTGCTAATTCGTGATAATTCAATTATTTCTTTAAATATTGCAGATGTTTTTGTTTTACAAAAATATATATCAAAATATTTTCAAGCAGTATATGCATTAACAAACAAAATCCAGTTTTTAATAAAATACATTATGAGTTTTAAATAACATCAAAGAGCATCATATTTTTAGAGTATCAAATTTCGAAAAAGTTTATTTAATACGTTTCATCACAGTTCAATTGGAAATTTATCATAGGCTATTTTTTTCTTTTTTAATAAAGTAACATATAGTATCGAAGGGTATTAAAAAAAAGTAGGTTATCGCTTTTTGATAAGAAATAAATATATCCGAAACGCTGGATTTGGTTTAAAATATTAAAATAGCCGCATTATGGCAGAAGTCAGGGTAATGTCTTAGGGTTGCGAATTACTCTTTCAAGTAATTCGAAGGAGATGATTGGAAGACGGTCTTGGAACTTCTCACCTTAATGCGAATGGGGTCATCAAAGAGCGAACCTCCGATTCTTTGGAGAACTGTTTAAAATTCAAATGTAAATTCGATGTCTTTCTAGATTGACTGGAAAGCTAACTTTAGAACAGAGATCCGAACAGAAGCATAATTTTTCTATAAATTGTGGTGCAAGGATTATTCCAATATTTTACCATTTTTATATTTCAATCTTTCAAATGGCGACTTTAATTTAAATCAATAATATAGAAATATAGAAACATAATTTTTCTATAAAATTGTGGTACCGTGGTTGGTTCAATATTTTACCATTTTCATATTTCAATTTTTCAATTGGTGATTTTAATTTAAATAAATAATATAGAAATAAAAGAAAGCAATTTTCTATTTCTATAAAACTATCTATAAGATTGATTAAATATTTATAATAAAATAATTAAATTGATTATATATTGATTAGTATTTAATTGGATCAATCAAACAAAATTGATTGAATTCCCTTTAGATATTTAATAGAATGGCAAAAATTAAAAATTGTACAATTTTGGTGTATCAAAGGGTTAATGAATGGATGAGAAGAAAAGAGATTTAAAAATTTAATCACGAATAGGGGTTCAATGAAAATAGTTTTATAGTATCGTTCATCTATTTTTTTCTTCTAATTTAATTCTCAAATATTTATAAACCATGTTTATCGTATATTTTCCTTCTATCGTGTCCTGTAGGGATTACCACTGCTTTATGGATGAATACACATTTGATCGGTCGTACAGCTCGTATCTCCCGTGAATACGCGTATTCCGCAAATGTGTAGAGTGCAAATACCGGTACTTGTACATGCACGGCCACAAGTATTTCACGCTAAAAGGGACCCTTCCGTGCAATCGCTTCCTCTTTTCATATTTTTACCTTTGGATCCGCGATGATGAAGAAATCTTCGACGCAACGGAGCCCATAAAGTGAAATGAAACTACCAAATTTTTTTCTTCCTTTCGCCAAATGCATCTTCGAAGAAATGCACCTGCTACCTGCAGTTCAATCTTCTTCGATCTTCCGCAAGCTTCGCTACCTTTGAAAACGGGTATCGTGTAGTAAATTCTTTTCCGTTCGAGGCGATAAGTTAAACGAGTTATATACAGGGTGTCGATCAAACGTAAATTGGAATTTTGCCAAACTTCATTTATTTTTCAAGTATTATATTTCTGCTGTTACTTACTGGGCAAAGGTTTAATACCTCCACGTTGAAGTTGTTGAAAATTTCATCAAGTATTATTTTTGTTCTTCACAAATTATATCTTTTATTTTGACAATATTTCGTTAGATCTTCTGTTTATAATTTCAAGTATCTAATGCGAGTATTTCTAATTAGATAAGTCAAAGAGTTTCTAATGGTATGAGTGATATATTTCAATGAAAATTCAGGATGTAATTCTTTCAATATTAAAATTATTTTCTCTTTCGAATATTCAATTCTCCAGATATCGCTACAATAAATAATGTTGTAGGCTAAAAAAAGTTAATTACATCTATTAATTAAATTAACGTGTACTGTTACTTATGAAGTCTCATAGGAATAGATTTAATTTCACATTTTTATCATACATTTCCATGGAACGAGTTCAGTTATTTCATTAAAATACACGTTTCTATTAAATATTCGTGAAATTTTTTTCCCCGTGCAAATACACGATATTAATTGCGAAATACTCTCTTCCGAATATTCATATTTTGTAAATAAAATGTTTATGTATCGATTATTATATAAGCATCACGGATAGCAAATATTTATTACTGTTTTTTAATGAAATTTTGTTATATCCATCAGACGGTTAGAGCTGAAATTGATGGAAATATTTCGACATGACAATTGAATCGGGGACATCGTTAACGTTTGCTCGCATTGTTGTTTGCGCCATAATAGCCCTACGAGAAGAGCTTGGGACACGTATTTCGGATTCCTAACGCAACAATGCAGAATAATTTCGATTGCTACTTGGCAGGCCAACTATGCACCGTTAGCTGCGTCGCGAATACAATTCATTTAAACGCAACGTATTGCGTGATTCGTTCCTGAAGGATGTCCTTTTGAATGTCCACGAAATTTCGGGATTTACCGTGAAATTCATCCAGTTATTTCGCGATCGAATTAGGAAGCTTGAAAATTAGAAATCTTAGAAATTATCATGTTTAGAATTTAGAAAACTTGGAAATTATTATGCTTACAACTTAGAAAACTTAGAATTTAGAAAATTTAGACCTTAGAAAACTTAGAAATTAGCATGCTTAGAAGTTAGAAAACTTAGAAATCAGGAAATGTAGAATTCAGAAAACTTAGAATTTAGAAAATTTAGAACTTAGAAAACATAGAAATCAGGAAACTTAGAATTTAGAAAACTTAGAAATTAGCATGCTTAGAAGTTAGAAAACTTAAAAATAAGCAAACTTAGAATTTAAAATATTTGGAAGTTTGAAAGCCTTGAACTTAGAAAGCTTAGAAATTAATAAGCTTGAAAACCTAGAAATTAGAAAATTTCGAACTTGGAAAACTTGAATTCCTTGTTTCCCTTAGTCTGAATGACTAAATTAAATGAAATTCATGACACCAATTGTCGAAAGACCGGGCAACAACAGTCACCGTACCGAAGTTTATTCCTCTTAATCAAACTTTAATTAGTAGAAGTTATGGTTACGAGATAACCGACAAAGGTGTCAAGCGAACTGGCTGGAACCTCTTTATCTCATTAGTCACAGTACGAAAGTTACATAAATTTCCGTAACGACAACGACGGACGAGAGTTTCATCCTGCTTGTCCTCGAGCCGGTAATGGCCAGCAACCTGGGAACCACTTTTGCTTGGCATTTAATTATTCGGCGGAGGAATGTTCCGGGAGAAATTGTCGAGCAATCGTGTAGCTCACGTTTTAACGTCTTCGTTGGAACTTTCATCACGGCTAATGAACACGCACGACGAGAACGCATCAGTTTGCGTTTCGTCATTAGTCAGTTTCGCGAAGCGCGAGACGGTTTCAATTAATTTAACGAAACGCGTCGATCACTAGCCGACCATGAAGAGAGAGAAAGAAAAAAAAACGAAGTTTGCGCCCTCTTCGCTATTCCATTTCAAGAGATACCTGTCTAGGGATTAAATTCAACCTTTAATACGTAGGATTAGAAGCGACATTTAATTTTTGTATTTGCATTTTAATGGTGGGCGCGGTCGGATCCTCGACGCGCTAGCGATTTCCCTGCATTCCGGTTAAATCTTTAATAATAAAAAATAATCGTTAGAGATAAAAATTTCTCTTGCAGTCGCACAAAACTACTCGATCCGTGCAAACGAATACAATATAACTTTTTAATTATCATTTCTCGTTTCTGTTTATCCGAGAATTTTTCTAATAAGTTTTGGTTCAGACCTGGCGGGGGTGGAAGTAATTTAGAATCACCCTGTATTTGTTTCAATTTCTTCCATTTATTTCAACTAACTGTCTAGCAACTACAGTGGGTCCAGTAAGTATTTGTTCACCATTTAAAATTGGATCAAATGACTTGAGGTTTCTCGAGAAGCTATACAAATTTTAAATTTTCATTGCAAACTCAATTATAAAAAATCGCCTTTTACTATTTTTCCCCGATTATGACAAATTGTAATTTTTTAAAACAACGAAAGCACATATCTTAGTAAATTAATTTGTATAGCTTCTCGAGAAACTTCAAATCATTGGTCCAATTTTAAACAAGGTACTCTGTTTTGAATGGTGTACAAATACTTTTTGGACCCACTGTATACATCTAACCATCTTTTGAAACGCTCCTCGGTTCTTTCCTGTTCGAAGAGACGCAGTAATAACAGTAACCGATGGATTATACGAGTCAGGACGTGGCTTTGATAGTCGACTTTTTCCTCTCACCCAGGAGTATTTCTTGCTTCGATTCGAATCACGGTTACCTTCATATCTCCTCCTAGTCGGCCAGTGAATCGGGATAAGGATAAGAAGCAATGAAATGTTCTAGCAAAGTCATTCGTGACACACCAGTCGATGGAATCCTCGGATCTTTTCAGTTCGTTCGCCACTTTAGCCACCTTCCTGTTAGAATAGAATGCTTCGTTCAACGTCTTCTTCCACTTATCCATTGCTGACTCTTATGTTCTTTATGATGATACTATATTTTCATAAGGTAGTTGGTGAAAAATTTCAGATATCTCTCCTAACATTTCTCTTTATTTTGCTGTGATATATAACAGACTTGAACTCTTCGCAGATAAAATAAAAATTTTCTTATACTAATTTATTTTATTTTAAAATTGTACAAATACTTACACCAGTCTAGGTATTGCATAGGGTGCAATTACACTCCTGTACACCACTGAAGGTTAAAATAATAGAAACCTGAATACCTTTTTTCCTTCGATGCTTCTCTCCTATTTCTGTGTAGGTAGAATCCTAGTTAACTATCATGGCAAGGTACTAGTTGAGAAGGAGGCATTGAAAGTATGGGTAACATTAGGCTCAGGCCATTAGAAGAGGGCACTCTTGCAAGTGGCATAGGGCGTATCAAGGTGTATTTAGCTAAGGTCGAAAAATATAGTCGCCATTAGCGGTAATACTTTCGCCAAGACTCTGGGCGTTTCAAACCTCGACTTCTATACTACTGAAAGTGGAAATAACTTCGTCTCCTTTTAACCCTTTCGTTCTTTTAACCCTTGAACAACGGATGCTCAAACCATCGTGATCGAAACTTATAAAATCTATACAAGAATATTAGTATAAATTTTTAATCAATGAGATACCTATATTGGAAAAATAATTTTTAGAGCAATAAAAAATGAAAATAATATCTGATATTTATAATAAATTATGATATTTTTGTTGCTTATATCTTGAATATCATCTGTATATGAAATATTGATCAATAATTTATTAAATTTTCTATTTAATAATGGATAAAACAGCAGATGCAATTTAACCTACCTTGAATAATTTAATAATAATTTAGTTTGGTTAGGAATGTAAAGAAAAAATTAAGGTATTCTTTTACATTTTCCATGTCTACTATTCTCTTAATCTTAGTCTTTTTTCTCCCCAATTATCACGTTCCTCGTGCATTTAATTAAGTCCAGCTTGTCAGCATCTTTCATTATACCGTGGATCTCTAACAGAGAGGTATTTATTTCCTATAATCCTGTCTTCTCCAAGATAAGGTTCGTACTCTGGATGTTTTAACGATGAATATCTTCGTTATCGTTGCTCACACCGTAAAGGATTTAATCACGGTTTAACGACGGTAAAAGGAGACGAGCAGGCAATCGCTCGAATTATTTAAACTCGGACCGTTTTCAGAACGATTTCGCTAATAAGATACGTTCGGATCGAGGATAAAGTTTGAATTCTAACGAAAAAGAGAGCACCGTTCCGTCGGTGCTGAATGGTACGAATCTAACCAGCGACGGTCAGCAAATCTGTAATTTTTTTTTTTTTTTTTTTCGTTCTAACCCTTCCGAATCGGTGTTTGATTTAATTAGAGGGTCGGTATTTTTACTTTGAAATTAAAATTTATCATGCACGTTCAGAGTCATCATAAGGAGCTTGTTGACTCTCAAAGGTAGGAGAAACCAGGTAAATGCAAGCCAGTTAATTAGAAGCGAAAATGTTTAATTAATCACTTGAAATATTTATTAGACCATTTGGGAATATTTTAAACGATAGACAAATGAAAGCGACATTTTTCGAGCATCATAAATTCAAAATAAAGTATAATATTATTCTGAAAAAATAATTTAAACTATCATTCTTTTCATTTAATAATTTGCTTCGTTGCTGTAACAAGGTTTTCACGCCTAAATGAAATTTATCAGCGGTTATTTTTTCCAAGCAACTTCAATTCGTGTAATTGAATTCCATCATCTCTTTTCTATTTATTTCGTCGTTTCATGTCTGTTTACTTTCGCTAAATTACTCGATTTCCGTTCTCGACTCAGACTCCACCTTGTCCTTTCCCTTTTTCTGCTCCTTTCTCGCATCTATTGCGATGGTGGAATAATTTCGCTTAGACAAAAATTTGAGATCATTGCAGTGATTAATATCGAAGAAGGTTTCTGATATCTTTTTAATCATTTAATTACAAATTTGTAAAAATTAAAATGTTCGATACACTGTAATAGTTGGAGTCTCTGGTAATCTGTCCATTTTCAAGGAACTAGTTTAAACGTTTTAAACTGGAGATTCGAACAGTTTGAACGTTTTTCTCAATCCGGTGTTTAAAGTTCGAAACTAAATTACTTCATCACCACACCGCGAGGCTTTAAATTTTAGTTCCTGCCAGTACAAGGCAATTGCGATATATATTCTTACTTGGTGCGGTTTTACACTGTGAAATATCTACTTTAAGCCACTTTTCCCGGCTAATTCAGACATTGGCTCTCGACTGAAAGCTATACGTGATTCGAAATCGGTGACACGCAAAGCCAAATACCATCTGCAACTTGTTTCCAGGCCGATCATGTCGAGGGAAAGGTAATAAACGTCAATTTACTGCTATGATCGTATCTCGTTATTACCATTCCGGCTCTTAACGAGATCACGATCCGATCTATAAAACATTTGAGGCATTACTATGAAAATAACTGCATCTACTATGAGCTGAATTTCTAGCGACTTGAGTTATTGCGTTCCATAGTATACTTAATGAGTTTATTAACACCAATACCGTAGTGTGGTTTATGATTTAGAAATTGGAATTTGAAACTTGGAGTTTAGAGCTTAAAATACTTGGGAATTAGAAAGCTTGAATATTAGAAAATTTAGATATTAAAAAGTTTAGAATTTACAAAGTTTAGAAATTAGAAAATTTAGCTTAAAACTCAGAAAACTTAAGCATTAGGAAACATAGAATTTTAAAAACTTGGGAATTAGGAATCTAGATGTTAGGAAATTTAGACATTAGAAAACTTGGAACTTGCAAAGCTTAGAAATTAGAAAACTTGGAAATGGGAAGGCTTAGAACTGAAAAAACTTAAGTATTAGGAAACTTAGAATTTTAGAAACTTGGGTATTAGGAAGCTTAGATGTTAGAAAAATTAGACATTAGAAAATTTAGAACTTGCAAAGTTTAGAAATTAGGAAACTTGGAAATGGGAAGGCTTAGAACTGAAAAAACTTAAGTATTAGGAAACTTAGAATTTTAGAAACTTGAGAATTAGAAAGTTTGGAAGTTAGGAAACTTAGATATTAGAAAGCTTAGGATCTACAAAGCTTAGAAATTAGAAAGCTTAGAACTTTAAAAGCTTGGGAATTTGAAAACTTGGAAGTTAGGAAACTTGGATATTAGAAATCTTAGAACTTACAAAGCTTAGAAACGAGAGTTTAGAACTTAGAAAACTTAAGCATTTAGAAACTTAGAACTTGCAACTTGCAACTTAGAACTAATGACTTAAGATTTAGGAATTAGAGCAGAGTCACATTACAAAAGAAAAATGTACACCGTTTTTCTTTCACAGAAAGAAATATAGGGCGAATAAATGGTCTTACACAGGTAACAAAGAACATGTTCTCTGACAGTTTAACACCTCTATAATGCAAGGAAACGTTGCAATTCGAATTCTTCTTTTTACGGAAATTAAATCCACTCGTAAGTTCGTTGAGCTCGAGTTTCTACAACACATTGAACACCATGACACGCGAACGTAACTGCTATCGACAACTAGACTTTAAGCAATTGCTGCCGAGAGAACGTTAACAGACAGATTTAGGAACACGATAACGTTACTCGAGTAGCAATTCGACTAATAAGGTCAAGACGGAGAAAAGCGGATCGACACACGCGATCTAAAGATTTCTTTTTTTTTCTATTTCCTTTTTTTCCATATATTATTAGGTTGTTGCATATTAAGTGGTCAATTATAAAATACCAGAAGTCTGACAAGATTTGATGATTTCGAAGTATTGCAAAATAGCACTTATGGTATATCAATTTAATGGCAAATTGTGTATTATATTTCCACAGTGATTAATAAAGCAATTATTTGACAAGAACTCAATTTGTAATAAAAATATTTATATAAAGCGTATGTAATAATTTTCAGAAAATTTTAAGCTTTAAATTGATACGTGTTATAAATGCTATCCTGTGGTATCTTCATGTTATCAAATTTTAACAGAACTGATATATTTTCAATACACCGAAAATATTATGGACGATATCCATGCATGATATTATTGACATTTCCATTTTACTAAATTATTTTGTATAACATTTGTGCAATAAGCGTTAATTGTAAATAAAGGTAACCGAGGCTTCCAACGAAAGCCCACATTGTAGGTGAACATCGTGATGCATTGGTAAACGTAATTCAAGGTATCAAGATTTATGGATAGCACGAGAATACCCATTATTATTTATCGACGTTCGTTCAGAGTCTGGTCGTGGATCAATGCATAAAATATTGGCTATCGGAGTTCTGTCACGTTATCGCTCCCATTGTCTAGTATCGCTTATGAGCTACTATTGTTTGAGCTCATATAATAGTATCTTTTTCGATGCAACAATGATTTCCCAATAACTGAGAAATAGACGTGGAAGCAATGTTTTCTTTTGAGATGAAATCGAAACACTGGCAATTGCATGGTTAATTAATGGCAGAAGTTTCGATTTAGGACGTAGACCTTGCAACTTAGAATTTAGAATTGGAAACTTAGACATTGGAGCTTGCTATCTAAAACTTAGAGCTCAGGCCTTAGACTCCGAAACTTAAAATTTATATCTTAGAATTCAAAACCTAGAATTTGTAAGAAAAACATCAGTAACATATTTTACACTAACACTAACTAGTGGAAATCATTTACATATTCCATTTAACCCTCCAATTCAGTCGACTGATAATACTCCATTATAATCACTTAGCTGCTTTAGCAAGGTCACGTGGGATATGCACTAAGGCAGCATTGATCATTGGTTCCTGATGTAGATCGACCCAGTTCAATCAGATCGAAGACAATCCTTGAACTGGTTGAAGTACGTCTTATCTGTTGGTATATCAACTCTGTAGATGATACAGGAGATTACAATCGCAATGCTAAGGGGTCTTTGAACAGAACCAAGTCATCATACATGTACCCAATCTACTGTATTAATATTAGGAAATCACGATATGTATTTTGTTATATATAAATTAATTTAATATTTTGAAAATTTTTCTAACCGTACTATAAATCTTCATTATTAAAAAATTAACATAGACCTCGTGATTTTTATAATATTGACCTATACTACTTGCTCGCGTTTCCCATATTATTGACCTATACTACTTGCTCTTCTCTCCAATATCATTGACCTATACTACTTGTTCGTGTCTCCTATATTATTGACCTATACTACTCGGAACAAATTATTTCATTAATTTGTACTACTTAATATCATTTATTTCTGAATATAACATATTCTATACATTTTCTACTGAAATTTTATTGGGAAAAATGTTGTGCAAAACAATTTTTTAAATATTTCCTACGAGGGAAATTTCATACAGAACCATGTAGAGGTGGATCTAACTGCATTTCAACACAGGTATAGAAGGTTATAACCTTGTTGGAGAAAAAAGATAATTGAAGGGGTGGCTTGGGGGAAAGAGAAACGAAAGGGATTAGTACGCCAGTGATTACATGGGTTATGGTCGTTTTATGCTCTGCCTTGTTTTCGGAACGATATTATTTGGCTCTGGTATACACCGACGAATTGAGGTATACATGTTTTTGTGTCCTCCTGGCTAACAAACCCGTCTGGTTTGAGAAGAATCGCTGACATTGCTGAACATCCCGAGCGTGAGTGGAGGTTCGTTTGGATCTGTCTCGAGAGGGTTGATATTGGAAAGCGATGTGATTATAATTATAATATTCTCAAGCTCAGGGAGAATTAATTAATTCTGACCGACTGAAAGCGCACAATTTGTTGAAACATTACTGAAATAAATTTATTAATTATTGACAAACAAATTTAATAGTAATGTAATTAGGGTATTTAATTGAATCTTTTATTAGAAATCAATAACAAGAGCTTCTGAATATAACAAAGAAGCATCTGAAATAAAAATTCAGTGACGGATCAAAAGTGACCCAATATCAACCAGCCATGTCTGTCTTTTCAACCCTTGGGGGATTAAATCCCTCCTCCTGTACATTACACTTTTGTTTACTATCACGATTCTTTCTGCACCCCTTGCTTTATCCTCTTCTATTATTAATTGACCCCTTCAATTCATTCTCGCCTCATTTTCCTGTCCCTGTGTGTACTCTGTGGAAGCTCTCTGTGGTGACATTGGGGTTCTTGCGATCGTATCATCGTCGTAAGACCCAGAATTACAGGTCGACCATGTTACGAAAGGATAGGCCGTTTATAAGCGGCTGTTATTGGCAAGCTCGATATACGTACGATAATACGACATATAGGACGCGCATACCGCCCACGTTCATTGCCTAATGGGTCATGTAGTGAACATACAGCAGGTGCACCGTGTATACGGTGTGTTTCCTTCTTGCTAGTATACCACTGCACGTGCAAATTGGTAAACAGAAATATGTAACAACTTGCCTCGTTACGAGTACTTCGTACCTATCCTTAATCACTCGACACCTTTGCATAGTCTGTTACCACGGTGACACATATAGTTGACATTCTAAAATTTATGAGAATGTACACCGTTCATTATGATCCTCGTTATTTAAATTTTCTATATTTTCACTTGTAATAATCGTATATTAGAAGAATAATTTGGAGAGGAACAGTGTGAAATTAAATTACAATCGGGGCTCTCTCCATGGTCCGTCATCCGAGAGTTAAAGTAAGATATTATTTAATTGTTTAGAATAAATTTAACGAGAAGGCTCATTCTTTTTAATATTCCTAATTGCAACGAATTTGTTAATGTGCGCTATAAATGATTTGCATGAATGCTATTCCATCTCTTTGTGTGATTTGTTTTAATATACTGGAAATAACAGCTTCCGTTGCATACTGTTTGATGAAAGTGTAATGGTATCTGGCTTTTAAAGAGATATACCGCCTGCGAGCGAATGCATCAGATTAAATTCTACGAACCGAAGATAACGTATACCGGGTTAGGTATCTAGTAAAAGAATCACCAGGTGCACTTGAAACGGGTCGAGGAAGGAGAACCGAAAATCCTTTGTTTTCCGGGTAAAATTCTCCTTGTCAGACGAGTTTAAATCAAGGCTGCGATGTCTATCATTGTCACGATCTACTACTCATAAGAGATCTCTTTTCCTTTGCCACGATAAATCTTACAACGTATAATTAAGATAAGGATAGCAGGAATATGTCCAGGAAGAGGTTCTCTAGTTGAATAATTAATGAAAAAGCTTGTGATAAATTCGGGGCGAACTTGTATGATGAATGTGCACGGTGTTACATATCTCCAACCAGTGGATATGGAAACAAGCATGCAAATGTGTAATTAACGTAATCAGACGCTGAAAACGTAAATGTTCCTCTCTACAAATGGTTTCTTTCACACCTCGCGTTCGTAGAATTCCGGCCTCTGCAATAAGAATAAAATAGTATTTGTAAAGAGATTCATGAATGTTTTCAGAACGAATGGAACATAATTCACTGTAAATGGACTAGCACTCGATCCTTATCATCGTTTTTATTTACGTGTTGTATTGGGACTCGTAAGAAATATTTACTCGATGATGAATCTCTTATGAAGTCGGTTCTCTCCATTTGAAGATAAAAACGTAGATAGCCAGTATTTGAAAAACAAACAATACACGATCGAAAATTTAATATTCTTTTTATTTTCCTTCACTTGTATTCATCGAATCGATGAGAAGATTTTGGTGAAAATTAAGATATATTTAATTCTCGAACGGCGGACCATGGAGGGAGACCCAATTTTAATTTAATTTTCTATTTCATATTATTTTAATTTCCTAAATTTTACACTGTTCCTTTAAAATTTATACATTTAATTTTAGATTATTATTCTGATATATGTTTTGTAATTTTCGGTCACAATTGACCTAGACTCCGATGTTCAAGGGTTATGGGTCAATTTCAGAGATAAACCGGATCAGAAGATTCGCGTCTACACTCGGCAGAATTATTTATTGGTAAATTCGGTCAGATTATCCGACAGAGGGGTAATATCGAAATTAAGGAAACGCTCGAGCGACTTCTACTCTAGCGCAGCATGATGAATCGTTCAGGCTATCGACATACCGTAGGGAATATTTGTCAGACTTGCGAGTAATTGCCGAAACTTCAGTATTCAACGAAGCATTAATCATAACTGGAAACTAAATTTTCGTCGGTTCACGAACTTATTAGAATAGTGTTAGCTGTTTTAATTTTTTGCACCATTGGTTATCATCTTCAAAGCAGTTCTTCGAGACAATTTTTCATTTCATTGGCTTGTACCATGTCGTACATTTATCATATCGTGTAATTAATAAATTAACAGCTGGTAATTGATGTGATAAATGAACGACGACAAGAATTAATTTAAATAATAATAATGGTTTCTATTTTAAAGTAACATTTAATTGATTCTTTGATGAGCTGACTGATAAATAATGATGCATTGTTAATTAATATTATAATTAGCGAATCTCGTTGGCGACAAATGGGATATTCAGTTAGCCGATAATTAACCGTATAAAGTACCTACCACCCGTTGACGTGTAATTTGCAGCCTCGTATTTGTTACCTTCGCTTTTTTCTAAGTACACATACATACATAAAATGTGTCGTAATTACACCAACAGCAAAGCACAAAGGTGGCACGGTACATTTCGTAATTGCAAAAGTAGTGATGATGAATTTTTGCTTTATCATTATGTATGAGAAATGAAGAGTGCTCTTAAGAGTGATATTACAAAAAGTATCAAAGAAATGATCCATCTTCATTTTATAAATTCTCCATGAACATTTTGTATTATGATAATTGAACATTGTTTCTTAATTAACTTATCAAGTAATTTCATTTTCATGTCAATGGATTTCTGCTTCCAAAATGATTTTTATAATTTGCATTATTTTATTAAATATCAAATATTTATATTGAACTATTTTTCTGACAAATATAAAATTTATAATTATTGAAATAGGGCCTAGTGTAAATAGATTAAAAAAGATAGGAACCAGCAGGGATGGAAGTTTGTAGGTTTATTCTAATAAAACGAGTAGAATATAGCTAGGAATGATTTGCTCGGAAGTTTCTGAAAGATACTATATTAAAGAAGAGATAAGTAGACGGAAAAGTTTGGAATCGATATTCTGGAATCCCCTAAAAGACTCTAACTGCTCGGTCAGACATCAGGAAGATACCGTCACGCGCGTTTCTTATTAAATTCGGCTTCTGTTAAGAAAGAATGATAGATGACGGGGTTATGTTTTGATCTGTTAGGTGATATTCTACCAGGGTTATCCGAAACTGAGTGTACGTCAATGCCAGCAGGGAAACCAATAAAACACACGTGACGATAAATTGGCCGTGGTCGCATGAGCGTCGTCGAGTAGGCAATAATCTTTGCCTTCTGGTCAAATGGTTCTGTAAACGGAAATCAAAAAGAAATTGTACTGATTTACTCGTCTAAGCGTTTAATCTTCAGGGCGATATTTAAATGGGATTAAGCAATTGTAGCATGATAAAATATTAGGGGTGCCCGGGTACCCGAAAATTCGGATTGGGCACCTGAGAATCGAGTAATAATCGCCCTCGAAAATTTGTCCTGCACAAAAATTGATGCTGGTACCCGAAATTAAATTTGGGAGCCGACACTGCATTCAGAGCATGATTTAGGGATTCTTCCTATTAACCACCTACATGTGACACTTAAAATAGGGTAGCTGGAAAAGTACAGGTGTTCCTGCCGCTTTTGTACCCTTAGGTGGCAACCAAGGGAGAAGATTGAGGTTGGTTTAGCCATTCTATTTTCACTATTGGTTCAGAGTGACTTCGTTTCATTCCAAAAGAGCTCTGCAGGGACTTCTGTCTACTGGTTCAGAAAACGTGGAAAAGAATTTCGAGGTTTTGCGATCTGAATTTTGATGGCAAATTTTCATTAATTTATCCTAATTATTTTAAATTATCATATCCTCGAGTGAAAGATTTATCGAATCATTTTTTAAAAAAGAATCTTACCAATTTCTAAGAATTACGGATTTTCTAATTCCTGAAATATAGTGATTGATTTTATTGCAACTATTTTGAATAGCAAAGTGTTATTTATAAATTGAGTCAACATGATATTCTATTCAGTATACATAATATTTTCAACATTTTCTAAAATACTTTCTGTTTGACCGGGAAATTGAAATAAGAAGGTCAGCTAATTTTTGCGGTTAACCTTTCAATTATCTTGCTTCCTAAACAGGAACATTGTTTTTTGCGTTTCCACGGAACGAAATTGCAAGCCGGTTCGTGCTTCAAGCTTTCGACCTATTTCAAACTCGAGCATTGTTGCGCATCGGTGAAATGCATGAATGAAACGTTGTTTAAAGCAGATATCCCAACAAGTGAACCAGTTGCACATAGCAAAAGTGTGTCTAAGGATGGTTTAACTTAACGCTTAGTTTTCTAATTAATTAATTATTCATTTATTCTGGTATTAATTAGAATTATTTCATTATTCCTGAAAATTTTACTAAACGGACGCTGTATGTGCACTAGTTTTAATAATAGTTAATTACATTATGGTAATGAAAATTGTAATTATATATCGGTAGTTAATTACATAATCAACAACCAATTAATAACATAGCTAATTATTGGTTATAATCTCGATAATAATTTCACTATCAAATAAAATTTCTAAGTAGGTAAATAGAAAATAATTTCTACAAAAAATATTCTCCTTTATACTTTAATTTTCTAACAAAAATTGTATCTTAAATGGCTTTGTATTTCCTCGATATCCTTTTACGCTGCAACAAGCATCGCGATGGATCGAGCGTTCAAAACAGCATTAGATTGGACAGCTTTGCGAGGAAGTGACAGGGGAAGCTGGTGGATCCGCAATGGATTGTAACCAGGTCATTATTCATCCGCGCTTTATACATTATTTCACACTTCGGCGATCAGGTTCTCGTGGTAGAAGGGTTATACGCGACTCCTTCCTGTGTTTATGAGCCTTTCAGCGGAAATGGAAAATGTCGGGAATTCGCTGAAGTGCCTTGGCACAAAACTCGCCGGCGCTCACGGCGAAAGCAATCTGCGACGCTCACGTTGCATCGGGAATAGCTTTCGCCTTCGGCACTCGGTTGCGGCCAGTTTAAACCCTGTTCCTGTGAACGGCATGGGTCTACAAGGGGTGACTGTCCGATAGCGTACACCTCCCGGCATAGTAGCCTAGGACGAACGACGACGTTAGAGATAGAGACTCCTATCATTTGCCCCACTCCGTCAGCGTCTGAACGATCCCCACCAATTAGACGCTCTGTCTCCCCACCGTCAGTCAATCCGAAGCGTTCAATGGCGAGAGAAAGGCAGCGTAAGAGAGTAGGAGGCATGGTGGGGAACGTTCTCCTACGGTGGAGGGAGAAAATAGAAAGGCGAAAGCGCACAGTTTAGTCGTATCTTCTTCAGCCAAAGAAGCTCTACGTTGCCACGGAGTGTACACGCCAGGAAGCACGGCATGCGAATGCGATGAACTCTTGAACCTGACACTTTGTCAGCAGTGATTCGGATATTTTCTTGCCCTCGTACGGAACGTGTCGCGAATACCAGCCCACGGAAAAATCTATGAAACCGAATTGTTTCAGGGTTGTCTGTATCTCGACTGTGGCACTTGCAACTGAGATTCGAATGTAGATTGACGTGGCACGAGCAGATCGTTCTATCAAACAAAAGTTTTACTCTCGTTTTATAAACTGTGTTAGTTTTCTGAAGGAACATATTTTTAAAAATTTATTAATCGAGCTAGACTAAATGAAATCATTTATCATTAACACCAGAATTACCAGAGGGATCAAAATAACTTGTTTCAGGTTTTTTATTTTAAATTATAAAATTTATTAAAATGTTTTTATTTACATTTACGTTTCACTCTTTATCTATTTATTTTTTTATTTTATTTTCAATTTAAAAGTCAGTGTACATTGAACGCCAGTAGCTTTAGTGTTAAAGTATTTTAAATTATTGTTTATTGAATGAATTGAGATAAACGATTCTCGTTAATTTTTATTTCAAAGGGAGATGTATTCAGTCTTTTGCGACGTGTCATACTTTTTAACCGAAGATCTATACGAGCTTAGTCCTCAATTACAGCGGCTTATAATGACAGACGTAATTGTGACGAGTTATTCGAGCTCCATTAAGCCATCTTTTCTCCTTGAACCACTTATTCCTAGGGTTTCGCGGCTTCATTACTCTTTAACGAGTAATGAAACTGTGAAACAGCGGTGAAGACTATCAATCAAAATTAACGAACAACGCTACAGGCAGTAGTTTCGTAAACCGCTTTATTTCCAAGCTCGTTCCTTCAATCTGCACCACGTTAACACACAATTTGTAACTGCAACGGAGTTTCTTGAAAATCAAAGAACAACGAGAAAAGATGTTCCATATTAATGATGAAAATTCTGCGTATGAGATAAAGTTTCGTAATTCAGACAATTGGAATGTTAGCTTTGAGCAAAGATTTCATTCTTTTCTTTCTTTTTTTAAATTAAACTTTTAAACCGTCTTATCACGTATGCTCATTTTCACTGAAACAGCGAACCGCGTTGAACGCTGTAAAAAGAATTACGAAGGAAAAATAGGAGATGATAGGAGGTAATAAATTTATCCATTTTCTACCATATAATATTCTCCTTTCTGTCTTTTTGGTAGAACGAGACGCATTTCGCCAGAAGCGGTGCCATTTATCCGCGATAAAGCAGGCAGACACCGGCTAACGGACCATTAAAAGCGAATGGCCATTAAAAATTAGCCGTGCAGATAAGCGCATAAAAATAATTTCGCGAGGTGCGTAGGTCCTGGCAAACGGCACTTAAGCAAATTCATTCAAATTACGAAAATATGAGCAGTTTTAAGATTGCAAATTGCATTAACCGGTTATTATGGACTTGCCACGGTGAAATGACGTTAAATAGCTATTTGTAGTGGACCCCTATCCCCTCTCTCACCACCGTATCCCATTGTCGATGCAAATAACGAGATACCCGGTACAAATTGTTCAAACAACTTCAACGGCCATTAGCAGCCCGATTGGCTTGCTTCACCCTCGTTGAATTTTCGCGGCTACTTTGCGATTTTATCAGCGATGTTCGGAAACTTTCTGCGGCCGAAGTAAAAGCCGAAAGGTAATCGTATGTTTCCAATTGTTTTCACGGTATTTGTCTGATTGTTTGCTCGCAAAATAAACGCCGAGTGCGGGAATTTGTTCTGTTTAAGGATCGGCTTGTTTGGGTAATTTTGGGAAGATCGTTTTGCCACGTTGTAGACAAATTAGTGAATCATTGTTTGGTTAACAAATCGACTGCTGTTCAATTTAGATTTTCCATTTGTTATCTTGCACAATTAATTTAATGTTAACATGTTGAAAAATGCGAGGGTCATTAATGAATGGTAGATATATTTGAATAATTAATAGAAAAATAGATTATGAATAGCGTTGCTAATTATTCCTATTCATAATAATTAGCCAATGTTAACAGAAAATTTTTTCTAATTATTCCTATTCATAATAATTAGTCAATATGTTATTAAACAATTTTTTCTAATTATTCCTATTCATAATAAGCAGTCGATATGTTATTAAAATTTTTTTCTTCTTTTTTATTCAGCCATTAACACTTATATAAAATTCTATATTTTATGGCCTACATGTTGAGTGAAATTTGAGAAAGATTAGCCCAAAGGAACTCGTATATGTTCAGCAACAGAAATTATATCATAACTTAAATCCTTCTGAATTTTGAATTTCGAGCCGGGGTCAGTAGCCGCAACGTGAAATTAAGTATACTCGTTAGCAAGGCGACGTTTGCTAATGCAAGAAAGATTCGGGTATCCCAGTCTTCTTATCTTTTTTCTACTCCCCGGCCACGATGTTTCGCATTAATTCGCAATCTTGCGGCCGGGTCACACGTACTGTCGAAGAAGACGACACCCTTGCAATATTTTATACAGCCTTTACTGAATGCATAAAAACCTTACAAAATGAACCATCCACTTTTTGCCAGAGAAATGTACTGCGGCGCAATAAATGAATTGAATTTGAGCAGTCAATAACTGATAAAAGAATAATAAATATTTCTGGGAATTTTGCATATTTTTTAAAAATTTAACGGATCTTAATTTAGAAAGATTTATATGCAAAACTTTCGCAGAGAATAAAATTGCAACTGAATGCTAATTCGAGGAAATGGAAGTCGCCTTTTCGTCCACCAGTCACAGTGTCTGGAAATGTTATCTCGAAAGTGTGACACAGGTTCGGAGGTAGCATGGCATTGATTATGATCGTAAATAACAATCGAGCATGAGATCGACGTTTACCCGATGTCGCGTGGTGATACATGTGTGAAAGCACTAGCTGACCTGTTAGAAGAGCCAGAAGGATTATCTATCAATCATAACCGTTCAGTGATGCACACTCGCACCTATTTCGTGTGCAACTGCAGTCTATTCCCGTTCGAATATCAGGACGAGGGTTCGAATCCAGTTCGTTCAAAAAATTTTTTTTATTCGAAATCTTTGATATTTAACATGTTTTTTATCTTTAAAATCAAATTATAATTTTTCGATGTTAATGAAACATAGGTACATGATATATTTATTAAAATATCAGAGGATACATTTCATAATAATGTTTCGATCCTCCAATTAATTACTTATCCGATACTTTGTTAGTCCACTTAAAACACCTACAGACAAATTTGCAAACAAATCGAAATTTTTGCAACTGGAAGCATGTATAGAATGGAACATACATACTTCGGAAATGAATGAAATTTAATTCGGCTTTTATAAAAATTGAGTTTTCCTCGTTGTATCACATGCTCGGTATTATTGCCACACAACGGATTTCATCACGATCCATTCAAATTAAACAAAGATCCAATTTTATCACTCCATTTGATTTTATTTCATATTCTATTGCAAATGTAAAGCTATAAAATTGTCCGTTTGTATTTAATTGTAGCGTGCTATGCGTGTAATTGGAAAAGTAACATGCAGTCAGCAACGATTCTTCTACGAATTTCACGCGTTTCAGTGCAGTGTATTGCTTCAAAGGATGAAGGAAATTTAAGAAAAACAAAATAGAAATTTTGGAGTTTGGGAAATTGTTTGAATTATTTTATTTTTATTTTGATGAAATTGAGGAAAATTTGAAATAAATTCAAAGAAATAGTAAAACTTTCTTTCAGTGTTTAAATTATGGATAATTTTTATTTAATATTTGCACTTAATTTAGTATAAATAAAATATTATTATTTACTATTTTCAATTTTAAAATGGTGCATTCTAAAATTCTGAAAGCTAACATTTCCAGTAATTGAATCACACATCTAGCACAAATCCTAGCTTAATACTAATTTTTATTAATTTAGAGAATTAGATAAAATTTCTAGCTCTATTATACAATTAGAATTCGGTACTTCGATAAAGTTCATAAGCGAAAGAACGTTTCTTTTTTCTTCTTTCTCATAACTAGAGATCGCACGTGGCGAGAATCACGAAAAATAAAAATAGTTTTAATTGCAGTTGTTATATCTCCCAGGTTCCGTATCGGTGTACCTTTTTCCCTTTGAAAATAGCAAAATGCTGGCAAAAACTGAAACGAATCCAATCAGCGCCAATAGAGAACAGTTAACATTCTAGGTGCTGAAACTTTATATATTGAAAATGAATTCGTACTAATATTTTTTATTACATCGCGGTTGCTTTTATTATTGTAAATGGAATTACAAATTTTTTAGCTTAAACTCCGTAGGTTCTTATTAAAATTTATAATATGGAATCTCCAAGTTTTCTTCTAAAAATTAAAATTTCATTAATCAAAGTTTGCATAAAATAGGGAAGCTATTTTTTAATATTCTAAATGAATTTACCTATAATTTTCTTTGCTCATTATTGTACAAATTTCGAGCAGTTTTTGACTTTGAAAAATACATATTTTTGCAGGATATTTTACACGATTCTCGTAGTGCCGTTTAATTTTCGATTTTTACCATTAGAAACAGCGTTCGTTTTGGAGACTTGAAACGGTTCACGGAAGCTTGTTATTAAAATACATCCGCACGAATAATGCCGTTTCGTGTTTAATGTTCATGTAGGGAAACGTGTTTAGGTTTGCACAAGAACTTGGCCTCGCTTCGCCAGCAATTTCAGTCGTTATGCAATTTTAATTAACGTTCTGGAGCCGGTTGCGCGCTGACCGATTCCCGGGGAACATTGGAAAATTGAAATTTTTAGAGCGGCAACCGAAAACTCGATTCGCAATTTTACAACGAATAGAACGCAACGTCGGTGCTCGTTAGATTACTCGGGATGTTATAAAACGTAAAATTGTCTGCCCCTAGCATCATGCTAATCGTTAAAAGTGCAAGCAATTTCATCCTACGCTCCGGATAAAGTATACAGGAAATTTCATTTCACTTTTCAAGGATTAAGTGAAACGTTATCAAATATAATTAAAGTAGTGCAGAAGTAATCTGTGTTGCACTCACAAGATTTCATGCAGTACATTTTCTTTTTTTTTCATTTTAAATTCATTAGTTTTTGAAGCAAATATTATTATTAAAAATTTTCCTTTTTTCCATTTATGTGCATTATTAAATCTAAGAAAATTTATAATTTTTCCACTGATTGTAGATCATAAATAATGCATTGTTTATCGTGATTCGTAAGCTGGAAATTTGAAGTAATAAAACTGGAAGCGAAATGAGGAAAAAGTTGAATACAGCGATCAATCGATTGAGACCACGGTCGACGAACAGAGATTTCCTACGTTCTCGTTCTCAAAGAGAGGCAACAGACAATCTGATTAAGCCTTTGCGGTTCTTCTCTTCAAACACCCATCGCAATTGCGTTTCAGTGCTTGTCGATGAATTGAAACAGACTCTTGAAAGAAAATACAAAGGTAGCTGCGAGCTGCAAATAATACTCACAATGTTACATTTCACTATTGATTAATTTCATTTTTTACCATAACACAAGATTTGTTAGCAAAATAACAATTAGAGGATTAATTTTTGGACTCTGGGTCAATTGTGTACTATAATAGAATCTATGGAAAAGATTTTTGAAAAAATCTCATACACTAAAATACAATATTTGAAATTTTTCCCTTCAAGAATTCATGTTCACAATTTTTCCAAATGAATAGCAATTGCTGCTGTTATATTAAAAAATGGTAACACAGATGTAATTTGAACCATGATCTTAGATGCTAGATTTTCACAAGTAAATTTGTAAACCACCTCCAAGAATCTTTGAAAGTTTCCTTTATGTACCTTTATAGGTTTTCCTGAGGTATAGTAAGCGAAGGTGTATAAGCTTACCATTTTCCTATGGTAAGAAAATGGGAGTATTCGCTTTTACTTAAACCGACCACGTAATAACCTGTGCGATATCGGTTGGGTTATATCAGCTCGGTTGTTTCGTCGCTCGGATCTACCCTCCCTTCCACGTAAATGCCATTTTAAAGGTCCGATGGTCTTGTTCAAGCTCAGCTGGTGAATTTTTCCAACGTTCAAAAAGATTCCTGCTGCTCCTGTGTACTGTTATTGGGAAATTTGAATACGATATGAAGGAAAAGAACGTTTATTTTTATGAAGATCATAAAAATCGATTTTTACTGTTAACAATTACTTGTTTTTATTGGATCACCAAAATGCATTGTTAATTGTTGTAAATATTGTTTTTAAAACAGGGAAGTAGAAATATGTTGTCGACATATTAATGTGTTAGCCATGTTTAGGTTTCTGGGGGTGGGTCATATCCTTTAGAAATTTAGAAATTTTAGAATTTTGGAAATCTGGAATTTTGAAATTTTTAGGATATGGAATTTTAGAATTTAGAAAGTTCGAAATTTTTGAATTTTGGAAATCTGGAAATTTGATATCTTCAAATTATGAGGATTTAGAATTTTTTAATTCTGGAATTTTTATGTTTCAATATTAAAATTTTAGAATTTTGGAATTCTGAAATCTGGAAAGATTTCAAACTAGACAAAATAGAAAACTAAATAAAAAACTTGTCCACGTTTCAATAATAATTAATTAACTGATGAACTTTATGAACATTTCTGTATTAAAATATGCTTATACAACTATTTGCTGCGTGTAACAAGCAGCTCTAAAGCGATGGTTGTTAGCAGAAGTAAGATTGAAAGCTTAACCGAAAGTTGAGGTATTTTACGAAACCGCTAACCGGTACATTCAGCAACGTAGATTAATTTCATTCTGATTTCTGTTTCATACCTCAGATCACGTGCATTGTTCTCGAAATGCATTATCTTTTCATTGAAACGTGAGCAGAACATTTATACACGTCTCTGTGGCAGGATACGTTCATGAAATTGAAATACAACTGTTCATGTTATGATAATCAATCTGAAAAGCAAATTTATTAAAAAATTTGCCAACTTAATTGGCATGCATTCTGACCTGTCCATTATACGATTCACAATATCATTAGTTCCAATGAAATAAAAAAACAATGCATAGCAAGGAATTTATATCAGCCTTATTTTCATATTAAATCAAAGAATTTAATTAATTATTTTTAACAAATTTAAGCCAGCTTCAAATTATTAATAAATAATTCCATCGAAAAATAAATAGGAAGATTGCAAATTTAATTAACTTTCGTCTGAGCTCTCGGATATCTATCCAACAATATCGCCAATATTTTCCATAATATTTTTAATATAAAAATATGGAGAAAAAATGTAATTTTCTCAAATCGTCTCACCAGCAAAGCCCTTCAATATTACATACTGGCAAGAGAAAGCCAGAGTCATCAATAAAGAAATAGATTTCTCTGGTCCTCACGAGAACACAGGGAACATATGTGTTATGATATCCGAACATCTCTTATATTCTTCCTTCGGTCATCGTTTTATTTCGATTTTATGGCGTCTGAACTCTTTTCGCATTTTATCCTCCCATACCGATGTGTCTTGCGATTCGAGCCGACGTTGAACAAAGAACTGTTTGGAATGAATTGTGACGTTGGCATCGAAGAGAATACCATTGATACTATATAACTATCATATATTCGACGTTCGATTAAATTTAATATCTTATTCGAACGGCGCCGGTGGCCAGACGGGGATATTATGGTGATTCGTGTTGGTTTTTCATGGTTGTCGGGCTCAGATTTACAAGTATACACTGGCTACTATGATTGCTTCGCGTGTTCCGATCCATATTTCAAATCAGCCAATTTTATTCGCGAATTCTTGCAGCTAGCATAATACGTTCGTATCCTTGATTACTCTAACGTTTCGTTAACACTTTCACAATCTAACGCGAAACTGCACTTCCTTAAAATTTTTATAATTAGAAGAAAATCAGAGATAAGTAGCTGAAAATTCCATTAATTTAAAATTTTTGATTAGTATTAATTATTAAAGGTTTTGAAATGAATAAATAATTACAAGTCTGCAATTTTAAACCTGATAAAGCATAATCCCCGGATGGCGGACCATGGAGAGAGCCCCAATTTTAATTACTACTATTCTCTCGCCTCTACTTTTAGAATCTCTACAAGGATTATATTCCATTGATTAAACTTCACCAGAATAGAATTCATTCATTAATTTCTTGCAATCAAATCCTATTCAAATATTTGCTTTACGTCGACAAATAATATGAAAGATCGAAATAGGAAGATAAGAATTCGAAGGGAGGGATGAGATTGAATTTCCTGCACCCTGGCTCTGGGTGCAATAATGAAGGCAGCATGTTTCGTAGAAAATGCAAACGCAGTCTTAATTGCAGCCCCATTGTTACTTCTGTTCTTACAATTAAGAGGATATCTGTCATCGAAAAGTAACGCGACCGGATGCAATATGCCGTGGTACAACGTGAATTTCCTATATTGCCGGTGGTTCTACATCCTAGTGAAACAGAAGTGCACCTATACAAACGTGAACGGAGGATACTGGAGCAATGTAGAACACTTGTGTATCCAATACAATCTAAACCCGATTTTAGTCAGTTGCGCAGACTGCGTTCTCGTTTTGCTGAGCTGGAAACTATGTATTATAGGCTGTATTACCAGCTCTGTTCTGGACTTCCGCCATCGGATTAATTTGGAATTAACTGAGATGCATAAATACCTTTATTATTCTCAAAGAAAATGCTTTATTCTTCAACGAGCAAAAAGAAGAAGCAAAATTTCCCAAAATTTGAATTTTGAAAATGTAATATTAATTAGTAATTTAAAAGAAATTAATATGATTTTTAATTATTGAGTATTATGAAATCAAAAAGGATGGAAGTCCTAGAAAAAAGTGATAATTTTCAAATTCTTAATTTTGAAAATGTAATATTAATTAGTGATTTAGAAGAAATTAATATGATTTTTAATTATTGAATATTATGAAATGAAAAAGGATCGAAGTCCTAGAAAAAAGTGACAATTTTCAAATTCTTAATTTAGAAAATAATAATATT
This sequence comes from Osmia lignaria lignaria, assembly GCF_051020975.1. Taxonomy (NCBI): domain Eukaryota; kingdom Metazoa; phylum Arthropoda; class Insecta; order Hymenoptera; family Megachilidae; genus Osmia; species Osmia lignaria. The sequence continues at coordinate 6,710,073 of NC_135036.1, forward strand.
AAGATTAATTCAGAAGAAAAAAGATTAATATTACATTATTGGAACATTTGTGGCAATTCAATAGCTCGTGTGACACGAATTGAAAAACAAAGATGGATATGAGTAATGTTTAAGGAACCACGGTTAAAGCGGCCGAACAAAAGTAAACTTATTTTCTGGTAATGTGAAAAGTTTGAAAGGCGGAGAAATGTTCGCGACGAGCCTTTTTGTTCTAATCGATTACTGGTCCGTTCGTTGCCCGCATTTATCACAGACGAACGTTACAGGAATCAGTCTTTGATCAGCGGATACAAGGAAAGGATTTTCAGCCATACTTCAGTCTTTTAGCATCGGGAAAATTCATAAGACGGCAGTTTGAAACTGCACCCTTTCAATTTTCTTTGCTGAAATGGAACACGGGTTGATTGTACGAAGAAGAGATGATTTGTGCAACAGTGCAAAAAATGAATTCAAATAAAATATATTAATGAAAGCAGCAATTCCTGATAGAATTTTGACAATTTTTTCATTTGTAAAACCCTAAAATTAACCGATCAAAAATATTTAAGAAATATTAATTTCTGTTTTAAATTTTCGCATTGTATTTTCGAAAAAGCCAAAGTGATTGAAAACCGTGAATAATTCTTTAACACAATGGACCAGTGTAATTGAATATGTTATATTAACCAGCTGTTGCATGTTTTTGTTGAAAAACAAAATTCGAATAAATCCTAAAATAAAATTTTATACACAATGTACCTTGTTCAATCATACTTCGTACAGTTCATGGAATTGATTGTCAATAATTGTCGAGTGCACCTTTTATGTTAAATTAACAACGTGCAGGCAAAAAGTATTTATCAATAATCATTTGCAATCGATTGGAAGAATTATATCTGCGGATTTTAAATAGCCTGTTCAAAAGTAACCCAGACAGGTTGACCTAGAAAATGTCGAAGAGTCAAGTGTTAAAATTCTAGCACTACTATTCTTAAACATGTGAACCAATAGTGAAATAAATTGGTTATATTTATATTGAATGAAAGATCATTTTATGAAATGATAATATTATTAATAATTTTATAACTCAATGTTATATTGATAATTAGAAACCTTTGGTTTATTTTTTATTACGTCGTTCGCTTCTTAAGCGTCAGTAACGCCATTTATTCATACTAGATTTCAGATTTATCGTTCGTAGAAACGGTCATTCAACATTGTTACGACTAACAAGATCCTCTGGGACATTTTTCGTCTTACGACCGTTTCTTCCGTTTGCAAGTGGAGTTGCGCGAATCTTCCCTTAGACCATGTACTGTTTCTATATTTTTCAAATAATCCCCAGGACATGTTCGTTGTTTCAAAATCCAGTAGTAAATATTGAAAAGCCAGCCCTCAAAATTGAATACAATCCGCTCTATTATTTATTATAATTAAAATAATATTCACACCATCGTTACTATCGTGATAATATAACAAACTCTCGCTATATTGCCAGTTATGGGGCTGTAAGGGTAATACTTGAAATTGTCAATATAAAAAGTGTTCTTTTTGAAAATCGATGAAGAGGAATTAGTTCTAATTAGTGATAATTAGTTCCAAGTCTGAAAAATTCAAATCAACCGTTTCGAATATCACGAAAGCAACCGTAAAACATGAACGCAACGTGAATAGAAAAAAATTAGAACGAGTAATTCTTAAATCCATCAACGATATCACGCTCGTGTCATCCGAGCGTAAACGTTGAATCGGTTATAAATGTCAATACGCATCCATATCCAGTGGAAAGCTCGCAAACCAGGATAAAAGCTGTCGGTGATCCATCGATCTGCCGGCAATTTTCCCGTTTCGCCTACCGCACGCGTACACAGATCAGGCCAATTCATTCTACGGCCGAATGTATCTGTTGGGGAAAAGGAAAACGTAAACGTTCACGCGAAACTCGACTGTTTATCCGGTTCATTTATCTGCCGGGTTCGATTGCGTTCGATTCTTTCTCCTGGACGAGGCGTGGTCGTAACAAATTCAGGATAACAAATAATAAACAAGAGTCTGTTCGTCGGCGACGAAGAAAGGGCGGTGGAAAAGGAAAAACGGGCTGCTTTCTATCTCGTACCGCGAGAACATCAAAAGCCGCCGTCGAAATTGTCCGGAACGAAAGTGGGTTGCGAGTTGAACGGTCGAAAAAAAGGGAAACAAAAAGATAGGAAAGCAAGAGGTTTGACTGGCACGCGTTATCGTTCCAGGACGATCGATGAAAACCGCCGAAAGAGGGAAAATGTAGGAAAATCGAGACGCGTCGCGCGGCTGAATCTGCTCCTACGATCGGGTTATAGCTCGTTACCGTTACACTCGTCGCGATCGGATCGATCTGAACTTGGAAAATGCTATTAACAAACGTTTTACGTGTGTCATGGTTCGTGGAAAGGGACGATGGTGTTTTAGGGGTAGGTTTCTCGTTCGTCGCTGTTCAACCCTTTTGCACTTCAATTAAAATCGTCCTCCGGATAGGAATTCTAGTTTCGGTAACGAAATCATGCCTGTTTCGGGTGAAAATTTTTGAATCATGGGATAAATTTGAACGGGGGTTTCGTTGGTAAAGGTTTATAAAGAACCCTTTTAAAAACAAGCTTTTCCAAGGGACCTTTGTACGCTTTCCTGTCGTTGCGTTCCAAACAGCAAGAGTAACATTTTGGGAATTGTTCAACTGCAAACTCGATACGGTTCGACGACTTTGAATTGAGTTCTAATTTAATTGAAACGAGATTGAAACACGGGCAATATTACGCGTTGTAATCGTTTCTGTGTTTGTTGTTTAGGACTGTAGAAACCACAATTAAAGTTAACGTGCTTAATAAGGCAATGCATAATTGGAACTATCTCGAATATGCTTATTTAATTGATTGATATAAATTTCTAATTTGTTATTTCAAATTGTAATATTAATTATTGTAATATTAATGGTCCTTCATGGTCCGCCGTTTTGGGGCTCTCTTCATGGTCCGCCCTCCGAGGATTAAAAAACACATTACTGTTTTCTAATGAAAAGTGTTAAATTCCTAAGATTATCTGTTGTTTCATAATAACTCTTCGAATAAACGGTTTTCTAAATTCAATTTTGCTTCTCACTGTACACGAGAAGGGTGTTAAAATAATTAGTCTAAGTGTCAGGGGAAGTAAGCCAAGATGTAATTCTGTGCGCGATCGATGAATCCATTAAAACTACCATGTACCGGCAATAAAATCCAATCAATATGGATAAAAGTGGGCTAATACTGGACGATTTCAATTGCTTAACTATAGTCAGCAGATCTGGACTAACAGCAGAAGAGGGATCGATTTGCAATTGTAATTTCGTCACGCTACGCGGCTTTTCCCGCGTCACTGTAACACCTGTGAAATTTCGTTTCTGCTCCCTCTAGAAAATTATTTCTACTTAACAAATAGCGGTTCAAAAATAAATAGGCTCGTTTTTCATCGAAATTACACTCTTACGTGGAAAATGTAATTTACGTTTATCATTTGAACGATATAGATTTTCAATATTTATCACCTTTACGAATTTACTACACAGGTTTGACCTTTTTTTTTTGTTATCGGGTCGTTACATCTTTAATGGAATGGAATTGGGGTCGAAAATAAAATTGATTCTTTTTGGTACTCGTAAACTAGCAATTGGGTGTTCTATGTGCAAGCGAACTTGATTAATCAGAACAACGGTAAACACGGTACGATTGCCATTAACACACGTATACGTTTGATCTGTTCACGAGTTTCACGCCTCCAGGCACTGGCTTTAGCAGGTAAACACATTTAGATGGCCTGCTGCGAAGGGGTTAATGATAATGTAAGTTCACGTCTCGCAACCGCAAGCTCAACCGTTTCATACCCGGTATTGCTAAGTGTTGAACAGGAAATTAGGTTACTTGGATTTGTATTTTCAGCGACGATCTAAAAAGCCGTCGAATTTTTGGTAATTACTGAAAATATTTATTTCGCAATTAGTGTTCTCTTTTCAAAGTAATTAGTTTTTAAATATTTCTTTTCAAATTGGTAAAAATAGAGGTGTACCCTTTCGGCTGCAATTTTCTAATTTTCTAATTTCTTAATTTCCTAATCTTTCAAGTTTCTAATTTTCTAATTTCTTAATTTCCTAATCTTTCAAGTTTCTAATTCTCTAATTCTCCAATGCTTTAATTTTCTGATTTTCTAATTTTCTAATTGTCTAATTCCTAAACTTTCTAATTTTCTAATTTTCTAATTTTTCTTTATTATATTGAATTATCCTGGTTCAAATTAACAATTTATTAAGCTTATTTTATTTTATTCTATTCCTTTGTGTTGTTCCCTTATTTATATCTTTTTCATCTTATTAGTGAGACTTCATAATAGACTTCATAAATTGCAATTAGATTAAATTAAGATATACCGAGTTTGATACTTTAGGATGAATAAAACGTGATAATGGAGGAACTTTTACAGAGTATCAGATGTTTGTTTGAATTTTTTATAATATCAAAGTTCCAGGTTATAGAGCATGAACGCACGTTATTGCAGGAAATAATGTTTTATTTTTCTGAAAGTTTATTTTTGCATACGACTTGTCCCTAATAAAAGTCTAAACATTACATCTTATTTTAAATTCCATTCATAAATGGTTATGTTATATTTACATTATTAGGGTCGTTTTCATTATCCTCGAAATTAATTGCATATTTTGTGTACATTATTTAGATAATGACGAAGATTTTTATTTTTATTCACTTCAGCCGGTTCTCGAATTTCGCTGAACCGTTTAAAATGAATGAACGTTTTGCAAGGCAGCTTGCGCACGAAGCTGCAGTGTATTTCGGATAAAATCATTTTGACATACACCTACCTCATGGCAGAGAATTTACTAAAATTCAGTCGAAAGACCGTACAGCATAATTTTATAAAAATATATTACGTTTCTTTGAATATAATGGTACATTACATCCTACAGTATTAACAATTTTTTAAATAAATTTCTATACAATCCACGAATTTAACAATTGATGGTAATTCAGAATTCCTGGAAAAGCTGAAAACTTACAATAAAATTTAATTAAACAATTCTCATTTCATAATTTTATCCAAAATAAATAAATTGTAGAAATGATAAAAATCGAAGAGATTTGAAATTAATTAAAAAGGATCATTAGAATGTAACTTCTTCACTGTCCATCGGTAAAATTCATAAAAGAATAATGTATTATTTACCACTGAAATTCCTGATTGTTTAAAGCGGAAATCACTGCATAATTCATAGCGGCAAACGCGAAAACTAACTGGCACGTGGGAAGGTTTTCCGGTTTGCAACGTGTCTCGAAAAGTAAATAGATGGTTGAATAACATATATAGGTAATCCGGATACTCGAAGGATTTGACGTAGTAATAATAGGGGATATTAACCGTAGCAATACCGTGAAGGATATTAATCCAGGACGAGAGTCGCATATAGCCATCACTGTTACCGCGTTCATTTCCTGTTCAATTACCATTGCTCGTTGAGGAAACGTTTTCATGACGCGACGGTCGGCATCATCCGCATCACTCGTTTCTTCATTTAATTTCCCTTGTACGAGGAAGTTCTCGACGAAAACGGAACCATAAATCATTTCTTCCAAATCTGCGCACCCGCGGCCGACGATTAAGTACCAATGGAGTCGGAAAGATTTATCGTCACAAAGAAAGTTTTACGTGTATAGGCGATATTCGGGAAATATCCTGGACGCGAATCGTGAAAACGAAAAAATTTCGTAAGGAAATTTTCTTATGCAGAAGTTTGCTCGCGAATTTCAAAATTTTCGAACGTTAGTTGCAGCTGGAGCAACAGAATTGAAGAATTCTCAGGGCGAAACTTTAACTATAACTCGTCAGCGGACAAAGACATTCGAAGGCACAATGGTGTCACAGAAAGTCTTCGAGAGGAGTAATATAATGTTCAAAAATCGATCGCCAATCGATATTTTCATTCATAAATTAAGCTAGGGAGATGGACGTGCTTAATAAGGCACTGTTTAATTGCTCTATCTAATTTTTCACTTTGATATTACAAATTGTATTGTAATATTAATGGTCCTTATAATTATACTAAGGGCTTTCTCCATGGTCCGCTGTCTTTCCTCAGGGATTAAATTATGAATGGAACTGCAAATTCTTTTTATGCAAATTAATTTTTTGGAACATTCTATGTATATAAAAAAATACTATGATACAATATTTAAAAAATTATTCTTTGGGGGAGGGAGAAGAATCCAGGATATTAGTATTTTTTCTGGGAAGCCTGATTTAATTGCAATATTAATTATTCACAATTAGTGATTAATAGATTTACAATTATAAAATTTAAAAAATTAAATTATGTACATGTTGCCAGTTGATCAATATTATTAAATATTCCTTTGGGGGTTGCAAGATTATTTGAAATAAATTTGTAAATAAAACAATTATTCCTGGCGTTAGGTAATCACTATCCCTTAGGAAAGTGATTTATGTTTGCGTCAAATGTTAACGATTCAACCCTGAACGGTATCCCGAGTGTACACTGAAATGTTGAACATCAAATTTCGATACATGAATTCGCAATAACGATGACAAACAGTAATAACATCGAATCTCTATTGTACCCTGTAAATCCCACAAGGCTAATAGACTTCCATGCCGCGGTAATAATTACGAGTACAGCTGTTTGTTCGGCAATTTGACAGATCTTGGAATTAAATGTTCGGTTGCCGGCGAGATTGCACGCGTTTCCAAGTCCATCCAATAACTTCTTAACGAGGAAGTAAGAGGTTTGCTTGTGTTTCTGCTAAAAGAGAAACCGTCGAGTGCAGTGCAGTTTTCTTCCACGCCGATTAATTTCCGCTAGCTTGGACACACTGGCACTTTATTACTCCTCGCCAGGCTAAGGAACACGGCTGAAGTAACTACACGGAAAACACTATCGGATTTCTTCGCCTCGTTTTACACGTATACACTTTGAGAACGTGTCGTCGTTCTCAGAGGAAGTCCAGTTTTAATAGTTGCCCCTCAACGCTTGTGCTTTATCTTCCTTTGAAGTCACGATTATCAAATCCTTTCCTCGAAATTGATTTCCTGATAAGGTTTAAAGGGAATCTCAGATAAACGGACGAATGTGTATTTTTAGAAGGGTGGAAGGTAGAAATAAATGTCATTAGATGAAATTAAATAGCGTAGGAATTATTATTTTATTAAATTTCACATTTTATTGGGAAATAGTATATGGAATTAAAATTATTTGACAAGGGGGTGAAAAAATATATTTTGGTAATTATTAAAAAAAAATTTGCAATTTTTTAATAGAGGATTAATTGATTTTTGAAATTTCCTCTCTCACCTCAGTTTTAAAAATATTCTGATATTTATTTTAAAGAAAATTTCAATTTCTTAATAAGGAATTAATTGACCCTTATGACGCCCTCTTCCACCCCTTAGTCGCACAATTACTGGGAAAGAATGTATTTATTGTGCTCGCAAGAATTTACCAAGTACTAATATACTTTGTAATTGTTACTTGATTGTTTAATCTACGATCGATTTTCGCAAAATTAATTACAAACTAATAGTGTTTCGTTGTATTTAGTTATCGTCGTACTACGAGACGAAAGTTACAGTAACTTCTGCTCTGGTTCAAGCGTGAAACATTAATTATGCTTTACCTTCAACACTCTAATCGTTCATTGATTCACGAAGTTTCAATTCGTATAAATGCGTGACACGTTATACAGTAGAAATAATTTAGAAGTATAAAAGCAAGTTTTGATTTTAAGTCTCATGAATTGAGGTAATTATGGTAATGATTTAAATAAATCAATCAATTTCAAATTACCAAATATATTATTGTGATTTCTTGATTAATAAATTTTGAACATTTAATATTTTATACAATAGAGTTTTGTAAAATTAGCAAGAAACACTATTTATTTCTTATTTACAAAATCAATTATTATACATAATACATCTTTATATTTCAAGTGTATCAATGATACGTGAAATAGTATTGGTAATGGAGTTATTGAATGGTCCATGCCTGAACTGCTAATGTCGTATTAAAGAAGCAATGCACTGTATTCCAATAAATATGGTAGTTTTCAATAGCCATTTCGCAGAATTATCGAGTACATTCGTATTTCTTAACTTTCATACATTTTTGACATTAATCTGAATATAAATCTTATTCTAAGTATGATAAATTATTTGTTTTTCTCATATGCACAAGCAATTTGTTTATTTCTTAATCTTCTATCTGTGTAGAAGGGTACAAATACACCCTGGTTTAATAAAAATTGTTTAATTTTAATTTTTATTGTACCTATCTTAAAATTTCATAAATGCTTAAGCAGTTAATTACTTTTTCTTTACATTTTGCACTAAAAATGCATAGGATGCAATTGCACCGCTGCACACTGTTAAGATTTAAAATATTCGCATATAGACAAATGGTTAATGAAGTATCGTATTAAGACTTTATTAAAATTGTTTGAATATTAAATACAAGAAATATAAAATATTATCGAAATAATTGAACCTTTTGAAGAATTGTTACATCGAAGGCATTCGATCTATTGGATTCCAAGTCAAAATTGAATGAAATAAATATATCGTAGCAGTTATGGCACTGCCACCATTCCTTTACTATTTCTTCTCTTCTTTACACTTTTCTATGACGTTCCAAACTTGAACCTTTTTGTTCGTTCCAATCGTTTCCTGTCCAATGTGTGCCCGATGTCGTCGTTCGAGGACTTGTCTGTCTTTGGTCAATATCTAGCTTGCACGAGGAGACAGCTCCTTGTGCACTTTTCTGTTGTCTACTTGCTTCTGAATTCTGGAATTTCTCAACCTCTTTTCTGTTCTCTTTCTTTTCAAGGAGACGAAACTTTCGACGAAACTAGAAGCATCATTTTTGGTTAGAAATATTATATTGTTCAAATCGAAGAAGAAATAAATATTAACACGTTAAGATACTTGCATAAAATTATTAAATATTGATTCTAAAAAATATTATTCACAGTTACATAGGGTCGAACGAAATTATTTAAAAAAGAATTCATAAATTTTGAATGATTATTTCTAATGAGAATAATTTTATTTCAAAAATTCTCGAATAGGCATTTTTAAAGTAGGCTATAGAGATTTAGAAAAATAATGTACCTATTGAAATTAATTAAAATTAAGTAAAATTTGCTGGGTTAATTAAAGGGTTAAAATATTAAGAGATATAATTTTTTCTTCATTTTTAACAGTAATGATGTTTTGTCATATATACATATATAAGAAAGCACAAGATTTTATAACTGAAAGTACAAAAATGATATAAATATATCAAAGTGTTCAATCAATTTAAAAATAAAATCACCGCCTCGATATTTACGGTCTGCTACTTTAAATAAAACACACTGAGCTTTTCCACTGTGCAACCGTCCAATTCGATCTTTCGCAACATTCACATCAATTTTACCCTGTCGTTCCGCAGAGAACCGTGAATCCGGACGAAAAACCGCAGTCTCCCCGGCAAACTGAGTGTACACACAGCCTCTTCCCCCTATTCCTTTTCCTGTTTTTTTCCTTTTTTCACGAGGGAAGGGCGAAGTGTGAATCGTGCGTGAAAATGCTTTACGTCTGGTGGAAAGGGGCGCCAACCCTCGTTCTTATGTGCCGTTTTCATGCTTCCAGCCGAAGGAGAAGTTCAGGTCCTTTCGTATCTGCAAGGACGAACACGGCTCGACGATCCCGCATTTCCGCCACCAATAATTTCTCCCTTTCCATTTTGTCCGACGTCTCGTTTTCATACTATCGCGAGCATATAAATAGGAAAATTCTATTTATGAACTTCGATTAGATATAAATTCACTGGAAATGGAAATTATTTCATCTGTAGAATGTGTTTTGCTAATTTCATATTAATTATTGAACGACGAATATTGGGTCAGCAGCGACCCAGACCAGTGAAATATACATAAAGACACTTCCATTTAAATTAGGCACTGAATTTTTAAATGATAGATTTCCATATTTCCAATTAGTAATATTTAATGAACAAAAATAATTAATTATTTTAAATTTGAATATTTTCGAAAAACTATGACAAAAATAAAGATGAGTTCTAAAAATAAATCTCCAATTAAAAAGAAGATAAAACACAAAATTAATTTGTCAGGTATTTTAATTAATGAGATTTAAAATTCATTATTTCCATTTATTTTTTTAATCATAAACGAAATGGAACATTAAACGCTTATGCCTATGTGAATAAAATTATTAACATTCATCGTGTATACTGTGCAATAAATCAGTGTGAGTAATCTCTTCTGCGTCTAATGAGATTAGTTCTTTAAGTACTTTCTCTCTACGGCACCGCAGTTTCATCTTCTACGCCAGTCAGACAGGAAGTGCAAAAGATATCAGTGTTATCGTTGCTGGAAAAGTTTTTCAAGAATTTACAAGTGCTCCCTGAGTGTACTTAATGAGAGCAATTTCGCGCTGTAGTAAAAGCAGAAAGATTAGGGAAAACTGACGCTCCAATTAAAAATAGAAATAAATTGCAAATAGTATCGAACCTCCTATCGATATCAAGAAAACGTGAAACCAAACTAAATTTGTACACCTGATATTAAATGAAAAATAAAAAATGCAATGAAAATTCGAAAATAGATGGCGCTTAAAATAGGAGATCGAATTATCCAGTTAACTTGATCCAGACAGCGTAAATTTTCCCAATTTCTTCCTTTGGAAAAGCCGATCGCAATTATCTCACTATAGATAGCTTCTGGCCCCAAGAGCTGACTTGGCTGTTCGCTTTTGTCCTCTTTTCTACGACCCCTTTTTGTTCCTGCTGACACGTTGTCGGTTGCATGTCGTTTCGCAGTGCACCGGCTCCCATCCAATGCAGCCGGTGCAACATGCCATTCTTTATTCGTTAACACGCAGTGTTACGCTCTCACCCTGTGTACATGTATGCATGCACGCCGGAATCGCATCATTTCACCCCCTTTCACATCTAGCCATGTCAGTCGGCCCTTCTGTTCGATCTGGTTGCATTTCGAATTTTCTTCGTTTGCAGAAAACTGTTATGCAAGCACACTTTAATTGGTAGGTTTTGTTGATGGACCCTCATTGCAAGCCTCCGCTGCACTATTATGCAAAAAAGTGCATTCGTTAGGTGGGAGGATTATTCAATAGCACGCCATACTATAGTTACAATAATTTGAATTCTAATTGTTTCATTTTCTAGTTAAAAATTTCCATTTGCTATTCAATTAAATTAATTTAATATTAATTTTCAGTACTTGGTATTTTCTTTAATTTAGTTTTCTTTTTCCATTTGTATTAGAAGCTGCAGTTTCCGATCGTGTCTAATGAAAGATACATTCGATAGAAATTGTAATTGGTAATAATCGTATTTGCTAGCCGTAAATTTGTATTATTTTTTTCTCTCCTGAAAACGTTTCTTTGCCTCTTTACAGCGGCACATCATATATCTTCCAACCTCGGTGCTCGTGACAGCGCTGTAGAAATACAATAACTCACATTTTCACGAAAAAACACATTACACGGGCGCACAAGGGTATACTGTGACAAAAGTGATATTAAACCACAAGTGTTTAAACATGTGATACTTTCTATTTTTTAGTTGTATTAACACTTTGACAGCCGGTGTATCGTATTCCTGATTCTGACGTTTTACTTTAAACATCACTTGCTTTTACCTACTGTGGTAGTAATTATAATTATTCTTCATATATTGGAGAAATAATTTTTAAAGAAGCAGTATAAAATTTAGGAAATAAAAATAATAGGAACTACCGAATTTAATTAAAATTAGGGCTTTCTCCATGGTCCGCGTCCGAGAGTTGACTTACTTTGTAATGTTGCGTATCAAATTCATGACATAAAATTGACGCGAAATGGCACTTATTTTATATCAATTTGTAGCTTAAGGATCACTGAACATAACTACATAAACGTTTCATCAATCGTCTCAATACAAAATGGCTGGTTCTCCGTTGAAACCAAGGTTGCATCAATCAAGTAGTATAGGTCAACGAAAAATCAGACAATTAGTAAAAATCACGATCAAACATTTCCACAGTTATTTTTGTTAAACTTCAAGCTATAAATTTAAAGGTACTTTCATGACATTAAATCATTTCAGATTTCTACGTTTAGAAGTCCAGATAGCAATTAATTTCAGTAGAATGAATCTTTTTTATGATCGCAGAGCTCGTTTTAACGGTCTACTCTACTGAAAAGTAGCTCGGAATTCTCAAGCTTGTTTCTCTTGTATGAATAAGCGTTACCATTCTCACGGGATCGATCGAGTAATTTCATGGATATGGCTCGACTTGCGAAACGTTAAACCGAACTACCCGAGAGAATCGCGGAGCATCGAAATGCAAGGCGTCGATTTTCGGTGCTTCGTGAAGCTATCGGAGAAACCAGGCCGTGCATATAGGGTGTCATGTAACTGAAGTTACGGTTGGAAAACATAAAAAATTCTAAATGGAAAAAATAAGATGAAAACGTGGAATAACATTTCTATATACATCTTTTCATTCTGAAAAAAAATTAACTTCAAATACTTTACATTTGTGACTTGATATATTCCCATTGCATAACGTTCTCATTAAAAACAATTCCACACGTATATTTAAACTGAGCTATAATATTCTATGATACAATCAAACCAAACAGTTAAATTACCCATAAAGAGGAAAAGAAACGGAACAGCGTATCGCTAATTGTAAGATCGATATCAAATATTTCCAGTATCTAGAATTATTAGATCAGTTCGTGGCGTGGACACATTAATGGGACATTAGCTTTATAAAATGCCATTTATACGAACGATCGAATGGATAGGAGCTTTTATATACAAGTCGAACTATCGGTTACGTTTCAACGAATCGATGCTAATATAGCCGACCTTAATGTAGACATTACCGCTTGATTCCATCCTGATCGGAAGGCTGTCGTTTTCAACCGCTTATTTAATGCAATATTTCGCGGAGCGCAATATTCCTAGCAGCTCGTGCCGACAGATAAAGGTAGAGAGAAAAGGAAGTCGTGGTGAAATAAAAGGAGGGGGGGTAAAGAAAAAAGGAAGAAAAAGCGAAGGATCGTAGCAACACTCGTATAAGACCCGAAGCTAAGCAGCTTATCTGTTGATGATGCACTGTATTTTCCGCTACTGCTCAGCCCACTGGTAGACACCGGAGTGTTCTCGCTTGATAGCGTATCGTTTTCTACCGCATAACCCACCCTTTATCCTTACTTTCTTCTTAACAGTCCCTTTTACCTACGTTTTCTTCCTTAAGCCACGGACATCGGTATCACTACCATACTTGAATCCCTCTTTTTTTTTTTTCTCCTCCCCCGGCAAACCACCACTTTCGACCGTCACCCCACGGACATCATCTTTTCAACCCTATCGTTCACTCCACGTGTTACACGTGGCGAGCAATTTGCCTCCATTTAGCTACACTTGCTATCCAAAATGTAGTCTGCGGTGCCGGAATATAGAGCGTGGTTTTTGTTCAAATAGCAGGGAAAGAATGTAATTATTCAGCTACGGTTTAATGAATTTCCGGGGTTCATTTTCGTTTATTTAGGAATGAGAGATCTCGGTGTTTTTAAAATAAAGACGCAAAGTTTAAAGGAAAATAATTCAGTGGCTCCTAGCTTTGAAAACATGGTTTTGAGAAAAACGCGTTTACCGCACCGTGTATTATATTAAACCCTTGTAACTTCGTCAATTTTCCTCGGATTAACTTGAAACTCTCAGGAAAATCTTTTTAACGTGTGTTTTAAGAAAATGTTAAAACATGAAATTCTGTTTGTTGCCTCAAACATAAATATAAATAACGAAAACGATATCAAATATAAAATTAAGTTAAAATTGTGGCTCTCTTCATGGTCCGTCGTACAAGGGTTAAATAAATTTTCAAATGTGAAAACCCTGTGACTTCCATGGCTAATAAAAATTTTATTGCATATAAATTATTATAGCTTCCAAGATAATATTTATACTATTGAATTATGATTTTCCTAATTACAGTCAAAAGATATATAAATTTAATTATTATTACTGAATTATTAATAGGTGTTAGGAATTTTCATATAAAAATTGTTAAGCTATCATAAATTTATCAGGGTTTATTCTTGTTTCTTGGAGAAATTCTTGTTCCATTTGTTCAGAAATTTTCAAAGATCAAGAGTGTTTGAACGTTGAACGATGATCAGGCGAATATTCACGCTAGCATAAAAGTTTCGATGGATATTTTGCTGCGTCTCGCCGCAGGGTAAAGTTTGTTGTGATCCGTTGGAAACGAAGTCGTACGAAAGGCGAGGAATTTATCGCTTTCGAATGCTTATTGGCTCAGCGCCGTGAAATGATACAAGGTGTACTCACTTTGCACGGCAAACATTGAAGATACATGCGGAGTTTGAAAGGAATTGTGCCGAAGGGGGAGAAACGAACGTAGATATTGAGAGTGCCAGTTCGAGAAAAATATTGCTAAACTAGAAAATTCTTTCGTGCAGATTCCATGAAAAATGGTAGCTATTCATCGAAATGTTTTCGTTCTCAACAATAATCTTCGCTTCTTATCTATGTCCAATAAACTCGATATTAGTAGAAATGTATTGTTACAATCTCTACTATTGAAATAACTTTATCATCCTTAATGGAATGTTGTCATTTAGATTTCATTTAAAACATTTTTAATGACAAGCAAATAAATAAAGACGTATAATATTTCTACTGGTGATTAGGAAATTAGGATAAATTAAAAAAAGTAAACAGGAATTGAAATTTTAATTTAATTTAATTATCACTGTGGTGATCAAGGTACTTGAATAATTAAAATAATTATTACAGTTTACATATTAAATTTAAAAAATGAAAATGTTGAACAGTATATTTTAAATAGAATAGAAAATAAAAAATAAAAAATTAAATCTTGTTCGTTGTTGCTCTCGATGCAAATCCTGGTACTGCTATTGTCAATGCCAATAGCAGGCTATCAAGGGAACAATTTTCTGCAGCGTTGCTTCGTAAATTGCTTCGTAAGGAAAAGCTTGCGACGTGCATGACAAAGTCAGAAAAATTCTGAAATTACGTCGCCCATTATTTCCCTAGATTCTGTTCCATTATCCTTGGGTCCAGACCGCGTCTCTACCAATTAATCCACACGTCTGTAATTGTCACGTTCAAGGATGCACGTCTAAAGTCGCTATTATTACATGTACGTTGTGTACGTAGCACGGATGTCATCGTTGAAACAAAAGCCCTTTACACCAAGATCCAGACGACGACTACTTGCTCCTTCAGAAGTGACTGCAATCAGAATCCAGACACGTGGGTACTATACCTTGTATTCATGCTTCGAGTATACTTGTGGCTCCTTATTGTTAGGAATGATGCATATACATACTATTCCATGGATAAAAATGAAAAATTTTTGAGAACGAAGTTTGATATTAGTTAAATAAAATTTGATTTGATTTCTCTTGGAATAAAATAATATTATTTTGGCTGGTATTATGGATGACCCATGCTATAAATGGCCCACACCACAGATGGCCTGTTTCATGAGTGGCCCATGTCATGGATGAGCTACGACATTGATGGCCCATGTTATGGACAGCCCATACCACTGATGGTCCATGTCATGAGTAACCCACTTCACTGATAGCTCAAATCACAGATAATTTATAGCAATGATGGTCCATGCTATGGATAGTTCACATTACTGATGGCCCATGCCATGGATAGCCCACATCACTGATAGCTTAAACCATAGATAACCTATAGCACTGATGGTCCATGTCATGGATAGCCTACATCACTAATGGCCCATGCCATAGACAACCTAGAGCAATGTTAGTCCATGACATGAATAGTCCACACTATTGATAGCCCTATAGATAACCTATAGCACCAATGGACGATGCTATGGAAATCCCACACAACTGATGGTCCATGCTATAAATAACCCACATTACTAATAGTCTATGCCATAAATAACCTATAGTAGTGATGGCCCATGCCATGGATAGCCCATGCCATAGACAACCTGGATCAATGTTAGTCCATGACATGAATAGCCCACACTATTGATAGCCCTATAGGTAACCTATAGCACCAATGGACGATGCTATGGAAATCCCACACAACTGATGGTCCATGCTATAAATAACCCACATTACTAATAGTCTATGCCATAAATAACCTATAGCAGTGATGGTCCATGCCATGGATAGCCCAAATCATTGCTGACCCAAGCTACAACTAGCCTACATCACTATGGTCTACACCAGGTCAAATTAACCAGAAGAACCTCTATTAATGTGTCCGAATATTAAATACGATTCACTGTACATAAAAGCACGTATACACCCAGATGGGTACGAACACAGTGAAATGCATAAGAATAAAAGAGAACAAAATGGGAGAAGACAGTCTGCTGGTGGTGCAACTAGTCAGCAAGGTAGCGGAGACTTAGTGTAGAAGTTGGCTGGTCGTAACGACAGTAGAGGGGGAGAGACAGGTGGCATCAAATTATTGCAAACAATTACGTTTAATGAGAAGGTTAACGCCACCAGTCGGAGGCTGGTGCGAACGTGGATGCAAATGTGCCGACGCCGAGTAATTAGCAAACAGAGTAGACCTCAGCTTCTATCCTCCTTCCTTCCTCATCCTTCTCCACTTTTAGCCGTCGCCTTCTCTGACGCTTCAGAACCTTCCAAGGAGAATCAAGCGACTCGGCTTCCTTATGCGAATATAGATGTTTGTATACGCGAACGTGGATATATACGCGACATCCATGTCACAGGCATATTTATTCAACCCCCTTCATGCATATGGCGGTGTGTCTGATGTGTAGACTAAGGAAGTTATAATATTTATAACGAACAAGAGTTCTCTAATAATTAATAAAATGATTATTAATACAAGCTTCAAATTGCATAACGATGCTAATCAAATTTCTAAAAATTGCACTGTGGATTTTCCTTTTTTGTTAAGATATCCATTAAAATTAATTTTGAAAATCGTGAGAATTTATCTTGGAATTATCCAACGAATTATTACAAATTTCCCAGCTAAAGCAAAATCATCCAGCAATCTCAATAACAGGATTCACAGATGGCGTGCATAATTTTCCAGGCATGTACCCCTATCGGTATACTTGGATCTCGACACTGCTTAAACGTTTCGATAACACACAAGCTAGAGGTATATGCTTCTAACAGCAAGTTTGCACGTGATTTCTGATCCACCATACAGTCACGTCACGAACTGTCACTGTAACACCCCCCGAACTATTCTCGCACAGACCCCCTCCCTGTTGACGGACAACCTTTATAGCCGTGCAACGCGGTATATGGATTCCGTTCGGCGAAGGCCACCGATTACCTCTGACAACTGTCACGTCAAAACATTTCCCTCGAAAATGCTCGACAGTTCGCCACGACGATGTCATGTTAGCCCCTAACGAAGCGTTTCAAACGTACGCCGTGAGCTTCGGAAAAATATTGCTCAAACTCGGATAACACAATAGCCAGTAATTTTGAATGCGAAAAAAACCTGTGGAATAGTAATGTTCAATTAAACGCATATATCTCACTTTATTATTTTGGGAAATAATATTAAGATCGAGGGTTGACGCTCGGAGAGGAAACGATTTATCCAATGACGAATTTGGAAATTTTTTAAGTCTCGTCGAATTTGATGACAGAAAAGTATAACGAAATAAGACATGTGATACATCAAATGAAAGATTAAAGTTTAATAGAAAGGACTATGTAAAGGTTTTGTTGATACTTTTAATACAAAATGACTGGCACTCATTTATAGCAAACAATGAACCAGAGTATAATTGATATATTCTGATCGAATTTCATGACAGAAAAGTATCATGAAATAAGACATATAGTACATTAAATGAAAAATTAAAGTCTAATAAAAAGGACTACACAAAGATTTTGTTGATACTTTTAATACAAAATGACTGGCAGTCATTTATAGCAAATAATGAACCAGAGTATAATTGATATATTCTGATCGAATTTGATGAGAGAAAAGTATCACGAAATAAGACATATGATACATCAAATGAAAGATTAAAGTTTAATAGAAAAGACTACATAAAGGATTTGTTAACATTTTAACGGGTGATTTATACAAAGTGTACATTCAGCGACTTGCCAGACGATTGAATGTAACGTATGCTTGATCTTTATTTACCCGAAAGATATCTACCATTAACTATGAAACTTTTATTCCGCATCTTGGATTGCATTCAACAAATTTTACTCTAAAACTCCGCGAAACTTCTTCGATAGCAAAGTTTAATCGATTCAAGGCAATCCAATTTCTTCGATTTCTCGCTGACCTGGAAGTAAAGGACCGATTTCGGCAACGAATTTTTCTAAACTCAGCCGCGACTGTTATAACATAAAATGGAACTGATGTTAACCTATCTGTCTGCTATACTACTTGTTATGCACCATTTAACTTTAAGAATCTAAAGAAGAATGTTCATTTATGAGTCAAAAATTGGAAGTGAAACACTCAATTTTTGGCCACAGATTTTAAATTCTTTTAATCTATTTTGTGTAATCTAAGCTTATGATATTAATTTAATATATTTTTGTTACAGATGGTGACGTCATCTACCCTGTAGCCTGTCTATGGTGAGTAATTATATAATTATCATTATATTAGGTGTGCAAATTAATTCGGTATCTCTAATAAAATTGGGACTCTCTCCATGGTCCGTCATTCGAGAATTAATAACAGCAGTGACGATCATCGTAACATTGATAAAAATAATAATAATATTTATAGTAGTATTATGTTATAACGAGATGAGATAAGGAGTAACAATTTGAAGTTTCATTTTCATATTTTTAAT
This sequence comes from Osmia lignaria lignaria, assembly GCF_051020975.1. Classification (NCBI taxonomy): domain Eukaryota; kingdom Metazoa; phylum Arthropoda; class Insecta; order Hymenoptera; family Megachilidae; genus Osmia; species Osmia lignaria. The sequence goes on from NC_135036.1 coordinate 6,729,011, forward strand.
ATCATATTTTAGAAGCTTGACGGATGAAAAGGCAAAGCGAATTAAATGTCGTCACTGTCGTTATTCATGCTAGAGTAAAATCAGCTGGAAATCCACGCAGCTGGTCGTAATAAAAGCTGAAAATTCATAATACGCTCGTAGTGATGATAATACGTCATTTCATACGTATCTGGGTCAGTTGTTCGGTCTTTCCGCGAATATGCGCGCACGCAGAGGAGTACGACTGCTTGCCAGGTGGATGTACTTTCTTGCATGTGTACGTTATGTCATACCTGATTGCATGCATGCGTAAAATGCGTACAATACTTCCGGCGATCCATGCTGACTTGATGACATGCGAATGTTTTGAAAAACTGTTGCTACACCAGAGTTTTCTGTTCTCAACAAGTCCTGTATAGCGAAAGATTCGAGATTAAAACAGGTAGATATTAAAAAAAAAGTAGAATGAACAATTCAAACCCTTTCAGAAGTCATAGGACATTTATTAAAATTTTATGAACGTCTAAAGAAATAATTGGAATAATTAAATTTTCAATTTTTTCAACATCGTTGTTCGTTCTCTTTGTATCTTTTAAATAGAACACCACTTTTTTTGTTCCAACACGAGTCTAAAAAACTACTTTCGTGTAACTATTTTTTTTCTACATTTTTTGTCCTGGTAACATAGTGGAAATGGTTGTCGAAGGATTCGATCGATTGTTTAATTTTGCCGGGAGCAAATCTACAGTTCAAAGAGGATAGGTTGACCCCTTTGCATTGCACCTCTCTTTCAATTCTTCTTTTCTCATTGTCAATTGTATTAGGAATAATGCATATTAATTAACCCTTTCAGAATGAAACATCTATTAACATTACATATTTATGATATATTTTTCATAGCTAAATTAAATAATAATAAAATGAAATAATTTTATTTCTACAAATATATTCTTTATTTCCAAAGGAAGAAATAATTTTTCAAAGAACAGTGCAAAATTTAGAACATAAAAATGATATGAAATACAAAATTGCTTTGAAATTGGGGCTCTCTCCATGGTCCGTCCTCCGAGGGTTAAATGAATAATTGCATATCATTGTCTCCTTCTTCAAGTAGATATTCTTACACAAGGAATATTCTTGTCGCTATAGTCTAAGAGGTACGGTAATTCTTTGAGGAAACAAGGTAGAAAAAAATCGCTAATTCTTTTTCAACGAGTGTAGCAAGATAAGGTAGTAGCGCTTAGGCTACGGATGAGAACAGCTGTAGTAGCTCCTGTGCATTGCAAATTGGATGGAGTTTCCTCGTCTCCTAGCCTTTCGTCGGACTATCCAATTTGTCCTTTGGGATAAGAGACAGAGACGTGCAAGATAAGTGAAAATTTTTACTGAACCTAACAGTGTTGGATACAAATTTCACCGTACAGATGGGACGGTAATGCGTCTTTCTGACGATTTTCGATCGTTCAAGATCGCTTTTCGATAGGATAGAGGTATTACACTGATAAACTCCAAATGATCGCGATACAAGTTTTAACGGCAGATTTACTGCTTCGATTAATTCCAGCATAAACGTGCAATCGTTTACTAAAGTATTCAATATTCTTAAGAAATAAAATAATCTCAAAGAATTTAGAAATTTTCCAAATTTTACTTTGTCAAATATTCCAAAGCTATCTGTTATTTTATAATTTTTTTATAATTTATAAAATTATAAATTCTAGATATTTAATTCCTCACAGTTTAACTGTTTTATAATTTTAATTGCACAGCGGTGATATTTTCAGAATGCACAGACGGAGTTGTTTTAACTTTAACGCGAATATTTGCCTTTTGAAAAGTTAGCTTTGCCAAATATTTCAAAAGCGCAAAACCAAGCTTATGTCTTATATTAAGGGTGAATTTGAATAAAACCGCACGGGAACGAGCTCATAGTGTTGTGTTTGTGTTAGTTGACTGTTTATCATGAAAAAAGACAATGCGTAATACAGCGTACGTGCACACACCAATAAGCAAACACGTACAAATGTATATATATAGAAAAAAATATGCCTACATGCGTGGAGCTGTTCACTATTCAGGGAGCAAATAAATGAAACGAGGTCGCGATGTAATACCGTCTTCTACAGCCGTAGACTTTTATGCCACAGTTTTTCATATTGCCTTCCAGTTACTTCAACATGAAAATCTGTCTTCCAACTTCCCCACGAGCTCCATATTGATCGTGGTTTTATGTTAATGAACGTCTTGGAACATTCGTCAGACTGCTTCGGGTAGTTTATTGTTCATGTAGTGACATCAAGGCGGTAACAAAAAAAAGGAACTCGCCTTTACATAATACATATCACATGATCAACAATAAAAGTAACGTTTCATAATAAAAGTTCTTTTCTTTGCACCCTTCGTGCTGGGTTTATTTTTAAAACCATTATTGCAAGGTTTGTGGTATTTCTTATCGTCTTTATTCTATTTTTAATTATCCTTTGTTGTTATTATTATTACAGTTTAATAGGAACAATTTGAAAATTCTTTGTAAATTGAAATTGTTGCATTTCAGGGGACAATAGGGAAGTCAAGTCAGACAAAGGGTTTCTACTAAAATTAATTACTTAAATTTTGAAGTAAGAGGGTTATATGTATTCAAACTATTGTATTTAATACAGTATTTTAAAATGTAGAAAATAATTTGGGAGAGAATTTAAAATTAAATTGAAATTATTGCATTTCAGTGGATAATCAGGGAATCGAGGCAATAATAAGTCAGACATAGAAGTAATCGAGCTTTTATTAAAATTAGACACTCAATTTTTGAAACGAGAGGCTTATATTTATTGAAATATGAATATTGAGACAGAAATGGAAAGGAATCTAAATATAATTTTGAATATAATAAGGGAATCGAGTCAATTATAAGTCAGACATAGAATCGATCAGGTTTCTATTAAAATTAGATACTCAAATTTGCATGATCCTTAATTTCTTCTATTAATAATGAAATGTAAGAGATCGAAGTGAACGAAATTTCGTCGGAGCTATTTCTAATAGAATCACTCGTCACATTCTCCCTCATTCACCCTTAACGTTAACCTGTAAATGATTCGGCGCGATCATCAATATTCAGCAAAATTAGTAGGGAACAAATTTATGTGTTTCGTTGGCAGGAAGCAGAGGGTGGTTCGTGTAATTCCGTTCATTCGGTGGCAGTTTAATTATTAATTAGCAAATACAAACGAGGCTAAAATTGTCGAGCAGAATTATCACGCGTCGACGAGAATCTGCTAACGATCGCATTCGCGACCACGAATTTCCCCTGTTTCACCGTGTATTCTTTGAATCTCGCGTGCACGATTGCATCGTCCTTACCGCAACGATCGGAAAACATCAACCGCGTTAAAATATTAGCTATTTCACCATCGCGAAACAATATACCATCGGTAATTCTCTTGGAAAATAAATTTTTCCAGTCCGCCTAAAAATTTATTTTCATAACTTTGAAAAATTATCGCGTGTTACGTTGATCGATGCCTTTATCATTTTCTTTTGTTACCTTCTATATTCTTGAAAAAATATTCCTCACATATCAGTTCGTACTTCGTTTTATTTCTTCCAAATCGGTACGCCGGTAAATAAATGGCGGTCCCAGGGCAAAGATAGAAATATTTCCGATACAGATAAAGTAAACCATTGACAGGGATGAAGCGTTTCGTATTCGAATGAAAGTACCGTGTATCCTTTCGTCTATCCCTAGTAATGTCATGTAGCAGGCCACGGTAGAGATATGCCTGAAGGATTACGTAAATCCCGGTTTATTGTAATCTTTAAGGAACCTCAGCTTCATTTTTTGCCAGATCGTTTCAAAGGGTTTCATTTTTTAGTGAAATTCTCCTGACTTTTGTTAGATAAAGTTAAATTGAGCGTGTTTAAATAGTCGATTGACGAAAGGAATCATTGGGTTTGATGAAAGATATTTAGAAAATGGGTAATTTGTGCTATATCATTGAATTTTAGGATAATTTATAATTTAGACTCTTTGCATAATGGACACTTTCAGAAATACTCCCGAGAGTTTCTCGCGCGACTTGAGATATTTAAAATGTCTGAAAGATTAAGATTCAAAGTGTTAGGTACTATATTTCTAATGTATATATGTCTGTTTGCTGAAATTGATATCACATTCCACCGAGCGTGAAATTGTCAAACAACAAAAAGTGAAGCACTCTCTATACGTGATGATTTATTTGTTTATGCAAGTATGAATGCCGGAATTTATGGATGAATACATTTTCCACACGAGCTGAATTAAATTTATAGTTCACCGTACAAAGTAATCGTATGCAAATATAGTAATATCCGATATAAATACATGCAAATGTTAGACAACATTGCTATAACTGATTTGGAGGAATTATTTAGATTTGTGTGTGAATGCCATCAATTCGTTGTAAGGTATTCATTAAAGTAATCAAAATTTTTATTGTTACTTTGAGTGATAATAAAAATATTATTTTTAAATTGAATATTTTGAGTCAATTTAAAAGAATAAAAAGAAATTGCATTTTTAACACTTTCACGTGAACACAAAAGGATACTCCCTTGAGCTGCCTTTAGACCTCCTAACACCCTGGGATTTCAGGGGTTAAGGATGTCAAATTTCTAAGACACGTGAAATAAAGGATACAGTTTTTCCATCAAGAAGTTGTGATTTTTCTTGCGTCTTACTGAACAGATATGTGAGGAGCATAATAATTAAATGAACCATTCACAGGTCAAAGTAATTAACTCCATTTTCTAAATCTGTTAAAATCATAGTGCCATGGCACTCAATTGATGCTCAACTTTTCATATTTTATCAATTCCTTTATTTTTTGTTTTCTTGGAGTTAATCAATTTGGAAAATGGGAGATTCAAATGTTAAAAAAATAACGTGGGCCGCATATTTATATGGCTATACTACTGAAAAATCATATCATCAGTAGTGTAATCATTTAAAGTGATAATCAATGGTTAAATACAATTCAGCATCAAATACAAATAATTTTACTTAATATTAATAGAGAATGACAGGATGAAAAAGTTAAGGGGAACAGCACTGATAATTACATAGGGTTTGTTCACCGACAGTATGCAATTACACAGTTCAGTATCGTAATGGCAACACTAATACAACAGATGTGGCGCGAATACCTAGGCCAGACAATAAGGGACAATGTATTTAACTTATCTAACAGCAAAGGTGTTAAGGAATACATTTACAAAGGGAATAGGAGAAGCGCAAGTCAAACACGAAACAAAGTTAATTGAGTTTCGCAATGCGTGTATGATAACATGGTTCGATTAAAGGATTATGGTGACAAGCCGGAACAACGACGATATAGAACACTCTGTAAAAGGTGGATTATCGATGGGTTTATACATGGCCTACGACGTTACAACGAAATTAAGTGAAAATTCATGTAAAGTAAAGAGGCAAGATGTAAAATCTTAAAGGAATATTCAAATCAAATGGATGAACATTAAATTTTATTGTGTTTATATTGTTCTCATTTCAAATGGAAAATTATTATTGTTGGGATCGATAAATAATTGCTTTTTAACAACGCGAAACCAAACGATCACATAGACATTAACATTCTGCGACGGGTAGACAGTTTGAAGTTATAAATGTTGCTTTTAAAACACACGTGTTGTAACGACAGGTATGAAACACAAGCTCAAGTTCCAGACAAAACATTTGTCATGAGGCCATCATAAATCAAACCCCCATGAAACAGCACATTGCACCGTTCGTACTGTAAATGTAAAAACTTTTGAAAACATGTCAGAGAAACCATACACTTTAAGATGATATTAAAAAACATTTGTTGTATTTGAAAATTCTTTTAAATTCATGGGTATTATTAATCATTAACCTTAGGAACTTGTAGAAACATAAAGGGTTGATAAATCTTTTTCTTCTTGTAAAAAGAATATAATTTTATTTATTTTTTTAATTTTTTGATATAAAGTTTTAATGATATTCAAATCATATTATATACTCCGGAACATAGTAAGAGTAAAGGATAAACAGTACTTAATTTCAGTAGTCATAGCTCATCTCGGAATTATATAAAGTCTGATGGCAGTCTGCCAGCATGAACTGGAACGTCACGTTCTAAGCTCAACTACGGTATTTTTGGAATTCCCTGGCGTGTTCTGGCCGGGAACTATGTTTCGCGATACATTCGTGACGGAAAAGGTAAAAAACTAACGCGCACGTTTGCGACTTAATGGCTTTATGCTAATGATATCCTGACTGCATCGCTGATTTAACGTGACTTTGAAAACAAGCACTTAACGCTTTCACCAACGATAATTACGTCTTTCATCGTTTGCAAAATTAACAAGCTATTAATTTATCATTGTGTCTACTTTGTTGCTTACAAGAAATTCATTTGTATTTTAAAGGAAATTTTTTTTAGAAATTAAAGTTATGCATGATAATGGATATTAGATATTAGGCTTTAAATATGAAGGCATTAGACATTAGACATTAGACATTGGACATTAAGCGTTTGACATTAGATATTAGACATTAGACATTAGACATTTGACATTAGACATTAGACATTTGACATTAGACATTAGACATTAGACATTAGACATTAGACATTAGACATTAGGCATTAGGCATTAGGCATTAGGCATTAAGAATCAGGACTTAGGAATTAGGAATTAGTAATTAGTCATTAAACATTAAATCTTAGCCATTAAACTTTAGCCATTAGATATTAGATATTAGGCATTAGACAGTAGGTATTAGACATTAGACTACAAAATATAATAGATATAAAAAACACAAAAATACTCTACTTTCTAAACATTATACAGGATTTTTGACGTGTTATTGTTGAAATAATGGCAATTTTAATCAAGGAGCCTATATTGCACCTGAATGTACACATAATTAAATTTCTTTTTACCACAAAGAGAAAGGATCTGAGGTATGTCACATCACGTCGTCACTTTTTTTTAAAACCAAAACTTCATTCGAAAGATGAGAAGGATTAGTATTCAGAAAATGAACGATTCGTTGAGCAGCTCAGAAAAAACATCAAAGTCGTTGATCACAATGCTTAATGGAAAACGAACTTCTTACAACGGGCTCTAATTACATAAAAACGAGGAATAGAAATAACGAGGATTAAGAGAACAAACGAGAATGAAGGAAGGAAGTGGAAGGAAGAGTAAGAAAATTAGCGAGGAACGAAAGTTGTTACTGTTTTCATCCTTTTCATTTCCCTCTGTTTCTTAAAACGTAAACAGAGTAACTTGTCGTTGTGCCAATTGAATCTTTTTTCGTAAGATAAAGCCACATATTTCACCGGTTACATTTAGGACGACGAAAAGAACTCGATTTAACTCGTCGATACGTTGTAAATTTCCTTTTAAACGATTCCACCCTCGTAGATTCTTGTAAACGCGGATGGATGGCAGCCACTGTAAAGGGAAATAACTTTGACTCCTTAACAGGGTTTTATGAGGCAGATAGTTTGTCCTCCATACCAGACCAGCCCCATAAATTTCACACCAAATATTAAACGCCCACCGACTAAATATGTATCAGGTTCCTGCATAAGTCTCTGTCGTTTTCTTTTGTTCAAGTATTTTCTTTAACAAGTATTGCATTCAGGTTTTATATTAAATAGTAGATACTAAATATCGAATACTAGATGCTAAATACATATAATATTAGCTGACGTATCTCACCTTTACCTAAAGCTTAATTAATTTTGCATATAATTTATGTATCTTCGTTTCATTATATGCCAAAAATTATCAATTTCAAGAAGCGATTATTCAATTTCTATGCAGTTCTTTTTACACCTTATTATTTTATAAAACTTATCTTCAAAGAGAAACGTTTCAAACTTTACAATTGAAGTACATCTTTAATAGTTTTCAAGATACCCTCAGGGGGGCAATCTTCACCTCTTAAATTTAGTATCCGTAGATGAAAAAGATACTTATTAAATGCTTTAGATACTATTCTTTCATGGTAGCAACGGGGGAATGTAATAAAAAAGAATTCATTTTGTCATTGCAGTATTTAAAGGGTTAATAGAATTGAGTTTGGAAATTTTATTCATCACAGAATCTAAGATTACTCATTTTTAAATTATAATTAATATGCAATGGAATAGATGAGAGTAAAAAATGGATCAGTAGCATGAAAAGATTAAAATTAAAATAAGTGAATCTTCAATTTCAACTTTTTAATATTTATTAAATTAAATTATCGACTATCTGAACATCATATATGATCCTGTTAATTTGACACATAGAAGATCGTAAAATTTAAACGAGAGCACAATATCGTTTGAAAAGAAAGTTCGTCAAACAATGTGAGCTCTGAATAATATACTCGACAAAAGTTGGGAAAATTGAAAACAGTTTTGTTGCGGGAAACAAATATCCCGGCTAAATTAAACACACTATTTCGTTAGAACAAAGCTTCTTGACATTTCAAAGCAGTTCGTTATAATTCGTCTACTATAATTAATTATTATTATCCATACCTTGTTCTAAGAATTCCATGTTCGTTTATCAAGGTGTTCATAGTTTCGATAGTTTTCCATTGTGACGATTACGTAAGTTAATTAATTAAATCATTGAAAAATGAAACAATTGAAGGTAATTGGGTTGGTTTTCGTGGCAACCATTGAAGTTGTTCTCGCGCATCAGTGGCCACGAATTGTTATCTTTTTGCGATTGGAAACGCTGTTTGCTTTCAATTTTCGACCAACCGGCTTGCATTATTTTATGCCGCGCTTCAGAGGATACGCGTGGGAATTGCTTTTTGTACCTTTTTTTCCCCCAGTGATGCTTTCCACGGTTTTGTTACGTTTTTGATCGAACAAACGATACTTGCTATTCTTCGTGTTCAAGTAACAGATTTTTCTGTTACGCTGAAATAACGGGGTAATGCCGATGCATCCAGATTTTTTCAATAAATAATTCATAGCAGGGTTAATCTTTAATTCGTTACTGTACTGCCAATATTATTTAATTTCTTTGCAAAGAAATTTAAAAATATTGTATAGGACCTTTTGCCCAGGGCCTATGATTCTATTAAGACGGTGTTTTTTTTTAGTAATAATCTTAAGTATAATATACGATATGTTGATCGCTCGTATCTTAACGCGTCCATGTCTTATGGGTATGTTAAGACCCGTGGGTAATCGATCGGGCTTAACGGATCTGATATCGATGAAGCACCGTTCGTAATTAATACCGGCTGATCCCCTCGAAAGTGGGCGAAAAAGAGCTCATCAAACACGAAGGGGATGGGAGGGACGAGGAAACGGAGGATAATTTTGTCATCCTGGATGCTGACGAAAAAGTCAAGACAGGAAATTCGTCTCTAGGTACCAACAGAATTTTTTACCCAAACCTTGTGAGCTCATCATCGTTGGTATCCTTCAAGTACCGTGATACTCATAGGGTGTTCTATTTTAATTTGATTACCAATTAAATTAGGATATAGTTGGATTTTAATTATTAAATTTAAACTATGAATTTTTTATCATATTAGTGTATTTATTATGATATTATTATAATTATTTTACATTTATTTCATAGAAAATGGTAATCGAATTAAGAATAGATAATTAAAATTGATTATTTTAATGAACGATGAAATTGTTGTATTTCTGATATTTTCTATTGGTAGATTTTATTTAAAAATTTTCTTTCCGAACACCTCGTATATTGCATAGTTTTCGTTAAAAAGAGAGGCTGCAATCATTTCGTATTCTTCGCTTACACAGGCTGTAAGGAACGCAAGGCGCACGCCAGACACAGATGTTTGTACAGTCTAAAATTAATCATGTCGATGAAATAAGCTGCCTGAAATCCTCTGTAAAGGATCTTTATCTTTAATGGAGATGAAGTTTCCTCCTGAAAGAACGTGAAATTATGTCGTAAAAATGTTGACGCGAGATTTCTTCGTTTTAGAAAATTTTCATGGATTTAATTTGATGACATAAAAGCATCTGGAAATCCAGTTCATGGCATATCAATTTATAGATTAAAGTTTAATAAAAACGACTATACAAACGCTTTATCAAAATGTTTATTCTGAATTGTCTTATTCTTAATTAGAACAAACAATGACTCCTACTATGATAGTAAAAAGTCAATTAGAATTTCATGACATAAAAGTGTCACAAAATGGCACTTATGGCCCATCAATTCAAAGCTTAAGATTTCACGAAAACAACGTTTCATTCATATTTTTAATACAAAACTATTAATTAAAAGCTTTTAAAATAACCATTGTCTTCTGATGAGAGAATCATGTATTAAGTTAACCAGCACTGATTCCGTCAGAAATTGAATACGAAAACTGATAAATCTTCGTGTTCGCCCTTTAAACCGAGGCGACGTCTAAAGTTCTAGTAACAGAAGACGGCAGGACAGGTATGGAGCAACGTCGTCGTCGCGTCGGGTGGAAATTTTGCGTCGCAGTATACAGTGAGGCATTGAAATACTGTCGTTTGACGTGCAGCCCCCTCAAAGGCTCACATTATGAGTACCACGATCTTTTCACGGGCACAGTAGGAGATATCTCATAGAAATGCTCGCGTCTATTTACCGCGGACAGAGGGGACCTCGAAGGAGGGAGCGAGAAAAACGGAATGAGGTGGAGCTGTTCTGAAAGAGACCAAGAGAACTAGCCTCTGCAAACGTCGAGTGGATAACCCGGGGGAAACTCGAGTGGTTCGGTCGTCTTTTCCGTAGCGCGTGCCTTGAGACCCGTTAATAGTACTCCTGCTAAGATCTTCCATCTTGCTACTCGATCTCTGCTAGGTGAAAGATGTCCACACTCCGGAAACACTTCTCGTACTTCCTTCTGAAGTAGGTCGTACCGACAGTCTCGAGCAATGAACTTCTTTCTTTTTCTCTTCTTCTGTTCTTCTTCAACTTCTTCTTCTACGAGAGTAACGGATTTCAACGGATACGTCCACTGGGCCGAGGAGTTTCTCTCCTCTGAACGCTCATTAGTCCTTAATTAGAGATGCAGTTAGCGACTGAGAGAAGAGTGTCACAAACAATGTTGAAAAATAATAGACGTGTACCTCGATTCTGGGTGGACTCTTTCAAGGATACCCATGTTTCCTTCTTGGTAAGAAGATGATTATTTTGTTTTTGTCCTTGTGGGAAGTAGAAATGTTAAATCTTATGAATTTTAAAGCTCTTCCAGCTTTATTAAAAGCGTGAAATATCTACTGTTAGAAATTTTCAGATACCTAGGATTCATTTCTGACATAGTTTTCATTCATAATTTCATTCGTAAGTCTGACATGATTTCATGAAATTATCATCAAATGTAAACGTATGATATATTAATTTGAAGATTAAGCATTCACGAAAATTACTCTATAAACCCTTCATTAATGTTCTTAATGTAAAATGGCTGATTGCCAGTTACAGCAAACAATGACCAGTTTCCAAGCGTATAAGCTGTAAATAGGTTGATCCATTGTTTGCTGCAACTGGCAACCAGCCATTTTGTATTAAGAATATTAATGAAGGGTTTATGTAGCCATTTTCGTCAATGCTTAAGCTTCAAATTGATGTGCCGTAAAAGTCATTTTGCAATACTTTTATGTCATCAAATCCTGTCAGACTATGAACGTTTCAAAATCACAGGAACTTAATAAAAAATCTGGAGCAAATAAAATTTATCATTTTTAACAATTTGCCATTTTAATACAATTATAACTACTGAAAGATCTCATCTTTCAAAAATCCTCCCAATAAACCGATCGTTGTTTAAACAATTAAATCGATTTGGGCGTTTCGAAAAACAGCAAATAAGAGCTGGATTAATTTCCCCTTATCCGTAGGATCTCGTTTAAATAAGAATTTCCCAGCGAAGCGCAGTAGCTACCACGTTTCATCAATAGAATCTACACGGTAGTACGCGAAGCGTGATAACCGAATCGTAATTTTGCAAGCAACAGAGAATCGATTCTTCCGTCTATTACCAATAAGTTAACGAATTCTCAATGCACAGAGCTGTAGACGGGTTCATAGAAAGAGGGCAACGATGCAAATTCCGATTATACTTGGCTTGCACTTTGGACACGAGCAATCGATTCTACACAGCTAACAAAATTCTATCCCGACCACGTTTTATCCTCTCCTCTTTATCGCGTACCGATGAAATAATCATCAACCGTTCGCCTATAAATATCATGCACAAAGCGTGTAAGGGGTAATATCGATCCATAGGTTCGTTACTTTTTATTATCTGTACGAAAGGACAGTTCGCGGTTTACGGTGGCATGGATTTCTTTGGTATCATCCTACCGTGCGCCATGGTTCTTTCTCTTCGCTGAAAGAAAGGCTAACCGGATTACGCGGTATCTCGGAAGCTGAGTGGTCAGTTGACTGGGGAAAACGGGATTCGAAGAGGAATTCCGGTTGCATGGAGTGAGATGCTTTTTAATCAGACAGCCATAGATTTAATTGGCTCTTTCGGCGAGGAACTCTCTTTTCGGACTGATGAATAGTATTGAGGGAAAGAGAATGAGAAATTAACTTTTTTGATAATTGGCAAGGATTATTCTGTGGAAGAAAGTTAAAGTTATAACGAAGTGTTTCGGTTTTCTGGATAATTGGATGGTTCGACTTGTGCTTTTTCCAAAAATTTTGGTATTTATGGTGATTAACCCTTGAACGGAGCCTGTTAACTTAAAATTAAATGTATAATTTGTGAATGAAAGAGTTTCATGTAATTCAAAGAATGATTTTTAATTAATTTAAGATTCATTTTTAATAATTTGTACTTGAATAGCTTAAAATTTAGAAAATGAAAGTAGCATGAGATATAAAATTAAATTAAAATTGTGGCTTTCTCCATGGTCCGCCATCCGAGGGTTAAAGTCTAGATTATTTACTCGGTTTAATAAAGATTTTTTGAATAATATAACACAACGTTTTGTACAAATATTGTATGTTACGAAGGACTGTAGGTACCATTTTTTCTCTACTCTGCCTTTTTATGGATTTTGCAGATGAAAACTTGTTCGCAGGTGGTATATTTCATAATATTAGCAATATCAAACGTTGCGTTTGACAGTTCAGGTTTCTTTTTTACTTTTTCCCACTCTACCATTGATATGCATCAGCTTGTCGTGCTCCCTACAGTGACCTAAAAATTGTCATGATCCCATTTACTTTCTTGTTAAAGGAATTTACTTTTGAAAAAATTCAATTCATTACCGGTATTCTAAACGCTTTTCGAATAATAAGACGACTTAATTTAATAATTACCCAGAAGATCTATTAATTTTTTTATTTTATTTATTTCATAAAATAAGAATATATTTAATTATTTCTAAACACCTAAAATTTCATCAATCTCCAAACAGTAACAATATTTTTATACAATTTAACTTGAAACGTCCTTGGAACATTTTCCAAATGGTCTCCCCGCGTTTCGTTCTATGAACGTTTCCCAAAATTAAAACGTACGATAAAAAGAATTATTAAAGGCACTTGGCCGAGATAATAGAAAATTCAACAAAGATCGTTCAAAGAGAATCGCGTTCCACGTCGTCTACTTATTGGTGATATCATCTATTCCGGACATCTTTTTAACTGAACCGGACCGCGGGGGCGAGGCTAGTTGCTCCTCTGACATATATTCGCCCCATTCTGTCCAGCAGCTTTCCTCTTCTTGAAAATTAATGGTCTCATTCATTTCTGAAATTTCAGATAATGAGAGATACCTCTCCTTTGCCTCTGCTTTACTTCTATCTCCACTCCCTTCATGTTCTTTTCCTTTCTCATGAAATTCTTTCCATTTTTATCGTAATCTCCCTCTTTCTCTCTCCCATCTTCTTTTCCGTTCTTCCTGTGTCCTATCTAACATCCCTTTCCGGAAATGACGCGGTATTAGGGTGCTCGCGAGGCGACCATTATTATATGCTGATAACATTGTACTTGAATTCTTGTCCACGATTACGTTCCAGGATAAAGGGGGATAGGAAGAAATTGCCACACTATACTTTCCAGCTAGTTGGCTGCCTCTTTCCTGCACGAGGCACCGAATGATCGGATGATTATATCGTTCTGGGATTATTTCGTGTTACTGGAGCAATGAAAATTCTCGTTGAATTTCAATTGAGATTAATTTCAATCTTTGGGAATTACGGAGACGAAATGGGACATTTTTCAGATGTTTGTAGTTCATTAACACCTTTGCTACCTGGAGTTATTTGTAAATTTGGCTATCATAGATTATTTTCTTGGTTACAAAATAGAACTTTAGATGAGGGTCGAAAAAGGGGAGGTCTCTTCACTTTTCAAGAAACCCCCTTTCAAATCTTCCATTTACTATGTCAAAAAATATTGAATGACATTTTTTTACTGGTAAAAAAATTATTTGATTTTATTTGGAATTAATTTTAATTACAATTTTTGAACCAAGGTGTCGTTTATGTACTATACTATTTTTAAAAGTATTTAATAGAGTTTGATTTATAGGATATGTTAATTATAGTCTCATTTAGAAATCAGAGGTGTTATGGATATTCCTCTTCAAAAATTAAAGCCAAATAAAATCATTCTCAGTCTTTTGCGATCATATGCCATATATCAATTCAGTGATTTCATTTTGCATCATAAATACACTAGTTTCTGATCCGAATATTCATAGGAGATAGCACGAAAGAGCCTACTTCCTTCGTTCAACTAGGAAGCAATGTATCGTTGCACATGGTGTTGCGTTCCTCTAACTTCCTTTAATTTTCTGATTCTGAATCTTTCTATCTTTTGCATCGTTCAGATGCCTAATTTCTAAATTGATAACATTTTGAAAAAGTAGATAAAATAATTCGCTTTTTAATATGTAACAAATTGAAAATTGAATATTCTATTTAATTTATTATTTATTTCATTCGTATTAAGAATAATCTAAGAATCCCTTACGTAGCAATTTTCCTTAAAATTTAAGCTTCAAATTGATGTACCATAAAAGCCATTTCGTGTCACTTTTATGTCATCAAATGATATCAGACTTCATGCGCTTCGAAATCGATCATTGATCAGCTATAACTATCAACTATCGATTTTATGTTAGGGCCAGCATTGAATCGTTTATGTAGTGATTTTCATGAAACCTTAAGCTTCAAATTGATAAGCCATAAGTGCCATTTCACGGTACTTTTATGTCATGGGATCGTGTCAGGGTTTATACGTTTCGAAAGCCCGTCGTTTGATACAATACAAGCCGGCATAACGGTTTTATCGTTCACACGGTCAGTGTACTGGATACAACAATTTTCCAGTCGATCCGGCAACAATTTCGTAATAATATACCGAACCGCAGAATGAATTACGATAAGCTTGTTTAAATGGTAACCGAAAAATACTGTGCTTTGTGGAAAAGCAGCCGGCATTAACGACGCGGATTTCGGATACGTGCTACCATTCCCGCGTTCCACCCACGCCCCACCCTCGACAACGAAATGAGAACAAAGCAACGACTGGGCTATTCATTCGGGTAGAAAATGTAATTAAAGCTAGATTATAACAATGAGTTTGTCGCGTTTTATCTCGATTCGTTCTTTGTACCATCGCGTTATCGCACCGTGAAAAACGAAAGCGGTACCTTCGACATGATTACCCGTCCGTATCGACAAATACGTTCCTTTTGTAAGAACAATAAAACTTATTAACATCCGTTTGATGGACTGCCTCCATTGAGCGGTTATTTGTACGACTGCGGTTCATTGGCCCGATATTTTCTTCCGGTTCAATTTGTTTTTAACCCCTTTGGTTTGTTTTTTATTTGTTCCATTTTGCGGTCGTCTTTTATGCATTTTCCTCATTTCTATTTGTTTTTTGTTTCAATAGATAGAAAAACTCGTATGATGTTTAAATTTAAATTGTATTGTTTTTAGGGGTGTGCGGGTACTCGAAATTACGAACTCAGGTAGATTCGGAAAATTTCGGGTAGACTCCAACCCGAAAACACTTGGAACCGAATCTACCCGACCTTCTCCCATTCTCCAATTCGAATTTAAATTACTCCTAAAATTAATTAAAGAACTGTTAGCGTCAGAAGATAAATTTAACTTTCGTTATTTCGATTTGGGTTCGTTGTGCATTCCTCGTCTGTCTCGTTGATCACAAAAAGGGTTAAGAAGGGGGAAGGAGAATACGGTTCGGTTTGGTCCAGTTACGCAATATCTCGACTGAAACGTCATGTCTGGTGCTCGAAAATATGGGACATGAACGTCAGAACCCCGAGAAAAATGATTCGGATTCAAAGCATAAATCCTTCCGAAATCCCTTTACATCTGTGCAGAGTATCGTGCGTCTCTTCCTTATTTTCCTCGAATGACCGAGAGAGGGATATCTCGGAAAATTATGGGAATAATAAAAATGTTCCCTTAGAGTGGCCAAAAGTAAAGGGGGTGGTTTGATATGTGCGAATAAAATAGTGTCTTGTAAGGAGAATTCGAAATATGCAGGTAATCAAGAATATTTTACATCTTATAGCTAGCGATACGAAGAAAATTTTCATATTTCTATACTTGACTTTTCCTTTTGGTATAAAATTAATTTTCATAAAAATTATAATACTTTTGTGTAGGAATAATTATTTTTTAAAATTTAAATTTCAAACTTTCTATTCTTATATACTCTCCATAAAATAAAATTTTGTACAGAAAGGAAAAGAAATAAATTTTTATGAATACAGAATTTTTTAAATAATTCAAGATTGTAAGTTTAACTATAAACTTTTGACCTCTTGAAAAATATAAAAATATGAAGTTCTTTGTACATGGTTCGATAAGTTGTGCCTCGAAGCGTTAGCAGGATTTAAGAGAACAATAAATGTTTCATCGGGTATCAGGATAGGTTTCATGGTTATTCGGAACGCTGCAAAATTCACCTCCGGCATACAGTGATATTCTCGTTCGCTAGTCAGCCATGTGGCTAGTTGCCTGCCATTCGATGCTATCATGGAACCGTTGCAACGCTCTATATTTTATGCATTCCTCGAATATATCGAATCGAAGAAAAGCCAAGAAGTATTAGGAAATCGGATAACTGAAAGATCGAACCAACCGAAGGGGGAGTGTAACCCTGAAATGGACTACTGGGATCCATTAACATAGAATTTTCCGATACGATGGGAATTCATCCATTTAAACATTTTTTATAGTTTGATTAAAAATTGATGGGCATCTAATTAGCACTGAATTTCAATATTAAAAGAATTTTAATATTAAAAATATTTCCAATATTTTTCAACTTTATTAAATTAATTTATAGAATTGAATATACAAATAAATATTTGTCAATATATAATATAAATATAATTTAATAACATTCCTCTGGATGTTTCAAACAATATATTATTATTTATTGAGTGTGTGTTATGATAAAGTATGTTTATAAAAAATTAAATTAACAATATTTAGATTGTTTTAATATTGAATTTGTATTTATCAAGTTTAATAAATGAAAAATTTTAAAGCAAAAGCTGCATGAAAGCTGTAGCTCAAAAGGGATGTTATCCAACCGCGCGCGTGGAGTTCAATAAAATTTCGATACGATGTAAAAGTGTAGAAAAAAAGAATATTCGACACGTATTTTTTTGTTTTCATCGGCAACCGTTCGCGTCGAAGGGGTGAGAAACAACCGTCAAAGTTGGACTTGGAAAACATATATGATCGAATTTCTCGGAAACTCTATGGTGTAGGAAAATACCTTCAAATGTAAAACTGGTGTATTTTTATCTAAATCCTCAGTTATGCAAACAAACTCCCAGATATAACGTATATTGAAAAAATATGTGTATTAAAAATTAACGTTTCCCTGAAAATTGATTCGTAAAACGTTGATTCATTTTAGTGGAAAAATTGCTGAAAATATTAAAAAATATATTAAATAAAAATTTTTTAAAAATCTTTCACCTTAAATATTAGCCATAACGTTAGGTAACATTATCAAAGATTGGAAAATAAATTGTAATTTAATTACACTTAAAGATAATATTAATAATTAATTAATAAGTATAATTCTTTACTAAAGTGTCAATAATTAGTACAGTGTGAAAACATTAGTACAGTTTGTCAGATATGTATTCTTTCGAGTTCTACATCGCATTAAAATTTTATTAAAATCGTCGTGTGCCATTCGGGGGAAAGAAAAATGCAGATGCACATTCCTTGTTCTTTTCAGCTTTCAAGGCCTGGGGTAATTTTATTAGCCTCCCGCTTAGCGGCATTATTGGTTTCATTTACATAAACGGCAGGGCTCGGAAGAAAGCTAGAACATCGGGCGGTGGTTGCAGTTGTAGACGACGTGGTGGGTGGAAAATGTAGCTGGAATGTAAATGAAAATACGACGTTTTGTAAATTGAGCGTTTAAAGTTTTGATGAATCTCCCGTGCAGATGGCACAATTTACTGGAAAAGTTGAAACCTGGATGACTAGATTACATAATCCTCTCCTAATTAAAACTGGATCGTTTTAATTTTTTACAGTACACTCTCGTTATATTGCAATGAGAGCGATCTTCAAGCACACTAGTCTTTTTTCCACTATCATACCTGATACACTTCTATTTTGTCTTCCTTCCTCCGAATAAGAGCTTGGAAGCTTGAAAAATTTTCCTTTCTGCAGCTCTATGTTCGTGGCAATATAACGAGAGTCTATTTTCCCGAGTATATCACTCTTCCTTGAGAAAAATGGATACGTTTGATGAATTGTGTAGAGTTTGCCACACCACTAATTTCAGAGTTATTTTTTAAAATTAAATTGTTATTTTTATCAGATAAAATTTTAAGTAATGATTTTTCGGGAATACTTCTGAATGTATACAAACGTTTTATGCAAACAATTTTCTTATCTGTGGGTTGAAAAGGATCCATTTGGGGAAATTAAAGAGGCTTCCTACAAAGAAGCAATATTCTTTTGTAGCAGAAGAATCCAATTTCTTCGTCAAACATTTTAGAACTCAACAATTACCAATTTGTTGATCAATATAGTTTCTTTTTTTATAAATTGACCTTCATACAGATTGATTTTATACAAAATTAACAAAATTAAAATTTAATTTCTTATTTCTGTTCTTCATTTCAAATAATGAAAACAATATTTATATTTTAAAATATATTATTTTATTTATTTATTTATTTATACGATAAATAGTGTACATATTTAACAGATGTACATAGGCAAGGAATAATTGAGGTAAAAACAGCATTTAATGAATTCACCAGAGAGCAAAATAGCAGAACAAATGTTTCTCTGCAATTGTGATTTTCACCGTACATTTTCTGCAGCTGCAGCGATGAAAGTGCAATGCTACATTAATAATATGAGATAGATGAGATGATGAAAAGACGAAATAAATTTCGAAGTGAATGAGGAAACAAAACAACGGAAAATGTATCTGCGAGAAAATAAGAAAACAGATGAACAGTGCACAGAAAAATAATCGAAGAAAAGGGAATGATATAGAGTCATTTTATCATTTGTTCAATGCTAATCATTTAGAATTTTTGGTCAATTTAACAATCTACCTTTAAATACACGTTATCGACCCTTCGTTCCTGCAATATCTCCCATTTCGTTGAAATCCCACGATTCTTTTCACTTCTACTCCTATCAATTTTCTTTATGTTCACGTGGGAAGGATTTATGACTTCGTTGTTCAACAGACATCTGAATTCTTGCAGATTTTTCTGATTTTATGGTATAATGCGTTTCAGAAGAATTATGCCATCTTTGTTACAATTCGGCGTTACGAAAAATTGACTCTACGATTAATCGAAGGGGGTAGTAAACTAATTTTTAAGGTAATAAAAATAAATTTCAAATTAAAAGATTCTATTTTCAAAGTAATAAAAATAAATCTTAAACTAAATTTAAATTCTGTATTACACATTGGATATTAATTTTATTATTAATAGAATATAAGTTTGAGAAGATTCATAGGCCAATAGCAACAAAATTTAATTATTTACAAGTGACCAAAAATTGTCCTATTGTCAACAGTTATTTCCAAATTAACTTTTATAAAATGTCTCAAACATCCCCTAGGCAAATAAATATTTCACAACCTCTTAAAGGTATCTCGCTTTCTCAGACCATGTCCTAATAACTGTGACCCAAATTACCTCTTGAATAGCAATTGAACAACACGCTATACTGCCATCAATCATTATCAGTTTCGTCGTCAAAGAGGAAACTGTCTCGTCATGTGGTTCAGGAGCATCCCTCCTGGAATTCCAAGAGCACTCCGACTTTCGACCGACCAGATGTCACTTCTATTTGACGTACATTTCTGTCACAAAGTGTCTCTTAAGAATCAACCATATTATTTTTTAAAAATCGATTCGAACTGGACGGTAGAGACATTGAGAAGTTTGAAAGGAAAGAGACAAAGGATAGGAACGATAGTAAGTCCGATTTGGGACACGTTGCAGGACTAAGTTGACAGGGATCGGGGTTATCAAATTTCATATCGGTTCAACCTTTTGCGGCACTCCTGGGAGTGGTTTGGGATGGCCATAGCAGACCCACCTCTCTCTAATTCCCGCAGACGATCGCCAGCAGCTGTTGCTGGTCCATCGACTTCACTCACGTAACACGCCAGCTTCTACATCCTCCATTACTGTATCGAAATTTCTTACCCGATACATCTATACCTCGAGCTTTTACCGACATCGTGACGGATATGCGACCATGTTCTGTTAGTTTCTAAAAGATTCATCGGGTGATATAACGATCCGATGCTGGAGAATCGATAGCTTCAGCTCGATTACAGATTCCTG
This sequence comes from Osmia lignaria lignaria, assembly GCF_051020975.1. NCBI lineage: Eukaryota > Metazoa > Arthropoda > Insecta > Hymenoptera > Megachilidae > Osmia > Osmia lignaria. The sequence continues at coordinate 6,749,832 of NC_135036.1, forward strand.
TTCGAGTAGAGCTACTCTTATCTCAGTTTGTGTACAAGGTAGAAGAAATTCTACTTCAAAAAGTATGTACCAAATCGAGTGTCGCATCTTCAGATTTAATTAAAATGTAAAGTATTTGAGATTTGTATGATTTTCTTTTGACATTAATAGTAGAGCTATCAGATTAATTAAAATGACTGGTTTCAGTTTCTTATTTTAAATTAGAAATTCAATTGAGGTATTTTTATTGAAATGTTGGATGGATGTTTCATTCTTTATCTATTTAATTTTCGATATTATTTTCGACTTAGAAATAAGTGTGCATCAAACGTCGATGTTTCTAGTGTTAATTATGAAAGATAATAGCATTCAAGTGTCGTCCTCGATACGTTTGATCAAATTTAATGGGCACATCATTTCACAAGGAGACATTAATTAGTGATTAAGATCGTGTCATATAATATCATTAGAATTTTTTCCACGAGGATTTTCGAAAATTAGAGTCTGTGCTAATAATTTAAAGACTATTGACGAGCTGAGAGACAATATTACAGCTATTGATAAAATTGAATTTCAGTGATCTAAAAATGTAATGGAAAATTGGGTCAAATGCATCTGGCTCGTGAAAAAAACTGAGGACACTTGAATGATATTGTCTTTCTTAATTAATCTCATAAATTAGATACACGCCTCAAATATTTTACGTTTTATTTCAATTTGAAAATGTGACACTCTTTATGTATCTTACTTTTGAATTCACAATTAATTTTTTGTATTACACCTGAAATTTTTTTTTAAATGTGGTGACAGTAAACTGTGAATGTTCTGTCTGCCCTTGACTATATACTTCATATTTTTATCAATGGCTAGGTCACGGTTACTTAAGTTTCAAAGGTTTTACTGACACGCTTTGCGGTTCGTGAAGAAGGAGGAGCGTGTCTCCTCCAAGATGAAGCGAATGTAGGAAGTTTTATGATATGAGAGTGGTTAGGCTGGTATCAGGGGTGTCTCGCAAGAGCGATGTTTTACGATCGTATTATTTCGCAAGTCATTGGGTAGATAACGATGCATGCAAACAAGAATTCCACCTTGCGTATCGTTTGTAACTTCAAGCTAATATACAAATTTTTCCATATTTGATTTTGTTCAATCTTGAAACCAGATTTCATGAGATAAAAGTATCGTAAAATAACATTTCTGGCGTATCATTTTGAAGCTTAAATTTTAGTAAAAATTATGGTATAAATATTTCATTAATATTTAAAATACAAAATTGGCTGGCCTTTGGTTAAATTAAATCAACCCTCTAATTGTCCCTTCTACACTTTATGGAAAATATCTACCTTTCAATTTAGAAAATCTCTTTTTCAATCTATGGATATTGAAAAAGAAAAAGCTATTACTGCGTGAAAAATACAACATGCATGTAAAAATGGAAGGTGTACGTGTTTTGAGATTTTTCGTTTCACAAAATTCCTTTTAATACTTTGAAACACTGGAACACTTTTATTATTGATAAATTTTCATTTTGTTTTACAAAAATCACTTTTTCTGCGACAGAAATATACATTTTTTATACTTGTAACTTTGATTCGAGGAAAGGGAGAATTTACGTAACGTTGTCAGCTTTTATTTTTTGTACGCATAGGTTTTCATTAGATACATCCTTTATTTTTTGAGAGAATTTCCCAATTCTTTTGACCAAGAAAACTAAAATATAAAATACATTTGCCATTATTTTTCTATCAAAAATTTCACTCAAATATATTAATATTAAAAAAAAAGAAGAACATAGCTCACTTGTTACCTAAGGAAAATTTACAAAATTTACAATGCGAAGAAGCTTTGCCCGCGTTCACCGCTCCTCACCGAGGGAAAGTGACGCGTTTACACTGCACTACACCCTATTTTCCGTTCTCGTCATCGCAAACCGGTCTTCCTACATTATTACGCGAAACGCCAGTCGTTGGATTCGGCTAGGGGGATGGGATCGCGCGAGACCTAGGGGGTGGGTCGGAGCCGAAACGTGATTTACGGTGCGAGAAGGATACGGACGCGGCCAAATATCTGTGTAAACGGCATTGATGCGACGGAAAACTAGATTTACGTTCTACCCCGGAAGCTGTAAATAAATATGCCGTTTAATGTTCTCGTGTAACTGGAATTAATTGCACGTAAAGGGGTAAGGGTGCCTTGAAACTGTACGAAATACGAACTCCACCGTCGAGCTGTCAGACGTGAAAATATGAATTATGCGGGTATCAGTCGAGGATTAAGTCAATAGTGAGCGAAGATTCAGGCTAATGAAATGGAACAATGGAACTGGTCCGTTTGTACCGGTTACGTAGCTAACCCCCTTCTGTTTAAACCGTTCCATGTCAGTTCCTTTCTGATGAGTCTAACTAGAAGAGTCAAGTTGTTTTTCTCGTCGTTACTCTGTGTGTAAGCACTTTATTTCAGGTGGTTTGTTTTACAGTGTTTAACTGTAGAATCTGCACGTTTATCCATGTGATGGTTTAAGTGTGCGCTGTTCAAATGTCTGCTGTGACCCCATTTCAAATGTATCCAACCTTTTCTGTAAATTTATCCTCTAAACATTTTTCACGTATCCATTGAGTCTACGAGGTGTCTGTTGATTATAAATGCAAATGTTTGCAGTCTGGTAGACAAGAATGAATTTTCAGAAGGTGTTGGTGAACGTTAATTAATTAGTGAATAGAATAGGTATATTTTTGACAGAGAATTTGTACAATTTTTGAAGTTATTACGAAGTGATTAAGAAATATGTTTGAAATTGAAGTATGGCAAGTTCAAGTGTCATACTATTCACTGTTCGACTAACTGTATAACGAGCCACCCCGTTCATCAATCGACCAACTAAATGACTTCAATGGCTGTCCACCACGCACGCGTCACACCTTGTAGAATTTAATGGTGCTGTTCGCTTCGATGGTGGCTTGCTGCTTCAATTGAAGCTTTGTTGATCCACTTGAACGTAAATTAATGCATTCAAGTCCGACGAAGTGACACGAGAATATAGAACGTGTGGCATAGAATATATTCTTACTTGTATGGATAGATAGGATGAGTCATCTATTAGATTGCTCTATTTCGACAGGGTTCTAATGTTATTTTATGACATAAAAGTACCGCAAAATAGCACTTATGGCATATCAATTTAAAGCTTAAAGAATAGAGAAAATGAATACATAAAGATCTTGTTTATGTTTCAAGTACAAATTGATTAATAATTCCTTGAAGCAAATAATTAATTAACCAACTTGTCGCTTACATATTGTCTATTAAGATAAGGTATTATACCTCATACTTTTATTTCATATATAAAGCGTTTATGTGATCATCTTTGTAAAGCTTTAAGCTTTAAATTGATATAGAATAAATGTCATTTAGAGATACTTTTATGTCATGAAATCATGTTAGACTTTTCATGCTTCGAAATTAGTCATTGTTTGCAATAATTGGTCATCAGTCATTTTGTATTTAAAACATTAATGAAGGGTGGGTATAATCATTGTTTTCAAACCTTAAGCTTCAATTTCACCTGTCGTGAGTGTCATTTTGCTATCCTTTTATGACATCATTCGATTCGAAAACATGTACAGTCTGATCGATATATTTCCCTGAAAGGACATCCATACATTTTCATTTTTCCTTTTTTTCCGAATGTAGTATCGGTATAAAAATTGGAGAAAATCAACGGTTAGGAAGCATACGGACGTCGGAATTAATCCTTTATTTACATAACCAGGCAGCGAATCAAACAGTAATTCCCTCAATAAGTATTCATCTCGGATATCGCAATTTCCATAATCCCGTCTAAACGTAAACGAACGCTTCTGATTCCGAAGCGGCACAGCGTGGCATCGCGAACGAACCTTCCTGATAGGCTGGCAAAATTAGATTCGCGCCGGGTAGTAACACCACCGCGACTCAGCCTCTATATTGCATCCCTCTTCGTCGTTAGACACGACGAATTATTCTTGTCCCGGCTCTCGCCCGATCCGCCATCGTCTTGACGAACCAAATAAGATTTTGCATCTAGTTTTCGACCGGCGAAACTTGTTTCATCCCCGACGAATAGAGTAGCCGATCGATAATTTGCCGCTTTCAGAATTCTACAGGGTTGAAATAGGAAATTATCGATGCTTATTTTAGCTCGCGACAATCAAGGAAATAATTATGTGGCGACTAATTATCGAGCGGCTACTGTATATCAAGGCCCAGTTTTTCGAGCGGCTAATTATCGGACGGCTACTCTATATCAAGGCCCATCTTTGCGAGCTAATTATCGCATATCAAGGCCCAGTTTTTCGAGCGGCTAATTATCTAGCAGCCACTGTATATCAAAGCCTAGCTTCGCGAGCGACTAATTATCGAAGCACTACTGTATATCATAGCTCCATCTTTGCAAGCGACTGACTAATTATCGAATGACTAATTATCCTAAGGTCCGGCTTGCAAGCAGCTAATTATCTAGCGGCCACTGTATATCAAGGCCCAGCGTTGCGAGCTAATTATCGCATATCAAGGCCCAGTTTTTCGAGCGGCTAATTATCGGACAGCAACTGTATATCAAGGCCTAGCTTCACGAGCGACTAATTATCGAAGGACTACTGTATATCATAGTCCCCATCTTCGCAAGCGACTGACTAATTATCGAATGACTAATTATCCTAAGGTCCAGCTTGCAAGCGGCCAATTATCTAGCGGCCACTGTATATCAAGGCCCAGTTTTTCGAGCGGCTAATTATCGAACGGCTACTGTATATCAAGGCTTCCCTTTCCTCGCTGCGATATTATTCACTTAGAAAATTTCTCTGTTCTATCAATCAATCCCGAATACATTCCGCTACCTATCTTCCCAGCTCTGCGGAATAATTCGTCCGGTTAAAACTCGTGGGGATGAAAAATGGGCAGGTGAGACGAAATCGTGCGTACCGTTGGATCAAGCCTTTTGATCTGTCGTGGAAATGCGCGAAATTGGATTCATGACGCATAGAAAGGGACCGGCACGTGCATCAGTCGAATATTGGATTTCCCCGCGTCGTTATACGGCTGACGAGTCGCTTCTGTTCACCGTTCACTACGGCAAGAGCAAACGATGATACCCAATCGGGGATACTCGTAAGTGGCAATCGCGTCGACATCACGTCCATACGATTCCAACGTGTCTCCGTTCCGAAACGCGGACCGACAGGGAAGTGTAGAATGAAAATAGAAAAGTCAGGCCGAAATGAAAAAGAAAGATAGGAAAAAGGAAAATACAGAGGGACCGGACGGGAAAGCTGTCGTTTTGTTGATTGAAACGTTTCACGGTCCTTCCTACCGGTGGATTGCGAGCCTCGATATTATGACAAAAAAATGTCTGATATAACATGTGTACCACTCGTTTGTTGTCGTACTGGATACCCTTGTTATGTTTCCTTTCTGAAATTCTGCCGGACATTTGAATACGGATTTTGAATATGGATTTTTCCTTATGGTTATGGAGGATATTTAAGAATCACGGATTCTCCGAGCAATCAACCACGCTATCTGAAACATTTCTTTTTATTTTGTTCATCAAAATTAATATTCCAAATGGAAATTTCGTTCCTACATTCTCTGTTTATCGATTAGATTGTACCAGAAATTTCTAAATAGCCGAAGGACTTTAACGAAAGAGAAAGTCTCGAAAGATTCTTTTCAAAAACCACCGAAATGAAATTTTCATGAAAATCTGAAGTTTCAATTTTCCCTCGAAACACCCTCTTTGTTCTTGAAACGAGAAAACGGTATCGTTTCTCTTTCTCCTCGAAACAATTACATGCAGCAACACTTGAAGCGATTCTGATGCAGAAATTACTTTGCACACCGGGGTATACGTGGCATGGGGGGAAAAAATTACCCTTTGGACCAAAGCTTGGCGGGAAAGAAAAAAGAAACACGTGGATATCACAAAAAGAGAGGTTGAAATATCTGGATCAGCGTCATGAATCCTTATCCACTTACCTTGCGGAGCACCTGACTGTAACGTCGGTAAAAAAAAGCGTCCTTTTGCCTTTTTTACCTGGCTGCTAGAAATTACTTTTTAATGGTAGATAGCGTCGGTTCGCTTGGCAGTGAACGCTTAAAATCGTCTTTATACCGGCGATGTGCTTGACAGACTCAACTCGTGCAGGCATCGTCGTTTTATCGCATGCCCGCATGTACCTCCGATCTAACTTTTCCTTGCTTTTGATGGGAACCTTCTTCCAAAAAAAAGAAAAGCGAGGAAAAAGAGCTCGGTCGGATGGAAAAGGGGAAACAGAAAGAGGAAAGTTTAAAAAACCGATGTACAAGATAAGTTACTTTACGCTGTAAGTTTGTTTTTTAACAGATTCTTCTACGCTTCCTAGTATGAGAAATTGGGTGATATTTTGGAGAATTTTATTTACTTAAGATAAGGGTGGATGAATAGAATTAGAGCAAATTTTGAAATGTTTCAAAAAGTATTACTATTCTATGGTGTTGTTTTAAGTTTGCTAGGGAATTTTGTTTAGGTTTCGGCGAAATTACGGTCCTTAAATGACGGATACCCGAATTTTATGTGCTGGAAAAATTTTTAGGATTTCACCCCACCCATACGACCCTTATCCAACCTTCACCCGACCCTTATCTGACCCTACTCGAGGCTCCGATGCCCGAATTTTCGTCTATCCTAAAAATCTTCAGTAATTAACGAACGGTCATTGAACTTTCACTATCAGCTCGCTAATTAATTAATTTAATTCAACGAATGTTAATCCATGCAAATTCGATGATTTTCAAAAAGTACAAGGTATTCACACATAAATGAATAAATCAAAGAAAAATGATGGTTAGAATATTCCTGGCACGTTATGAGCTTTAAAAAACGAAGACATAGGAGGAGTATAATAAAGAGGAAATCTACTCTTACGAATAAAGCGAATTGATCCTTTTGAAATGGCAATGTGAGACGTTACGTGGACGGAATGATATATCAGAAGATCCTAGATCCTCCTTACACTATCATATCTTCATATTCACCGCTTTAGATTACTATTTGTAAACGTGAAAATCCAAGAGGGTTACTTCTACTCCGACCAAAGTTATATTTATGAACCAAAGCGGCAGATTCTTTGTTATTCCACTTCTGTTTAATTTAATTAAACAAATTTCACGGATAACTTTTTCATTCTGCACTATGAACGCGCTACTGGCTGAACCTTATGACATTTGAAATTGTTTATAATCCTTCAGGGCTTTGAGTAAAGCTTGCTTTTCCCGGTTGAAAATAGTTTCGCGACGTTTTAAAACTTCCCTGGCTGCTTCTCTGTACGTACATACGTATACTTGCTCCACTCGGAAAGTATTCAGTTACCTTTTGCTACGAAAGACTTTGTAGAAAAGCAAACAGTTCACAATTTCCGACACCGAGGCAAAGTGAGAAGTTTCTGAAGCGGTATAAGCAGAAAACAGGTGAAGCTGAAACGAATGTAAATGTTGGTATTAGAAATGCAATAATCACTTTGCTACGGGGAAAGATGAAATTACAAGAAAATATAGAAATAACCGAACGGTAAATTATTTGAAACATTTCGATTCAATAATTCTTCTTCTATTTAAAATGAAGAAGCAGAAATCTATAAATAACATTCAAAGTATCTTTGATCCCTTACTGCCCGGTGGACAGTGATCCTTTAATCTTCTTTTCGTACTAAATTATCGACGGTGCGAAAGCTCATTAACGTGCGTGTAATTGAACCGATAAATTCCTGGGAACGAGTGTAATTTCCTCTGTGTTGGCTAGAAAGAACGGTATTCGATTTAATAAGATCTCATCTGGTAGAAACATCGCGTCTGTGCGTTAACAGCGCTCGGTTAAGAGGGTCCTTTTAATTCTACTGCAACCCGTTCCCTTCCAGAAAAAAACACACGACGAAATCTCTCTAGAATTATCGTTCAATTCGATATTATCACCGAGAGGGTGTACTCGTACGTGTGCGGTAGGTTCTGAGCGGGCGAACGCGTCTCATCAAGCTCGTTCTGCTAATTGCTTGTTTCGCTGTGTTTTTCCATCCAACGGGACTGGTTTTTCGCCGGATTTAATGTTTCAGTGGCTGCATTTCCGGCGGGTAGAAGGTCCGTGGAGCACGAAAGTATCGTCCTGTTTCCCGTTGTTAACCGAGGGCCATCCCTTCGTAACCGCTACCCTTTCGTGTACGTTTATTACCGGCCAAGAAACTTGCGAATTGGCAAAAATAAAGCACGGCCAACGGGGAGGGGGACGGTGTAGCCAGGGAAATAGGGGAACGAACAGAGATACCAGGTGAACGGGAGAGAGATGGTATAGCATTAGTTAATTAGGTTGGGCAGGAGGCGTGACGTCGTAATTATTGCAACGTAGCTCCAGCTAGCAAGCCTGCCTGTCTGCCTACAGGTCTGCGCGCCTGCCACAACAAAGTTATTAATTGCTTCCTACCATTCCAGCCGCGGCTGGGCCAAGGGTGGTCGTGAAAGCAACGCTACATCCACCTACGTGACTATCTAATAGCTTCACTATTCATTACTATATTCCATCGTTTCTATGGCCACTTGCCTAACTGACGGGTTATCATTGCTTTTTAACTGATCAGATATTATGTCACTGTTTTTTATACCATGGAGAAGTTTCAGATGGTTCAGAAGTAGATATCTCATCTATTGGAAGCTCTTTCTTTTTAAGAATTAGTGAAATTATACCTGGACGTTTTAATATTTCTATAACATTTTTATGGAATCCTTGGATTTTTAATAAATCTCCAGCTTTATTTTTTATAAGAGAATATCACGAGTAGTGATTTATAATTTTAATAAAATTTGGTGTTTTATGAAAGATGTATGCAGGAATTTTAGGAAAATTCGTTTGATGGTTTCGAGGAAAACGAATTTAAAGCTAATCAGAGGATTATTTTTAATACCCAGTTCTCAGTAGTTTGGGTCACTGATTCCAAAAATTCTCTTCCTGTTCGTTAAAATATTTTGTGGGAATCCGATGGATCGCATCGATGTTTTGGTCTTTCAAGTGATTATCCTGTCCTTTGGAAAATTTCTTTCCTCCCAGGCGAATTTTCATTGTTTTCATTCTCTGCACTTTGGAATTCCTGTTTTACATGGTGGTATACATATTTTCTATATACCACTTTGTTCTCATTAACGTAATAACATATCTAGAGTTAAATCTAGAGCAGGTTGCTCAATTAGTTGCCCCAACGGGCAGCTAATTTTCTGCTTGAGCACACACTAACTGCTACCGCCTAAACCACGCTTACACGACCAGTAGCCACATAGTAGGGATACGATCACGCGTTACTTAAATCAAATGGCAAGATCCGAAAAGCTAACACTGTAGAAACGCGAAGCACTTTGAGCTAAATGTAAGTGACATTTTTATTTTTCTCTTCTAAATTTAAAAATTTTTTTAAAATGTCACTTGCACCTCTTTGATTCATATAGGGTAACTAAAGAAGTAGAAAATAGTAGTAGTAATAAACTATAATTCTATTCGGAACAAAAAGTATTCAAAAAACAGTGCAAAATTTAGAAAATAAAATGGGGCTTTCTCCACGGTCCGTCGTCTTGGGGCTCTCTCCACGGTCCGCCGGCCGTGGGTTAACAAAATATTATATTTAGAGTTAACAATTACATACGTCACTCTACAATAATTTTATTTTTGCCTTAATTAATGGGTTGGGAACATTCTCTTACTAATTACAAGAAAAGAAATGTGCACTCCACAGTTAATAACAAAAATTATTAACAACCACTGCGATATTTAAATGGCTTCGAAAAGTGCATCGAGGAAACGCAGTTTGAAAAGTGCATTAAAGAAATGCAGTTTGTAATAAGGCATCAAAGAATGCAATTAGCCAGCGTTCAATAACCAGGTACTCGATCATTCAGGGTAACAATGTGTTAACGTCCGCCGGGAATCGACAGATCGCTTACATTTGTACATCCATATGCATGCACCGGATGTCCTGGAGACGTGTGACCGATACCGTATATACGGTAAATCTTCGGCAAAACGGTAATCAGGAAGGTCGCGTTAATTCTCTGACAGGTGGTGAACCGGGACAAAACGGTGGCGAACGTTGCTTTTATTAAAACGGCTCCCGGAGCCGGGTTGATACAACCCGAACGATGCAATTAAGATAATTTAAGCATTCAACCAGATGCCTCGCATCGCATTAATATACATACATCGATGAAAACGCGTACACGTACCCCGGTAAATTACTAGTTATTGTTCTTTAAAGTGGATTTCACCAGCGACGCGTACTGCATTTCGCATTTATGGCCATGTATCGAATTTCGTATGACTTCGAATCTAGAGGGACCACGACACTTTTTATGTCTCCTTGGACACCGTTGAAAGTGCAGCCGCGAAACTGGCGTGAAAATGGGAAAATTATCGCCAAATAATTTAACCATTCCGGGGAACAATTGTGTGCCCGGAAACGGTCCCTAAAGAAAGGGTGTTAAAAATCACCAGAAATAACGAATAAATTAAAAAGCCTAATTTTGAATTTAGGAAAGCTCGATATTATTTCATAAAATTTTCTGGAAGTAAATAAAATAACTACCAGGGTAGCCTGTTATTGGCGCAATAGTTAGAGGAAAGGAGAAAAGAAGGAACGTAGTATCCGATAGAAGAATAATAATTTACAGACAGCGGGGAAAAAGTTTTAATTAACTTATCGAATACTCAACAGCAGTTGTAGCTACAGCTTGGTCAGACTCGGTTCGAAGGTTCTCTGAAAACTTCCTAATTGTTCGAGACATCAGCAATAATGACCGGTCCTTCGATTAAGAAACTACGACAGCCTCTGAACAGCATTAAAAACGTGCAGTCTTTCCACCTGGACTTATTCTACGGTTACTCGAACTGAATCTTGATTAAATTCCACGAGGGGGTAGGAAAAGAAGAAAAAAAAAATACGAGAAGATGAAAGATTCCTTAACGGACAGATTTACCTAGTCGAAGGGAGATCGGTGAATCACGAAGCGGCAAGTGCTTCAAGCACTTGAAAACTTCTTCCATTCACTCTTTTCTTTCGTCCTCTGCCCCTCTTTTTTTTTTTTTTACATCTTCACCATCTATCCATCGCACTTGGTCGCGAAAAAAAGAAGAAAAGCGCAAGAAAAGGATTTAATGAAAACGCTTTTAACGCTGAAGGAACATTATGTGATGGCTGTTCATAAAATAGAGAAGCAGAACTGGAATTCTTCGGGTGTAGCAGACTGTCTGAGGATCAGCCGAGCAAAAGCTTGATCCGTGTTACGTGCCGTATCCTTAGCGTTCTCTGATTCATTAATTCTTCAGGGTAAATCCGCAACCGTCTCGTACGTTTCCTCGTTGAAGTCTTCAAAACGAGTGAAAGGGTTAAATTTCTTATAAGTCGATTATAAAAGACGGTGAAAACAGCTGAATAAAACTTCGCTCGCTGCGTAAATTCAACGGATTATCGTTTTCAATGTTCCTCTATTTTCGCTGTGTCGAAGAGGTTAATGACATTTTATATTCTTTTTAGATTTTTTTAAATAATTTAAAATTACAAACAGTGGTAGCTATACAAAATTCAAATTTATTTATAATTTCTGCAATATACAGTATAACAGTTAATATTGTTTGATAATTGTACAGTATCGAGCATGGTAGACTTTTCCTAGGGAAAGGGTGATACTCCCCTCCAGTAGGCTTCCCAAGGCTCCCACCCAATAGGAAGCCTCGGGGAGAATGACGGTGGAGGGGAGAAGGCCTCGTATATCCCCCTCCACTTGCGTTTTCACGCGGGAAAATTTGAATTAATATTTATTTTATTATTAGCACTTTCCCTTTAATATTACCTTTAATATTAATACCCTTAAAATTAAGATTTTGAGAACTCCTACTTCCCTATATTGCCATTTTTTGTTTTAAATTAGAGAAACCTACATTGCTCGATAAATTTTTACAATTATTCTTTCTTAAATTTTTATCTACAGAATTAGATTATATTTTGAATTTTGGTCTCGATGGTACGAGACTCGCTATGGTAGAATATATTCTCGAAAATTAATTAAAAATTTATTTCGTGTATCAGTCGTCCGCTACGCCGAGGTTCCTTTAAAAGTCAAATTCCAGCCATTATTATTCCCCGTCAAATTCATTTACCCCTGCTGTCGTGGTAAACAGCAGTTTCTTTCGGGAACAGCGTGTCTGACGGCTACGGAACTGAGTGATTACATTGTAAAACCGGAAGGGAAGTTTTTCCGGTCCTCGCAGGAAGTTCCCGTTGTCGTTGCTGCTCTATTTCGCCGCATAAATTTCTATTTCCAGCTGGGAAGTTCCAGGGCTTATTCCCCGTGATGGAGAAGGCGTCAATGGCACTTGAGCGTTACGATAGTCGACGAGAGCAATAAGACCGCCGCGCCGGTCTCTCGGCGATTGCTTCATTTCCGTAAAGAGGCAGCCTATCTATGCTTCCGTTTTCATCGAAGCCTGTCGACGTTTCTGTGTACGTTCTACCGATCCTGTCCCACGTCTATACACTTTTCCATACCTCTGTGAAATCGTTTTTCCAGAATCTGACGGTTTACTTCGAAACAGCGGGACCAGACGTCCATTCACTGTCCTGTAATGAGTTTTCGCGAAACACCGAGGCGACAGATTTGTTTAATTAACGAGGAAACAGAACGAATTTTTATTTACCCATTTCGATGAGATCTTTTGAATTTATACAGTATGTTGATTAGGGTGAAATTTTTCAAAAACTTCGAGAAATATTTATTCGAATCAATCATGAAATATTGTTTAAGATTCGTTAAGATACTCGGCGAATTTGTTTTAAACTCGCGATGTTACTTGGTACTCTCGGTGAAGTAACTTGAGAGTGAAGTTTTAGCTTCCTTGCTTAAACGGATTTGGAAATATTAAATTTTCAAGTTGTAGAAAATTTAGCGAAACGAAGAGACACGCCGCCATTTCGTTCCTCGAATTTATTTATTATGCTTCTGATCAAGGAAATATTCGAAACAAGCTTATCGTTACGTATAATTATAATTAACTAATTTTGTGATTGTTAAATTTTAATTATCAAGTTTCTTAATTAATTCAAATTTTCTAACCCTACGAAGGTTAAAATGGTACACTTGAGAGATCCAATAAAAAAAAAGATGAAATTTTAATTCTATTCAAGATTATAAGTTTCACTATTTCAGCAATAAAGCGAAGTAATTATGCAAAGCAAGTGGCAGCGATAGTTGAGAACTTGAGGTTTGCCAAGCGATCTTAATAAGCTGATTAGTCATCCGCGTTAAATTTAAGACCCCGTTTGTCTTCGTGCCGCTTCTGGTCTGCGCACAATGCAGCGTTCCTTAGACCAGATAATTATTATATACAAAACACCTTTGAACGGAGTGCATACATCAGATAACCGGAGAATCGTTGAAAGTTCTCGACGACTTTGTAGACTGGGTCACAGGTACACACGGAACGAACAATCCTTTCCATTGTGTTGAAGAGTACTTAATGGTCGAAACTGGCGCCAACTTTTTCCTCGAATCTCGACTCTTGTTATTTTTATTCTTCGTACGTGCTTTGACTATTAGTTTACGTTTCAAAACGTTCGCAATTGCCAGAACCACTGCAGACAAGAGGTTGATAGTTAAATTAGCTCAATCGGCAAATCCGTTCCAATTGCAATCTGATACTGGAACAAGTAGAATTTCATGATTTATTTATTTTTCAATTAAAAATAAATTAACATATACAGAGAAAGAAAATGACTTTATATTAAAAAATAAAATTTTCTTTTCATAAAGCATTGTTTTTTCATTTTTCTTGTCAAATTTTCTGAAAATTTTGAAAATTTTATTTTCTAACGATTCTAACAATAGGCATCTTCAAATTGATACTAATATTTGTAATTACTCTTCGATGTCCACTAATTTAATCTTCCTCAACGTCCGTTCTTAATGAACAATTCTAATTAATTGGCAGTATATGTAACTTGTGAATAATACTAGAGTTGTAAGGCAGAATTAGACTTCCCAGCTCATTCCCTCCAATTAGAACTAATTCCTTGGAAGTTAATTTGCCGTTGCAACCAACTACAGGTGGCAGTAGCAGTTACATATGTACAGTAGGTGGAAACGAGTATTAAGTAATCATTTTAATTAAATCCTTCCTTATATCAATCTTTCAATTAACTCGAGCTAAATCTATTTATTAGTTTCATTGTGTTTTCACCCAATTTTTAGGTCTCTAATCAATCTTCATTTAATTATTGTACAACTTTCAAATTGTTTATTTCTAATCAACAATCGTTATTTATCTTTGGAAAATTACTAATTGTTCTGCTAATTTCTAAACACCAGCTCAGCCTTGAAATTAGCCGGACCTGTTCTATTAATAACGGAATTACAGGAATTATTGTGATCACGTGATTAATTTAATTAATCAGTCGTCTAATTAGCCGGACCTTTTCACCGTGTAAAATGGTTCCCACTGGCATATGTCCTGATTAATTACGAAATCAATGCTGGTCATGTAGTGAATACAATAACGCAAAGTGACCGTGGTCCCACGCAATTGGCTATAATACGGATAAATAGCCGAGAATCGTGTTGTACATGCACTAATGGCAGGAATATCCCCTTCTTGTCGTGACATTCAATTATTATGTCGGAATTTATGCACAAATCTTCCTTTCGCTCCACGATATTGCATCTTGCCAAGCACAATGGCCAACACAGTTTCCTTTTTATTTACTGTGCAATATTAACCCCAGAATTTATTCATAGTGTTTCTTTAAAAATAATATCTTCACTGTATTAGGATCATTTTTTCAGCAGCAATCTTGGAAGCATAAATGAAAATAGATAATCTTTTAAAATTTTCAATATTTTCTAATTAGTCTTTCTAGAATTAAATAAAAAAAAATATTTGATAAAATACTTCTGATTAATGGAACTCTCAAATATAACTCAATTGATTAACATACTAATTTTTCCTTCTTAGTATCTTTGCAAATAACGAAATAATTAAACATGATAAAGTTGGGTGTTATATCCTGTATATTAAGTTTCACCATTACCGGAAACTAATGAGTGAAAGCTGGTATTTGCAAATTCCCCATAGCAAATACAGGTTTAATGAACGCAGGGGATAGAAACTTAAAATTAGAGTTTAGTTTTGGAATATTAAAATCTCTGTTAGAAACGTACTACCTAATATTGAAGGGAAGTTTAATGTACCTACATAGTTATTAATTGATAAATGAAATTGAAACCCTAGTATCTTTATTTTCATTGATTTACTGTATTAGAATAGAACTGTTTTAATTTTACTAAAATTTATTCCAAATTTTCAATGATTATCAAAATAATTTCTTTTATAGACAAAAGCTTTAGATGGATGCTTAATGCTTTTTTTACTTTTAATGCATGAAAAATGAATGTTGATGCACCTATAGCCGGTTTAGCTGAAATGTAGCTAACTTTTAAAGAAGCTAGGCACGTTTCCTATACACTTTTATTAGAATATACACCGAACTTTGAAACGAACTTAATAAACTTTTACCTGGTATTAATAAAAGCACGATGAAATTGCTCGAAGCAATTTAACTTTTCTACTTTTTCGATGGTAAATTGCTCTCTTTCTGTAACAGAGAAAAATGTATCGTTAGAACACTTCGATTATCGATACTCTGTAACACAAAATGGTAACATAATATACCATCACGAAGCCAATGTAAAAGTCAAAAATAATATCCATCTTTGTTAATATCATAATCGTCACCATGATTATAAATTAAAAACGGGGCTCTCTACATGGTCCGCCCTCCAATAGTTAATATTAGATGTATAAATTAATTTTTTGTCGTTCCTTTAATTGGAAATTTACTTTCAAAGAGTTATGGTAACTCCAATCGTTGAAGTTAAAATGGCGCAGAAAAATATTCAAATTAGAATAGTAATTAAAAAAGTACAATACTAGAGTTACCGACTTAATTTGTACCCCTAATAATAATTTTCTTTTTAATAATAAATAAAGTTGGTCCCAAATAGAATTAAAAACGACTGCCTTTGCAATCTAACTTTAATTTTAATTTTTCTGACTAAAAGGTGTTAGTGCCTAATTTCATTTAAAACACCATTGTATACGTTTCATGAGTCTGCTACGGTGTTAAAGTAAACAATCGCTTAGGAATTTGATGAAATATTTGATAATAATGATGCACAGCCAAAGATCGCAAGCTATGATCGTAATTCGTAATAACGAGACACGGACCGTGGCGAAAATTTCGGCGATAACGTGGCAGTAGTGTTAAATACCATCTAGCTGGTATCCTCTTAACGCCGTTACCGGTGCCGAGTAATGGAAGTGTCGCTCGTTTTAATTATCAATTCCCTTCGTGTGGTATAGCGAGGTAATCCCTTTCTTTTTTTCTCCTCGCTCTCTCTCCCTCTCTCTGTTCAGAGGTACTATTATTTACGACTTCACGTCGTGCATGCAGCTGCTGGATAAAAGTGTCCCGGTAAACTGAAGCCCTTATTGATCGAGAGGAGCGAGAAAGAGGGAAAAGAGGGCGAAAAGAGGGGAAAAGCGGTACAGTGGAAAAGTGGTCGGCTACACCAGTAGTGCTACTAGCACAAAATGTATGAATTTTTCCCCTGTAAACTTCGACTCTCCTGTTGATTTCTCTATTTCTTCTCTCGACACTCGTCCCTACGTTTACGAGCGCATTAACGAATGCAAAATGCAGAGCATCGCGTCCCTGTCTCTCCCTCTCGCGAGATTAATAACTTCCTGTTCTTTCACTCGGTCAAGAAACTGAAAATATTTTCAATGCCGTGTCACGGCCACCACTTGTCGCTCGTTTCCTATCATTTTCCTCTTTATTATGAAAATTGAGTTGTTTTCAATTATTTACATGCTGTATTTATAAAAATTTTTGTGTGAAATTTAATTAACATTTTACTAAATTAAATTGCATAAAATAGAATTAAAATAGAGCAGGTTTTGTTTATAGCATTTAATAAATTGATCTAGCTGCCAGGATAGGAAGTGTCCAAAATTTTTGGGATGATCTAACATCATGTTCCGATAATAATTTTTTTTTTTTTTTTTGGGAGAATACATTCCTGTAACAGGAAGTGCAGTTGCATCGTGATGCACATACGAACGTTCGAAATGTCATTCGTCAATTTCAATTTATTCGTGCAGATTTATTCAGTAGTAAAAACTACTATCCATAGTGTATTTGGAGCGTTGTTTGAACATCTTCGTAAACTTTTTTATTCCGGTTGCTCTACATAAAACATGGAAACGGTATCTGTGCACGACATTTATTGATTCATTTTTAAAATGCAGAGGTTTGTTAAAGAAATTGGAAGATTAATTTTGAGCAAATGAAAAACCAAGTGCGAGTTTTATAGAATTGTATAATATAGTAATTAAAATAATTAAACAAAGCTTAAATTAAAATTTTTCATTAAATTTCATGAAATGACTATTTTACATTATCAAATAACACTTCAGTTTGTTTCATTTTTTAATTTCTTGTTTCACATTACATAATTAAGATAAAAGATTTTTTTAATTTGAAAATAGAGAACGTGATAATAAATAAACTACTGAAATATCGAATATAAACAACTAGTAAAATCTTTCTTGAAATACACTCCTGGATTTTTCTTTCGCAAGGTAGGTGATAGAATCCTTTTCGAAACGTATGGCAGAATTGTTTAACCTGTGGTAAGTCTGTGACACGCTTAATGTACACCGGTTTCTGAATCAGAGATGAGATATTCTCTATATATTTCTTTTTTAGTATCCTACATCTGTTTCCTTAAGGTTCACGTTTTACATAAATCGTTGAAGTTTTGGTTCTTTTGTATTAGGTACTTGCATATCAAATGGTGGATTTTGGTGCCTACAAAGTCTGATTCAATTTCATGACATAAAAGTATTATAAAATAATACTTGTAGCATATCAAATTAAAGCTTAAAACTTAATAAAAATTGTGGCATTAACATTTTATCAATATTATTAATAGAAGTTGTTTAAATATTGATTCAACAATACTAATAACTAAACTATAAATTAATTTGTTTTTTATTGGTATCAACAATTTAATATTAAAAATATTCATGGGTCCTTTGGATAGTAATTTTTATTAAACCTTAAGCTTTAATTTGATGTATCATAAGTGCTATTTTGCCATACTTTTATGTCATTAAATTTCTATAAAATAATCCAATACATGCACACTTCCTTTTACATTAATACACAAAATCTGTATAAATTTTCTTCGAATATCAAACGTTTAATTTCGATCAGGAAATATTTATAATTGGTGAATGGAGGCATTCGTGTTCAGAATTTCCAATAGCGAAGCAATATAGGAATTCAAAGATGCATTAACCATCGGGGTAGGTTCGCGAGAAATGGTTTAGCTTTCGCGTTAAATGGATCCAGAGCGTGGAAAAGCGGGATTCGCACATGCCAATTGTTTGCTGCGATTCACACGTAAGTTTGCTAGGAAGCAACGTGTGACCGCGTGCTAGCTCTCTGAATAATGAAAGCGGTTTCGAATTCAAGCGTGCCCATCGATTTCCCGTGTCTGGACTGTTCGTCGCGATTGTTTCGTGGTTTAAACTGAAACACGACCACCTTCCTCTCGCGGTGTACCCTTGGTATTTGCAGTTTTATGAGATCTGTTTTTTCCCGTTAACAGAAATTCATCAGGTTTAGATGAAGAATAATTGATAGAACCTCAACGATTTTTCTTAAAATTATTTTAATTAGAAATAATACAATTTTGCCAGACATCCCTATTATTCCAGAATATCTTCATTTTAAATACGCTGCAGCAAGAAGCCTTGATTTGTTGAATTTCAAGAAATAACCGACACTATAATCCATCAGATTACTTACTTCAATCTATTGTAGATTCCTTTACTCATGATATTTTTACAAGTTCATTCGATAAAAGGAAAGTCCAATTTCCTTGCAACTTATTTAAAGTAGCCGTGTTTACTCTTGCATGTCTAAGGATCGAAGTTAAAGCTACAGTTTCCCGTTACGTATCGATGAAATTTCCGATCTCAATAAAAGGGAAGCAAGCAAACAATTACGAAATCGCATCCTTAAATACACTCTAACCAAGCGTGCTTTCTTCTTTCTTTCACGAAGGAAAGGTCCTTTCTGCGCGAGGTAAAATGGGAACTAAAGACCATTGATGTTTTCTTTTTAACGCTAAACCGATACGCTTCTAACGCCCAAGAAAAAGGTTCCCCATTGCTTTTCTATTACCTTGCGCAAAAATTAACCGTTCGACTTTTCCGGCTATTCTATCCCGGTCTTATTCGACCGGTTAAAAGCAAATAATCATTGGTGTTTAATAAAACAAAATTCATAAACTTCTATTTGATTATTCTAATCATTTCAGTATTTTCTGAGATAAGAATATTTTAAGGTAGATTTTCTATTAAAATTTTTATTTTGAAACGTCGACGTTTTGATTTGGACGAGTTATAGGTACTATGGGTGCGCGGGTACCCGAAATTACGGACTCGGGGAGACTCGGAAGAGTTCGGGTAAGCTCGGAAGTTGTTGGGCTCGACCGATTCCCGAACTAAATATACGAATGTTCCGGTGGTCCGATATGTACCGACCCAACCCGAACTCTTCCGAGCCTGCCCGACCCTTTCCGAGCCCGCCCGAGTCCGTAATTTCGGGTCCTCGCTCACCCCTAATAATTATCTATAGCAACGAAAGGGTTAGCAATAAACGAATTTTAAGTATTTTCACAATATTCCATCATAGACCAAAGTATTACATTTCAAAAATAATTTATTCAATATAAAAGGCTATATATAAAAGGAAATATAATAGGCTATAAAAGTTTTCACCCTTATCGTGTAAATAGGAAAAAGATCTAGTAAGTTGAAATTCTTAAAAATAAATTAATCATCGTCTATCGTTTGTCCATGATCGTGTAACGACTATATTCTGACAGGATTACAACGGGGCTTATTAACGATGTAACAGAACGTTAAATCCGTAATACCGCGGAAGATTCTGTACACAGTGGTACACGTCACTAGGTTGACTCATAGATCTTGCAACCCCAAACAGCAACGATTTACGTTTATTTGCTCTCACTTTATATAGAACTGCTCCTCGCTTCGTAACGGCCATCGCTTATCACTTGAACAATGTGATACGGTTCATAATGTTACTTCTCGCTGATCTGATAAATCTGTTCCGGAATAATAATTTATGCATTAGACACGAACCAAGTGACACGCTTCTAGCCGACACCCTTTTTCCTGATCCTCCTGCATTTCCTGGGGGATTCTAAATATTCATTGCAAACGATTCTTCGACTCTGCATTATTAAACCAGATTCTGTGATTGATATTTTTAGGAAGATACAGAAATAGGGAGTGATAGAAAAATATTTTTAGATTATAAAAATAAAAAATAGTACCAAATAAAATTTTCAAAAATTTAATTAATAATATATTAACCTGATTTAAAACTTGAAAATTTAAAAATAACAAATACTACCAAATGAAACTTTCAACAGTTTAAATAAATAATATAACATTAATTTGACTTAAAATTTAAAAATCATGGCAGTGCTGGATCAAGGGAGCTGCAGCCCAAGGCCCCTAAGTTTATTAACCAAAGGGAGCCCAGAAATTTTAATATGCTCCTGTCCAACGGTATTAAACTCGTATTCTTATCACTCAGAACAAACTCCTTCTCCAGAAATAATTATTTAAATATCCCGAGGTCTAAATTACGCAAGTCACTGTATAAATATTCCAGGTTGCATTAAGCATATCAGGAAACTTTTACGAGACAAAACCGTATTCGCGGGTGTGTCCAATTTGACCCACGAACAGTACACTCGTCACGCAATATCATAATTATCGTTGAACACGATGCACAAGCTCGAACGTGCCCAAAGGAGCTCGCATTTCTTTCTTCTCTGACATCGTTGTCATGAATGTCTCTTAATTCTTTTCCTTCGCCAAAGAACTATGATCTTAAATCATAATGTGTACCGGGTAGAATGGCGCTAGAAATGAAGACAAATGCATAGGAGCGAGTGTTTTGAAGAGGAAACGCGATAGCTGCTGACGCCGGATGCGTTTGCGTGTACCCAACTCTTCGCGGCCAGACACAACGGAGCTTGAGCTTGAACTTTTCGGGAAAGTTTCGCGATAGTTTCCACCTTCCTACGGTGCTGATGAAAATTTGAACGAAACTTCGCTGAGCGAAGGATTTTATGAAAAATCTGTGAACATTTAAAGACGGAAACTTCGGGATACTTGATGAGGCTAGCTTGTGCTTATCGCATAGAAACTACTGATCCGCCCCGAGCGTAATTTTTCTTTCACTTACAAAGTGATTAAACAATCGTTTTGATGTATTAGCTCGAACGAAGGCATTCATGTTTAAAGTTGATACAACCCTCGATAAGTTTCACTTGAATTTATCAGATCGTTTCCTACATTTCTGAGCAATTTTTTCTTTTTTGTTTAATATACAGTAGAGATTTCACTTTGGCCTGGAAAAATTTAAAAAGAAAAGAAGTTACTGTCTCAGGTACTAATTAAAATTTTAATACCTAAGGAATACTTGGAAATTGTTAAAAATTCGTTCAAAAATTGCTATGGTGAATTTAGGAAATTAAAAAAAAAATAGATGGTATTTTCTGAAATGAATCAGATAAAGAAAATTCTTTTATATATATTGTATATGAACTTATGTTCGTGTTAAAAAGCTCGTGTTTGTGGACATTTTCGAGGCGCGTAAACGTGAGATTGTATCTTATCTATGGAGATCCAACGAGCAGCACGAAGTTGGAATTGCACGGGGTTAAAATTACTCTTATCAAAGTGAAAGTATTCTGGGTACTAGTAGATCGATGTCGTAACATGCGAATTTGCATTAATCTCTTTTTTATGGATGTTGGACTTAACATTTTCTAACCCACCGGTGGGATATTATTTGGTCTACGTTTAAACCGTGTAATTCAGGGTGACTTATGGAAATTATAATTAATTTTCAAGTAAATTATTGTGTTCTTCATATGTGATAATTTTATTTTTTTTTTAGAACTTCAAAATGAAATTCATTTGGAATTTTATTAAAAGCTTTATTATTAATTTATTATTAATTTTATTAAAAACTTGCGCATGTAGTGGGGGGGTCATAGGTCTATATATACGGGATATCCTCGGGGCCTCCTAAGGGAAAGGGTCGGAACCCGAAACGTCAAAATTTTTTCTAAGCAGCCTGCTTTGATCGCGAGTGTACAGGTATGTACCAGGAGGCTTCAAAGGGTTAAGTTGATGCTCCCCATATTTCCTCAAAGGATTAATAGCGTGAATTGTCCATATTGTAATTATTAGCACTCGGTCCAAATATTCGTGCTACGTTCCGAATTCCATGTCTGGAGTTATTTTCCAAGGAAACAATTTCGTGCTACCTAACACCTGCGATACGAGTTCTTGGCAATAAGGTGCGTGTCGTGACTGTAACGCTGTAAACATCGATTAACACGATAAGCGCAATCGTGACATGGTTTTCTTACGAACATTTTACTAATTACCAGATAACAATCAACGCGTGCGCAACGTAAAGCTGGAAACTCGAAATTGGAACGTACAAGCATTTGGATAATACAGTCTGTTTCGAGTAATCGTGCAGATAATAAAATTTAACTCCTGCGTTAATTAAATGATATTAAGGGCTAGAAGGGTACTTTTAGTTTTCGAAAAAGATACGAGGGAAGTTGGAAAATTTATAAACGTCTGTGAACGTTTATGTTTCACGTTCGATATAATTACAGTACATTAAACTGAACTACGATGAAACTACAATGTAATCGACGAGTCTGTATAATGAAAGTTAGAGAATCTCAAAATACAAAGTGATCCCTCGTATTATACACGTAGTCACGTACCTTCGTTACGTGACTTCGCCACACAAAACCAGGCAAATCTCTGCATCATAAAGTTAGTCTAACACCGTATTTCTTGCAAATATCATTACTTGTAGGATTACTTGTGGAATTACTCAATAGTTCGCGACGAGACACAGGAAACAAGTAATTCTAAATTATAGGAGTACGGAGTTCATGAATGTCAAGTTTGATATAAGCAAAGTTCTGGCTTTCCGGCTGATCCCAAAAGGATAATCTCGATACGATGGTCAAAAAATATCAAGTTTCCAGTAACAAAAGAAATGAAATAGGGTAGTATTAGGGTAACAAAGTTTGAGATATAAGAAAGGGGGTAGATATACTTTGAAATAAAAACATATAACAGTGGTAGAATCTGGGTGAAAGTAAGACGAAGACAGATATTCGGGAACAACCAAATGTGGGATCCCTTAGACCCAATATAAAGAGGAATTATGGGAGCAGAGATGTCAGTGGACTGGTGGTGGCGTGGTGGATAAGGTAAGCCGGCTGGGAAGATCTTCGGTTCGATTTCCGGTGCTGGCAGTCCCTATTTTTCACGAATCCCTACATAATGTTTAACACTTTGAACATAGTTCAATTTGATATCATACGATTTTCTCACTGTCCTTCAATTTTTTCGCTTAAAATTTATATGATTGGATTAATCGAAATTAAAAAGAAAAAGTTTATTAAAAATGTATGGTAATCTGTGAAGATTAAATTGATTAAATTGAATTCATTCATTTTAATCTATCTAAGTAATATGTTACCTAAAAAATAAAGCATTAACAATATTGAAAATTTTACAAATATTACTAGTTATTTAATTGGAAAATTTTTATTAATATTGATACTAAAAGCAATGTTTGTCCTGGTACCGTTAGCAAGTTGAATAGTGGAGATTCTGTTGACCATCACCGATACATATTTAATGTTCCTCTATGAATATCGTGGAGATTCTGCCCACAGTTTGTAAACATCCTGTCTAAGACAAATTTGAGGTAAGGGAAACCAAAATTATGTACAATCATGGGTTTTGGGGAAAATGGGGACTTGGAAACTATGTTAGACAAGCTTAGAGGAAACAAGTAGCCAGCATGTTGAGGTCGAGTCTTAAAGCAGGAGGAAGCTATAGGCAAGATAAAGCGAGGAGTATTATAATAATTTTGCAGAAATTTTCTTATTGTTAATATATACATTGGCTTAATATTAAATTGATGTTTAGATACAAGTTTTAATCAAATATAAGAACTTTGTTAATTAGAAATTAATGATTATAGTTTAGAATATTATGTCCTCAATTAAGGTGATTATTTGAACATATTTGAACTATTTAATTACATTTGAGATAAGTTGTAATTTGGAGATTGACACCAAGCTGCAACGCTCAGTTTCTGTAAAGAATTATTTAATCTGTAAATTAGAAACGCGTTGGAACTTTGTATGAAATTATCGTTCTGTATTAGAACTCCTTTGAAATTCGAAACTTTGCTACAGAATATTTAACTAGTGCTTGTATTGCACGTACTGTGCTAATGTATACCGCTGTTACTTGCCAACATTTGCTGATCATTATTGCTGAAACTGCTGGTAAAGTTAAAGTTTGTCTTGCTTTCTTCGATGAATAATCTAAGACATGAACTTTAACATTTTAACTAGTTGAATACTTGTTGGTTGAATCGGTTATAAGCAAACATATCAATCATTACAAAGGATTTCTTTTCCCTGTATAAAACTTTTTTCAAAATTGCTGTTAAATCATTTGTCGAATAAAATATGACAGGGCTAATAAAATGGAACTTAATTACTCTAATTACTCTAATTGTAATTAATTAGTTGATAAAACACTATCTACTAAAAATAAAATTAAATATTTCAGTATTTAATATTATATTTTTTACTTACATGCTTTTATTTTTAATATAGCATATTACGAATTCTCATTAAAACTCATGGAATTTATAGTTAAATCTCTTTTATAATCCCTTGATCTTTGTTCAGCTAAGTACTTGAATCTCCAAATGGGGATTACAATAAAAAATGAGTTAAGTATTAATTTCCAACTGAGAATTTACAAAATGGCAAATAGAATCAATCCTTTGAATTAAAAGAAATTTGTCACACATAAGAACAGAAGAAGGTGAGATTGTCTGATAAAGAAAGGAGGATAAGCCAAGACAAAGGAAAAGAGTAGAAGAAAAGTTGAAGGTGAAAAAAAATGCTGGAGAAGAAACAGCAAGGAAGGAAAAGAAGTAGAAAAAGCACAAGCGGAACATATAATAAAAAGGGTAGATAGAATAACGAAGGGTTAGGAGCACGAGGAAGTGGTAGCTTTGGCCAGCAGTGGAGCTGCATATCAGGAAAAAAAGATGAGCATGAATAAAG
Source organism: Osmia lignaria lignaria (assembly GCF_051020975.1). Taxonomy (NCBI): domain Eukaryota; kingdom Metazoa; phylum Arthropoda; class Insecta; order Hymenoptera; family Megachilidae; genus Osmia; species Osmia lignaria. The sequence continues at coordinate 6,775,212 of NC_135036.1, forward strand.
ACAAAGGAAAAGGAAACGATCTAAGGCAGACAGAACAGAAAAAAGATGGTAAAAGGAGAAGTGACAGAAAGTTGCATCCAAAAAGGGGGAATGATCGAAAATGATCAAAGAAGAGCCAAAAGAAAAGGAAAAGGAATAAAAGCATAGGTCAGTAAAAAGAAATGACAATGAATTCCAAAGAAAAAGAGGGAGAAAGAATGTTATATAATAGCTACATTGAGAATATTTCATGTTTCTAATAATTAGTATTTAAATATTAATTATTTCTATTTTGAGTAATTAAAATTTCAATATTAATTACTTCTGTTTTTGGTAATTAGAATTTCCACTTTTGATGATTACAATTTCACGTTATAATTATTCTAAATTACTCAGGATGCATTCTTTAATTAGTTCTTAAATTAAATTTTTCATTTCCCACCTTGGATAAATAATATAATTTTAATGCCAGAAGATGTAATTAAATGCAGATTAATTAAAAAGACATAATACAATTTTTTTCACATTTTCAACGTAACACACGATTTTTCTTTTTATATAATCAAGATCTTACAGTCAAATATAACATACGATCATTAAGGTTTAATTAGCATTAGTGCATCGTGTGTTGAAGAGTATTGACTAAGCTTGCGGTTTTATGATCGATATCGGCGAAAGTTATCACATCCCTGAGCTTAAAGAAACTTTATAAACACCGTATATTGCAGTTACGTGTAGTACAACTTTATAGAGAGGAAATCGAACCTATTTCTGGGTGAGATAGAAAGCTGAGAGTTTGGGATCTATCAACCACTCTACCCTCAAACACACCCTTGAGTCAGATGGATTTAAAGATAAATTGAGAGTTGTAGAGAGTGTCAAAGTGGACGAACGTATAAAAGATATATAGTAAAATTCTTTTATACAATGCAGGCTCAATATTTTTGAATTCTCGCACCTCTCTATAAATTCTAATTTTTAGTGTATGAATTTCTTATGGTTGACAAATTTGAAAATTTCTATGTACCTACCTTGCTATATTTTAGTTTCCTTTCTCCATTTCTGCATTGGGGCAATAAACAAGCAATTCAATCACTATAAAAATCGTGAGGCAGGGGGTAAACTCTACATGCTATGTGGGCGAAAATTCACCCTTTCTCTATTTCTAGTTATTGTAAAATTTTGGTGCATTTGTTTGAATTGTTTATTTATTTTTATAACAGTTTTATTGATTTCTTTTTATTCTAAATAAAATTATATAATAAATACCTAAATTTACATATTGCATTTTATGCATACCTTCGGATGTAATTGAAGTATTTTGTTTGAGAAAGAAAATAAATTGAGTTTCTTCTACACAATGAATAATGGATGTACCGAAAATAAAGCATATTTTAATTTATGGTCCAATACAAGTAGCTGTTCCTTTATAAAATCTTATTCTGAATACATTAATATTTTCAACATCAAAAAAAATGAATATTGAATGAATCTCCGTGGGGAAAAAGGGAGCCAGTGTTTCACGATGAATATTTTCTTTTGAAATAGATGTAACCCATTTTGAAAACATATTTTCAGTCGCGAAGACGAATACTGTGATCAAGATACAGTAGCCATTACTTATCACATGGATATTTGATAGTAACATCGTACGTTAAAGTGATATCCCCTGCAGTGGGTCAAATTTGAATATAGAATAGCAATGTTGAATTTACTATGCGTGATATCGCTGCCGATGGATAGAACCTATTGAATGAGAAGAATCTTTCAAAGAAGAGGTGTTCTTTCTTAGAATAATTTTTTTTTTTCTTTTCTTTTTTCGATATTGAATTGGGAGCCGAATGCATAATGCATTAGTTGAAAATATTTCATGGACCAACTTGTTACCGATACGTCGTTCCACTCCTTAAACGATCGATCGTGACTCAACTAAAAAGAATGGAAAGGGAAATAAATTTTGTCCGTGTCACTATACAAAGTATTTTTTAAAAAAGCACTTCAAGAAAATTGCAGATTCTATATATTGAAAGAAGTAACAAACATTATTAATTATTTTAGGATTTATGATTCTGTTTTTCGAGATTTAAGATTGTGTGCTTGATTTGCTTTTATCTAATTATGAAATTAGATTAAAAATTACTATCTTTAACCCTTGAACCTGGAGCCTGGATTACAAGAATAATACAAGAATAATAATTTTGATATTTATATTAAAATTTAGAAAATGAAAATAATATGAAATAGAAAATTAAATTAAAATTGTAGTTCCCTCCGTGGTCTGGTGTTCGAGGATTAATGTACCTCTGCTATAATAGCTATAATATGTAGGGTGTTGGGTTAACGGTGGAGATTTTTTGAGGGGTGGTAGCTGGGGTGATCCTGAACAACTTTTTCCTTTACCCAAATGCTTGTTAAGGCTTAGTTTTTGAATTATTAATAAAAAGAAGCGAGGAATCGGAGCGCGCATAGTGCGCATGCGCGGCCGTAAGAGTGTCGGCTACGAACCGAGCTCGACGCGCAGCTGAAGTAGTTTGTTCGCGACCGCGGTCGAGCGCGGTACTCGTAGCCGATGCTCCCGCGTTTGAGCTTGCGCGTTATGCGGTTGTGATTGGCCAGTGTTTTTCGTTTATAATTTAAAAACTACGCCTTAATGAACATTGTGATGAAGGAAAAAGTTATTCAAGATCATCCCAGCTACCACCCTCTCAAAGGCTTTCCACCCCTGCTGAGCACCCTGTATAGCAATATACAGTATTCCTATGGTAATCAACATCATAATTTCGCAGTAAGTTGACAAATATTTAAATGGCTTAATTAATTATTTATATTATTATTAATAATAATAATTTCGAATCTCTTCACCATATTAAAACATTAAAATTCATTGCGAAATTTTATACGTCACTAAGAATGCCTCTAATTTGAACAATTTTTGTGTTAGACAGTTTTCAAAATAATGGACACGCTAAGAATTACACGCAAGAGAAGTAGAGTACGAAATATGTCTGACATGTACTGATCTCTTTTTTTCGCGTTGTTCTAGTTTTTTCCTTTCGCGCGTTTCTTGTTCAAATTAGTCATAGTTTATAAAAATAATCTCTAAAGAAACAATATAAAATTTAAGAAATGAGAATGAAGAGAAATTTGAAATTAAATCATGCCTGGGGTTAGTAATCAGTTGGCTCTGTCATTTGAGGGTTGTGCATTTTAAAAACTGTAGGTGTTCCATTAAATCTTTTTATTAATTTTAATAGATTGTAATTAGGCATCTTGCAATGACTGTATGTTAGTTTGACAAATTTTATAGCATTATATTTTGTATAATAGTTAATAAAACTAGGAATATTATAATGTAAAGTTGCAATAACGTTACTGTGCATATATTAAACTGTTCGAAATGATTAAACGGCAAGGAAGATTGACGAGGACGATTTAAAAGACAAAATATTTTACAGATTTCGTTACTTTGCTTATAGGGTCGTTAGATCCAACCCCTGAGGAGAAGAACTTTCAACGAAATTCCAAGGGTAGAGGATTCCCCCTATTCATGTCCACCAGCATTTTAGGTCAGTAATCTTACCATTCAGCACCGAGATGAGTTTCCTCTTCTCGAGAATTCTAACTCTTGATATTCCGTCGATATGCTCATGATTGCAGCTGTCACATTTCGCTGAATGTCTAACGTCCAATGTTACATAGAACTTTACGTAATTTAACCAAAGTTGAACGATGAGGGTGGGTCAATCGTGACCCAGACTCACCATAGTATACTTTGGTGTCTGAATTATAAGTCAGTGAAATTTTTAAACAAAAAATCTTCATATATTGAACAAAACAATATCTCAAGTAGTCGTTTGAAATTTTCATAATTAAAATGAGAAATTATTTAAATCCTTGATTTATTCATTTATTTATCTATTATTTTAATTTAAAACAGTCATTATACTAAAAATCAGATACATTTTTACTCTAAACAATATTACAAACAAATATCTCGGTCCAAAGACACTCATATCCCCTAATAATTCATTTCCTACCCTTCTCAATCTGCAACCGTATTTTTAACCCGGGTGCAATGAAACCCGGTCGTTCGTAAGGTTAAAGTACCAAATCGAGGCGTCACTTTCAATTAAAAATACATCGGAGTTCGAGACCGAAACACGAGTCGTATAAAAGTGTTGAATTATCGAGACGCGGGTCTATATAGAAGCGAATGGAAAGTTCAGGTGCCCATCACCTGCTAAGAATGCACCTGGAAAGAGTTTAGCAGCCTCCGCGACAAAGAGGGACACCGAGAGGGTTGTTTTTGTCATGGAGCAATGGACTAATGGATCGGTGGGAGGGTTGCTGTGCAGGACAGAGAGGGGATGATTCGAGGGTGGTAAAGGTACGGGGTGAATTCGAGTAAGGGTGGCAGCGCTGTGACGGGCAAACTAGGAAACACGGACGGGATTGGCCCGTAAGCTTTCAGTCGCGGACAAACCGTTACGCGAGGATAACATCGTACGCGTATTATCGTAACAGAAGTTCATTTCGAGGACGTTATCGCTCGTCTATCGTCGCACGATCGCCCGTAAGCGTTTCAGTGAGATAAATAAGGAAAATATTATTCTGTGCACGAGACACGAACGTCGCCGAGATTTATTATTGTTTTTCTATTTCGGATACTTACGTGGCTACCACGTGGATGGTTACAAAGAGCGGGTCCAGTGAGCTCGTGAATGGGATCGAAAGGTTTTCTAACAACGTTACAGATGATACGCACGGTCGTTAGGGGTTGTATAATTGGGTGTAACAGACGCTAATTAGAGGCCGTCGATGGCTTTGTTGCGATGCGGTATGCAGCTTCGTTACAGTTCGATGATATCGAATCCCTTCGATAAGGAGCTTGACTTATTGGCAAGGAATTGAGATTCTAATTGAGACTGGTAATTTCAGGTTGATTACAGAGGGTTAATTATTTATTTTGCTATTATTGAATGAACTTTTTCGGGCGATTTGTTTAAATTTCTTAAAGTTAATTCTCTTTCTTTTTTTTAATCTTGAATTTAATTAAGATTGATAATAAAGGATAAACAATATTACAAATTTGCTATTAATTGGAGAAAGTTTTCTAGACTTTGTGATAGTATTCTTCTAGTTTACCCTGTTATCTTTGGATTGTGAATTTAGGTATAATTCTAATTAAAATTGATAACAAAGAAATGGGAATATAATGTAATTAATTAAGTAGTAATGGTCAAAGGTTTCCTTTTGAATCCTGAATTTAATTATCCTAATTCTTTTGAAACGAGAGCTTAGTTTCTTTATTTTGAGATGAGGGTGCAGGGTCAAAGGGTTTTTCAGGAATTTTTCATTTTCTGCATTCGCGATTTTATTCTTCTTTGTGAGAGAATTGAACCTCCGATTTTACGATAGGTGCGAATTTTTTAATAAAACTCATTCTGATTTAGGAAAGGGATTTTTCAAAATTTTTGATAAATTCTCTTTGAAATCGTGGATGATCGCTAGTGTACACTGCACCTTTCTCATAGCTCTAAAGAAAATAATTCAACAGTGTCGAATTATAGGATTTTGAGAGTTAATTAACACCACTGTTTCCTGAGAATAATTCCACCCCTGAATTTCAATCGCACCGACGTGTTGGAACTGTATATCCTCATTTTCGTAATAAATTGCATTGTTTGACTATAGATCGTAATTATCAAACATAAATTAGGAACCATAGCTTAAATATTCTAAAGTTGAGTTGATTTTGCAATTCAATTAATAAATCTACTTTTAATAACTACCCTTTTCAATTTTGGAATTTTCAGTAAAATGATAAATATTAATTAAATATTTCAAACAGTTCTGTATATTAATTCAAAAATTATTAGCATGAGTTATTTAGTTAAAAAAATAAGAATGCAACACTGCATTTTTAATTTTTCTTTGATTTTTTTTTAATATAAAAATCAACAGATTGTTGTTACTTCTTCCGCAGTTACAATTTTTTGCAAACGTTAAATAAAACGGGATTAAAATTCGATGTATGTACTGAGAAGCGTACACTGAACAAATACCGTTGACATTTATTTTTTTTTCCTCCCCGTGAAACATGTCAACTGTCGTTGTTATTCTTGCAAACAGCAAATTCATTGTAAACGTTGGGTTCAAAAAACATGGTAAACATTTTCAGATTGAACTGAACGGTAAAAAGATTGTTTGACAAATGTTTGACGTGAATGTTACGCTCGTCATGAAATAAATTTCAAATATTATTGCATTTTTATTTACTAAATTTCATACGGTTCGTAGCTGTTACAGATTGCTTTATAATTTTTACAAACGCACCTTTGTGAAATAACTTTGTACAAACTTTTTTATTCATTTTCTGATTTAGCAAATTTTAAAATTATCTTGTTTCATTAGAAAGATCAGGCGATAAGAAATTGGAACTTTTTCGCGTTGAATTTATCCGAGGAACGACGTTCAATCGTTCGAACGTAAATGCAGCAATGATAAGCTTCTTTTTCTCGTCGATTTTCCTGTAAGACTGCAATCGCTGCATAAACAATTCTTTATACTAAACAAATAATACCAGCATTATATCAGACAGATGGCGTTCAATGGAATTAATAAAAATAAGGAAATGAAAGGAAATATTATAAGACTGCGACTTGAAAATTTAAATATGAAAAGGGTTATTTTGCAAAATGTTTAATTTCATCTGAAACATAAAATGGCTAAAATGTACCATCTAATTACATTCTTATTCTATTAATTGCAATTGAATGGTCTGCGAAACGCGAACAAACGAGGTGGTCAAAGTAAAACTACCAAATCAGTTCAAGGGTTTCCCTTGTTCCTCGAACTTAATTGAACAATTACTAAGGTAGTTGCGTAACTTCGTCAACTTTAAACAAAAACAATTTGCGTATGTTTTTCACGATACCTCAGCAGTTACGCTACGAAACTCGTTTACCTTAAACGCTATTAACTTTCATCGCGTTGTTTGAGGCGTAATTTTAACAAGCGCGTAACATCGATCTATAAAATTGAATCCTTTCGATGAAATAATAATCGAACGCGTCTGGTTCGAAATATTAAAATTGCAGGAAATTTTGAGCGAGTGTATAAAGCGTAAAATGGAAGATTGTAATACGTTGAAACGTTGGGAAGCTAATTAGCATGGCGCTGAACATAATGACACAATCATGCTATTATTACCAACGGTTACAGGGCTTTGATGACTAGCTCTGTATCATGGAACAAGAAATGATGATGGAATATGCGTGGTAAAGAACAGGGGATAATGATGTACAAATTAATATGAGAACAAACATATTCATTAAAATAACTGACTTTTAAAGCAGAAATTATTCGCGTATTTGACTCTATTAAAGCATAATTATGTATATTAATTTATTTATTTTGTACTTAAAGATGGGTACCATTCGGTAATAGTTATTCTATTAGAAGACACTCTTTGTTTTTTTTAAATATTTAATTTATATTTAAAATTTCGTACAATAATTGGAATTATCATAACTTTTTAAAAGTAAATCTACAATTAAAAACGACATAGAATTAATTTATATACATAATATTAATTTTCGAATGGCGGACCATGGAGAAAGCCCCAGTTGTAATTTCATTTTCTAACACAAAATTAATTTGTAAATCTAGTAATATTTACTAGAGATGATAGTAATTAATAATCGGAAATTATTTTCAAAAAATTTCACCGATTGATTAATTATCACCAAAGCTTCTTGAAAGAATAGAATTAAAAGAGAAAAATTTAAGATGATCGGTGTGATTTTTTCAAGCTTTGAAATCTTTGAAAACGAAGAGAAATTAATAATGATCAGACGGGTGTTATTCGTGCGTGAATCCTCAACGGTGTAGAGGAGTTAGCGAAGGGCGAAATTTCCTGAGGAAATCTCTTAGAAATTCGCTGGAAAATGAAGCAGTTACACGGGCCGACAGACCAATCTTCTATAACGCCGTTCCCTTTTTGAGCTTGTCAGATTAGATGGGATCGTGTGATGCAGAGTGCAACGGGTGACGTACTTTTCATGGTGAGAGTGAATGAGGGTATTCTACATCTTTTCGCATCGCTTACCAACGTTCTGTGTGTGCTTTTGACGAGTTTGTGCAGCGTATCGTTTGTTCGATTAAGTGCTAAGTGAAAGATATTGTTTTCGCGGTACGTGAATTTAATACGGTGTCACGACAAAGTGAACAAAGTTACGTTATCTCGTGTTGGTTCCTCTTCCCCTTCATATATCAATATTTTCTGCAATTCTTCTTTGGTCCTCAGTTAACGTTTCAAAAATAGCTTTTCTTTTTATTTTCACATTTCAGACATCGAAACCGTTCCTTTTTCAGAAAAATATTTGTCTCCGTGTACTTTTAGCAATTCTTGCTGTCAAACGTTTCTAATGTTTCGTCTCGTTTAAATTCATTTTTTAAAACAACGGAAGTGCACTTGTTTCGTCTCCAAACTGTTGCATCCAGGGACCGAGGATCCAGCTTTGTGTCCATCTTTGTGTTATGTAAACCAAGAGACCCGATGTACTCGTAGCCAGGTACCTCTAGCTCGTAGATACGATTGCTTAGTTGGCAGGAAGCTGCCATGTAACCGTCGAATTAGTGCGTCGACGAAAGACCATTTTCTCGGTGATCGAGGCTCCAGCAGTTTCCTCTCGAATAGACTTCCTATTCGCTCCGACCCTCCATTTCCAGAGAAATTCTAACGGTGATTAAGAGGTTCCTTCTCTTCTTCGATGGCTTTCGCGATGTCGACATTGTGTAAATATTATTTTCGTCTACAGTGAATAACGCACCATGAAATTACCATTTTTCAGAGTGTAATTAATATAATTGTTAAAATTATCAAGTAGAGATAGAAATCAATATTTCAGTACGCAAAGGACTTAAGTCTAGAAATCAATTTACAATTTGAGAATTTTGTAAATTTCTTACTGAAGATTAAACCAAACGTATCGTCGAAAGGAAACAGTAATCTCTGCTTGGGTGTGTAAGACACTTTGTAAACAGACATTATCTCTTGTTTTCCATTTCAACAGAGAACAAAGGGAGGCCAATACTTGTCTATGGACTGCTTGCAGATTTGTATTTTGTCTTCTGTTGTCTGTAGATCGTCCATGGGCAATGTATGCAGACTGTTTGCCGACTGTCCGTGGGCAATTGTCTGTAAGTTTGGACAATCCTTTACACGAACGTTGGTCGTAATTGTATTACAAATGCAATTTGATTTACTCTTGTGAGTTGATTGGTATATGGAATGATGTTCAAAGTGGAAAGTTATTGACTTTTGAAAATATCTTTATTAGTACTTGATATATTGAATGATCTAAGTAAAAGGTATTTACATTTTGAGAAATTCTAAAACTTTGTCACTTACCTAATTAAAAATGTCCTTATTAGTACTTGATATATTGAATGATGATTTAGGTAAAAGGTATTATAATTTGAAAAATTCTAAAAATTTTTTCACTTACCTAATTAAAAATGTCCTTATTAATACTTGAAATTGCGAATAATACCAATAACCAATAGATAATCGATAAGATGGCAAATGTACAGATAGAGAGCATTCCACTTTCCTAAAAAGCAACACGTAACTTTAATCAAATTTCTAAGCAGCACGAGTGTAGAATTCGCCACAGTTCCTTTTCCCAAGATAAAATGTTTCCGCAAATGGTTCAGGGGTGTATATAGCAGAGGTAGTGGGTTGCAATTTCTTCTCCCTGTGGTCTGTTGAGTATTGCTAGAACCGGTGGCCCAGTTGTCTGAATCCCGGTCATACTCGTCCTCTGGGACATACTGTAATCGTCTCGTAGGTCAATCTTAAATTGTACAGCTATACGCGTGACTCTGGGCTACTTTAATCCGTCGGACTAGCCGGTGCACCTGGTAGACGACGGTGCTATACCAACGGAACTTCAAACTTCGGATCGTATGGAGGACGAGGATAGAAGGAGCCAATTACATCTCGTTCCTGTAGAATCGGACGAATGCATACAAGACGCTTAAGACGCCTTAACTACCTTGGGATTTGTACCGTCGTTCTCTAACTGTCGAGATTCGTTTAAGAGCTCTGCCGACCTGTATCAATCACCACTGGCTGCTCTACCTTCAACGTTCCCCGACTATAAATTCATGAAATTCACCTTGTTGGCTAAGAATTGTCCGAGATGGTACACTTCCGGTTCGATTATTCCACCAGAGTATGGTTACTTCACGCTATAGTTGTATCGATCAATTTTAAACGGCACTAAAATTTTAGTTGAAGCAATTTTTTGGAAAATTATTCAAATGTAGATTCTTGAAGATTTCCAGAATAAGGATTGTAGATCTATTTGAAAAATAAACAGGAAAATAATAATAAATTCATTAAAAAAATTCAGTTAATAAAATGGAACCAATTTTTAATTTTCGGACGGCGGACCACGGAGAGAGCCCGAATTTTAATTTAATTTCGTTTCGATTCCGCTGTTCGATGGTTAATTGATCAAACGACTATATACACAATGGTTAATTAATAAAAATAAAGGTACAAGGTATTATTCAAATATAGAAAAGGGAAGTTTGCTAGGATACATGGATATGTAACCAGTAACTCAGCAAACAAATTCAGAGTAAAACTGTACCAGCGATCGGTGTAAGAGAATCGATGGGCGTGAAGTTTGAGCGATGGACCAGTTATTGGATATTTTCGATACGATATCGAAATGCCCTGGTAAATCAATCTCACGTTTGGTGCAAAGTACGAGGGTTTATCTTTTTACTCCACAAATATGAAAAAATATTGAAATCAAAATATTACTGTAAATTAAAATGAAGATATTCTCGTGGATTGATTAAATGTCTAACAAATTTATTTCATTTTTGTTTCAGGACACAAAAAGGCTCAACCAGGATCATCAGAACCAATGGATTCCAGAAACTCAGGAACTAAATTAATAGCTAATTAACGTTCGCTTAATTACTCATCCTCTGAGTCCTTCGCGCGATAAATTGGACATCGCAAACTGAAGTGTGATATCAGACTAAACAAAATTCTGTGATTTTTATGATTCGAAATCCAAACTGTGAAGTGTTTCATAAAAACTGATGGTCGAATCGAACTCTGAAGGAGTACTACAGTAAAAGAAAAAAGGAAACAGGTGATTTTCTGTAGGAAAAGTGGTCGATCTAATTCTCTAAAATATTCAAACATTAAAGAAACTAAACAATGCTCGGTTCCGTTGAAACGTTACAAATGAATTCGGCGAATCGATAGTGCGGGATCGTAAATCCTATCCCGGGTCAAACCTGTGTGTCTGATGAATAATACAATTCTTCCGGTCGCGTTGGATCCTCGCCTCCGTAGTCAGCCAGTGATCGAAAAGCTTCGGGCCGGATCGTAGAATCCTTATCGACTGACAACTGTAAGGTATCCCTTTCTCGACGCTGGCGTGTCGACGTCGACGTCGTTGCCCGTTAACGTTGATCCTGTAAGGATATTTAAAGAGGCGACAGTGATCCGTGACGTTTATCGTTCGCGCGATGAGTGATAAATCAAGTGCTAAACCGTTCGAGCATTGACCCCGATTCGAATAAGTGATATCGCGATCAGTTATGATTCTGGACAGTGATTTGCATACGGAACGCAAATAAGCTAAACGAAGAGAAAGGGTAACAGAGTGACAGTGATGTGGGTGAATCCGGATCGTGATTTCAACAGTCTACGACGATCTCTGTGAGTAATTGATCAAGGAGATCGGAGGTGTGTTTACGTTCGTCGAAGCTCTTCTTTTCTTGAAAGAAGAGGGATAAACGTAGAGAACAGAAGGAAAGGAAGAGTGACATCATGAAGGACCGTCGTAGAAGATGGCTGTACGTGGCGCTACCATTAATCACCTTCCTTTCGCATCAAATCGGTGAGTTTCTATTCATTTTATTCCTCCATCGATACGTATGTTGCCTGCACAGTTTCTGAGGTGAAAAAAAAGAATGTTGTTCACTCGTTTGGAAAAGAATTCGTGTCACTGTAAAGGATATTAACCCTTTTTCTTTTACTCTGATAATTAGGAAATTAGTAACGGGATCGAAAGCATACGTTCGATATTTTGAAATCGGTTTATATTTTAATATTGTAATTTCCAGCCGGGGAATGCATATTATAATATCATTAATAATTGAACAAATATAATAATTAGCGGGATAATACAGGGATTCAGATCAGGATGATACAGCTTTTAGCGTTAATTAGTAGTTATGTCACTGCATTAATTAATTCATATAAATTTTTTCATATGAAATGTAACAGAGTTGCAATGCTTTCATTATTTCTATAAATTCATGATAAAGTTTTAATTATAAATGCATTTGATTTTGACAAAAGTAAAAATAATTTTCTAGCTTTTATCTATCCATTTATTATCATGGATAATTAATATTTTTCATCGTGGAAAGTATCCGCCTGGTTTCAATAAAAGTGCCAAAACATTTAAATAACAAGAACCATCCTCACGTTGAAGTAAAAAGGATTTAAAAATTTTTGAGAAGTAGAGAATTAATACAATTTGAATATTAAAGTTTTATAACATGAACTTATGACCTTTTTCTGTGACATTCAGTAGTACGTGTAATATATTCTTGTTATACGATTTTTACTGCAATATTACCCAGTGCATGGAATGCAATTTTTCATTCCGACATCTCCCGCGGCCAAAAATTGCAGAAAAAGGGGGGAAACAAATTTCAACAACACTCGATTGATTTATGAAAAAATACGCAAAGGAATACTGCATAGAAAATTACACGATTCCAGTCGCTCTTGCAAATTACGTTCCTTATATTCAGATACAGAGTTTATATAAATAAATTTAAAATTAATTTCAATAAATTTGAATGTTATTTATCGAAGTAAAAGATACAATTAACACGTTGATGACCACTGTTGAAATTGCCATATTTAATGACACATTATAATGCACATTATTAAAGGTATTTAAAATTAACTTTTAAATCTACTGCAGAAATTTCCTGCTCCCAGAATTGATTTTCTTTTACCAATGAACGTGTCATTAAACATTCATTTCAACATTTGTACGTATAGTAATGGATGTACGTTTACAGTACCAAAAGGATAAGTTGTGAAATTTTAATAAACCGTGAAAATTTCATCGTCACGTTAATAGGAAATTAACCAATTCCACATTTCGTTTAAGCCGTTAAAAGCATGAATTCATCGTAATCCGATTATACCTTCTAGCACTGGACAAAGAAAGAATGTTACGTACGCCTAATCCTAAGGTTGTACTACTTGCAATGTACGGACGGTCCGCGTTATTTCGTGTTACTCCACTTAGGCACTGAATACGAAGCTATAATTATATTGGGGCTAATTAATTTTTTTTTAATGGAACTATATATTTTTCTTGAATATTATTTTATTGAGAAAATTTTATACATTTTTAATTTTTGAAATATTCCATTTTAATTTTCTAGATCTGAGTCGTATTTAAATATTTTAACTTTTTATATAAAATATTTCACGAATTATTTTCTAATATCTTAATATGTAAAATCTTTAAAAAAAATATATATAATTCCATCTAAAAAAATCAAGGCAACTTTGCCCAGAAGAGAAAAATTGTTAGCACCATATAATTTTTACTCCAGTTCCTTTGATTTAAAAATATTTCAGATGATAATTATCGATAGTTAGTTGATATACTGCAAGAGAATTGTTCGAAAATTACTCTCCTAAGGAAAGAAATTATTTAAACACGTGAAAGTTAAGTTTTCGCTTGTATATTTTACATTCGCCAGGCAAATATGATTAAGTTAGCGTGTGACGTATGGCTTGTTTCAAGCTACGCAACGTAGCTAATCATAATTTCTAGCGCGGGTGATTAAAGTTTATACACGTAGGGTAATTCTATCGATCTCGACAAGCTGCCGGAACGTCTTACTCGTGAGCTTTCGTGTTTCCGAAGAATTTCTTTAATCGAATAGTTCACACGCGACGGTTTTTTGTAGCTAGGATACGGAATTCGCAGTTATTCGAGGAATTCGCAACATCGCAAAGGAAAAGGTCGGTGAAACAGCAGCCGGGCTGAGATAAGAAGCTTCGAGTGCTTTTGCAATTACGAAAAGACGGAGAGCTATTTCAACTGGGCATTCTTGAATAACTTTAACCGCTATCGCGTTCTCCTTGATTTCCATACGATGAATGGTTTCATGAATAACGCAGTCGCGATCCTTGAAAACCTTCAACCAGAAGAAAGCTGCCGATAATTTCGATGCGAGGGGGAATAGATATCTTCTGTTACTTGTCATTCGAAGAATCATTATTTCTGTCAATTTCATTCATTCGTTTGAAATGGGTCAGGCACAAATGCTTGCGATAAAAAATATGAACTTATGATTCGAGAAATATTTGTTAAATTCATTGAAACTTAGGTGAGGTTCATTTTGCACAAAAATATGACTTGTGTTGTACAGTCAAGATGATTTCAATCAATTTTAATTTATAGACTGAGGATATTTATGTATCTATGAAACAAAAATATTTCAGGGGTGGAAATTATACAAAATTTACGTCACAAGACAAAACTTTTCAATATATGTTAAAATGTATATTTGCATAGAAATTTGCAATCTAATCATTATATTTCTTTAAAAAACATCGGTAATAGTAGAATCTAGACGAGCTTTTATGTTATTTATAAAGCAATATTGGAGTAACATTTGATACCATATATTGAAGATAAAGTGCCATAAAATTGTATTTTCCCGAGCAGTAACGGTTTAAAGTATCCATCGATGGTAATCCAGGCATGGTTATCTTTTTAGTTTTTTACTCTTATCACAGTTGCCTGATTTAACTACCAATAAAGAGTTGTTGAAACAATAGTCAATCGAGCGATCTTATCGATAATTTGAATCCATATCGGTGTGCTGACAAATTATCAGTCAATGTAACATTATCTTTTTGATTAGATAACAGGCATTATATTTTGTATCGATATTGTCCTGTTTATTTTGTTATAGTTCATTTCAAATTAGTTTAGATTCAATTAAAAAATTTCTATGTTGATAATTTAAATTATTATTGCTTGGATTATCATTAGACAAATCACTCCTAATTAAAATATATCAATTAATTTTATGGTATTTCCATGAAATTATTCATTTCCACAGATCGATGACGCGTCTATAATTTTTTTTATTCACCCAGAAATGAAAATCGTGCCTTTTTTATTTCCTCGAAAGTTAGATGGTAAATTTTTTCTGGTTCGAAAAAAGATAGGAGAAAACGTGTGACCGTTCAACGAGGTTTAGTCCGGTTTCAACTGATTCAATCCTTTTTACCGAATTAGTTACAATGGCCGTTAATCTTCTCGTACTCGGCTTTAAAATTGCTATTCATCTCTGGACGGAGATTAGTAAATTCCGGTCTGATTACTTGCTGCAATCCATTTTTCATTTTCTTCTGTGAATTTCTCACTGCAAGAAATCGATGATAGGATAGCCAGGTTAAACTGACTTGCAGCTACCAATGCGTTTAGGTTAATCCAGATATTATGTTGTACGAGATAAATAAGTGAATTCTTCCTGGGAGATGAATATCGCATATAAAGCTCGTAAATAGTGTCATCACTGGATTACAGATGTTAATGCAAATATATGGGTCTATAAAATATTTTCACCCTTCGCAGATTTCGCTTATTTCTCGCCTTTTCTTATAATTACATTGCAGTATTATTTGTTACAAAAATATCGATGCTCTGTATGCGGTAATAAATATCAACAGAAGGACAGGCAGGCATATCAAACGTTCAGAATAAATAAGTCTATAAATAAAAATGCAAACATTAAATATATTCGTGATTGCTGATTTCACGGAATTTTTACTGTGTCTTTTTTGTACTCGGTTTATTCGTACTCCAATAATTGCACAACTGCATGCAATTATTGATAATTGCTTGATTTTCGAGCAATTGAGAGAGCTTCGATAAACATAAACAGAGCACAGTGAGTTAATTGAATTGTTTCTACATCATAAGTCGAAACCGTTCACTGTACTAGCTACGTGGCACGAATATACTTGGAAATATTTGATAAATGGGTAATTAAAAGTGTATTTGTGTACCGGTCACGATGAGTGTGTATTGAAAGGTGTATTAAATTGAAACAATTAAAGATACAATGAAACATTTGTTATTCGTAATTATAAAGACTGAATGATTCTAATATGTTCCATGAATAGATATTGAAATTAAATATTACACAAGAGTTAACAAATGTTTTATTAAAAATTTTTAAAGAAAATGTAAATAGTGAGGGACTTGGTTTCATATTAGTCCAATGTATTACATTTCATCGATTCTATCAATATTGTTAATACAAAATGACTTTATTGGAGTTAATAATTAATTAACCAATTCATTTGAAGCTTTACACTTTGCTAGAGGCAGATTTTACAAATTGTATGGATTCTATAATGTAGTTTACGTACGGTTTGATGTTTTATTGACCTATACTACTGAAACGTAATATAATTGTAAGCTGCAAGTTGGACGAAGATTCAGCCATTTTGTGTTAAGAATATTAATTAAACATTTACACAGTCATTTTATTAAGCTTTGAACTTTAATTTGATGTGTCATAGATGCTAGTTTGCAATACTTTTATGTCATAAATTTTCTGATTCTTTGTTGACCAAAACTACTGAAATAATTGTAAACTTCAAGTTGGCCGAAGAATCAGCCATTTTGGGTTAAGAATATTAATGAAACGTTTATGTAGTCATTTTTATTAAGCTTTAAGCTTTAATTTGGTGCATCATGAATGCTACTTTCCAGTACTTTTACGTCATAAAATCCTATTAAACTTTTAATATTTCAAAGTCCTTTAAGTGGCAAGAGTTAATGGCACGAGTTTAAGTCAACGATACTTATCCAGCCTCCTTATAAACGAAAAGCTGATTACGAATAATGGAAAATATCATTTCATTTCGCGTTATTCACAATTCATTCGCTGTTTATTTGATTTTCCATTCATAACAGAAATCATTTTGCTCGATGCACGGGAATCACCGAATAATAGACAATTATTGCATATACCAGAGTCCATTCGAGCAGAAAGAGAAACATTTAACAATGTCTCGTTCGATCGTGCAGAATTCCCGTTAATAAAAACGTTTGGCGCATCGGACTGTCGTAATGAGATTAAACAGCAACACGAAAACAGCGAATGCTCGATTCGTTTCGCCATTGATGAAGCTTGCTTGAATCCGGTAACAACGTGATTGTACTGTGTAATATCGCGATAGCAGGAAATCGTGGACAGAGAAAAAAAGAGAGGAAGAACTTGAAACTCAATTATTCGCGTTCTCTAATTAACACGTTATTCTGCTTGCGAGTACAGCTGTTAGCTTTAGGGAGAATAAACATCGTTCGAATTAGCCGAAGAAATTTTCTCTCTTTCCACGTTTATATTCGTTCGGGCTATCCATGGCCGGATCAACGGGCGAGGTAGGTGTCTGGAAATTACATCCGAGCCCGGAACTTTCTTAGAACCGTCCCGGAAAATTGCATTTTTAAGCGACAGCCTCATTTACCGGTGAGTAATCTCATCGGGCACCCCTTTGACTCCGTTGAATCAATCTTTTCTGTTTCTTGTTGACCACGACTTTCTTTGGAATTTTACGGTACAATCCTTTGATCTATTTCATTTCCTCGCGATTCTGCGAGTGAAGCAGGAAATTTAGGAATGATTGAATAGGGTGAAGATTGAAAACAGAGATTAAATATAAAATATTCTGGTTTCATTTATTTATGAAATTCTTTCACGAATTCGTCCAGTTGTACTATGAATATTTAATCGCAATCTGGGTAGTGCGTTGGTTGCTCATTTTAGGGGATGATTCACCGGGAATCTTCACCCCGTTCTAAAGTCTCCACTGGTTGTAACGTTCGCGCCGGTTATTCCGGATGAAAAAGTATAGTCGAAACGATCCCGAAGCGTCTGTCGTTCCAATAGCGATATCCGGCTATTACGAAGGAACCTCTGTCCCAGAATTGCGCACACAAGCGGACGTGTTACACGTTTGCGGAATGCGGTTGATTGTAAGTCGAGAACCCAATTTGCCAAACTCAAGTTCGTCGTTTAGAGGCGGGGGCGTACCGCAAGGACGTTGTGGCATTCTATTGAAGTTGTAGCAGCTGATGTTATTATGCCACGTTCGGGTAACTACAGGGACGAATATTGTGGATTTAGAGCATACCTCGTTTCAACTCTATTGGAGAATGTCAAAATTAAACCCAGTACCATTGGTACGTTATTAAATCGGGCGTGTGTGTAGGTGCGTCTACAGTGGCAACTTTATTTCTATTCCATTATTGCAACAAGTTCTTATTAGCCCTTGAACGGCGGAGTCTGGGTCAATGGAGACCCAAATTTAGAAAATGTATGTACAGATATATTAGCTTAAAGTTAAATGTAGGTATAATTTTTAATTAAAAGAGTTTCATGTATTGGGAGAATGATTTTTAGAGGAAGGCTCTCTCCATGGTCCGCCGTTCTAAGGTTAAACCATTTCTTTCTTATTTGAATTAAATATAGAAAATTATTATTTCTATATTATTATCCTTTAAATGTTATACAAATTTTGCTTAAAAAGTTTTTCTATATCTTTATAAATAAGGGAGTTAATTAAGATCATTTTGTGAGGTTCAGTCTGTACGCAAGTAGTACAAGTCTACTATATCCGCGCCCCCCTGACCGGCGCAGTAGTAATATCAATATTTAGTGCACCGTACTATGACATGAGTTACAACAGTTATTCAAAATCAGTTTTCGGGTTATCCAAAGTATCACATTCCATATTCTCCTTTCTCCCTCTATATAGGGTGACCCAAAAAAGGATACAAATTTTCAATCTTTAAAAATTTATTATTTATCCAATTCAAATTTTCTAAGCTTTATAGATCTGAAATTCCAAGTTTTGATTTCTGAATTACATGTAGCCTTCAAGTTTTAAATTTTAAGATCTAACATTTAATATTTTAATTACACAAATAAGATAAAGATTGTGTACTATAAATTTCATACTTTGATGGGTCGTTGGAAGTCGAAGCTGGTCGGTTGGCGGTTTATTAAATTAACGTGCTCTAGAGCATCGAAAGTAGGGTCACTTGACCGGAAGCGCTTAGAGCAGTAAATAGAAGGGGGGAGAACCGTAGAAAGAGGTGCAACTACAGCGAAACAGACGAACGGATAGAGTGTAAACTATTGCTATTGGGGTTATCAAAGTGATTCACGTGACTGGTCGGCGGCATTATGCAAATGACCTGTAAAATTATCGTACCCTTCGGGCATCAGCGAACAAGAGCGAAACTGAACCTTTCATTAAACCGCGATAGAACACTTTTGCGTTCGGTAGCCAGAAAGGACACTAATAGCGCGCCTCTCGGATCGTGTTAAGCCCTATTTACAATGCCGACTGTTTAACATAATTCTGTTTGATGCCTAGACTGCAATTAAGACTTGAAAATTATTTGCTTCGAAACGGTTTCCATCAATTTTAATTAATTACTAGAGAGAAGACTTATGTTTGTGTATCATTTATAATTTAACTACGTTTGATTTAATTTTCGAAATTTGCAACTGAATTAAATTAAAATTATTCAAATAGTAATTATATTTTCTTCATTGAGAAATAATTTTAATGCATAGAAAATGTAATGAATGGTAGTTTTTTTATATATACGATACTCATTAACGAAAATTGGATTATACTTCGAATTGGAAGGATCAAATTATCCTTCGTGGATATTGCATACGAGGATGAAGATTCTTCAAATATAATGATTAACAGTAAATAAAATGAACCATTTAATTGAAAAAATAAACTGTCAAATTTTTAGAAATATGATTTTGGAAACAAACTGACGACGTACTTGTGATTGATTGCTTTGAAACACACGTTCACAAAAAGGTTGCTGCTTTTTTTTGACGGATGATTTTTTTGGTATAACATTTTTAACAGTATAGAGAGGTATAATTGAAATTTTGTGATGAAAAATTGTAGAAAGCTTCAAAGCATTCGCTATCAAAGGAACAAAACAAATCTCCATCAAATTGGACGGAACAGAAAAGGGTTTATAAAAAAAACTTCGTTTTTCTGTTTTTTAGCAACCAAAATGACGAAAATGCACGCACCATTCGGTGTGCACAAACAGACGCATGTTAGAGAAAAATATTTAGTAGGTCAGACAGAAATGTGTAGGTTTAGGGATATATTGTAACAATACCACTGTTTCTTCTGGTTTGCTCTTTTTATTTATTCAATAATCGAAATTATTATAGTTCATTGGATCGTGCTTTTTCATGTTTATATAAAATTATTTAAAATTGAAATTTTTTATACTTCGTTTTATAATAACTTTCTTATTTTTAGTTTGAATCGATTTGAAATTATAATAACTTCGTTATTTTTATTTTGCAATGATTTCAAATTGCAAAATAATTATTTAAACGTTAATTGCTGCAAAATAAGTGCCCATTGGAAAATGTTTTCCCGATTTTCCGTGCTTCTGTGTTAAAATAAAAAATTGATTAAATGAAAAGCTTTCGAACATTTAATTAGGAATACTCGTTATAATTGTGCCTCTTGATTTGCTTCCATCGTTCCATCGGAAATTGAAATAACACAATATTAAGTATATTTCTTATTTCAATTCATAGACCATCGAGGCAGAGTTGGTAAGAAAATTCAGAAGCCTCTTGAAATATAAAATTTTCCAGCGGAGCATTAAATTATCACGTGTATTATTATGAAATACTCGAAAGCTTTTAGTTTAACTTTTTATTTAACCATAAAAGCGCACGAAATCCCTGGATTTTTTACATTGATTTTCCGGTAAGGAGAAAAGAGAAGCTAGAACGTTAAGAATGAAGTAGCTACCTACAAAAGAAAGACAATGGAATTCCATTTGTCTGTTTGCAAGAGCCAGCACGCCCCTAAGAATGTCTTACTCTAAAACGGAGTAAAAACGTTTTAACCGTTTGTAATGAAGAGAGAATCTATCGTGAACTGTATTCTCATTCTGAGAATTCTAGTACAGAAGAATCTCGCTTTAACACGTGACTGTCAGGCAAACGCTATTGAAAATTTCATTAGATAATATTTATATTTTTTTAAAATTTTATTTATCATTTTCCGAATATTTTGTTGTTTCCGTTATCAGTTATTTCAAATACCTAATAAAAATATTTCTAATTAGATAAGTAACCGAATTCCTAATAATACAGATAATGGCTTCCTTTGACAATTCAAGTGTCACCCAAATATGGGTGACATGGCATTCAACGTGTTAATATTATTATTAACGTGACTTTAGAAGTGACTAATTGCTAATTATTCAAATTATAATTTCATTATTGTTCCAAGGGATGGGAAACTGTTTTCTTCAAAATCTAAGGTAGAAAAATGATTAAGTCTTTTGACACGACACAGATTAATTAATAATAGTAGGTTAAAGAAGAACCGTGTTCGGCTATTTTCAATTTCAATCGATGTCTTCGTTCTACATAACCCCGAAGAGCGTAGGAAACAGGAAGCAATTCCTTCGATGGTTGTCGGGAATGTGTCCGGCAAATTTATATCTGCAGACAACTAGGATAACGGTCGAGCAGTTAAATCACTTTTCGCTACAGAAGAGGAATTACATGATCATTCAAAAGAGCAATGTCCCTAGAGAATTGGTTAAATGGTTTTCAAGGCACGTATTAAAATTATTAATTTATTGCCGACCGTTCTGGTGGAACGAGCTTTGTACGAATTTTAAACATTCTTGAATTTTAGATCTTCAAACAATTTCCATGAAAGCTATTAACTTTTTTCAACGTGGATATGACCATTATTCCATGCAAAAATACTGTTCCATTTCCAGAAATAACTGGTAATAAAAGTCTTTTTGTACCTCTAATTGCACGGAAAAGAAACGCTTTTTATCTGCGTTTGATAAGGATAAATGAAAAGGGAATAAGAAAAGACTTCCTTTTTTTTTTGGAGAAAACCACTCCTGTTGTATTCAAAGTAGAAAATTAATTCTTGGAATTTAGATCTGGTTGTTAACAATAAATGAATTTCTTTAGGAAAAAAGAAAAAGGAACAATGAATTTCTTGAAAGCTTTTCTTAACGTTGGACACTTAATATTCAATTCTAAGTGGTAATCACTTACATTAAATAAACAGTGGTCTTAATAATATTCGTATTCATTTAAATTTATTCAATGCCTTTGCTCTGTGATAAACATTTCCAGCCGGTCTTTCGAATTATTTAATATTAATGATGAGATTTGCATGCATCAATAATACTAATATATCAGTGGTATAAATAAATTTCAGTAGAATCTGCAGTGTGATTTCAGTTTGATAAAATTTATGCAAAAACATCTTCTGATTCTCTGATGATAGAATATAATAGTGTAGTAGATACATAGGGGAACGAGGCAACCCCTGTTTTTACCTTAATTAGAAAGGACCATTGCCTTTTTCGCCTAGGTTAAACTAGAATTACGTGTTTGGAATACGAGTTGTTCTCTGAATGACTTCTACCCACTTGACCCGAGAAAATTGCAGGGAATTTCAAACTTATGTAATGACACTTCCGTTTCTACGACTGTTGACAATGTGTTTCATAAAGTTCTATGGCTGTTACCAAACTTGTTTTGCCGTCAATAGTTACTTGCCATTAATTGTAAGTCTGTTCGCGGTGTGAGGTATTACCCGAAGAGCAGAAATTATGATACAACTTTCGTACCTTCCTAGAATTTTCATTTAAGAATTAAAGAAACTACTCCTTTTTGAAAGAAAATAATTTTTGATAGCCGGAAATGAAATATTAAAATTGCAGTTATTCGACGAGGAAAATAAGTTTTGGTACTTTATATTGTATCAGAGTTTTCTTGACAAAATACCATTGGGATATTCTTTAACCGAAACGGTCACACTGTCCATTGGACACTCGAAATAGAAGTACGTCAGCTCGAATGGCGATGCTTGACGGTATTTTATATCGCAATTGAAAAATAGCTACGATTCATAAAACATTCGCGGATTCTCCGACCTAGTTTTTCATGTCGATATAACGCTGCAGAAAGTGGGTTTCCTTAGGATTTAAGAGTGCTGAAGGAATATTTGGTGGAGGATAGTAAAGAACGTAATTGCAAAGAAAGAGTTTTATTTTTATTTTTTTTATTTTTTTTTGCTGAAAAATTCGTGGAAAGTCGAGAAGAGTTAGGCTAATATACTTCCTGCTTAATAAGATTTATTGTTTGATCAGTATAAATTTTGCAGTTAATTGAAGAAAATTATTGTCTCCAAAAAAGAATTAATTATTGAACATATGAATAATTAATATTCGAAATGAAAATATTTTTACAATCTTGTTTCTTAGAAAATGTATTAATTTGAAGTCTTTTTATATGCTACTAATCAAAATTTTTAATTATGCCTAATTTATAAACTAAATTAATTTAACGGACCATTGAGAGAACCCCAATTTTAATTAAATTTTCTATTTCATATCATTTTCATTTTCTAAATTTCACACTGTACCTTTAAAAATCATTATTCGAATATATGAAACTGTTTTATTTAAAAATTATACGAATCACCCAGGCTTCCCTGGTCAAGGGTTAATAGAAAACTGTTTAGATTGCTTGCTCTTTGTTTATTTAGAATGAAATATAAAGCTCTAAAGAAACAAGAATATATATTTCACCCTGTAGCGTACCACTCTGTCGTCTTTAGAGAGTCGAAATTTTCGTAGAACTTCCAGCCGGGCAAGTACGATGAAGAATCACAGTACATAAATCCATAAGGAACAATACATCTGGGTAACGTATAAATTCCTTTTCTCCTTCCTGTCGTCTGTATATACACCGCGAACCGCATATCACGGATACCGCAGATGAAACTACGTTTTCACCGCTTTTCAAATCGATAATATATCGTGTTGGATACAGTCGTAGTTTAGACAATTCTCTTTCGATATTCCTCGCGTGGTTTCAATCGACGAAATGAGTTACCCAAAAGATATTCTTTCATATTTGATATTTTGTTACTTTTCATAAAGTATAGCCTTGAAATATTATTCCATGAATTGCAAAAATCATATGAACAATAAAAATAGAAATAGCAATACTATCAGTATGTTAGCAAACCTAAGTTCTCAACAATTTATTTGCAAACACAGAATCTGTCACATTAAATTGGAAATTTGTAAGTTTAGAGATTCTAACATAATTTGATGACAGAAAAGTATCTGAAAATGGTACTTATGGCACATCAAATTAAAGCTTAAGATTCAATAAAAACAATTACATAATGCAAAATGGTTGAAACAGACAATGGATCAGAGGAACAATGGATTATAACTCACTATTAGTATTTTTCAGTAGTATAGGTCAACGATAAATCAGCCAATTTGTATAAATATTGATAAAACGTTTATATAGTCACTTTTATCGAACTCCAAGCTTCTAAATGATTTAGTAGGAGTGTTTTTAAGCTTCTTAGTCAACTGTCGAATGGCGGACCATGGAGAGAATCCCAATTTTACCCAGACTTCGCTGTTTATTAATCAAAGAGTTTCTTGTTATATTTATCATAACTGAATGCTGTAAAAATATCAATCATTTCTTGTCAGTTGTTTCTGTGTACATTCGTTCAATAACTACGAGCATCTAAAAATAAAAGAATAAAAATGAAGTAAATTCATCGCGGTGGGAAGAACCTCAGTCACACATAAATTTATATGGAACAATTGATATGGGGTGGTACATAAATTCTACCTCCTACCTTTTCCATAACTCCTCGAGTACCGCGAACACCATATCGGAGATACCATTCGTAGCGTATCGCAGACGAAACTACATTTTCACCACCTTCGGGATCAATAGTGTACCGCGGCGGATGCATCCGTGTCGCGAGATACTCGTGTCTCTTATTGTGGCGAAAGAATAGCTGCAATCCCGAAACATCCGTGGATTCTCTGACCTCTTTTAAGAGGACCTTCTTTCCATTCTTCCAACCCTGTCGGCATCCTGAATCAGTGTTCCTCTTCTTCTTCGGACGGACCACCTTTCGCTCAACCCCTGAGCATGCATTTCCGTGTGCGCGCAATTCAACTATCATTTTCCATGGAACTTTCTTCTTATCTCGTGCGTTTCTAATAATTCGATGGAACGGTTATTCGTGGGGAATGAAAAATTCTTTCGCAACACGAAACGATAGGAATGTTATGAGAAATGGGGTTAGCGGGTTTACTGCGGACATCGGTCGCGCGATGGGGTTGTAATCTTGGCGATATGCGTGCGTCTGTGATCCATATCACGTTTAATTAACACTTTGAGAACTGGTATTCAGTGGTGTAACTTAGGTTCTCTTGGGGGGTGGGAACCTTAGAAATTTTGAAATTAAAAAGTTCTAAAATTTTTAAAATTTTGGAATTGCAAAATTTTAGAATCTTATAATTATAAAGTAGTAAGGGGGCTAGTTTATATTTTTGAGGGTCTAAATCTACCTATTTCAATTCCAGTTTGAAAACTGATAATTTTAATGCACACGTTATGAAATGTAGAATTACAAGATCCACTGTAGTTGCGAAAGTGTAAATTATGCAACAGTCTGATAAATTTCTTATCAAAGATTTTCATGAAAATCGATGCGTGTAACTTTCCTTGTTGTCAGTAGAATTTTCATGAGAAGTAGAGTAGTTGTGTGCGTATAAAGTTCCTTCGTGTTCATGAAGTTCCCTTTTCCACTACTATCCCTCTTATCTAGCGGTAATTCGATACTCGGGGAAAATTGCTAGCGCGGTTGCCGCGATGCTTTAGAAACCCACCCCCTTCTGTCGCATAAATATTTCCATTGTACGGCCACGATTTCTTGTTCGATTATTCAAGCAGATCAACGCCTGGTAAATCGATTTTTATGCACGGTGGGCGTGCCTGGTCGGAACTGCGTGTCCTGAAAGGAAAGGATTATAGCGGATCGAGCGTAAATAACGACGTACATTTACTGGAAAAAGGAGTATACCAGATCGCTTACCCTATAAAGGATGTTCGTGAACGAAATGTCATTCAAAATCCAATAAAACCAGCTTCGCACTGGGTGCTGGAAATTGAGGTACGAATGAATTGGAAAAAAGAAGAGGAAAAATCAGGAGGAACTAATTTTTGGAAATTTTAATTAATAAATGCTCTATCAAGGATCAAAAGAAGGATCAAAGTGATGGCTTTTTAATTAAGCAGTACTACAAATAATTGGGTGACTAGGATGGGTCTGGCTCCATTCTAAATTTTGGAGATTCCACAATTCCAAAATTTCACAACTTCAGAATTCTATTATTCAAAAATTCCAGAATTTTACCACTTCAGAATTCTAAAATTACAAAAATCCAAGATTCTAAATTTTAGATTCTAAAATTCTAAAATTTCCAAATATCAGAACTCCAGAATTTCAAGATTTCAAAATTTCTAATAGACCTGTTTCACTCAGAACAAGACCCAAGCGGAGTCTGTATATAATATAAAAATAATGAGAAATACAAAATTAAATTAAAATTGAGGCTCTCTCCATGGTCCGCTATTCGAGGTCCTCCAAGTCGACTATACGAGGATTAAACGAATCAAAGAAAGTTTAAAACGAAATCCTGGACAATGAGGAGCAGTTAAAAAGAATTTCGAATAAAGAAGGAGGAGCGAACAACTGTACAGAAAGGAAAGAATAGCTCTAGCTATACTTTCATCATATTTTATGATCGCATCGTACGCGAAGTTTACCATATTCTTCGAGCAGCTAGCGGAGGCAGTTTCCCGAAGCGCCGACAACTTGGACAGAATTCCTTGAGTCAAGTTTGCACCTGAAAGTTCGCCGTCGTACTCGAAACTCGTTTGTCGGATCAGCTATGGTTGCATTTTTCGAACAACTTGTTGACACTTATGCAGCGGGCGGCGGCGTTGCACACGCGTGGCAATGCATACACAACTTTTCTACCTTTTCGTTCGGAGCCCTGTGAAAGTTGCAGAGATAGCGGAACGGCCGATTCGTGTGCAGAAGCCAACAGATGGCTTGGCTACGGAATTTCATTCGATTGTACGCCGTTGAAATAAGTTTTGATATTATTTCGGAGTTCGTGGTTGAATCCATTCGACGCCTGGTACGTTCTGAACGGATATTTATGGAAACTGCACAACGAATTTGCACCGGGACGAAACTTTTTCCAGATATTTTAACTATCAGACGTGAAAATAGTTTTATCGCTCGCGTTAACGATCGAGGACGGGAATAATTATTTTTAATAAAATTTAAACTTGCAATTTTCCATCGAATTTCAAGCAAGTTGAATTAAAAGCAGCGCTTCGATCTCTGTAAAATCAGGTGGGAAAAGTATACTTTATAAATCGACCAATCGTTTCTCTCCATTTCCTTATTTTCGACATCCGTTGAGGTAGAATCTCTTGTCTTGGTATTGCAACCACGTCACCGTGGTATGTTTAACCTCTTCCATTCGAGCCAAATTTGACCTCCCTTATATTCTTCCTAGAAAGAGGTAGAAACCGTAGAGATCCGGATCTGGGTTGAGGTACGACTTCGAATTTCAAGTCGATCAATTTTTCGCGAGCTTTTCCGCTGCACTGAGGGTCGCGTCTTATCATAATGCAAAAGAGAGTGGGTTTGATGCACCGAATGCGTGTCTACTTTTTTTGGAGAGTGTAATAGAGTTTCTAGTTGATTGCACTGCCTTTTGACATGAATTTCTTGTAGACAAGGCCTTCGGCATCCGACAAGGTAAGATATGGTCTCCTTTGCTGAAGGCTGAGTCTGAAACTTTCCTGCTCTAAGCAATATGCCGCTTATAAACTTGGAAGATGACTTTCTGGATTATACAGGGAATTGATAAATTATTTGCGCACTTAGTTACATT
The DNA here is from genome assembly GCF_051020975.1 of Osmia lignaria lignaria. Taxonomy (NCBI): domain Eukaryota; kingdom Metazoa; phylum Arthropoda; class Insecta; order Hymenoptera; family Megachilidae; genus Osmia; species Osmia lignaria. The sequence goes on from NC_135036.1 coordinate 6,803,201, forward strand.
ATAATGATGGTATTCGAGAATTCAGATAGTTATTATTAACCGTAGAACAGAGCGGAGCTTATTAATATGAAATACAACATTAAACTAAAATTGGGCCTCTCTCCATGGTCCGCCGTCCGATAGTTATACTTTGAGCTTCTATTTTGACACGAAAAATGATTCTAATTTTATAAAAGATATTAAAAATGTATTATTCTTATTGCTAATTTATAGCACAAATTAGTAGCAGCAATTTCACACTCGGATATAACTTGAATCGTCTTGTTAATATTGAAATATCTGACGGGGCGAAAAGTTGTTTTAAATTCTTAATATCCCTTTTTACGCCTTTTACTTCCTCGGTGGAAAAACTTTCACGACAAATTTCTTTCTACTTTCAGCTTTCTTAAATTATTGTTCTTATATTTCACCCGGACCACTTTGCCTGTAATGAATGAATTATTTTAATTGCACTGCGTTGGTTTTCGTTCCTCTTCGCAGTTAATCCGTGTTTTTATTAAAACAAAGCAGATTATAACAAATTACTCTACTCGTTATGCAAAGTGCTCCATCGTTTAATGTTTTCGAAAATGAATGTTTTCAAAGACGCATCCAATAAGCCCTGCATATAGTTTATAAGCGTCTCGAAAGTTAAAGGAATCTTCATTCAAAGAAAAGGGGGATGAAGTTTCTTTCTCTCTGTCGTCAAATCCGCAATTACTTTCTCACGGTCGAACGTGCAGTGAAAATGACGGGGAGCAAAGCGGAAGGGTTTCGGTCATTGCAGCCGCTATTCTCACAGACATACACACAGAGGGGGAAAAAAAAAGGAAAAACCTAGCACTGCTTGTGTTTTATCATGTGTTGTTGGCAGTGGGCCACCGGCACGCACGACCTCACATCGCTATTTGTTGGTTTCCGTCTCGTTAGGTGGAAAATCTATTTCTTTTCGTCGGTATTGTGCGGACTCGTTTGTACAGGCTCCGAAACGCTCACCGCATCCATATCCCGCGATTCCCGGCAAACAAAAAGAGGAGAAAGAACGCGGAGATGGTGAAAATAGATAGAAAAGGATTCTGGTGAGAGCTGGTGGGAAAGAAGAAAGACAAAACTATACGATTGTTTAGGATGTCTCTTTCTTTCTTTATTTCCTTCTTTCTCTTTCTCCTTTTTTTTATTTGCAAGCTGAAGTACCAGCAATTTGGATTTTAATCGAGAAGCAAGAAATTACGGTATTGTTCTCTGGTTCGCGCTTGTTCCGACCGAATTCTCTTATTCCCGATAGTTGATGTTAGTTTTTGTCCCCGGGAATATGAAGTTTACGTTTCATGAAAACTTTTATGCTTTTTGTAGCCCGTCACTTGGACGCGTTGTGAGCATCGTTAACGTTAAGTAAAGCGTAATAAATGTCCGGAGTAAAAAGTTTGATGGTAAATGTTTGTAAGCGACATTCGCCTGATTTCCATTTGCAAGTTGTACGGTGAAACAACTTTTAATTAGACGGATCTCGATCCACATCCCTAAGACATTTTACATTTCAGGATGTTTTGCAGGTTTTTAGTACTAAATTTTAACTCTCTCGATGTCCGTATCTTTTATTTTAAATATTTTCATAAATAGAAATGATATAGTTTCAAAATTACTGGTTGGATTTCATTTTATGTTAGGTTAGGTTAGTTTTTCCGACGCCATTTTGGTGCTCATCTCTGCGGACCAATAGGATTATAGATAGAAATCAATATGGCGTCGAACTAACCTCAAAAGTAGACTAAAACCTCTCAACTTTAAATAGGCATAACTTTTCAACCGTTGAATCCTTAAAGTTATGATTTGCATTTTCGAATTCTACGCATCGAGAACTATTAATTGGCAGACAAAAGAATTAATAATCTTTTTAGTTAAATTAGTAACTCCTTCAGCATTGTAAAACTTGAAAAACCTTTCATGGAAATATTATTTATCTCCACTGATTGCATCAATAGAAAATCTATTATTTTTCATATCATTTTGATATAATCTATCAAATTCTTATTCTTCCAAAGCAAGCTAAGCGCACTTTTATCTTCCGATACGTAAACGAGCAGACAGGGCTATTGTTTTAACCCTGTTCATCAAGGCCAATCGTTAAACTTCTTGTGGAGTGGACTGTGAAGACAGGTTCGTTGAAGAGTACCTGTTCTTACTAAACGAGGTTTCTTTGCTTGGGTTCGCTAAAGGGAATCTGCTCTTGTTAAATAAAGTGGCCCTTTTGTATTGGCTAGACTTCTCTGAAAAGAAATCTTCTTCAACGAGACGAAGATTTAATTGTTAAAATATTAGGTGCATAAATTAATTTAACATTCCCTTAACATCATTTCCCTTAAATCTTTGTAATTACTATTTTAAATTTGAATATCTGGGCCTCTCTCCAAGGGTTAAATTAAAAAAATGAATTTGTACACCTAATATAATATTTTTCTTTTCTTTTTTTTTTCAAAACTGAACCAATTCACCTTCTTCCCTTAACTTCACGGGCAAACCTCTTAAAATAAAAACTCATCGCTCTAAAAACATCGAGTATCCTTCAACCGACCCTCGTTCCTTTGACCCAGTCCGTCTCTCGTGAAACACACTTCTCGTGCCTGGTCAAACATCGCAGTAAGCAAAAAATAATCTTATTATTTGGCTCTTCGAGAAAACGTAAGTCCCTCTCGAGCTTTCGCTATATTCGATAACGAGTTTATCCGTGGAACTTTAGATGGGGTCATTTGAAGGCGATCAATTTATTTAACGAAACAAAGTGTTAGGACTCGAGAAAAGAAAGAGCGATACGAAGGCGATTAGTAGAAGAGGGGACGGAAGTAAAATGGTCACGTATGGACCATAAACCTAATCCGTGTCGCTATCATGGTTAATACAATCATTTCGGAGCTTTTCATTGCAATCCTGTTGCAATCTGAAGGGATCAAACACAGCCTGATGATATCAGAAAGAAGACGTTCAATTTTAATCATTTCAAATTAATTTAACAATCACTGGGTGATCAGAATTTAGGATCCTTTTTAATTTTTAATAAATTGGCTTAGAATTTTTAATTTTTGAATGATTTGAATTTGTTTTAAATTTCAGTCAATTTTTTCTGCTGTTAGTAACTATAAAAGTTGAATAAAAAACTCGACTATCCAGTGATTTTGTGAATAAATATTGACACGAAAAGCGACATTTTCCGGAAGCTGCAAGCCTGAATATACGTGTTCCATAAAGAGTTGAAGCTTTTGAGCTGAAACTGAATACAACATCAAAGTTTGCATCCATAATAGCTTTTGCGGCAACGAATTCTTGATAAAGTTGAACGTTTAATACAAAAATTCATTGAAACGAATCAATGCAACCATGTTTTTACACATTCTATTCAGAGAAATGTTCTGTGTTAAAAGTTTCCAATGACAAAAGTTTCAATTCCTTTGTTCCATTTTCAGCATTTTCGTGTTACTCGTTACCCGTAATGCATTGAATTACATTAATTAGAGACGAATATTTGTTGTAATGTAAACAACAGCTGAGTTTTTGTATGTATCGCCCGTGAGAAGCACACACTGTAACGATTCGTGTTTGCTTCAATGAACTACAAAGGTTAACGCTCTAAATTATCGATTGCCACTAGGTTGTTATAAAGAGTGTTACACTGTACACATGGAAATATTATCATCCATTAATCAAGCTAAAAGTAGCAAACATGATTATTCAATTTAATTTTAAGATTTAACATCTTCCACATTTCTTATCTTATATCTTATTCAAACATACGCAGTTTGACAGGATTTCATGACATAAAAGTATTACCAAATTGCACTTATGGCATATCAATTTAAAGCTTCAAATTCACTGAAAATAACTAGATAAAAGTTCCATTAACATTCTTAATATAAAACGAATGGTCGCCAGTTATAGCGAGCAGTAACCTTTTTGAAAGAGGGAAACTCCGACACAATTTCATGACATAAAAGTATCACGAAATGGCACTTGTTACATGTCAATTTGTAGTTTAAAGTTCAATAAAAATAACTGTATAAATACTTCGTCAATATTCTTGATACAATATGACTGGTTTCGTATTGGAATGAAAATAGAATCGAGGCATTTACAGTCTAAAATTAGTATCGTTCATCAATGATTAATATTGTTAAAATAACGAAATTGACATGTTAGAAAACGTTGTCGAAAGCTATTATTAGAGACTATTTCAGTGTAGTATGATTTGATTGAAAACAGATAAGAGAAATGAAATGGTGGTATCTCTGGATGCAGAGGAATTTTATTTCAATCGAACGATTATCGATCATCGATCGACATTTTTCCTCAGTTAGAAAACCAATGTCCGCGGTATAGAAGTGCAACAGCGGGCAGCCGTGCGGCTAAAACGAGTAATCTTTTTATCCTGTTATTTTTGGCAATTTAATTCATTCGTCATACGCTTGCGAACGTGGCTTGCTCTCTCGCAATCAGCAGTCACCGGGCTTTAACGACGTTATCGAGGAACCGTGATTGAAGCAATATTTGCTTTGCACTTATTAGCAATTAACCGATATCCTACTTCCTCGGGTAAACATCAAACTGGTTTTTCGATTGATATTTCATTCGATTAAAAAATCGTCAGACAAACCATTTGCCCTTTTATCGAAACCTCCACGAAATTGTTCAATAATTTAATTCCTGGACTTTTTTGTTTCTTCTAAAAGTGAAAAATATTATTTTCAAGATCGAGGAATGATTCGGACAAGAACGAGGGTTGACTTTGCTTGAAAAGAAAAATATCATCATCCAAAGGCAAGGGAAATTTTTAATTTGAAAAATGGAACGGGATAAACCAGAACCGTGACATTGTTCTTAACACGTATCTTTCTGCGAATTAAAAAAGTCACCTGCAAAGTGTCCGCGCTCATTTCAGGAATTACAAATTTCACCTCGTTTTCTCTTCCTCCCTCATCTCCTCCCCCGGTACATTAACGTTGCTCCAGTTGTTGCAAGTATGTCAGAACAGACGAAACCAACAAGAGCCGGTGTTATTGAATGACACAGAGGCAGTAAATCAAGATATAAACGATTTACACAGCGGTGCTGTTGTACGGGGTAACAGATCAATAAAATATCGCGTGAGATTTATCGAGCGTTTCAATTCTGTTCTGTCTTGCAAATTAGAGGTACGAATGAAGTTTACATTGAAATATGTATGTTTCGATGACACGTTGAATTCATTTTGTTACACTGGTTATAATTAGAAATTGAAAAGAAGAACTGTTAATTTTCCATCTTTATTTTTTTATTTTTTTTATTTTTCGGTTGATTACTTTGAAACTAATGGGAATTTTATTTAATGGAAAGTTAAAATTAGAATGTTCAATGTTAAAATTTATGAATTTATACTAATGGGATTTCTTGCAAAGTAGGGTTTCCTGCAAAGTGGGGTTTATTGCAAAATGGAACCCTTTCAAAATTAGGCTTCTTGCAAAATGGGGCCCAGAACTGTAGCCTCCCTTAAATCCTCCCTTAACCCAGTACAGATACTACCCTCCATATCTTCCTTTTCTGAACATGAAAGCTTATAAAAAAGCTTATAAAAATCCTCTCAAAATTGCAACCGCTGTAATAAATAAATAACAATCTTCCTTTACTTTGTACCAGAAAACTTTTGAAAATAGTGCAGTCTATAAAAGAACTAATATTCTGTCTCGACGGATATCAGTTTCTGACAAGAATTCTCTTCTCCTCTGTTCTATTTTTTCTTCCTAACGGCAACATCTCCTTTATCAATTCTTGGGAAGAAGATATTTTATCGTCAGAAGGAGAAGAAGCGCAGTGTGAAAAAGTAGCCCTGAAGAGCTCTTGTAACTAATTTCACCATAAAAAAAAATAGAGAAGAAACAGTATAAAAAGGGAAGCTCGAAGAGCACTTGTAACAAGATACACGGATAGCAATTACTGTAACTAAAACTCTAACGTCGTTAATTAAGGTTTCATCGTGTGTACACCTCATTCACCAGTTACACAAGATTAAATGGCCGTGTGATATGCGGGATATGCGGGAGGTCTAGGCAATTCTAGTTAACTCGTCACTCTATTTGTACAGGCAGAGTAATACCAATGTTTGATTTTATTGATTCCCGAGGAAGACATTACGTTATTTACTATACCAGTCTCGCTTGTGTATCCACACTTAAATTAACCCTTTCGTGACTAATTGAGCCTAAGAATGTTTTTTTTTTACTTCCATGAAAATGTAATTTTTATCCAAAATTAAAATCCTCCATCTAATAATTTTATAATATTCATGCTTAACCCTTTGGCTACCACTGGTGATTCGAATCGAGGGTAGTTGGTGATATTCTTCTACACATTAGTGACGAAAGTTATCTATGATAAAAAATAATTTGCTAGTCGAAGAGAAAGTTTCCTTAATTACTTTCGTCGAAGCCTGAAATTTCTTTATCCATCCCTAGCGCTGCTGAAATTGCTACGAACTTCCAACGTTTTCTCCTGTCACCCGCTCATTTATTATCGGTCTTTTATTACGCGCCCTAAAAACCTTCTCCCATACCTTTGCTTCTTTCCTTCAATCGGCCGGGTAACTGGAGTGGCGCCGGATTTCCATGAATTGCCATCTGTTATTCATACTTAGACAGCTACGCTTGGAAAGTGTGTCGCGCAACCGGTAGTAATACACATGGTACGCGTACAGTAACTATCATTGTACAATAACTTTCATTATGATTCCGGCACCACTATATTTAAGTACCTTTCTATGAACATCTCCATTTTCAATTGCATGAAAAAATAAACATTAATTACTTGAAATTTTAAATTCATTATTTAATCATTTACTTGATTCACGATTCATTTCAATTAACAATCATACGACTTATATAAAATATATTTTTAAAGTCTTAATGTCACTAAATTCCTCAAATCTTAAGCTTCAATTTGATATATCAGAAGTGCCATTTTGCGATACTTTTATGTCATAAAATTCTCCCAAAACTCTATGTCACACGACGCACAGGGTGCGTCATGGATGTAGAACGAATCAAAGGGTTAAATAGAATTTTTAATCGATAGGCTGTGGTAGAATAGAAACGTTTACTTCGCAAACTAACTAGAAACGGGTCGTCATACCAAACCGAAGCGAAGGAACATTGAACATTCCCTCCGGGTAGAGGTTTCCGTTCGTCAAAGCAACGATTCCGACGTTGCTGGATGCTGTACTCAGCAGCTCACGTCTTTAAGGCTATTCGGTCGGACGTTATCGAGAAACTATTAATCCCCAGAGGATGATGGAGAACGTGGTGGAACGATGTTCGTATGTTTAAAGCGACAAATCGTGAGGGGGGGAGGACAAAGAAAGTTCGTAAACGAAATGGAACGAATATCGATAAAATGGCGTAAAAAAAAAAGCTCGCGGGTAACGTCGATGAAAACGTGGCCGAATCACTTGAGATTAAACGTGCATTAAGCCCACCCTTTGTTCGAAGAATAAGGCGCAAAAGCAGTATAGCAAAGTATTGGAATTTTTATTGGAATCTATAGGAGTATTGGAGTCTTTTATTCCTTCCTTTTTTTTTTTCACTTCTTCTCTCTATTATTTACCCTCCTTTTGTTTCACATTTCATGCGAAATAATGATTCACGTGCGAAATGTAATATTCAGCTTGTAATGTTTAATTTATTCGAATTTATAGAAACATGCTCGTATAATTTTCTATAATTGGAAATTTCGCAATTGATACCTTGGAGATTAACACGTGCTTTACCTCTTTAGTTTGCGATTGAAAATTATACGGGTGGAAATCGATGTAATCTGTCAAAAGGCTTTGCGATGACAATTTATTTTTGGAAATTTATTGATAACTCAATCAATGACACGGTTTAATTGGGTTTTATCAGTGATAATTGTATAATTCGATCAATGTATTTTTATTCGATTAATATATTACTTCAATTTGTATAACTCATCTTTCTTTTTTATCAAAATAATTTTTCGAAAATTAGAGATTAATTCCGCGATTTCCACACTGTTTAAAGATTTTCTATTTTAATATTGAGGGTGGTTTTAAATCGTGGCTTTCTCCAAGGTCCGCCGTCTTGGGGAGTCTCTCCATGGTCCGCCGTTCTAGAATTAAGAAACGCGTTGTAATATGTCGTTACTTTTCCAAGGAAAAGGGTCAATCCCTAGCTCTAACCCTTGTATAACCCTATTTCATCAATATTTATCGATTCTATTCTGTCTTTCTCGTGTCACCATAAATTACCCTGGTATAACGAACAAAACAAAGTGTTCTTTTCAAAGTTAAAAAAAAAGAGCGACACAGGTAAATTATCACGGTTGAATACCCCTTAATATGTCGCGCGATCTAACAGAAAGTTGTCGACACCGAAGTTTCAAACGACACCGTAGGAAAATTTCACCTGAAACAAGGCTTTGCTTAACTGATTGAAGTGACATCGCTTGTTTAATAGAATGCACGGTGTGTAGACCAAACAACTCACGTTCGCAATATTCGAACGGGATCGATACCTGTAATGTAAACTTTCTTTGGACGTACAGGGTTAATAGTTTTCCAATAAAAGTTGCTGAAGTCGCGAAACCCCACTGCGTCTGCGAGGCTACGTTCCCGAACCTATAGAAGTCGTGACGACAAAAAGGGAGGTCAGTCCGATTACTTTGGCCGGAACGAAATGTCCTTTAACGGAGAAACGATCTCTGTGAACGATAACCGGATTGATATATCTATACCGAAGGGAACGAAAGTTTGACAGTGGAATTCAAACGTGTTAACTTCAAACCGTCAATGATATAGACACATATATTTCCTGAAACGTATGAATCCTGACAGTCGATATCAGATTTGCAGTGATTTTTTTGAAATTGAAACGGGAGAGAATTAATTCATAGGGGATATGATTTTTTTTATTAGATTGGCAAGATAATTCAACGAAAGGTTATCGATATTGACTAACCTTCGGATGGCGGACCATGGAGGGAGCCACAATTTTAATTTAATTTTATACACTGTTTGATTAGTTATATTATTATTTTCTATTAGATTTGCAAGATAATGCAACGAGAGGTTATTAATTTATAATAAATTTCTTTGATATTGATTAACCCTCGGACGGCGGACCATGGAGAGAGTCCCAATTTTAATTCAATTTCGTGCACTATTTTCTTAAAAATTATTCTTTCAATATATAAAATTCCTTAGTTTCAAAATTATATATATTTAAAATGTTTTGTAATTTTGGGTCAAGATTGACCCAGGCTTCGCTTTTCTAGCATCAAACTGTCTGATGATAAAATACGAAACGTGCTGTTATCTTTGGTAGCGCAATTTTGTTTCATAGTTTTAGTTCGGATAACAGCATTGTAAATTGCGAAGCGATTCTTAAACTCGTTCGCTGTATGCAAACAAATTGGAATTTGAGTCGAACGGTTCGAGGATCGATTTTACGATCCTGAGAGAAGGTAATTCGAATTCGTTGCTTGACGCTGACTCGGGGAATGTCTGAAAGTTCACCGCCGTTATCGTTTCAAGGGATCTTCCGTCCATTAAGAGACGTTTCCCTTTTTCTGTAACGACCCTCGCCATCCACGTGTCCCTTTTGCAATGGTAACCATGCACTTGAGACACAACCTGGGGTAGATTTCTGCTGGCACAACGGTTTTCATTAAAAAGAAATTTGTCGTACGTGTCATCGATCGCTTTCGTCCGCAATTGCGTACCCCGTGAATTGAAAATTGAACAAGTGCCTCGGGGATTGTTCTAAAAAAATGACTATCGATTCTATCTTTCGAACTTTTCATTCACTTTTTAGGGTCGCTTGTTTAGATTTGTTTACTAGAAACTGTACTCGAATGCAGTTTCAAAGACAGTAACCGCTATGACATAACAAAAGTCGAAGAAACTTCACCGAACTAAAATAAAAACTTCGCTTCGCATTTTTCTTCCAACTCAAATTTCTCAACTTGTAACTACAATTTGTTTATTCTGTTAAAAGAAGTATCGGGAAGGAGAAAAGTTTTCCATTGACGTCAGGATAGGAGAATTCGTGGACAATTCGCCCGCAAGTTTTTACTCGATTGAGATGAAAAAGGTCGTCAATTAAATAAAGCAAATAATTACGTAGAAAAATAATTTAGAATTTATTGGTACTGGAATTGTTTTCATTAATTCGATCAAATTATTCTATTTCTTCTAAAATGATATAATTATTTTCCACGTTTAAAACTACTTCGCAATTGCTATGTTCGATGCTAAATCACTTTTAATTCCCAATCTTCATTATGCTAAAAGGTGAGCGATCTCCAATTGATTGGAACTTTCATAATGCAAAGTGTCCAATTAAATAAGTCAGTAGCTATGGTTAATTACGTTCTGTTGCTCGATAGTTGTAGTTTACATTTGTTAATAGATTGATTATTAGCAATGATCGTCGACTCAGGTTTTATATAATTAAATAATTAAATAGCGTTAAAGTCTATTTTTTCCCTTGAACGGCGGACCATGGAGAGAGCCACAGTTTCAATTTAAAGCAGAAATAGCAGATGACTCAAACTGCTTATACTGTATCTCGTGCTAATATTTTTAAAGCTTAAATTTAAAAATAAACTATTTATATCCTTGATAACTAGTTTCAGTATGTCTTACTAGGTACGTCCATTTTCACTGCACCAGTCAACGTGTTAAAAGAGTAGACAGGTATTATTCTTTCTTATTAAGTGGATTAAGTTTTTAAACTGGTTGAAACCGTTCCTACCATGCTATCTAATTTTCTCAGCTAATACCATGTGATTCTTCTATTTTATCTCGGCTTAAAAAAAAGAAATCATTTCCAAGATACCCTCACATTTCGAAGTTTTCAGTAATTCGAGGATGACGACTTTTACTTTAACAAGGAAAATTAATGTATTTAGAGTTTCTGCTTTTTCATAAACGGAGAGTGGTGATTTAAATAACAAATATATCATTTGAACGTCGTTCGTGTAGAATATTCAATGTTTCGTGAATTTAATTTTGCGATATAGAATTCAATCAGATGCTTTTGAAGTTTCAATTTTCTGTCAAATAAATACACGTTAATCGTGGTATATTTAGAATTATTAATTTAGGATAAATACAATGTTCGTGTTGCTTCAATATTTAGAAATTTTGGGATAATTTAGAGTTTTAGAAATTTGAAAATTTTATTTTAATTTAGTGCTTTGGAAATTTTGAAAATGTTATGTTAACTTGAAACTTCAATAATTTAGGAATTTCGTGTTAACTTGAAACTTTAGAAATTTGGAAATTTTATATTAAAATAGTAAAATAATATTTCAGTAACTACCAGAATCATTAATATTTTATGTAAAAAAATATGAAATATTAAAAATTTCTATCATGTCTAATTTGCAAGAAGCCTGGATTAATATGACCTATATCACGTTTATATTACATTTCTATTCGTTACCATGTTACATTCATATTAGATTTTCCTTTAATTGTGCGTAATTAAAATCCAACAGACCCGAGGGTACATTTCGAGGTGATATTAATCCCGGTGCAAGATATTACCGCATCAGGAAATAAAGTTTACCCTCTGACTGTTAGTAGACACGTAACGAGTAAACTTACGCTATGATATTACTAAATAACGGGTACTTTTAGACACAGATTAAATTACTCTTTGGTGAAGTGAGTTTAAAGCCAGACACAACGATTAATAACAATCTAACTTAAACAACTCATGCCTAGAAACTATTAACTTTATGCAATGATAAGGATAGTGAAACAACATGAAAATTAAAATGAAAGGTATTTATTATGTTATAATTTATCTTACTCTTGACATTTTCAACACTTTCAAATATATGACTGTACAGAGGGATTTCAATATTTTTAATTAACATATAATTGACATAATAATAATTAGGTTTTCATGTATACCTTATTTTAAATGAAATATTAATTAAAAAGAATAAATAAGTGAAGGACAGAAGATGATACAAAATATTCCATTTTAATATTTGAAGAAGTATTTCAATTAAAAATTTACTTTGATATTTTACAGTTAATTTTATTAACTGAAATATTACGAATGGAATATTGTAAATCAAAGGGACTGGATAATCACGAAGAAAATTACTCGAACTGAGATGTTAGGAACTAATTAATAGTAATGGAATCACGGTATTATGCGAAAAACTAGATATTCCTTCTGGGATCTTCTTGCTGAAGCGCACTTTAGTGAAGAAGATGGTGTGAGAGCACGTAGAGGATGCTTGGTCTTACCTCGAATTCACTGGTGGGTCTCAGCTTGAGGGTGTGTAGGTCCCTGACGCGGCAGAAATGTAGGTTCTCGGTAAGACGGAAGTGAAAAAGAGGGGAAACATTAATTTATTCGCCCTCTCAACGTTGCATAAGATTATTGAATTGTTTACAAGAAAATCGCGTTGCATCGGTTAATTATTGCAACATCATGATTCTAATTAACGAAGCGTAAAATTGAAATCCCAGAAACTTTAAAATTTTGAAATGGAGTTTTAAATATTAAAAAATAATTTTCTATTTTACACGATGATTTATCTAATATTGTAAATCTAAGGGTCTAATTATGCCTTCAGCTAATTACAATACAGAGGTATTAAAAAAAGAATTAATAATTTTGTGTGCCCCAAAGCAAAGTTAGCTAATTACAGTATAGGAGGTATTGTATAAAAAAAAAATTCAATAACTTTGTGTGACTTAAAGTAAAGAATTGATGCAAGAATGATTGGCGTTGGTAATTGACCGAAAATACGTAATTGAAGCAAAGCCTTCAGGGTCGAAGCATACATAATAAATTGTTTCCGGCCGCGATGAATGCCGCCTAATGATATTCCAATATTTTGGACACCGTTCACAGTTTCGTAGCCGTTGAATGCTGAAACTTCTTAAAGAACAAACGGGCCTTTGAACCGGGTAGAAAGCCAATCCCGTGTCTCGGTGCTCGCAGCACTCTGTGAAATTCAAGTCGATTACACTTCCGGGCAAAGTGTAATCCGAAGTTGGCGGAGGGGAACTTAAGATCCTAGGACATCCAAGTTTCGAATTGCTGCGGCGGATAGATTATTCCACGACGCGATTTCATTCGGCTCGACTTCAAACCGTTCGCAACTTCGAATTCGTTAACGTTCCATGCAGAACATCTGGCGGATGCGCATCGTTGCGACAAATTCATCTCCGTTACCAGTCGAATTGCTTCTCCCCCTCCCCTCCCGTTCGCGACCAATCGTGGAATCGATATTAACGAACTTATTGCTTTGTTATCGGTTATCCAGTTCGATTACGTCGCTCTGCTCTGAGACGCTATCGATGCACCAATGATTTCCGTTCGATCGAGCTGACAAATCCGCCGGATGAATGTGACAATCGATGGATGAAGTTGTCAGTTGGGCATGTATAAATTGGAAAAGATAACAGATAGCCGGGTTTGTTATAAAACACCGTGTCCATCAACAGGTGTACCGTAATTCAATTCTATTTCGCTAACTGCTACTATCCATTATCTTAATTAAATCAGCAGAAACAGAGCGGTGGGGTAATGCAATTTTTATATAGAAGATTTATTATTCTTTATAAAATTGTATAGAAAAATAGGAAAAGGTTAAATTTCATTTTAGGGCAGCAAATTCTTTTAAATCATTTTTGCATAATCTGATAATTAATCTAGGTCAGATTAGACAAGATGGAAGAAGATACAATAACGAAGTTTAATTTAAAAATAAATTGATTAGGAATTGATTTGAAATAAAACTCCCCTTTCAAGGTATTTGATTATTTTACCATAATAGTTCTTTATAAAATTGTATAGAAAATTTATTATAGGAAAAGGTTAAATTTTATTTTAGGGCAGCAAATTTTAAAAAATCAGTTTTGCATAATCTGATAATTAATCTAGGTCAGATTAGACAAGATAGAAGAAGATACAGTAACGAAGTTTAATTTAAAAATAAATTGATTAGGAATTGATTTGAAATAAAACTCGCCTTTCAAGGTATTTCACCATAATAGGGAAAGTTTTGAAAATATCCACGTGAAACAATCGAGTCTTTGATAGCTAGATTGTATACATAGCGAGTGTGAAGATGACCGTGGGAATGTTTCGGACAGTTACCGGAAGCGGATTCGCTAGTCTAACCGTAAGAGCATTACACGCGACCACAGCAAGTGTTGCTTTTACTCTCGTAACTTTTGTTAAAGGTGGACTGCTGGGACCACAAAGGTGTGCATTTTGTAATGACAAACGTCAGTTGTTAAAATAGAATCAGAGTTTATGGTATAAATTTTCTACTCTTCCTCTGTGAACACAGATAAACTTCTGCATCCAAGTTTCTTAGTAATTCAACATTTATGCAGAAATGCATTTCACCCTGTAGTATGAAAGTAAACCAAAACGTGCATTCGGTTTTATTTCCATTTTATAATAATTTATTGATTAGGTATAGATTGTAGTTTTATTTGTTGAATTTTAGAGAATACTCATCAATACTTAGGGGGTTGATTTATTTTTTCATTTCATATCAGATTGTTTGACCTATTTTTCTGTCATTTTTAAAAATTTTTATTTGTAGTGTAGGATTTTCTCCAATAAATTTATCTTTTATCTCCATATATTATATATGTTTCTAATTAAAATATCAATTGAATTACAACATGCTCTTCTTGATTTGATACCTTGAAATATTTACAGAGACTGTACTTCATTCAACCCAAAGTGTTTAATAATACATGGTATAAAATAACTCAGGATAAAATAGGATTAAATGAGCCAACACGAAGTTATCGTGTCGGTTTTGTTATATAACTCATACACTTCGCATAGTTTCTCCAATTCTCCAATTTCAAATTGCTACTAGCTCTCTGTATGCTAATTTAGTGTCTGATGTTTGCAACAAGCTGAAGGAACTGTTAGATAGTTATGATGATAAATTTCACAACTATAATGCTCTTGTAGTTTGTCGTTAACTTTTTGAATATTAATCACAATTATAAGTTAATCACATATAATTTGAAGCGATAAATTGGGATCTTCAATCTAGATTTATTATTACTATATAAAAATATGATCTAAACGTAGAAAAATAAAAATAAAAATAAAGAATGAAAAATTCAACACAATTATTATAAATTTTGGGTCTACATATCGTTATCGCGAATAGGAAAATATAAAAAGTATCATTTTTCTCGATTCCCTACACGAATATACATTTATATGATTTTCGCATTTGTAATCTTCAAACGGCCTAGATGTTTCCTCGAAAAAAGATTATAGAACAAAGGAGTTTTCCAGCGCTATTTCGTTTTACTTCATCGCTGGCCCGGTCGAGATATAGGTCTGGAATTTTGCCAACGGGAAGATCTTCCACGAAGCCAGCAGAATTTAACGAGCACACTAGTAAGACTATGTGGGTACGTTTCCATAGAATACCATTAACCATTAACTATCCCCACGTAGGAAAAAGTGATTAATTTTACGGACCTGTACCGGGACATTTCTGTAACTGACAAATTATTTTTAACCTTCTGACACAATTCAAGAATTAATGGAGTTCGTGTTAACCTTCGGGATATTAATAATTTTAGTTTCACCCTTTTGCATTTATTATACAGTGGATCTTTAATTAACTAGTGCTGTTCTTAAATTATTTTCTATTACTATACGTACACTTGAATAATGAAATTATAATGCCCTTGTGATGATAATTATTTATTCACAAATTTGCAAAATGATTATAACAAAAATTCTTTTTCTGATATTAATTATTTTTATTTTAATTAATAATTAGATTATGATATTAATTATTAATTAAATTATGATATTCATGATTTCATCCTGAGAAAATAGAATGTAAAATTTGCATTTTTCATAACTTTTCCATTATTCCCAAGAAAATTAGCTATTACAGTAATTCCTGAAATTTTTTTAACATTGTCCCTTCAATTTGAGTTTTTACGTTTATCATTAAAGGCCACCATATCATTACGGTCCCTATCAAACTTGCCGGATGTCTTTTTATCTTAATAAAGGGGTAAGAGAATCGAAAGTCGGTGTTCAAAGTTAGGATCAGTCAGCTTAATCGCTCTAATAGTGGTCCGGGTCGTTAATCTTCGTTGATAAACTGGAATCTTAACCCGGGTGAGTCGGGTATTCCGGGTGAAGAAGGTCGAACAGCTCTTTCCCTTCTCCTCATAAAGCATCTCTTGATCATAAACCCATTTTTGCACCAAGTGTAAAGTCCCTGACTCCTTCGTGGAAAGGCAATTCTTTTTTTTTCTTTTCTTTTTTTTATTTCTTCGAGCCACCTCGTATCGCCTTATGGTTCCTGCTCACGCACGACTAAGAATTACACCCTCTTAAATCCGTACACCATCTGATTCCAGCTTAATTGCTTGGCTAATTAATTGCGTAATTTATCGAGTGTTGAGATAAAGGGGTGATTTAATTTCATCGGTTTGCTGCGAGCCAACTAGTCCGAAGACGTTCGGAATAAAACGGCCGTTGAACGTTGTTTTATCACTGACACGAATCTTTTTATCAGCCCAGACATTCGGCCTTTTACTCGGCTTTGAATAATTTAATGCCACCCCTCCTTTTCCATTCGGAATCATTAACGCGATGTGTTAACAGTAATTCGTGAAATTGGGTACAGAATCAAAAGATTAAATATGATAAAAATAATCTTTTTGACAAAGAAAAAAATATCTTCAATTTCATACTTTATGCATTTGATAATGAAACCCTTCGCTTCGTACTTTGAGAAAACCGGAAGCAGTCGAATTTTCAGCCGCGTTGGATTCCGAGTAGAAATTATGTCACAATGTACCCACCACGACGAAAAACCTCGCTAGGGAACATTACGGGGGTTGAAAAACGGAAACTACTACGATAATGGTTTAGTCCTTCACTTCGTTCTCACAATCAGCGGCCTTAGTCTCGCTTAATTTTCTATTTGATTTTAACAGTTCCATAGACCTATTTTCTAATATTTTTTTATTTTAGAAGATACTCAAAATATTTAAAAAAATTTTATGGCACAGAAATACCATTTAGTTAATATTTATTTAAATTTATTTTACTGAAGTGGCTGAATCTTTGAATCTCTGAAACTTTTTTACCTAAAAAAAAGTTTCGTTTGACCCTCTTTATATCACCCTTGAAACCATGCAATTTTACTTGAATCCATTTTTCTCTACGGATAATAATATAGACGTAAATCAGGGTGATAGTATCAGGTGCTCACCCTATATACACAGGGTGACAGGTAAATAGGTGGCCAAACTTTCGCTAGCTTATTCTACTTGTAAGGGAAGAAAAAGGGTCAATAAATGCATCCTTCCAAGATATAAATTTCTTTTTATTCTAATACATTGTAAGAGCACTTGAAACTTCAAAGAATTGCTACGAATATTTTCCTCAATTTTAATTAAATACTTTTAGCTGCTAATGTAAATTATTATAATGCAATCACCACTGGTATTTAAAATTTTCCATCTATTTTCATTTCTTAATTATTTCACTAATGTAAATTAAATTTATAGCAGTTGTAACATGGTCATAAAACTTATTCTTATCAACAAAAGTAACTGTGAAACATAGTGGACGTTATGTTATGTTACATTAAACGTTTATACTTCATGGAACACTTTCTTCCACGACTAATATCGTTAACGACTTTGTCGCTTAGTTTATTTTTCCTTAATGTCTTCTCTAAGCTACATGCACATATATGTCGCTGATATTACGCAAGTTTCTGCGATACGTTCTCTAGGTTGCTCTTTGTACGTTGCACATCGCTATGATACCACTGCTATTCCTTGTGTGCGAGCTTCTCTTTGATATCTTTCCTCAGTGGTATTTCTCATACCCTCCGAATCTCTGTGGTATATACACATTGTATATTCACAATTGTACTTGCACCCCTTGATATCTTCCCTAAGTCGTATTCTACATCCTGACGACTACGTCGTTTCAAATATATTCTGTTTTTTTATACAGCCTCTATTCAAATGCTTCGAAGAGCAATAATTTTTATGAAACTTTAAGCTTCAGATTGATATAAAATAAGTGTTGTTTTATGGTAATTTTATGTATGGTTCGAAATCAATTATTGTGAGAAATAATGGAAACTGGGTCAATTAAAATTGGAGCTCTCTCCATGGTCCGCCGTTCGTAGGTTGATAAAGAAGGACTAAAGTACAGAATGAAGGTTATGTTAGGATTATTTTTTTAAATAATACCACTATTTAATGAATATAAAATCGTACTTTGAATTTAAAACCGATACGCCATTTAATATCGAATATCTAACTCAATGTTTCGTATTTGGAGCAGCGTGCACGCCGTCCATATTTGTGTGTCTCATCTTTAGTCTAGCATCGAAGCATCATTTTTTATTTAAATCAGGCGTTCGTATTGCTTTAGCAATGATACAGCAGGATACACATGCTGCATCTGGTCCATTTCTCATGCGTCAAAACTATTTATGGTTGACGCGTGCACCTCTTGTCGACAGTTTTCCAATGGATCCATGATGGATGCACATTTCCGGTTTTTCTCCCGGATCCCGTTGCCGCGGGATCGTCGAGTAAATTGAACAATGATCGATTACACGATGTGAAAAATGAATGATCGGGGCCGGCTAATTGTCGATACGTAGAAACGAAGTTCGTGACGGTATCGCGTGTTACGTTTGAACATGGGGTGGAAAAAAGCAGTATCGACAGGGAGGTGAAAAAATTGGAAAATAATTGTTTACTTCCGAGGGTATTGTGTTGACTTTAAGGGGTAGCGTTAATAAATCTGCCAACCGTTCTGAAAAATTCGTTTGCCATCGGTTATCAGCAAATTACAGCAACCCCTGCACTTTTCGAGTAATTAAAAACTTTCCATTTATTCGTCTGTTTAATTAGCAGTATTCATAAACTTTATAAATATCTACTGGAACCGAAAAATTGAAACAATTATAATGGTAATCATGTTTATTTGATATTTCAAAAAAGTACATGCATTTCAAATGCAACTTTAGACCCTCTTCCACTAAACATGTAACCCAAATTACCTCGTTGCGTAAATGCCCAGCTACGAATGCAATTTACAAATCCTAATTCCAACAGCATAACTTATATTCACGTACTTTTCGTGTTAGAAATGCCTCACGTTTTCAGCGGTCCGAAATTCAGACAATTCTAGCCGGACCTCCGCGGAGAATTAAATTTGCCCGATAATTAAAACGCCCTATCTTTTTGCGCTAGTTTAATTTAGGACCGTTATTATATTTTCCCCTTGTCGAATGCCCTCTTGTTCCCGAAATGCATACACAACTTCGCGCCGAAGTGTAATTAAATAATCATCTATTTTCGGGGCACAGTGAGTACCATCACCGATTATTCAATTAAATATTCATCGGGCAAGCTCATTTTTACATCGGGCTCTCTAGTGGACGTAACCGAATTACTTCGTTAAAACGATTATTCCATTTTTGCAAAAATGACGTGTGCTCATTACCTCGGCACGTAAATTTTGATACTCTTTTGAATAGATATGCACGAAGTTGAAATTTTATTCAATAGCGTGCCAAAATTTTTCTGTTCAGCTAATTATTCTCAAGTGGCAGCTAATTATTCTTAAGGTACTTTTCAAAATTAAAATTTTATATTATTTTCCTAATCTATGAACATCAATTAATTTCTTAAATAATGCATTTGCAATTAGAGGTTCCCTAAAATAACTAATTAACTATTCACAAATATGGTAATAGCACTCGGGGCAATTTCGACGCAAATAATTTGTTAAAAATTAGTTGTTCAGTGATTGCATTAAAATGCATACCTTCCGAGCATTTCAAAAAATAGCGAGTAATATTAACCAACTTTTCGTACATGCATGATAAACGCTTGATTTTAAATTCATGTGTAAAAATCAATATTCAAATGGTCGGTGGTAGAATGAAGCAAGCGAATATTTAAATGAATATTTTACGCTCGAATATCGGTTGTACACAAAAAAAAGTATACCACCCTTGCCGTTGCTGTACATGCTTATATTTGCATTTACCTACATTTGAATTTAAAATTCATTTAAGACTTTAAACACTTTGCGACAGACAATTTTTAAGAATATACTAGTCACTTTTATTAAGTATTTTTTAATAATAAGCAATATAGGCTTCCATGGATTTTTGTGTCCCCTTCCCTTAGACTCCCACCCTTCCTCGGAGGCGAATAACGACGAATGGGAGAAGGCCCCATTTAAGCGGGAAAATTTGAAAATATTCACTTCTTTATTCAAACTTTCCAGTAGTAGATTAAATTTTATATTTAATTATTTTTTTCTCCAAATCATTTTTAGTGAAAATTAAAATTTGAGAAATTTCTGCTTCTACTGTAATACCATTTTCCCTAGGAAAGCCTTCTGTGCTCTATGTTATAATACAAAAATTTTTATTTCTATCAAAATTTTAATTGATAATATATTTCTTTTATAGCACCATAAAATCTATTTATCCAATGATACTTTTGGCATTACTCAATAAATTCTCATCCTGAAAGCTTCAGCTTTGTGTCTCTCAAATACATCTCTTCGCAAACACTCGAGTGCGTCTAGAATTATCAGTCTACGAGTTTAGTTGTCGAAATAGAGAAGAGGACAGTAAAGAGAAGTAGGAAGCAGCCAGAGGCTTTCGAAATTTATTGACATTTGCTTGGTACAGGTTTCCTTTGTACCGTTTCGCGCATAGCCACCCTCTGTGATAATCTTTCTTCCGGAAAACCTGATATTTTCGGGATGGATTGATTTTCCTTTCAACGAACCTTTCCCAGAAACAAACGGTAGCGACTTGTAAACGATTTGAAGTATCCTTTACTTTACTGCATCGAGTTCTTTGAGAGTTGACTTATTGTTGACCTGTATCGTACGTTTTGCCACTGAAATGGTTCCACTCCGAAAAAAAAATACGAGGATTGCTTCAGTAACTACCAGAAGTTTTGCAATTCTGAATATTCCCTGTGCTTTGATGCTTTGTAAGTGTCAGGCAACTTTATTTTCGGTTCGTTTGGCTTTTCCACGTGAAAACGTTAAATATAATAAAAAATAACCTGTGCTTTCCTCGTGTTTCGTGTTCGTTTCGAATGTAAAGGAAATTCAAAAGTTCAAAAAAAGGGGATGCTTAATTATGGGTCGATGAAACTTTCCTCCGCTGTTACATGTGCTTTGAAATTCAAGTTGCCTCACATCAAACACGGCTTTCGGGAATATACATATGAACTTCTTTATGCGAAAAAAGCATGGCAGGATTTTAGAATAATTAGTGGACTTTCGTACATTATCGAATGGAAAACTTACGAAATTTGTTGGTATTGGGTGATCGTAAAAGTATTTGTTTGCAAAATGATTTAAAGCAAGTTGTCGAATTTAATTCATGGCTCTGAAAAGGAAAAGGAATGTTTCGATACTGAGAGATAATTCTTTCCATTAATTAAGTTTAGCTTAGTGGATGCGGTTAACAGAACTGTAATTCTTGGAAGAATCATGGTTACCTTAGGCACACTGTTTTATTCCGTTGAAGCCAAGAAACCTCTATTTATCTAGCAATTATCTTGGTAGTATCTCGAGTCTAGACTCCATATCTAAGACAACTGTTTCTCTTAGTTCGTTCCTTAAATATAGTACATTGACTTTCTTAATTTAATTAACTTCGCTGTTTGCATCAGATACAATGTATCTTCTTAACATACACACAAGTGAACAAAAGTACCATAAAGAATAATATTGTTTTCCTAGAAAATCATTATTACATGTGATGCAAAATAAGAAAAAATTGAATATAATTTTAGAGGCATTTTAATTTTAAAAATAATTAGTGTTTTAATTTCATTTTTAAAATCATGATTCATTTAAAATTATGAAATTTTAATATTATAATATTTGATAATTTTAAAACAATTTTAAGATTGTAATTAGTACCTATCTAATTGAATGTTTAATTTCTCTTATTTTTAAATCAACTTTTCTTCTCTTTAAATTCAAGAACGGGAACTTGAAAACGCACTAAGTGTACCGACGTTAAGATCCAAGCTAAACAAGAAACCATCGTTGGTACGCTTAGAATCGAGGTTTCCTTTTAGTAAATTCCGTTAGCAGACTTTCGTTGAATCAAGAAGTAGCTTCATTGTCACGCCACCTCCACTCTGCCAGCAAAATATACTGTGAACCCTTTGAACTTTCGCTCGGCATAACTATACTGCAATGCAATTACAGAAACAGAATGAAGAGGCTTGAAAGGTAGAGAAGGAACGTAGGGAAGAAAGCAGTCAGCGAGAACATATGGGGGGAAGATAGGGGGAAACAGAATGAAAATGAAAAGCTTTCGGATCTCCATGTGTTAACGCTTGCTAGTCACCGGTTGAATCGCTTTGACTAACGAACCACGAATGTCGAAGGTGCTCGTAGATAAACGCGTTGCTGCACCTTCAATTACATCAAGTATTACCATAGTACTTGAAAATCCATGACAGACTGATGAATTTTCAACTTCTTATGAGAGAAAGAAAAAAGCGTGACAGAGGACTCGTACGTAATCGTGAAATTTCCTTCAGGCTGAGGAGCTTATTATTTTTAGTCGATTCATTTTTTTAAATCTTTTTAGCAACTTTATGCATTTTAGGAAGCTGATTATTTAGAAAACAAGGAAGCTCGTATGCAAATTGTTTTCTTTAGTTAAAATGTGCTACCTGAAGCATCTAATTAACTGCTGCATTAATAATTAATTAGAAAATAACTAAATTTTTAAAATCTAAAATATTTAAAATTTATAAAATATTATTTTGAATGAACTTAGAAGTTTGAAGAATTCAACCCTTCCAATGTAAGATCGGTGTGCTTTCATCGTAACAGTCGCATGAATTTCAGTAGTCAGTCGATCGTGACGGCTCCCGGCGTATTTTTCCGAGCATAGACTTCACGACAATGAATATCGCAATTCAATAAATGGAAATACCGTGTATCGTGTCCAAGAAACTGTCACCGATGTTTCTTGCTCGAGTTAGATAGCTTTCTTCCATTCACTATTGAACAATGTGTGGATACTTCAGAATAAACATACACATAGGATGTCAAATATTTTATTATTTCACGGATACTTAACAATTTATTAATTTTATTATTTTAAATAATAATCCGATAAAATGTCACGTTTTACTGTTCGTTTTGGCAGATTTTATTAAATCATACATTTACCATGATTTGTACACTATTATTAATGAATATATAATGCTTTCTCAATGAACAGAACCGAACAAATTAATGGCTAGTTATTTGCCGAACGGAATATTGGGTAATACAACAATTAAACGGAAGTCGGTCAACGATTCGAATAAATTGGCCTGGGTTAGGTCATTCTATAAAGAGATTCTTCCATTATGCGAATCATTAGCTTAAATGGCAGCAATTCAAATTTAATTATTGGTTGCTTTCCCTTTATTTTCCCTAAAAATTGAAATGCTTCATACGGAAAAATTTCTTTATTTATACTAATTACCTTTTCACCTTTCCCGATCAGAGTTAATTAATTATATCTGCGCAGATAAATGTTTATAAATAACGTTATTAGTTTCCTCTGCAGTGACACAAACGTTTGCTACATTATGATAAACAGTTTCATTTGTATTAAACGGGCAATTAATTTTCGAACAGAACCAGTTTATTTATTTTACTAAATGAGTAAATGATTTCCATTAATAGTTCCAATTTTGCTTATCAGACTACGAAAATAAAGCTATGCTTAATAATTCTCTTTTAGAAAATTATTAGAAAATCATTAGAAAAATATTAGAAAATTATTAGAAAATTATTAGAAATCAAGTTTTATATTATATTTTTTTAAATCAACACGTTGGTTAACAATAAAAATTCCATCGTGAAAGTAATAAAAGATGATTGAAAGGGTTCTTATTCACGAGCTCTCTGTTCGAAATAATAAAACGTCATCAACAAACGATCGAATGGACGGAATCAAAGGGACTCTCGGATTCTCAACTAGAAACCATGCGTAAATCGGTAAGCAAAAAACAAAAGCCTCTGGCCGCTCTTACGAAATGAAATCGGCTGTTCGATGAGGAACACGAGACGAGCTTGTTAACCAAGCGATACCAGAATCGGATTCGTAGGAAACAAAGTCGCCATGCAAATTCAGTCGACGCGTCTGTCGGGTGTCTCGGATATAAAGGGCTGACGCGTCGGTGGCGGAAGTAATTTCCATGAAACATTCTCGAATGAATGAGAAGCGAGTAGGACTGACTATCCAGTCCCGTACCCTATACTCGACACTTGCATTTACACCCTTTATGTTCGCTTTTCCTTCATTCCGATTACTTTTCCCTAATGATCACCATTTTCTTTGTTGCTGAAAGTTTATTGTCTCTTTCGAACCAGTCCAAAACTAACCCGATTCGAATATTACTGAAGTCTTTATGTGGTCATTTTCTTCGTACCATCAGCTTTAAATTGATATATCACAAGTGCCATTTTGCGATACTTTTATGTCATAAAATTTTCTGCTAAACTTTCTATGTCATATGACGCATAAGGTGCGTCATTGATTTAGAACGAGTTAAGGTTTGATTAAAAAGATTTAATAAATTGAATGGATTACATAGTTAACAGAGTCGTTCCACTGATATCAGCTGGAGGGAATTTTACGGGTTAAACGTGCAGAATTAGATCTGAAATTTTATTCGAACGATAGCTCAACGAAATGGTAACACGTGAAGATCTCGTGGGAATTACACAGAGTTACGTATACCTGTAAGAACGGAACGGGTAACGTGTGAGGCAAGTAATCCAGACAATTTTACGTCCACGAAAGTTTCCAATCGATACGCAAGGATTAAGCAAGCCTGACAATGAGAGCTTCCCATTTGGGACCTGTATGTTCTATTGGCCTACTAACTTCACCGTACAGATAGAACGGCAATTGGTCAATATCTTTAACTTCCGAACTCGTTGCCCCTGAGATTAGATTTCAAAGCGAATTTCCGTCCAGGGATTTTCCGTTTCAATCGTCCCGTGACGAGATGATACTATTTTCTTCAGTCGTTTGGAGAAGAGTAACGTGAACGAGGTTCTTGAACAATGAAGAGAGATGTCGATGGTTTTGTTAGTGAAAATCAGATTACTTTGTCTGGGAAATTTAACCCTTTCCGAGTGCAATTTAGTGTGGTTAATATTTGTTTTATTATTTTATAATTTATTTGTTAGCTCCCCACCACTGGCGTATCAACGTTTATGTGGGGAGATTTGAATTGTTATTTGCTTTGTTATTTCAAGTTTTTAGTTATATACTAAATTTTATATTATTTTGCTTCTAAATCATATTTAAGATTAATTACTTAGGGAAAATTACTTCCCTTATATCATCATTTTCCCTAGGGAAGCCTACTTTGTTCGATACTGTACAGTAGAAAAAAATAATAATTAAAAATTTTTAAGATTAATATCGTCAAAGTTAGGATTATGAGAATTCCTACTAGTAAAAGGAAATAGTAATTAAAAATATTTAAATTTAATATAGCAATGTCAAACCTAATAATTTGTACATAATTAGACAATAATATTAGAAATGCAAATTCTATTAGCAAAAAGTCTATCTGTTGCAAAACAGTTGTTAAGCGAACTATGAATAAATCTGCAACTGATTATGGTTTAAACTAACCACCGATTTAATATGGCTATAATTCAGCTAGCAAATCAGCTACCAATTTCGCATACAAGCTATTTCATCAACAAGTCCGCGCCAGCTTAACATCCTGAAACCGTTAAGTGATCATGTATTAGCGTCTCTCTGTGTGATAGTAGCGAATTTGACATGTTACGAACCGTGTCATCGCGTCCTGTATGCATAAGTACCTTTGGTTTCAATTTGATATTCCGAAAGGATATTATAGAATCACGTAGAGAATATATTTATAACATTTCCTAATATTTCTAATTAGATAAGGAATAAAATCTTTATTCAGGGTTGGAAATTGAACCATTACTCAGATATGGGTGACATGACTCTGAAATCTGATTAAAATAAATTTGAAAAATTGCAATAGAAATATGTAATCTTGTTATAATGTCAGATTTGAGAAAGCAAGTGTTTCGAGCTAAATGTATTGACCAATTTGGCTCGTTGGCCAGCTGCAAGTGCTACTTGCCCGACTAGAATATGTATGTTTGTCCGGAATTTCACTCTGTGATTGGTCTTCTAACTGCTTGCGTACATGTCGGCCACAGTTGTGTTCGCATTCGCAAAATTGGCACGGTTATGTTGTTACAAGATCGTGGCACAACACGTTAGGTATTTCTGTCAGAGTTTCCAACTGTTTAGAAATTTCTCTATGGCTTAAGCAATTTCTGACACATCGCGTCGATTAATTACCAATGGTATTTTACCGAGGACATTTATACATTGGTGGACCCAATTACAAGACACCTCATTTCATCCTCACTAACGTAGGTATGTACCCTATGTGTAAAATAAA
Organism: Osmia lignaria lignaria; assembly: GCF_051020975.1. Lineage (NCBI taxonomy): Eukaryota > Metazoa > Arthropoda > Insecta > Hymenoptera > Megachilidae > Osmia > Osmia lignaria. The sequence goes on from NC_135036.1 coordinate 6,829,752, forward strand.
AGGGAGTCCACCTGTTGTTTAATTACACATATTTTCTTAATCTTCAAAAATAGTGTCTAAAAAATTTTGTTCAAGTGAAATTGCATTAGTTTTATTTAAATTGAAAATCCTTTATTAATTTATGAAGATGTTAGTTTAAAATAAATGATTTTATTTAAAGAGTGTCAGAAATTTTGTCCAAATTAAAAATTTCTCATTAATTTATGAAGACGTTAATTAAAAATAATTTATTTTATTTCATATGCAATGTTTAATATAAAGGGAGTCTTATAAATTTTGTCCAGCAAATTTCTTTTTCTTTTCAATTTTCGCATCGTTTTATGAGAAAGAAAATTCAAGTGCAAACATTTTTGTCACGTTTATAATGACTGTGTTTCGGTCTAATTTTCCTCGGAATTGCACACTTCCACGGGAATTTGCATTTTAATCGTTAATATCCCGTTATCGCGAATTTGTGCTGCAACAAGCAGCCCTGCCGAAATTTGTTCGGGCGAAATTTTCAGCGAATTGCGTTAGATAGCTTAACCGAGTCCCTCTAATGCGCTTCCCTCTGACGTAAACGTCATTTACAACAATTTACCATGGGTCACGTGTAAAAATCATTTACAAAGGTTAAGGGAACATAATTTATAACGTCGGCCTGCAAGTCATTCGACGTGAAAATGTTGGATACAAAAACTTGTTCCTGGAAGTTGGCATATTTAATTCATGAAAATAATTATATTCGAGAAAAACTGTTAACCGGGCTAACGGAACAATAGCGAGCCTGACGAGTGGTGGGAGGGCCGCTTCCTTTATGCTTCCTCTTAAAGGGAAGTTCCGCTCTAGAACTTGCAAATATATGTCACTTTTAGAAATTAAAATACAGAAACTAGGATAGATAATTGAATGAGAGTTTTGAGTTGTAAGTATTATACAAGGTGGTCCAAAAGTCGCAAAAGAATTTAAAAAGTTATTAAAATTTTTCTATTAAAAGAAAATAATTAGTAATTGTTAAAGTTGGTGGTTATTTATAATATAAAGTTCTACAATTATTATTATTTTTTTTTAAGCAATATTTATTGATTCAATTTTTTTTTTTTTTTTTTTATAATTGATTCAATTATGTTTCAAAATATTAAAATTTTGTAAAGTCACAAATTGTTTAAAATGATATATTTTAGAGGATTATAGCTGTATATTCAAGTTGATTAATACAGATCACTTTGATGGTTTACATCTTCTGGTCGAAATCTGTTAAACTAACACAGCATTATGGCTTCATTACCTGTATGTTCTCTAAATGATGTATTATATTACCAGTAACCATCGTTGTGGAGGGTTCTGATTGAAATCCATAATAGAACATTACACGAATTTCACTCGGTACCATTATCTGCTACAACTGACAATTAGCCATTTTGTATTCAGACCATTAGTGAAATGTTTATACAGTAACCCTCATCAAACTTTAAGGTACAAATTGACGCGTCCTAAGTAATATTTCGAGATACTTTTATGTAATGAAGTCATAGATATTTTATATTTGAAACAAAAATTTGATAAATAACATCAAAGGGTTATGGAAATTGAAGTAGAAATTTTTCTAATCTTTAATAATGTCATTTATTCTTAATTATAATTAGCCAACTATTTTGAAACACTTTGCACCCATAATTTATATTCATTTACAAAGATGATAGTTTAATACCCTGCATAGAAAAATTCTGTATATTATTCTCTTTACTTAAGCATTACAAACCGTCTTAGGTAGAACCTGAGATTACGATCAGAAATAGGTCGAAGTAAAAAGATAAATATGAACTAAACGTTAAATATAGCTGAACTTTAACAAGATCCAAATGGGTAATCAAAAGGAAAGAACTTCGTAACTCTTAGGAAATGAGAACTTTTACTCGAGCACAAGGTAAACTAGCAACAGTACCGTACACAATTTTACCAGAGAAAGTTTAAGCCTTATATAAGACTTTTAAAAATTGCTATGAAAAATTGTAAGATACATATACGTAGGAGTTTGCGATACTTTGATCGGATTAAAATTTTTAAAAATTTGGACATCTGTGTTTTGGGCATTCAATAGTTGACTCGGATTCTCGAAAGTCTAAATATGCGAGACTCGAAAATTTCGGGTACCCGATACTCGGATCGGGTCGAAATTCCCGTAATTTAGAAAATTGTGTTTTGAATACTCGAAATTTTGAAAACCTAATCCGACTATAGTTCTCAAATTCAATTTTAAAATTCAATTTTCTATGAATAAAGCACAGGTCTATATTTAGGCGAATCGTATAAAGGAAAAAGAATTGTCTGTGTAAAGGGAATATACGATTTCAATGAATGAATTACAATTCCTCGGTGAATGCGATGGCTTGAAGGTATTGATTAATTAATCTATCAGTCGTAAAGAGAATTTGATTGAACTGATACAATGTCGATCGAGCATTGATATCTCCCTTTGATTGTTTAATATGTTCACATACGTACGTGTTGACCGGTATACGATTTTCTGTAGAGTCCTAGAATTATCCGGATTTCGTGTTTCACAGGTATGCGACGCGTTGGGATCGAATAATCCGACGCATTTGGCAAACGTGAAACAGAATTGTGCGCCATTAAGCGATCGAACGAAAGACAGTAACAGATCTACGAAAGGTAGAAATAATTCCCATTCAGCTCTTTCTACGATAAAGAAAACTTTACTGTTCTACAGAATTTGAAATTAAAAAAGAAGATATTTTAGTGGGTTTCTGTTTGAGTAATTAAGATTTTAAGAATTCCAGCTTTTCCTATATCATCATTTTCTTTAGGGAAGTTTTTGGCAATTCTTGCTTTCCCTATATCGCTATTTTCCCTAGGGAAGCCTATTCTAATTAAGATTTTGGAAATACCTGCTTCCCTTAGGTATATCGCCTTTTTCTCTAGGGAAGCCTACTTTAATTACGATTTTGGGAATTCATGCTTTTCCTATATCGACATTTTCTCTAGGGAAGCCTACTGTAATTAAGATTTCGGAAATACCTGCTTCCCCTAGGTATATCACCATTTCCCTTAGGGAAGCCTACTTTAATTACGATTTTAGGAATTCCTGCTTTTCCTATATCCCCATTTTCCCTAGAGAAGTCCACTTTGCTCGATACTGTACAATCATTCGTTGCATCAAATCCTTGAAACTTCCACTTATAAAAACACAAATTCGAACGATAATCAAATTTCACTTGTACCATCAACGACCCAGATTACCTATAAAAAGTTAAATTTATAATAAGATTTTTCTTTTTAATTTTAGGACGTTGCTTTACAAATAAAATATTACCTCTTTTATTTTAGTCACTCAAAAGACCATACTTGGGTTTCTTTGCTTCTGTGTGAATAAATGGTATTGGTCAATCTACGAATGCCTCATTAACGGAACAATTCAATGTAATGGCACTTTTATGCGACAAACGTGTTTCCTCGTTATCGTTCCACCTTTACGGTGTATAAGTAAATAGCGTCAAAGTGTATGGTGAAATGGTGCATGTCGAAATTTCAATTAACTGGTCGGTCGTTCAACAGATGTGTGATAATTCGAGTATTTGCTGTTGGACAATCGATCCTGTCCATTGTGCGTACATATTTTTTTGTCGCCAGTTACATTTAATGGCACCCATGTATCACTGCTAGAAAACATTTGATATTGTACATTGAACAGTGTGCATAATATTAAATGGAAATTAATTCGTTTAATTAAATCGTAATTAAATGGATTTGAACGTTGTGCGAGGAAAATGTTCATCCAGGGCCGAATTAAAATTCCTCGGATCCTGGACTATCAAACCTTGAACCTTTGGCTTAAAAATTGCAATTTATTTTAAATAAAATTAAACAACAATTAATCGTAGAGAATGAATGCGGGGATTATTTCATAATACTTTGAATGTACAATGAGAATAAAGGATTCATGAATTTTTCTGCTAATAGAGGGTGATTATAGTTCGTGCAGTACTATACCAGCGACCATTATTGTTCCCAAGCTGAATACTTGATGCATTGTCTTCATTTAACGACGGGTTAACGCAACAGCTTCTGCGTTATATGCCTGTTGATTTATGTCGATGATAGGCTTCGTAATAGCAGCAAAATGAAAGATTCAGCATGCATTGTTTCGTGTTCGATCACATCAGCGTTGAGGAAGGGACCGTTAATAACGACTATTAATAATCGCATCAATCCTATCAACGTGATATTTGCTGACTCCGATAACGTGGTAGAACCGTTCGATGCATTAACGATTAATTTAATTGGGTTAAGGGTTAAATAATAAAAGAAAATTATATTAATGTCACGTTCATAATACTTTGAGTGTAAGTTGAAATATGATAATTGATGAATTGAACTAATTATTTTAGATAATCGGTGCATTAATTTAATGACGTGCTTAGAGTTGAATAGAGAAATATTGATACACGCTGAGGTGCTTTGATAGCAAGCACTTCCGTTATCAATAAGTCCATTGGCACTTCCTGTTCGGAGAATTTCCTTCCTCTGCAAACGAGCAAATTTCTAAGCACCGTATCTAGAATATTAGATAACAGTAATTATTGATATTGGTACTAATTAATGATAGAAAGTATTAAATTATTAAAGAGAATAAAATCTATGAATTTAGATAAATTTCAAAAAATAATTTTTCTATGGAGAAAGTTTGAAAATGATCCTTAACAGTGTGTCAGATTTATTTTTCGAGAAGTTTGAATTTTTCCTAACTACATCCTTTTTTTGAATTTTTTTGAATTTTTATTATTTCACTGTTCAACTTTTATTACTTTCCCTCCATCTCATTTGCAACGTGATTTACCGAGGATCGTTAAATTCATTTTAAACAGCGTGGTTCTAAAATTATTGATTCTCTTTTCCCTTTTCCGAGCGGCATGGAAATTTTTGCAAATGAGATTGAATGTGCACAAGCTGAATTTAAAACACAGGATGGGAGTAGTTTGTCAGGGGGTTTTAACTAACCAGTGTTCGTCGAACGTTTCAACAAATCCGGCCAATTCTATTTCACTAAAACATTGCTGATTTGCATACGGCGCGTTTTAATCTTCTGCATCGAACGCTATTGTTCTTTTACCTTTCACATTCTAATTCTTCATTGACTCGGCTATCGGTTGTCACCGGGAAAAATTATGCGACTCTTATTTAACGCGTATGGTAATTGCAGATTCAAATATGCAAATTCTCAAAAGATATTAAATTGTATAAAATCAAGGTATCAAATGTTTAATAAAATTAATATACAGAGAAAGTATTACAATTGCATTGGAGATAAAATTAAAATATTATAATAATTGAAATAATTTTTGCCAAAGTAAAAATACATAAATTAAATGAAAAAATTCCAATTGTTAATATTATTATTATTCGGTAGTTAATAGCTCCTAATATTTTATCACTCTTTTATAAATATTTTTAAATTTTTCTTTTGGAATAAAATTAAGGTATTTATTTTTGAACAATTCGCATAAACGTCCATTTCTGCGGATCGAAGTAAACGAATGACACCGATGGTATCGATACAATCGGATTCCTTAGAGCGTGCCATATATTCCACTCATGACTACGTACACCCTAATATCTGTCCAGAATGGCACGTGAACTTACCTCCGCGGAGACCATTTGCTTCGTGGACGACGTTCACTGGCCATTTGCCAGGAACGAATATCGCACAGCAACGAGAACGTCGGTCTCGAATCGTTGAATTACCGAATGCCGGTTGCGACGATATTAGCTTGCGATTTAATCGTAGGCCTAGTATTGCGTGTCCGCTATATTATCTGATCCTGCTGACAACAAATAACGAAACGACCCTGTTCTGGACACGAATGTAGGTTGAAACGGCAAAAAAAAATTAGCCGGATGAACATTTTCGTGACAGAAATACTTTTGAATTCCTGGTAATTTTATAAATTATTTTCTTATATTTTATTTTAATAGCGAAATGTTTGAAAGAATACTATTATTCTTGGGAAACGTAGAAAAGTTTTTAATGGCCATTTATAGACTGCACGACAGGGAACATATTTATTTCGTATCCACTGGAGACGATACGATTCGAGTCACTCGTAAAAACAGCGGAAGAAACAGTTGGAAGAGAGAAGAATAAACCTTGAAGAAACGCTCTCGAAGCGTACCTTCCTCTTCACTCTGCGCTGATGGAACATCGATTCACGTGTCGCATTAGAATGTCGGGAACACACGACGCCAGCCGCCTCTTTTCTGTCTGTGAACCGACGAAAATCTCGGCGAGGAAATACACTTTTCTTTGACTCGACGCCTCCGCTGCACAGACAAATGGTTCTAGCACGGGTTTCCACCAGAGACGTTCCCGTTCCACCCCATATGTATCCATATAAGTTCGCATCCTTTTTATTTAAGACTGCAAAATCTTGAGCTTGGGAAATCTTCGAAATTTTAAATTTGAACTCCAACCTTTAATACTCCCTATTTTGTGATATTATTATATTTTTCAAAATCCATCATTTGATATATAAATATTGAAGAGATTTATGCGGACGGCGGACCATGGAGAGAGCCTTAATTTCATTTTCTAAATACCGTGTTTCTTTAGAAATTATTCTTTTAATGTATAAAACTCTTTCGTAAAAAGATTATAGATTTAATTTTAATATTCTTTGGGTCACGATCGACCGCGGCTCCGCTGTCTAAGGGTTGAAAAGGAAAAAGTATAGCAAATATTGTTGCAAGTTCTACAGTGATGAATCTTACTTGAAATTCATCGCAAACACTATTTAAAAGTGTCCCTCGATTTCCATTTCCCACGGCTCAAGTTCCGGGGTATCTTTAAAATGGGGTGTCGTGCATCGATCCGCCAAAGTACGGGTGATCGTAAAGAATTAATCGTCGCCGAGGAGCGAGTCAATTTTGCTAATCGAATGGAGATTCAGGAGAGGCAATTCATCGGGACGAAATAACGAACGTAGTACTCGAAGACTATCGTACGATGACACTTGAATCGGTTCGAGATAGAGAAAACGTTGGATCGGTGGTGGAACGTTGATACGAATCGCTACGTCGTTTCTCTCTTTTTGCATTTCTCAAACTGTTCCAGCCCGTCGTTTAACGGCGAGGCAGGTAAAGAAAATGTCGGATTAAAAGCGAAAGAAGAAAGAAAGAAAGAGGCTGGCTGCAATCGATTGCGCCTCGGAGACACCGATGGCTCGACCCACTGAATAGATTCTGCTTCTAGGATAGGTTCGTTTCTTTCAGTATCGTTTCGACTAACCTAGATAAAATCGCGTTTACGTTTTAGTCCTCTCTTTTAGAAAGAAACATTCAAGAGAACGATTTTTGTCTACCTTAAACCCTTAGAAAATAGACACTCTGTGTTATAGTAATTTCAACTTCTAATTAAAATTATAGGTCATTCTGTTTGAATTTCAAGACTAATTTAGCTGAAAAATTTCAAATATATTTTAAAGCGTAAATATTATATTTTGTATATTTTATTTCTTTAGAAGGATCAAAATATTCTTGCAAATTTATTATTTTGCTGAAAAATCGTCTTCTCTACTGAAGAAATTCGAAATCGTAGTCTATTATATAAGAAAAATGATTAAAAAGTCGAAGCAATACTGAAGTTAACTAGAACGAATGTTTTCTATAGTTTGTTTGAACGTAGATGGCACAAAGGATCTCTCCGTTTATTGAAATTTCTTTTTTCAGATCGAACTGATGGAATCAATCCCATTCCTTTTGCTATTATTGAAAGCAATATTTTCGACATTAATCCCGCATTTCTACGCTCGTATGCACGCGATTCATTCATACTCACCCTCGTATGGTAATAAAAGAAAGGGTGAAGAGCCGAGTGCAGGGTAAAGGGGACGTTATACGCGTCGATGGCATTGTTGATCGGCTGAAAAATCCAATAAATTCCTTATTATTAGTAACGTGTACCGATCATCAGGAACTCTCAATAAAACTTTGCCTGCGCGCAAGTAGCCAGATTATCGTGCCTTGGTAATTATCCTAGGATAATCGTTAAGAGATAATTGGAAATTCATTTTATCAGTAGGGTTGGTCGTTGATTACCTTTGGGTCAAGATTCACTGCGATCGATTGTTCCAGGGTTGAGAATGTTAATGAAACATTTATGCAGTTATTTCTATTAAACTTTAAGCTTTAAATTGAAGTTGTACTTTTGTCATTTTTTAGCACTTTTATTCATTGGTATGGTTTGAACTTTCCTTTAGGGGAGACAGCTCTGTTAAAATTTTTGGGATTTTGGTAATTTGGAATTTTAGAACCTTGAAACCTTAGAACTCTGGAATTTTTTAATTATGAAATTATTAGAAAATCTGAAATTTGTCAATATTTTAATTCTAAAGTTTTGAAATTTTTTAATTTTGAAATCTAAAAATTTCAGAATAGTGAAGGTCCATATTTTTGCAGAGAGTGCAGTCCAGATTTTTAGGGGAATTTCAAACTAAAAAATTCTCAATTAAATTATATAATGCAATTGAAAATAATATAATAATTGATTTGTTTCATCGAATATTGGATTTACAGGGTGAGTAACCCAGTTAATAAATGATTTAAACTCTTGCAATGCTCCTGTTCCATTTCGTACACGCGGATACTTTGCGAATGTATCTGTGATTTGATTTAATTCACGTACGATCACGGTGACCAGTTTATTGGAACATTGGAATTGCTCGTTAACAACTGGTGCGAAATTTCATTACGTTCAGTAATCGGAATCATTTGTCTGCTGACACTTTACGAAATCAGGAGAACAATCGACGCCACAGAGTATCTCAATTTCAGAATCTGTATCCTGTATGAAATTGATGCCATAAGTACTGGTAATAATTAGGTACTAATTGCACAGACCGCTAACCGTTTTACAATATTAAATCAATGATCCGGTAAGCCTCTTTTCGATATTAATTTCCATACATATTAATTAATTACTCTGCCGTATACAGAATATCACAGATAAAGGAGAGCAAACTATTGAATATTTTGAAATAGAAAATTCTGACTTCACTTTGATTTATAATTACATGCAGTAATGAAGTTACGTAATTTAGATAATTAAAAATGATCATAGTTTATATTTCATAGTTTCGTTTAATAGTTCACAATTTTAATTTGTACAATACTTCTATCTTCCTGTCAATTGCTATAACACACGGGAAACTAAACTAGTAAAACTGAAGAGTACACGTTTCTTTCAACCGTATAATTAAATTCTGCCGGACTGCCTGCCGCTTAGTGACTTCGCTTTAAACTCCGTGTCTGTTTGCCACGATCCTCGCTTACTTTTAATTACGACGAAATGCTCGTATTTATCGGGTATTCCCTTTGCCGTAAGAAATTGAAAAAGTTTCAAGGAACCTTCCGATACAGCAGTTCCACACATTCCACGATGTAGATTACTTAAAAACCGTCTTTCCGAATTGCAAACGATACTCGATTATATTCGACATCCCATAATGGACAAAGTTTGCGACGAATCGGGCGTCGTCAGTCTGATGGCCTCATTTTCCTGGTAAAAGAAATGTAATCTGAAAGTGGTACAAAGCGTATAGCATCGAGCAAAGTAGGTTTTCCTGTGAGAAATAGCATTCAGAATTTTAATTTTGATGATATTAATATTAAAAAAATTTAGAAACCAAATAATATAATTTTTGATTATTAAATATTATAAAATTTAGTGTAGAACTGAAAAATTCGAATAACAGAGTAAATAGCAATTCAAAGTTTCCGTACGCGAGGAGTGGGGAGCCACAAGTCTATATGCAGGGGACCTTCTCCCCACCATCGTCAGTCTCTTCGGGACCGCCGAAGGAGAAAGGTGGGAGCTTGGAGAAGGGGAAGCCGAGAACATGGCGACCGTGAAATCCCTCCAAGCCTACAGAGTGGTGGTGGGGGCGGTGGGCGGTGGGCGGGATCGCGGATCGCGTCGCCATTTTCATTAGGGAAGCATACTCGGTGCAGTACTTACTATTGGATACAAGAATGGCCATGGGACATGCAGATTATTTTGGTATGAAAAGCATAATTAAAATTCAAAATTTTCATTGCCATATCTTTTATCACCCATTTGTTACGATAGCAATTGCAACTTTATAATTTAATTATTTTAATTAGAGAATAGAATTTCGGAAATGCTGTTATTATCCTTTGTTTAACGAAACAGAATAACAGTATTGTCTTAAAATCCTTGAAAATGATCTTGATCGAAGTTTGAAGTTTAATTTGTACACTTCGTTGGGCAAAGTTTCCGTAAGTTGGCAATCATGTTGAAATTTCTTGAGAGGATTAACTATCGCGAGATAGTATACCTGAAGGCACGCATCAACGCTATCTAAAAGTGTACACGAGCTAACATCCGCGTGTATTTCATTTTAACTTAGCGAGTTACTTAGCATCTCTTCGAGTTATGCCGCTATGGATATGCTACTGTTTTTCTTCCATAAACTTTCGAACCGAAAGTAAAGGACGTTGTGAAAGTATTAGAGGTATCGCAAAGAAAATTGAGTTATCCACATGTGATATCGGAAAAGCAAAATGCAACGAGGATATTGTTATTTTTGTAAACAGTTTCTTATTATTTTTGCTTAATTATTAGGAAATATTTCGAAAGCACGGTATAAAATAACGTATCGTTAAATTTTATTTTATTTGCTGTCGGATACAATTCTGGTAATTATCCACGATAGACTGATAATAATTTAAATTGGTAATACGTATCTCTGCGGGCACATGTTTTTGAAAGTAAAGAATATAAAAAACAATCACTGATACCGCTTTGAGCGACTGCAGTATTGTACACGATTCACAAGTTCCTTCAATATCTGCAAATATTGAAAAGCTTGTTGCTGAAAAGCAGTACCAAATATTCCGTTGAAAAAGCGTCTGCAATATTCAGTTATTTTATTCAAACGCATAGGTACATATATTTCATTATTTTTGTATAAAAAAAAGTCGCTACGTGTTTCTAAAGATGTGTCTTTTAAAATGAAAGAAACATTAATTAAAAACAGTTAATAGGTTTTTTTTAGAAAAAGTTCCTGAAGTTGCGGGTTATCTCTAGTAGATTTACCCCCTTAACGAGAGATGGAAATTTTATAAATAATTTTTACGTTCAACTTGTTCCTCTCAGGAACTTATGAAGTATATAAATCATCGTCTATGAATCTGTAACGTAATTACGAGTCTCCTTAATTAAAAATTAGCTTGGCTCTCTTAATGAGCTGCTTTAAATCTTTCTTTCATTATTCAAACGTTCCTCTTCTTTTACCGATCCAATAAATAAATACCGAGGTCGATACGGCGGAAAAATAATCAGCTACAGAAGGGGGTAAACCTTTTTCTATTTTATAAAAATAATTTAACGAATTTCCTGATTTATTAAATTTTAATCCGCGGATCGTACTTGGCCCCTTTTACACTTTTCGACACACTCGTTCATGGTCGAATTAATTTTAAAACGGTGAATTTCACCTGCCTCCCTTGTACATTGTTAACCCCGAAATGAAAAGCAATTATTCCCGAAATTTTTGCAGCTTTTTGCTACTCGTTTTCTACCTTACCTCTCTTAATGCCGGTTCAGCTTTTACCCTCATTTATTTCCTCCCCGCTTTTTTTTTCGCTTCTGTTTTTATTTTTTTATTTTTTTTCGCCCCCGTATATGTATATTCAAACACTGCTTATGGCGGCAAAGTTTGCACGCGAAGTTCGCAGCTCTGGGGACTTCTCAAAGACGCATCCATAGCGGCGCCGGTATAAAACGATAAACCAAAGCGAGAGAGAAAAAAAGGGAAACGGGAGAAAGGAAAGAGACAGAAAGAGAAAAAGGAAAGGGAGCGCTTTTCCTTCGCGGAAAATACACCACGTGTTCCAGATTCAATCTCAAACCTAACCTAACCTACCTAACCTAACTCCAAAGGAACAAGACAAATTCCCACGAGCTCCTAAATGTAGGACAGTGAAATATCACGTGTGCTAGGACAACTGTCTGTAAAGGGTTTTGAATTTCTTTCTGGACGACGAATTTAAATCCACTTTTATAATAGAATATCTCGACGAACGTTCATTTTCGGATTTCTCTCTCATCCCTTTCTTCGGTAAATTAAAACCAATTATATAAATTGCGACTCTTTGTAAAGGTTTGAAATTTCATTCTGGACTATAAATTTACATCCACTTTTGTGCCTTCGTGAACGTTCATTTTTCAATTTTTCTCAATCTTTGTTCCATGATTGAATAAAATTAATTAATAGATTTCAGATTTTTTTTGGACGAATAATTTATATTCAATTTTATAATACTTTGGTGAATTTTCATTATGTAATTCTTATTTCATATTTTCGTTCAGTATGTTAAAGCCAATTCAAAAGGTTTTAAATTCCTTTTTGGACGATGAATTTAGATTTAATTTGATAACAGATTATCACATTTTTGATCAGTCTGTTGAAACCAATATTTAATAAGTTGAAATTGTCTATGAAGGTTTGAAATTTGATTGGATGATTTTAGGTATAATTGGAAATGAAATTCGTGATTTTATTTATTCAAGAAAATGGAGATTTGCTCTCTTCTTTTGTATTATGTACTTGTTTCTGTGCAGACAATAACTTCTATATAAAACAGTTTGCGTAACTATAATAAGTGGATTTAAAAATCAGAGTATGATGGTTTGCTATCGTGGGTTATCCCTATCGTGTTATAATTTTTAATTACGAAATAAAGTTGCCGGTCGGATCGTAATTGCAAACACAAAAGCGGATAACGCTGTGCAATTTCGAATTATGAAATAATGGAAAACTATGTGGCCGCGGTGAGAGTACAAAGCAATCTCAAAAATACACTGTAATTTCGTTGTTATCGTTATTTCGAAACTTCATTTCCAAGCGCAAACTCTCCTTCTATGTAATCTAAAGTAATACGGAGATATTCTGCGTGTATGTATCGGTAGAAGGGAGAAATTTGTATTTAAATTAATTGACTGTGAATTATTTTTTAAGCTATAACCCGTTGACGTTGGTGTAATTAGGGTCTTCTGGGGGCGAGGGGGTTAGACCGTTAAAAAATCTTGAATTTATGAATTGTGAGATCTGAAATTTTGGAATTAGAAAATCTTGGAATTTGGGAAATTTGGAATTAGGAAACCTTGGAATTCGAGATCTTGGAATTTGGGAATTCTAAAATTAAGAAATCTTGGAAATTTGTAAAATCTGAAATCTTGATATTCTGTAATTTTAGAATTTTGAAAATTTGGGAAATTTCTGATTCTAGACTTCTCTAATTTCGGAATTAAAAAATCCTGGAATCTTAAAATAGGGGTAGGTTCAGTCACCAATTTAATGGCGATGGTGCAATGGGCGAACAATTAATAGTTAAGTAAAAATATCCGACTGGATTAAAAATGATCCAGATCGATGCAATAATTCTTTGTTAACGAAGGTGCATACATCACTTGGTTAAATCGCTCCAATTACCGAAAGGAAGTTAGGTGGGAGTAGAATCGTGAAACACGAAAAGTAAAAGAGTATCCTACGTGGCTCTTCGTGACGGATAACAGTAAAAGGCGATCGACCACTTTTCTAAACACTTCCGGCTAGAAGGACCTTTCTCCCTTCGAACGGAACTGCAAGCGTTCTTCACTGAATCGTGGATATCAATTTTAAAAGCACACCATGCAAATCGTGTTTCACGCGAACAATACCGCGAAACGATTAAATATTATCTTCCACTTAGTTTGAAATTTTTTAAAGGTACATGCTGTATGATTTGCGACACCATACGCGCCATTGTTCCACCTCATGTATATGTAAAATAGCTGCTGCTACCTTTAATAGAGTTTAGGACAGCAATTTCTAAATTCATGATAGAAATTCTACGCTATTATTCAGAAACTTGTGAACAATTTTTTTATTTAATTTTAATATTTAGTACAGGAATATCCATATTAGTAAGAAAGGGAAATTAAATTAAATTTTTCGTAATTCAATTAGTGGAACGTTTTATTATTATTTTCTTATAGAAATTTTATTCTTTTTACAAAAATTATAACAGCGTTTATGGTCGCAAGAATCTAAAACTCCCGCAGTAATAATTTAGACCTACCATAGAATGTCAGGTTTCTGTAAACACCTCCGTGTATTATTTTTTCACGCGAATAAATAGAACTTCCTTTCAACATCGACGAAGTTGCGGCAAAGGAGTGTACGCCTTTGAAAGCGTTCGATACGTCCACTGATTTCTCAAAAATGCTTCTGAACTCGATTCAGTAACGACACAAAGAAATCGCGAAGTGAAGAAAGGAGAGGTAGCAAAAAGAAAAAGAAAACACGCGCACACATAGAAAGATGAGAAAAGGGTGCTCGTAATACGCAAGTACTCGGTGCCTTCTCATACTCGGCCAGTATTTCTTTAGCTTTTGTACGGGTATTTCGTGAGAAAACACGAGACAAGTTGTGACGTTGAGCACATAAGCTACTTGGATTTAAAAAAAAAAGAAAGAATAGGGGAAAAAGAAAGTTTTCGCATTACGTGGAGCACTTGCGCCCCGAGTACCGCGACCGGTTTCGATTTAACAGCGTTCCAGTAACCCGAATCTCAGTATTTTTGTTGCAGAGCTACGTTCTTCGCAGTAAACGTCCCAACTTTTCTATATCTCGTATTTCTCGGCTAAATCGGATCATTCTGACCAGTATTTTCCGGTACCTTTATTAATTCCTCGTTTAATAACCAAACAGAGTTTAAGCGGATGTTAAATTCAGGATTTAGAAAGTTGGTAGAAATGAATAACGGAGTCTGGGTCAATCGAGACTCGTATTTATAAAAAATATACAAGAATATTAACCTGAAGTTGAATGTGTAATTTTTAAACAAAAGAATTTCATACATTTTTAGAGGGAAAGAATTGAATTAAAATTGAGGCTCTCTCCATGGTCCGCCATCGGAAGGGTTAATTAGATAGGAGTTAAGATAGGTTCTTTCCATAAAAAATTATTGAAATAAGTAACTAATTTAACTCAAATTTTATCTGAATAGAAATAAATATTTAGATCGAAATGTAATTAAATAGGAAACAAAAAATCAGTACTAGTATTTGTGATTTGGGATACTTTAATGTCACAGTAAAATATTTTTACAGTTGGCTGTTCCCAGAACAAAGAATTACATAAAATAACAAGTTTGTCATTTCATTCGAAGCTGAAAATCCGTTTCATGCATTTGTTTGGACGCGAATTTCGTAAGAGATCGTATACAAATATCGAGGGCATGTTCCACCTAGATTTCGAACGGAAATAGGAAAACGTTTGATGCATACGAAAACTGTATCCAAAACAATTTGATTCTAAAGCGATCGGTAGAATCCTAAAATCCGGATCGGATAAAATAATTATTAAACTGTTTGAACTGTACGATTGTCTTCCAATTAATTATGTCCAGGTGTTTGTATTTTATATATCAAGTTATATAGAGTTACGATAAAACTCATTAAAATTATGTCAACGTGTCTAAAAATAATTTGCAACAACAGGAAGGAAGAAAGATAATTCCGCGCATTAACAAAAATTTTCACCTCTGAAATATACTTTCATCGTATAAAACAGAGTGCAAGAGGATATTTCCCTCTCGATTTAACGCGATGCTGTTACAGAAATGAAATAACAAAGAAATTTACCTTTACACTTTATCTTTATGGAAGAACGGAAATGAAGTAAGAAAGAACCTCTTCATTTTATATATTCCAGTGCAATAGAAAGGGGAAGAAGGCAGGAATTTTATTCTTCAAATACTTTATTTCTCGTGAATCATGGAAACTGAAAGGATATAAAGAAACTTGTACCATCATAATTCATCTTTATGACATCAGGCTAAATTAACAATGCCTAAGAAGTTTTCCCCTCTTAATTCGGTACTTTAATTATCTGAATTAATTATGCAGAGGATAATTGAATTTTTCAAGCAATAGATAAATTATTTTCTCTGATATTAGGAGAGATAACTCTAGGAGGGGGTACCAGTTATAAAATATTGAAAATATATTATTTTTCTTATTCAAGAATTTTCCAAAAAATTATTTATTTTTATTTTGTACTTTCAAGATTAAAATAAAACTATAGAAGAAGGGCTTCAACACTATTGTATAGGGAAATGACTCAAATATTTCACTTTAGATTTTAGATTTTATTTCGCTTTAGAAGTTAGAGTTTATTTTACTTTAGAAGTTAGATTTAGGTTCCATGATGACCGGTAGTTTTGTCATATAAGTTGATGATTTGTTACATAAGAAGCTTTGCTTTTGCCTTCCATGTCCACATCAGATTTTGTAACTATTTCGGCAAGAATGGTGATTGTCAAGAATTGCAGCTACTGAAAGTTTCTGAACAAGATTTTATTGTATCTCAGTTTTTATATTTTAGTTTGGAAGCAATGAAAGGAACAAATAAGAAGAAATTCCTCGTACGGTTGGGTTTTTGCTTTTTACGTAAAACGATGGAAAGAACGTCTCTGAAGGTTATATGGATCGTCTTGTATAGCACGCTCCATTTTGTACGATTTACGTAGCTCGTTTCGTATTTACTCTCGAAGAAAGGCAAGTTCGTTTGAATAAACACGCTCGTTAATCGTGGCAACTTGCATTCACTGACTCGAAAGGGGGAAAAAAAGGAGAAGAAAATTTGAACCGAGTGCACACGGTTGCTCTTTCAGAAGTTGCTACTTCTTCGTGTATGTACTAGGATAGACCAACCAAAACTGTTGGTCGTTTCGAGGCACAGCGATGTTTAGCAAGTGAACACATTAGTTTTTAATTTAAGGGTAATGGAAACTTAAGTTGTCGACAGTTTCGTGGTGTACAATCCTAAGTGTTGTTGCACCCAGCATCCTGAAAGAATGATGCAAAAGGAAAAAGAACAGCAGATTTCTAGTTAGAATACGTCCAGAATTATTGTAAAAATATTTAGGTAACATTTGAATTTCCTTCATCCATTTTGATTTACCTTATTAGAAATCCACTTTTCTGTCATTGTATAATTTTCAAGTTTTCTGTTTTTCAAAATCGATCACTTCTTATATAAGAATTGAACAGAATTGGCATAATTCTAATTCAATTCTGTATTTCAATACATGAAACTCTTTTGTTAAAAATTCATATATTTATCCATATATTAATTCATATATTATCCAGAATCCACTGTTCAAGAATCAAGAAAAGCAAATCCACGTCTGATATATAATATTGTTGTAAGTTGTAACATTTGAATTTTCATAGAAATCCATTACCTATATTATTAGGAACTGTTTGATTTACTTAATTAGAAATTCTCAGCATTAGAAACCCTTACCACTAGAATAAATAAATAATAGATCGTTGGAGAAATGGTTCCATTGGCCCAGTTTTCCTCTCCACTGTGCTATATCCATAACTACCCTTTGGAACTGAAAGTTCAATTTATCTTTCCTTTGAGGATAACATGTGCTAGACGTATCTAGATATCAAGAACGTAACCTACTTCGATTTATTAAAGAGCCATTTAACAGTATTTCTACCCTCGGAATCTTTTTAATCTACCGATAGTATGAAGTTTCATTTACGAAGAGGAACCTTCTTGGTTGGCGATAACAAAATCTTTGTGAAAAATTCGTGCGATTTCTGTAACAGCGAGTGATTCGAGTTAGAACAATCGTTGAAATCTCGTATGAATTATCTTAAAGGGTACAAGACAAGGGATTCAACATACTTACGAGTAAAATTGCATTAGTGTTAATGTTATTCGTACGAAGCCGTGTGTACGAAAAGGAAGCTGGAGAAAGCGTGGAGTGCACTGCTTCCGGTATGTGCTAACTTTTAGAGCGAACAAGCCGTAATGTTGAGGACACGAGCCACTTGGATTTTAGCAAGAGGTTTCGCATTTCGTTCTCACTTACCAAGACTGCAACGAGATACTTCGACGATGTTTACGAACCTTTCTCACTGCACTCGCAATATGAGCAATTCTACTGTTTCGTAAGAGAAGAAAACATAGCGGTGATTGCCTTCAGTCGAGCAATAAATATTTGCTTTTGTTGTTATACTCTTTACTGGATTGCATTTTGACAGTGGGTGTACAATTATCTTCAGCCCTTTATAGATAGACATTTTTTCATACCCCTTTATCTCTCTAGATTTTCAAAATTTTTTAAAAATTTCATTTAATAAAAATAAAAATAGTTCCATTTGAAAAATTAAATTTAATTATTCTCAATACATTTGGTTGATTCTAAGTTAAAATAAATCATTAATCTCCACTTTAAAGGGTTAGATTGTCCATTAGCAGATATTCCATTTTCAATTATTTTTATTCCAAGATAATGATATTAAATCTATTTTGCCATTAAAAAACAATAGTTTTTTAAAGAAATTAATTGAATTTTGCTAATGGACAATATAAAATTGTAATCTGATTGGTCCATTATCTATTGAGAACAATTTCTGAAACGTTTGTATAGTTATTTTTATCAAACTTTAAAGTTTGAAATTAAAATGCCATAAATGGCATGCTGTATTATGTAAACGTAACAATTTAATGAAATACCAGTTATAACAGAAGCAAATCAATGATACAATTATGAAAGAAGGAAAATTGTGCATTGAAACAGAAAACGAATTGTTTTCTGTATTTTTAACAATATCATTAAGAAAACAATATAATTGCTCGAAGACAATTGTAACTGGATAAAAGAACGATGGGAACCGATGGCCCTTTTAACTTCAGACTTTTCTCATTAAACATTCCACAGATGTTAAAACATTTCTACTATAGGGATCGAGGTATAGAAGTGTTCCACGAATCTCTCGAATGGTGTTTTTCTTCGGAAACTATCCGTCGACGAGGAAACGGAAGTTGGGTGGTGGCAAAAGTTGGCAAAAAGTACCGGCGCGTTTCAACAAACGGCGTCTATCAACGAGTGGTCGGTTTCGTGCCGTTAACAAGCGCCCGAAGTTCTTTTTTTTTTCCATCGAAGAATTCCAAAACTAAAGTTCAAGTGAAACGACCGGGGTTAACGATCTCGAAATTCAGAATCACCTCACCTCCGAGTAGTTCTAAGTTTTAAATACCCCTTCATCTTTGGTTCGAGTCGTACATTTGTAAAGGCGAGCTTGATGAACTTTCCACCAATTTTCGTTCAATTATTTATTTACCGAAGAGTTTCGGGTGAAACTTTAACACGTTCGCTGCACGAGGGAAATGAATAAAAATAATATAGAAAACGTGACGAATGCATTCTTGCAATTTGACAGTATTCTCAATAAAATTATAGCAAGGAATTGAAATGTACGTGCAATCGCAGAAATGATTAATCGGACGTGAGTGAAATATGAATCAATAATTAATCGCACGTACATCCGGTGTTGCGAGAGAATCGCGTGCCCGTTTAAGGGTCCTTTATAATGTCCACCTTTTTCACCTGTCACTCAGAAACTGTACGTTGTGTGCCGTTTTCGCTCGCCAGCTTTTCACAAAAGCGCTTCGTTACATAAAACGTTCCAGTCATATAAGACATTCTGTCACCAGTCGATCGATGGACTTGAGTGGGAAAAAAAACAAAAAAACAAGCATCACAATTGGTGGCGTGTTGTAATGGAACACGTGACATGGAAGAAATACTTCATTTTTTGATCAATACCTTCATCGAGTTTTCACACATGTTGCTTCTGGAGCGTGTCGAATGAACAATGCTCTCGATTCGAATCAATTCCATTATTATACGTGGTATTAGCAGGCTGAGTACTGCGGTAAAAATTTATGTAATACGGCACATTGAAATTTTAATTATTGAATATATAAATGGCTAATTTTTCAATATTAATTTGTGGGAAATTTAAAATTTTGTATTTCATTATTATAAGCGGGGAATGGGTTGTCTTTCTGCAATTATTATAAATAGATAGCGATTGGCGTCAGACAGGTTAGTCTGACGCCATAATTGTGCTTTGCGTGTTTTAGGTTAGATTATGTTAGGTTAGTTTCTTTGCCAAAATGGCGTCGAACTAACTTCAAAAGTATACCAAAACCACTTAGCTTTACATAGGCATAACTTTTGAACCATTGAAGTCATAAAGTTAAGACTTGCATTTTTGAATTCTACGTATCGATAATTATTAAATAGCAAAAAATAAGTTAATAAATTTGTGTCCCCTAAGGTTTAATAGCGAGTAGTTCCAAGATAGCTCCTTAAACTTAATTAAAATATGAGAAGTATATGATAAAATAGATTTTCAAATGAAAAATAGGGAAAATAACCATTAATTGAAGTTCAAGTTGAATACAAAGGCATAGTTCCAAAGCAGACAGCAATTCTTTCTTCGTTTTTGTGATTTATGTCCTCGACTATTATGATTCTAACAAGTTCATTCCAGGCTGATGATGTTTTCACCGACTTGTGTTGAGGTTCTTAACGCCTTCAAGAGTTTCTTTACACATCTTAGCAAAGTCGGAAATTGCACGAAGCTTTTTCGTGCCATGACCTCATAATTTTCAAGTCTCTTCCTCGTAAACACGCCGACCTTATAAAGATCAAGAGTTGTTTACGAAGTTGGTGAGACGTTTTTCCGCTACAGTATGCAGATTTAATTATAGATATATTAAAATTTTCTTACTGTATTTGCTCAATATTTTCAAACCTTTATAATGTCATTTACAACATCATTTTATAATTTTTCGTTCCAACCCAGGATTTCCTTCAGCCTTTATTATTCCTTAGAAATAGAAATATCAAGTTGGGAATTAAATTCCTGATTTTTTGAAAAATTAGTAAAATTCTGTCATCGAATAATTAGAAAAATTGTCATAAACTCAATAATAAATTCAATTGAAAATTCTTATTTCATTACATTATCTTTATCTTTATCTGATCACGAGACTGTGCTCTCATAAAGTTGGAGTCTTCAGAAATTCCTCGAATTTTGCCTGCACGGGAAACGCTTTCTTCGCGTGTATTTACGTTCAGTCTTCAATATCGTGCTCGAATCAGATCAAACAGATGAAAGCAAACTCCGGACCAGACACAACTAAAATATTCCAGATGGAGCGTCGACTCATCTGTGTCAACGATCTTATGAACTATTTTTAATAAAGTTGGCAAACTGAGATACAAGCTTCCACGAAGCGAAACCAGGTCATGAGTAACATAGGAATGATATTGTTACGGAAAACATAAGCGTGTAAATACAGGTTTAAAAGGATGGTAGTCAGGGATTTGAAGTTAACTCTTCGAAGACAGATTCTCTAGCTTCCTAGATGGATGCAGGATCATCCACTGAATTCATTATACACTGAATTATATGTTAGGTACATAGAATAACAAGAGAAATTTAAAAAACAAATATTTTTCTACTTTAAAAACTAGTGAAATGCATGTGCATCGTTGCATTTTCAAACAAAAATATGGTTCTCTTTAAATTATTTATTATTTCTAATTTGTAATAGAAAAATGGGTATGATTTTTATCTGAGAAAATACTAGTAATGTACAACTTTATGTACAAAAAAAAGAACTATTTATTCCATAGAATATCGATACAGCTTTCACAATAACAATTTTTTCATATTTTCAATAGTCTGCAAGATATTCATGGTTTTTTCGTTATATCAGAAAATATTCAGCTGCCCCTCGATCGATGGATAGTTTCCATCCATCCGGCTAACGAAATTATGCAGTGAAAATAATCGTGACACCATTACAGATTCATGGTATATGGAAATCCTCTTAACAGCTATGTTTATTGCTTTTGACAGAGTGCGCGGCGAAAAGCAGCGGTGTGTCGGTGGAACACCATCCGTCTTCTTACTGGGAGCAACCCTTTAGCCAGCCTTACTTCGACAACACGACCAAGAGGGAGACCACCACGACCGTCGGCCAATCCGCTTACCTGCACTGCAGGGTGCGCAATCTTGGCGATCGTGCTGTAAGTTTCGAGTTTCCTTATTGGCATGACCTCCTACCCGTGTAATAAGAACGCGAGAGAAATCGTGTTTCACGGATGAGTAGCCGGCTGATGAAACGGTCCGGTTTGTCGCACTCTGTCCACCTACATAGTACACTTTTCACTCGGACTTTTACCCGGCTTCCATCGATCCTGGATTTCCTGCCAATTTCTGCCGCGATTCCTGAACACCTGATTCCAATCCTTCGAAACGATAGAACGTGGCTTTTTTTTTTTTACTTTGACATACATTTACTCGATAAATGCTGAGATTTAACTTTCGTTCGATTCTATTAGGTTGTTGCATATTTACTGACGATTTCATGACTTGAAATATATCAATTTAATGTTTAATGTTTAAAGAAAATTATGGTATAAAGGTTTTATCGATATTTGTTAATTACCAATTTTGAATTTGATGACATAAAACTATTGCCAAATAGTACTTGTATCATATCAATTTAAAGCTTGAAGTTTGAAGAAAATTGCCGTATACGCATTTTATTAATGTTTGTAACGTGGAATGGTTTGATGCCAGTTACAGCAAACAGTGACCGATTACAGTAGTTACAGCCAACGTTGGAGTCTGGTCACTCGTTACTCACTGTCAGATCTGGCAGAACGTCTGTGTCGACTGAAATTAGACGGTTAAATTTTTGGAAAAATGATATTCAAAAGAGAAGCCTAAAAATGAAGTAAATTAAATTATTTTATTTGACAGTATAAAAGAAAAGTTCCATTTTTCTTTATTTCTACACATAGAGGGATCGTTGTATTTTGAAAGTCCACGAAAATGTGGCAACTTGAAGTGATAACTGAAATTGTTTAGTCCGGCATTGTACCAGTAAATTGCTCATAAATCCCCGAGACAAGGGCTGCTATCCATGGCCATCTTAATGGAAGGTACTTTTGCGGATAAGTGCACGGGTCACCGTCGAGTAGTGACATTACTCGTTATCGGCGTTACTCATGCATCACCGCATGACGCATAGGAACCCGTCAGAATCCAATCACCGATCGTAATCGACGATAAATCAGATTTCCCTTCGCCTCGTCCCCACTTCAGCTAGTGTGCACCATGTTCGACTCTCTATCTACGCGAACCCAGGCGTTTATATTCGCGGCGTAAAATCAACCTGGCAACACTCGGTGCCATTGTCGTTCCGTACAACAGCTTCGGTGCCATTCATTGTTTCCTACGGTATACATACGCGTGTATCATTGAAAAAATTTTTAAAAAATATCCAGAACCATTTGCAAGGCAAAAGCAATCATTGGTATGTTATTTGGTATCGATTGGTAACAAGAGTGGTGAAAAATTAATAGGTGATTGATAAAATTGACGGATGAAATATATATATATATATATTTTTTTTTTATATTTGAAAGGATTGACTCGAAAAATTCGTGCGGCTTAATTAACACGATGAATGCGATATTGATAACGTTGGGTTATAATTACAATTACTCGAGATACGTTTCATTTTTCAATCGATGCTTTCCGATTGATACTTTTGCGCGAGCAATGTAATATTGGTGTCATTTAAAATTCTCTTTCATCCCCTTCTCTTTCAATTACGTTGAATTCATGGTGATTGTCACTCGATGTGTTAAGAATTAATTAGAGTTTCAATTTACTGACTCGTAAATTTAATTGTATGCCAGGGCGTTTAATAATAAATTACTCTACAGATTCGTTTGGTTTAATTGAATTTCAAATTTAATGGCTGAACTACCGCTCAAAACAAATTGATGACACACAATTGATTTCAAAGTGTCTGAAGTGGAGAAGGAAAGAAATTTACTCGTTTATAGTTATTTTTAATATAAAGATTTTGATAGTTAATCAATTTTTTATTTTTAAGGTTTATCGGGGAAATAATTCGGGTCGGGTTCTCGCACACCTTTGCTATACTTTTGATACAACAGACACAATATTTTTTCAATATTCCACCGTTATAGCAATCTAGGATCTAATAACCAAGTACGATTTGCTACAATTAATTTTCTGCTACGACATTTTACGGGTATCAATTCTCCGTTTTCAACACCGTTCAACACAGGGGATAAACGTTTCGCCGATAAGCCATCCATTTTCCAGTCTCCCTGCTCGCTGCTGTTCTAATTATATCTGACCGAAAGTTAAATTGAACCGTGAAATCTTTTTTCTCGCGAAAAATTACGGTTGCAACGGGTTCAAGTCCAAGGTAATTGAGCTCGATGGAAAGCATTATCCATTGGACCAAGATTATTGCGGATCAGGTTTAAATGTTTTCACGTCGGGAGCTTTGATGAAGATTTTTTTCCTGTTTTTTATTTTTTTTCCTCCTCCCCGAAAGTAATACGAAATTCGAGATACAGGGTGCATCGGATAGAGGGAAGATTTTCTCGATAATTCCATGCCGGATTTACCAAAGCGCAGAAACATAAATTCTACCTCTGTTCCGTTCGGTTTTATCCAATAAATATTGAGTTCGTTTTTGTAGAATTATTCGAGCGTAACAGTGAAAGATTATAAGGATTTATTGTCGATGATATGCTCTTTTTTAACATAATTTATTAGTTAATAAAATTTTTCATATCCCTTTTCAGTTTTAAAAGTCTTTTCAGAATAGATATAGAATGAATATGTAATTATTATAATGGTTCTTGTTTTAATTACTTAGGGATATTACATGGATATTTAGAAATTTACAATATGTTTCGTGACTCTGAATAATTTGTATTCCGTAAAGTTTCATTTAATATTAATGGATGTGCATGTTACCGTGATATTGTTATTTGTAACCTTATTACGTTTATTAAATTATTTCCTTTGGTGTTTCGTGTATGTGATAAGGAAACGTTTTGCGATAAATATTTTAATTGAATATATTAATTATATTAATAATATTATATTATATTTCGCGTTATTGCTGTCCATGCACAGCAATGGTATACTATTTAGTCTGACGATAGCACCGGTTTACTACTTGGTCTGACAATAGCAGTGGTGTACTACTTGGTCTGACCACAGCACTGGTATACTACTTGGTCTGACCATAGCTTTGGTATACTACTTGGTCTGACCATAGCACTGCTATACTACTTGATCTGAACTCGTGTTATACTACTTGACCTGAAAACGTGTTATACTACTTAACGAGTCATAGTTCCTTATTATACTACTTTCTCTAATCCCAATGCATTATACATTCACACTCAATAGAAAAAAAAAATATTTTAACGTAAATGGTTTCCAATTGATTGATAACGACATAAATTACGTTGATTTGTTTGCAGGTCTCGTGGATCAGGAAACGAGATTTACACATTCTCACCGTAGGCATCTTAACATACACGAACGACCAACGCTTTCAGTCGTTGCACACCGACGGTAGTGACGAATGGACCCTGAAGATTAGTTCACCACAGGTGCGAGATAGCGGAACGTACGAGTGTCAAGTCTCAACCGAACCGAAAATCAGCCAGGCTTATAACCTGAGCGTAGTAGGTGAGCAAATGTATCAAATAATATTTTCAAAAGTAAATTCTCCAGAAATTTTGCAATTTTTATTTCAACAGAAATTGCTATAAATCGATGCTATTGTTGTACAATCGATTTATTTTCCATTTCGATGGAAAATATTCATAGGGAAATATATTCTTTGAATGATACATATTGACTTAGCGAAATCAATTTTCCGAGCTTCTCCAGTACGAATAGTATGAATCGAGTATTCCAAATGGAATTGATATCCTGATGTACTTTTACAACTGATTCAAGAAGAAGCTATCTTTTCAAACTTTCAATTTAAATGTTCGCTTTACCAAAGCACTGCTGCATTGAATTCTTCATAAATCGAAATTGCATCAGTTTTCTCAGTATTAAAATAAAATGTCAATATCATATATTAAAACTATAAAAATTATTTTATTTCACAAAATTATTTCACTTATTTATTTTACTTCTATTTAAATAAAATATAATTCCATTGATATGCAAGGGTCAATAGTCTACTGACAATGAATTCATTAAATAAAATGATTATTATTTTAATCGAAGGTACTATGATCTGTTCTGTACAGAAATCCATTGATTTAATGACGGATCTATTATGTTCGCAGTGTCAAAGGCGAAGATTAACGGTAATTCGGAGCTGTACATCAAAAGCGGAAGCGACATCAATCTGACCTGCATCGTACTGCAGACACCCGAGCCGCCGTCCTTCATTTATTGGTGAGTTTAATTGGACTTTCTCGAATTCAATTTACGTTCGAATATAAACGCCGAAATTCTCACCCGTGACACGAACAAACTTTCACCGATGAACTTCTCTATAGATCATCGGCGGCTACGGTTTTCCAAGGTCTCGATTACACGCTAAAACGAACGGAGAACGGTACTGCTGATTGGCACACAGCAAAATCATTTGCTTCGTCGGAATTGATCCCTTTCTTCTCGTTGTTCCCCCCTGTGTCGATTGTAACCTGGGAATGATTTAACTGCGAAAAGTTCATTGTCTGATAAAGAATAGCGAAGTGGAAACCGCTTGGAAAGTGGATCACAGATTACACACGACGTTCGTCTTAATTATTGATTATTCATTCAATTTCTAACGAGAACGCACTCTTTTTTATCCATGTTGCTTGATTTTTCAATTACTCCCTCTAATTGGTATAGTTCGTGAAAAGAATATTAATTAATTCAGAGTATACTCGCGATTAAATCAGAAATTTTCCTAAGGAAAATATCGATAGAGGGAAAGCAGGAGTTCTCAAAATTTTAATTTTGACGAAATTATTATTGAAAGCAATATAATTTTTCATTATTATATTATTAAATTTATTATATCATTGAAAAGTACGAATAACAATAAATAGCAGTTCGAATTTTTCCGCGCAAACTAAGCGCGAGTGGTGGGGAGCCTCTGACCTATATATAGCGGGCCTCCTCCCCTCCACTGTCATTCTTCTCGGGAACGCCCAAGAGGAAGGACGGAAGTCTGGGAGGGGGTCAGGAACCCCGGAATCCGGGGAAGCCTGGATATCCCCTTTTTTCCTGGGAAGCCTGGATATCCCCTTTTTTCCTGGGGAAAGCTGGTTTCATTGCGAGTATACTTGACAATTTTTATTATTAAAAGGCAACATGGTTTATTTTAAAAATAATGAGACCTATAATAAATAGGATTATCCTTGCGTCAGAATCATAACATTGAACAATTGTTCTTCGTGAAAAATTTATGTACAAAATTCTTTTTGGAAAAGTTGATAAAACGCTGAAACTATGGCAAATAGTAGAATTACCTAGCATTATTCTGGCGCCTCAAATCCGGGACATTTGTTAGAATAATTTATGTTAAACTTTGATAAAATAGCAAAAATCTGAGCTATCTAAATTCAAAATATTATTATTGTCATATAAGAAGATAAGATAATTTTGTACTTTGCCTCTACTTATTATTGGTCTCTTAATCTACTTTTCCCTAAGTACTCTGGAACTTAGTCTCTAGGTTTTCTTGACTAAGATCTTTCAGAGTTAAGGAAGTATAAAACGTTAGTGGATAACTCGTTTAATTTTCATTTTTGCACTGATTCATTTTTCAGGTACAAGGGTGATCACGTGATAAATTACAGTCAAAGGGGAGGCATCAGCGTGGTGACTGAAAAGCAAACGCGAACGTCGCATCTCTTGATATCTAGAGCGTTACCTGCTGATTCTGGAAATTACACATGTGCCCCGTCTACGGCCGAGTCAGCCAGTATCCTAGTCCACGTACTCAATGGTGGGTGAGTCAGAATAACACACAAATTTTCCAGAAAAATTCATTTTATTTAAACACAAATCTAAATATCCAGAAGAATCTTAACAATTTAATTAATTAACGAATCATTAACTCAGAATAACACATAAATTTTCCAGAAAAATTTATTTCATTTGAATACAAATCTAAATATCCAGAAGAATCTTAACAATTTAATTAATGAATGAATCATTAACCCAAAGTTCTATTTCTCATTTAAGTATCAACTCATTCAAGTGGTGATACGAAAATTTAATTTTTCCACGTGTCATTTAAATTTTTCTAATTGTACCACCAGTTAAATAGCATTCCTCGTATATACCTCGTTAACCGTGTGTCCGTATTATCACCAGAGGATTTTCAGTGAAAATTTTCGAAATTACTGTGACATAAAAATACGGAGATGAAAGTTACGAAACGAAGTCCTGAAAAGCGTGAAGGTAGGGCTTTATGGACGTCATAAGTCCATGGTACGAGGAACTGGGTAGGTTGGAGCACAGATAAACTAAACGGGGAAAGTCATAAAAAAGGGGAAAGCAGAATACAGGCGTTACTGTCATCGCTTTCTAGCACCCAGCAGGCTGCATCGAGAGCAATAAACCTGATGCTATTGCCTTATATAGGATAAAATAGAGATCTTCCTTCTTAGGGTTACCTTTCTTGATCTTTCAAAATATTACCGTAAATAGAAAAATGTCACGGTCTGCTAGAAACAGGTACGTTTAAGCGTCTCCTGAAGGGATGAAAACCGTGTAATAAACATCATTTTTATCTACACTTTCTTCTTTAAAATCTGGGATATTAGGTAATCTCAAAAGTTTATGCTCTTTTTATATTTTTTCATGATACATACCATGGCCGGAAAATATTCGATTATATCTCCGTTTTACATGGAGTTGATTTAAAAATAAAAATGTAATTGTAGGACTTGTTTTTAACAGTGTATAATATCTTCTCACTGCGAATGACAGTATTTTACGCAGGACAAGTTATCCAGAAGTTTGTAAGAATTAAGTTATATCCTACTTTAGATATCGCAGCTTCTTCGGAAAGTTTTCAATGGCTATTGAAATATTACTAAACCGTTCAGAAACGAAGTTACTCATTGAAAGTGGAACGAAAGAATATGACTGATGTCGGTACAAAATTATTGTCCGAGATATAAAAGTATGTTTATAGACACCCAGTCGTGCACGAAACACGTGAACATTTAATGGGCTTGTGAAACTTTAAACGTTCGTTGTATTTTGTATCAGTTTTTAATAGAACGTCAGAAGTAAAAGAGATGTAATAAACCGAGTCGGTTGGTTGCTTTCCAGAGATTCTAACGAGCAAGTTTAGCGATAGGGATGAGAGTCTTGAGAGTAGAAAAGAAGCTCCGAAAAAACAAGAGCTCGTATCTTGAAGAGAGACTCTGTAACAAAGTATCATACAGAAAATGGTATACACTCTGTTTTTTTAGCAATGAAAGTATCTTCTTTAACGATTATTACAATAGTCATTTTTATTATTATAATAGGAGGAGAATAATAATTATTATTGGAGGTGAGGGACCAGAAATTTCGGATATCCAATATTCGAGTCGAGTTGGGAATTATTTCGGTCGATTCAGGGGCCAGGGTGGGCCTAGCTACTCTTTTTATTCTAACATTTCCTGAATTCCATAAATTCAAACTTTAAAATTTCCCAAATTTCGAAATCTTCAAATCTCAAAATTTTAAAATTCCAAAATTAGAGAATATCAAGATTTCTGAATTTCCAAATCTTAAAATTCCAGAATATCAAGATTTCTAAATTTCTAAATCTCAAAATTCGAGTACTCGATATTTGGACCGAATCAGACCTAATCCAACCCTAACAATTCCTACTCGACCTTATTTGACCCTACCCCTTCTCCACAACTCGACACGATACTTTCAGAATCTCGCACACCTCTATTTATTTTTTTGAGCCTTTCTATATTATAAGGGCATTTTTAGAAAATCCTCTATTCCAAAAGAAAATTAAAAGAATTCGAAATGTTATTTTTTTAAACAATAATTCAGATATCCTATTTTCCTTCGCCAAATTCATTTGTGTAACAAAGATTCATATAGAACGGAAGGTATTCTTCGTGTTATACGAAGGTTTAGTGTATGCACACCTTTATCCATCGTATACACTGTCCCAGGGTAGTACACGTGGGGAATTGAGGACGATACAAATCTCTCAGATACGTCTGTCTCGTTATTCGACCTCTCAGAAGCGTGAATATATATCGGTCGAGATATTGTTCGCTGGAAATCCCTTCTAGCTGCTACCAGAAGGGCCGACAGACTAACATATGCACATTGCCTCTTGTGTTGGTGCGCAAATCCAAAGAGTGAACAGCGAGGCACGCAAACGTATGGGGATACGTGCATCAACGTGCCCGGCCATGAAGATTGCGTGAAACGGTGCAGGAGAGTGTAATATCTTTCTACGCTTTTCAGTCTTGCTTTCGATCTGCTGCTATACCGCTTTTAAGCTTATGCTTGTTTGTATTGGCATAGTAGCCCAAGAAACTTGCCATACTTCAATATTTCATTTTTGACTAAAGACACCAATCATCAAGTATCAACACTTTTTATAAAAAAAAAAAGAAAGAATATTCTTCTTCCGTGACTAATTATATAACTGTGCTATTTGTTAAATTTCAAAGATAATGATAATTTTACATGTCATGTATCAATTAACAAGATCCCTTTTGCTCCTGAAATACCATATAATTATTTTCACGATTAATCATCAGGCAATCAGTCATTTAGACAGTTATCCCGTAAATTCCTTCTTTCGTGTCTACGTTCACTTCGAGTTAGGGTTAATAGAATTCGAGGAAAGGCGAGTTCCTTAAAGTGTAAGAGAACAATAGGTTCGTTGAAGTTAAAGATCGGCCCCGAAAAGTCTCACACGGCAATTTAATTTCATATTTCTCCTTATCGATCGTAGAAGTGCTACCGTGTAACACTTTGCGAGCCCGTTTATGTACCGTGATACACAGTAATGAAAATAATACTCGGGATCTGTTGACAAATCGTGAATCACTGGCCTCGCGAAGAAATCGCGATTACTTGCACGCAAACTAGGCACGACTAATGGCTGACTCACGCTACTTGAATCGCTAAACAGCCGCTTCTATAATTTCGTTAGAGAAAACGGAAGCATCTAGCTAACTATCAATACTAAGATTAAGAAACATCAGAAATAACTGTAGCGCCTCTGGCGGTGTAGAAGTGAAACCATAGTGTTTTAGGGAAAAAGTGGTAAAAACCCTATGTTTTACAAAATTTTAAAAGACAAATTACAAAATCGGGCTTCTTCCATCGTCACATAATTATACAAAGAACATTTTTTCTAAAAACTCATGAGAAAATATCGCTTCTTCGCCTTAAAATTTCGAGGTGAACCGTTTTTTACTAACATGGCTGTCGATTATCGCACTATCCTTGTCTTTGCACGCAAGAAAGACAAGGATCGTTCTAAGCTTCTCAGTCCCGCCACAAGAGGCCCCTGAGATCTTTCTAGGTTCATTTAACCCTCAATTATCTTCTAATAATAACCAACTCTGATTTCTATTATAATAACAAACGCTTCGAGGCGAATGAAAAGTAACATTGGAAGTAAAAAATAATAAAGTTTGTCAGAGATTACGCAAGAATATATACCCGAATATCTTCATTCCAAAGACGTTTCTGAAGACGTCGTTACCGCGTGATACCGTAATATCCTCGAGCTAAATTGTGCAAGTTCCAGAGAACTAACTGTATGTACGTGCACGTAGGGTATGCGGTTGTAGACGGTCAGGAATAGCTGTGTACATAATGGTAGACGCGTAAGGACGTAATGTCTCTCTTTGCATTTCAACTTCGACTCAGCCATGGAAGGCTTTCTATCGGAATAATGCCCGGGATAATGTCGGTGTCGAAGGAGAAGGAACGGATTAAAACGCGCGATAGCTCGCAGATCGCTCGATCCGGCTTCGACTCGCTAACTGGAATTCCAGTTACGGAGTTTCCTACCGTTTCATAATGCATCGGTATGTGTAACTCCTTTACACGGTATGTGTACAAT
This sequence comes from Osmia lignaria lignaria, assembly GCF_051020975.1. Classification (NCBI taxonomy): domain Eukaryota; kingdom Metazoa; phylum Arthropoda; class Insecta; order Hymenoptera; family Megachilidae; genus Osmia; species Osmia lignaria. The sequence continues at coordinate 6,861,614 of NC_135036.1, forward strand.
TTCATCAGTTCCCTGTCAAAACCTATTAGCCCTGCACTTCAGATCGAAATTAGGTGTTCTGCGAACGGTTTATCGATCGAGTTCAATATTCGCGAAAATGTTCGTCCTGACAGTATATTGTAATTGGAATTCCGGTATTGCGATTTCGTGAATTAACGGCAAACGAAATGGCACGTCAACACCTTTGCCAGGAATTTAGGAATTTCCGTTTAGAACCAAGGTGCGTAATTTGTGTCTCGCTAAGAATTTTTCGATAAGCAATAAAGAAGACATTTTTCAAATTCTTCGACAGATGCGTTATGATCATATTTTTCAAGATTCCATAAAAATTCAACGGAATTAATTAAATTGTCTTTATTGTCGAGCCACTTCGAATATAGAACTCAAGTCTCGGTAGAATAAAATGGACTCGTCCTCTTAAACTTCCGATTCAACGGCTACACCCGAGACTTCTACGTTCTCTGACTTTCGACTTTTATGCAACCTACTTTCTTATGGGACAGTAACATGGTTCACGCATCAGTGGTTGGAATGGTTTCTATGGAAATTTTCCAAAGGGACGCGATCCTTCGTGGCTCCCTATCTCGTGGTTCAAAGATTTTTAACGCCAGTGTATCGAAAATATTTCAAACATTTTCCTGGTATCACAAGGAAAATATTTTCCAAAACTTTTCCAGTTGAAACGGAACTTTGAATAATACCGCAATTAACCAAACTGTAGAAACTTCGAGCCTTAGGCAGCGTTTCTAGATTGTAAGAGAGTCTCGTTCATCTTGCTGCACATAACTGACAGAGTTGCGATGCAGGACAGCTGGGCCCAGGGGATGCAGAAACGTTAGGTTCACTGACTGCATGCGTCACATGTTGGCTTATCGTACGTCACTTCCTGTTGAGGGTGAAGGAGTTAGGAGGATGATGTTGGCAGCTCGCACGGTCAGCGGAAGTGTTTAGGTATTGTGCACGAATAACGGTTCCTCGTTAATTTCTATCTCCTTGTTCAACAATGCATAGCTTTTCCGCTCGAATTACTCTTGAAAATAAAAATAGGAACATTTAAAAAATAATGGAAATCTGCAAATATGCGAAATATAAAATGAAAGAAAAATTACAAAACTAATTATTTGCAAAATTTTACGAATTTGTTAAATTCAACAGTAGAGCTCCCATTACTGCGTATGCGTTCATTGAACTGTAATATTACAATTTTCCATGCAAAACCAATTTCAGTGATAATATAAAAGGACCTCTATGTGTTATATATTTTAAAATAAAATTTGCTTATTGCTGACATACATATTATTCGGACAGCTTTTCATGAAAATTTCATCGGTCCCACGATCAACGGAACATACGGCTCAACGCGTTCTGTGTTTTCATTTTTTCGCCTTTATGGCTAGGAATTATCACATGGCTTTCCAAGCTCCGCGTGACAAGTCAGAAGTATTCGTGTTACCATTTGAACAATTCTCATGCGGAAAAATTATTTACTGTTACGCGGGCTGCTAAAGAGTATTGTTACTGCGATTTATTCAGCCTGGAAAACATTGAATTTCGTTACAAGCGGAGCGTAGTCAGCGTATAAAGCGAAGCGACTATGTATTCTAGTGTCGCTGACATTGCCATGGAATATTTTGTGCTTGAAATTATTTCTTTGTCTGAAAAAATAATTTTAAAAAGACTAGTTATTTTCTATTATTAGAAATGCTTATTTGCGTTGCTTCATTAATCTGTGTACAAGAACATGGTTTTTTCTTTGATTAAGTTAATAGAGAACTCATTACTGACCACGTGCTGTCACTATACATTTGTAGTTAATACTTCCTATCTAGGGGGAAAAAATGGCGAGGTTTTCCATCGAAGGTGATAAAAGCAAGCAATTTCGGAACGAGGTCACTGCAAGGGATCAGACCTGATGATCGTGCAACGTAATTTAGCGTAAACTGTATTTTATTCAAGCCGATAAAACAGAATATACTCTTCGACGGAATAATACAAGCGATCAACTGGTATTACAATAATAATTCCACGTGAATAATTGACACCATAACAGTGATTACCCGATGACGTTAAAATATAACGAATCGTAGGATGAGTAATTGACAGTTCAATTTAATATTCATGGAACAATTTTGTAACTTAGGTATTGCAAAAATTACATAGGACACCGGTATCGATATACTGTTCCAACGTTATAAAATATTTTTCTTTTTTAATTGGTTTTAGTTATTTACTTTTATTGTAGTCAGTTTTGGAGAGATGGTTACTTTATGTATTCATTCATTTTTATGATATTGTGTATATTATTTATAGGGATGTATCGTTAAAGATAGTTCATCTTAAAGAGGATGTACTAGTATGGCAGCTATTGGAACATATTGATTTGCTATAGTATTATTTTTTTTTTTTTAATAATAAACAATTTAAATACGAAGATATTTTCTTATTAAAAAACATAGGGAAACTTATAATTAAAGGTAATTTCACTAATTAATTTCCCTTCATAATTCTAACTTTAATAATAAAATTATAAGTGGAAAATATCTCATTTTTGAACATTATAGATAATTTTACAACAATTTCACTGGATGTAAAACAATATTTATTAATGATACTTAGTGACAAATTATTACATAAAATATCTAAAGTGCATTTGCAACTATATTTTATTTACAATATGTTATATAATTATTAATCAGTGTAGTTCATTAATTAATGATCATGCTACCTGTCAGTCAGATTTTTCAGATTCGAATTTTTTCAGTCAGAAATTAAACACAATGTCAAATTTATTCATTATCGTATAAACATATACACCGACATGGAAATAATAACGTGCAATTTATCAAGTGAATCGTAGCTAACCAGTAAATGTCGATACATCTGCGCGAGCTCGGTTAACTTTACAACGATTTGAAACGGTGCCAAATTTTTCCAGCAAACCGGCACCCGTACCTCTATAAATTACTCGTGTCTCCTGTTCCGTGTGGATATCAATTATCAGTTATGGGTTCTAGAACACGTTGAAAATATTAACTGAACAAATAATATCTTTAACGATCCTTCGAAAGATTGAAGAATATCTAAGAATTTTTTAAATAATATGAGTCTATAACATTTGGGTTCTGTATATAGGATATTTCAGAAAAATTAACAAATGATATTTTTTATAATTAGCAGTAAAATTAATAGAAAATTGTAGAACTTTTCTAATTTTATAAATTGTAGAAAATTATTTTCAGTCATTGGTTCTCTTAAAATGTTAGCTTCTCTGAACGTTGATTAAATGCAAAAGTATTTACATATGTAAATAGTTCTATCAGAAATCTATAAATGCAACGGTGCATTCACAACCATTCTGTATTTTGTAGATATTATCTATTAAAGAGATATAGATGCTCATATCACAGGCCATTGGATATTAATCGCAGTTTGTAGTTCATTAAGTTTAGCTGATTTAGCTGATCAGGAATTATACAAATAATTCAGTAATATTTGATCGATTTCATTCAGAGATTATTGAAATTTTCAAAATTTTTCAATTCAAAATACACTATAACTCACGATAAATAATCAATTATACAAAAAGTAATATAACAAAATTGTATAAACTTTTCATAATTTAGAATCTAAATTAATATAAAAAGAATTCTTCATTCAATGAGAATATGCTATATATTTTGTAATAAATTAATGAATGAAAATGACGTTGAGGTGTTGACGAGAATAGAGTTCAAGGTAGACCGGTTTAGCATTTGATCGACTGTACATAATCTTTCATCCAATCGATGTAACTTATTCTTGTTGTGTTTGATATCGATTCCAGCTTATTGCCAGCGAACAACTCCATATCGCGAGGAACAACCGTTGGAAGAATCTTTCTATCGATCCCCCGAAGCTTCTCTTCCATTTATCTTCAGTCAAGCTAAACTTCTGCAAGCTTTCCACTCTAGTTTCTCGTGTATCGATCTCCATCTTTCCTACCCATAAAAGAGTGGATACGCGTAACGAGCACAATTTCCACGGTGATTTGTGCTTAATTGCCGAGCGTTTTATAGGGTCGCTATTTAACCTCCTTTATCTTTAATCCGTTTTGCATGAAACTTCCAGCTTCCGATTAACTGCTCGCCTACCGTTTATTGACGGTTAATAAGCCTACGACAGGCCACGCTTAAACTGCTGTTCATAATCGTGTTAATTAAGAACGGTGCGTGTACCAGATGCGCCGAGAGTGTCGTATAATGTACCCCTCGTGCTCAAACTAAATACAATTGCTACACGGCTTTCGGACAAATTTCTGGGTAATTAGGTCTTGAAATACTTGCATGGATAATTAGTAATTTATTTTGTTCAATTTAAGCCATTAGGAATTAATTAACAATTTTTATAATATTTTGAATAAAATTGCAATAATTGTATTTTAGAAAAAGAAATTTCAATCTCTCGATTGGATGAATATTTAGTAATTCATTTTGTTCAATTTAAGCCATTAGGAACTAATTAACAATTTTTATAATATTTTGAATAAAATTGCAATAATTGTATTTTAGGAAAAGTTGATTGGATGGATAATTAATAATCTATTTTGTTCAATTTAAGCCATTAGGAACTAATTAACAATTTTTATAATATTCTGAGTAAAATTGCAATTATTGAATTTTAGGAAAACAGATTCCAATCATCTTCAAAATTGAAATGTGCAATTGATAAGTTGAAGGGAAATTGTCCCACCTACTGGCAGAGTTAGGAACTGCACTTAATCTTAAAATTTTTAATTCTACTTTCTTCTTTATGAGATCTCCTACTTCCACCGACATATTCAATTATTTCATAGATTTCTATTATGACACTTGTCACTTTAATTCAAACGAAATATTAAACATTTACATAAAAGTAATCATTCAGAGTATAACTTACAGCTGTGACAACAGCAATATCTGGCCGAGTTTAAATTCGCCAAGACTGACAATTTCTAATATAACTTGATTAATGTTTCGAAATGACCCGATAAAAAATTTAATTTACCCGTCCAATATACCTACGTATCTTTGGAATTCACTTGGTTAAACATTGATCACTGGTAAAACATAGGGACGTTTAAGGGGAGCATAAATCCGATGGTAGAAGAGGCATTAGTTTTGGCGCGAATTTCTATTAAATCGGCGTGATCCTCGACACGTTTCTGTCGCACTATCTCTCGGGGCCCCTGGCAATTACTCGACTCTCCATTTTGGGACACGAAAGGAGCGCGGACAGCGAATTACGACTAAGGTGGGTCTATGCTCGATTTGCGTGAGAGATAATCGTCCTGAGAACAGGTTAGATGATAGGTAAACGTGGGTAGCCGGAACGAACGAGCGAAAAGATTGCGAACATATTTACGATGGAGTGTTGAACGAAGAGTATAATTTAATAAATGGCGAAGGGCTCGAAATTGTTCGATCGATACGATAGAAAATTCTTTTCCCTTTGTTTAAATAAAATATTTATCCAGAAGCAAATTAATATTTCTAGAGCCTGGAGCTATTGGATCTACCTGGACCCCCTTGGTTCAAAAATTGAAATTTATTCCAAATGAAATAATATTTTAGAGAAGCCCGGGGCTATAGCTCCCATTAGCCCACCCCTTGATCCAGCGATGTATTTAGCTGATGTAGCACCCTCGTACAATCATTTGTTTCGATCTCCGCAAAATTCGCTTGATCGTAGGAACTTCGATTCCCCGGAGAACTGCAAAATGTATCTGTCAAGTCTTTTTGCAGAAAAAGATAAATAGTTCTGGGAGAATCAGGGTGTAATACTAATTGCAATAGTTGTGATTCAAAATGAACACTGTTGTTCAATAAAGTTTCTTCTGTATTTAAAAAATATCGTTATTGTTAAAAAGATTGATCTTTCAATTTCACCTGATCGTCTCGTAGAGCGATTAACTTGAACTTTATTGTATCTTGCTTTTCGTACGTGAAAAAGTTATTTCTATGCAAATTATTGGATCAGTGGAAGAGTGACTTCGATCTTCATCGTTCTCGATTTAATTATTTCTACGACTTTCGTGGTTTTTGTTTAAATATAATAAAAAGGCAATTTCAAGTGCAATCTATCATTTTTAAGCAGTTTGAAAGCAGTTTGAGATTATTTGAAAGAAGATTCACCATTGCTTTTTATTCAGAGCCAAGTGCATTGTTCTTATCGAATACGATGATTATACGATACCGCTAACAAGGTGGCAAGGGCCTATTTACATGTAACGATTAAAGTTATTTTAACGAGAAGTCGTAGGCGATCACGATCACGTAATTGGAAAACTTTAACTATTTTAACTTGCTTATCGAGCCATTTTCTAGATATCCTCAAAGGGCCGGTTGTAGTTTCTTCCAGGAAGGTGTTGCAGTCTTTGGCACCACAGTTTAGCAAATTGCATCGAGAACACGATGCAATTGCAACTCGCTAAGTGTGATCAGAAAGACGTTGATTGCATCAGAGTAGCGTTTCCTCAGAAACGTTTTCGTTTTATAAGAAAACCTTGAATGACATTCGTTATCGGGATTCAAATTACCATTGCATTCAAATAGACAGTCAATCAATCTGTCTAATCAATTGTAATATCGAGTAACTTAAACTTTAATTCGTTAACTTAATTTCAATTCGTTATGGCACTTGACCGATATTATTCTTTTAATAGAAAATCGAAGTCATCGAAAATTATGATTACAAAAAATTACTAATTTAATTATAGAATAGGATTAGTAAGAAATCTTAACTCTCGGACGGCGGACCATGGAGAGAGCCACAATTGTAATTTAATAAATGCGCTGCCACTTTTAGAAAAGAATTAAGTATAAAAGGAAATGGTTGATCAAAACTGTGTAAATTTAAGTTATCTAGTATGCTAGATTAACGGGTCGACTTGATTCCCAAGGGTGGAAAAAGCCAGTTGTTATCTACATTTAAATCTTTCACGGTGAAACGAGGTACGAGGCAAGAGACAGTTCTAATGTGGTGAAAGCAATAAATGGCAAACTTCCGTGGCTGCGGCTAGATGCATAATTAAAGCCGCGGAATGACGTCGACATGCCGCGATAATACGGAATCAGCCTTCGTATTTCGCAGCCGAGAAATGGCTCCTGTCAACGCAGTCCCCTAAGGAGAAAAGAAAACGGCCTCTTCCTTCTGGCTTGTATCAGATACAAGCCACCTTAGCCATCGATTCTATTAACTAAAATTCACGTTAACAATCTATTGATACTCCACTGAACTTTTATTGAAATATCGACATTAACATTATTCCTTTCGATACTTCCATTCAAAAAATATTATTAAAACATAATATCAAATGATAATTAGTTAAATTAGGAATATTTCATTTTAACGTGTCGATGGCGAGTGTACCGCTTAAATAAAAGTCCGGAAGTGCTATTAAAATAATTAGGCGATTCCCTTGACGGCGTATAGCCGAAAATATGGAACGTTCCGTTGAATTCTACGAAACGATACCGCGTCGGAGCACATAACGTCGATAATCCTTTAATGCCGTGGAAGCCTAGCTAGCACGAACTGTTGGACACGCAGCCATTGAAATTAAAAGGGATCGAGGAAAAATGAAATTGGACGTTCCGGATGTGACGAACACGTGGGCACAGTTTAGCGATTACCTTTAGAAATAGTTGTTTAACGTTACGTTTTGTGGTAATGCTAGGTATATATATGCGGGTACCCGGGCGGGCGGCCGGGTAGACGGACTATTTCGGGTCAGGTCGGATAAAGTCGGGCAGATTCGAACGAGTTCCCGCCTCTTATGTATGTACTTGTTAATGCTTGCAATAAGCATGTTCAAAATCTATTTTGTATAAAATGAACATACAGGTGACATGGAATGAAGTTCATTTCAAATAAATTCGTTGAATTATCTTATTCCAAAATTCCACATTAAATTTTCCACACGTGCAAACAGATAAACAGGTGATGCTTTTATAGGTGATGCTAATAACGTCACTGCTACGCCGATACACACATATATATGTATACGTTTCGAATTTGCGGTGTTCTCTCTCCACTGACGTTACGCTTGGTTTGACATCATTATTCCCGGAGCATTAGATTAATGCGTCGGCTTTGGCACCGTCGTAATTTTATGGAATTAAAAATTAACCCCACCGATAACCGTAGACCTGTCTCTATATTACCTGTCGTTATTCCTCCGCCAAAGTTATGGTCTTTGAATTTGTTCACCTATTACTCGTAGATTCTATCCAATCGGTACGCAAAATCAGAGAAAACAGAAAGCTCTCTCTATATAAAGGATTACAAAATGGAGTGGACAGGAATTGGAAAGTCGAAAGCGTAAAGCGAAGAATGCAACGCGATACCACGTCGAGTTGGCAATCCAGCCAGGGGATCCAATAACTAAACCAATTCTCTACGCTGCCGATGAGAAAGTTTTAATCCGTTCGTCCGTGATGCTCGTACAGTGGTCTTCTCGCGTGGAAATTATTCTTTCGAATATCGCCATGCGATACATTCTGTATTTTCTATCGAGGAATCTTTCTTCCATTCGCTCCCGTGGCCAGCATTTTATCAGCGCGCTTTTTATAATCGTGTGTCACCTATTTTTAAAAAATTTTTTTTTTATTAAATACCGCTTGTCCGACGTGGAAATATGGTATTCGCTGCGGCCGACACGGGTTAGCTCGCGTGTAATTAATTCGCGGAACGATGAAAATTAGATACGAGATAACTGAACTTTGTTTCCTTTAACGAGCACGGGGATGAAGAGTGGCCGCGAGAAAAGCGATAATGGGCTCGCTTTAAATATACTCGCTTCGGGGATCTGAATCAATTTCGATGGTCACGGAGAAACATTTGAACGGTGCGCGATAGAGGAGAGATGCATACGTGAAATATCGTTATGCCTGTTACTAATGTTTCGCGCAATAAAATCGTCCACGACCGAATGAAACCGGTTGAATTTATTTTTCAAGACAGGAATAACATCGGAGGTATTATTTAGAACGGATTGCGAAACGAATCGTTCGGATTTCATTAAAATAAAAATTGAAAAAAAATATTCACACTGGTAGATTTATCGTGACAATTGTGCTTCAGGATTGAAATATTGGTATGAAACATTTTTTAAAGCAGAGTGCGATTAACATTTGTTTGTCTACTCAACAGAATTTGAAATTTTACGATTTAAATAAATAAATATTCTTTCTGGAAATGACAAGAATATTGTGTTCAGAGGTTTGTTTCTATTTTAATTAGGTTTTGTAAAATGAGAATACCTCGGCGTTGTTAACCAAGTCGGCGAAACGATCGAACGGGTTAAAAGGAACCGATATTACGCGAAACAACGTACAGGCAAGCACGATATTTCACGTGCTACGATCGCCTAGGGTTTGCGCTAATTGCGTTTGAACTTTCAAGAATTCCTCGCTCTAACTGGTGCACGATAATCAAGGAAGTATCACCGTTTCGCACGATACGGAAAACTCGGGCTCGAAACAAATGTACAGCTTTATTGGCATACCTAATCGAACGAACGATCGTTACAGCGGAATTACACGCGAACGTATCCTGTTTTACTAATCAGATGTATTTGTACATTTTTAAGAAAAATAATAATCCGATGGTACCTACTTCGATTTTGTAGTTAGAAATAAACTCGGAAAGTCTGTCACGATTTGATGACATAAAAGTATAATTAAATAACACTTGTGACGTATGAATTTAAAGCTCAGAGTTCGAGGGAAATAACTATATAAACACGTCGTCGATATTCTTGACGCAAAATGACTGGTTGTCAATTAAAGCACTCTGACCCCGTCGAGTGACATTAAAACGAACGCAAAGTAACACTTGTGGTATCAAGAAATGTCAATTTGCAGCTTAAAATCCATTGAAAATGGCTATAAAAAGATTCTTAGTATAGAATGTTTCGTTTTTCATTAGAACGAATGATTTAATCAACTTACATCAGTGGTCCATTAATGGGTATTCTATTTTCAATCCCAAAAATTCTAATGAACTTCCCGATTCTTCAATTATTTTTTTCGAACTCTAACCGTATGTAAATATTATTTTGCGATACTTTTATATCATCAAATCATTTTATACTTTACACATTCATAAAGTATTCATTCGATGCACCCCCCTATGGCTGGGGGGCTTAGAATACAGCCTCGGTATCCCCTGCCTGTCGTAAGAGGCGACTAAAAGGGGGACGTAATAGAGCGAGCATGGCAGTATGATGTAAAATTACTTGTAAGCGAATGAAATAATTGTAACGTCGATAATGAAAAACAGAAGCAAAAGTATGGCAATTTTTCGGTGGGCAGAGAGGAGTCATTCGCTCCTAAATAATGTCGCCCTCAAAAGAGGTAAACTTATCAATCAATCAATCATTCGATGCATTTGATTGTCATTTGATCGGTCATTTGATGCAACGCCCTGTCACGGTATTTGAATCCTATTTCTATTTGTAATTGAAACGCATGTTACTAGAATTCGTAAAGCATTTGCAACGATATTAAATTTCCATCTATGGTGCTTCGTTTCCTAGAAATTTACAACAAAACGATGTATTTTGTTTTTCCGGATGCACTGAAAAATATTTGACATTTTAAGGATCACGAAAGGTTCTTCTATTTAATTCCTTTGGAAGAAAACGTCGTAGATGGATAACAATAACTTCGCTAAGAATACCAGAGAAAAGGCTATCCGATCGGCAAGGTATGAATAAAACAGAAGCGTTAAAGGGAGAGAAAAGGATTTGGAAAAATTAGTTGACCCAGTTCAGGTGAAGCTTAGTAACTGTCACATCTGATAAAACTAAAAGCTTTTTATTTGGAGACTAAATGGGGAGTTGCTGGAAGGGAATGGCTTTCAAACGAACGTGTTAAATGGAAAGATATAAATCTTGTTTTATAACGAAAAATCGTTTTATAAGTGTCCAGAAATGTCACAACACTCGTGATATATGTGTAGTTTGAATCTTCAGTTTTAAATTCTGATACTGTGTTAAATTCGCGATAGATCTGAGATTTATTTTTAAATATTAAAAATATTAGATTCTTCAATTTTCTTCATACATATATACCAGATTTAGAGATTTCGCAACAGCAGTTGTCAAAATGTAAAAATTGTTACTTTATGTTTGTATTATTATGTAAATGTGAAAGGATGTAAATTATGATATCCTGCGTACAGTTTCACTTTCAGTAGAATCCTGAATAAGTGACACAACTGGTCACGGATAAGTCGGAAGAAGCTATTCGATTAAAAATACATAAGCTTTGCGTCTCCGCGACGTCTAGGACGGATTCTGGGTTCACGTTTCCGTACTCTGGGGAATACTCGTAAACTACGTGTCTCGCAGTAATTTTTTATCCTATTCCCGTAGCCGGTAAGAAAGTAGATGCGAATGGGGCAGGAAGACTGCAAATTTAATTCCTCAAGATGATTCTGACAGTGCTGTTTAGCGTGACTGGAGTCGCTATCAGTTAATTTCAAAGTTGGCTCAATTCGGTCCTGAACTTACAAAACTTACAGGGTGGGCTATGCAATTGTTTCGAGTTATAACTCAGTTATTAACGCATTCACGAAAAATTACCAAAGGAGAAAGATAAATGGTTCGAAGAGCAGTACATCCATAGGACTTTGGATTTTATAATGTGCAATTAACAATTATATTGCTTTTTTAAATAGAAATGTATATTTTTCTTTACACAGATCGATTTTTCTGTTAATTGTACGTAAAAATGTATTAGGGTTATGTGGCACAGGAATAAGTAGTTCTCCAGATATTTTCAAAAAACGTTGTTATTGGATGGGTTGCTGGAAAACTTTAAACTGTTCTTTCTCCTCTCCTAGCTTTCTCCCAGCTTTCTCCGTGGGCTCTTTCTTCTTGTCTGTTTCTACTCTTCATTTCTGCTTTTTTTTTTTTTTTTTTTTTAGCCAGCAACCCCCCAGCGGACCATCCCCTGCGGGTGATAAGATCCTTAGGTGGCAATGAATAGTAAAATATTTGTCTCCCAGGTTTCAGAACACATTATCTGGAATGAAAGAAGTTGAAGAAAATGTAACTTAGTAATAATAAGATATGCAAGCAATCATTTACCCCTTTAGCTATGATCGCATCCCTCGTTGGTATCGCAGTAAATCTCGATGTAACACAGGATCGCACCAAATTTTAATGCTCTTTTTAATCATTTATCGCTGCGCTGAAGAATATTGATCGTTTTTGCTGATAACCTAAGCACACAGAGGTGAATACTAAATTCTACCCTGATTGGTGCCTGAGGTTAGCTGAATTCGCTTGGGAAATTTATTTCGATGGATTAATGCGAACAGTAAACCGCTGATACCGCGGTCTGCTAAACAACCTCTCGGATTTTTGCGATCAATTTATTGCAATAAAATGAAAAAGGTTTTCCTCGTTTCTCCATCGTTCAGGGTGAAAAGCGTGAACTATATATCATTTACATTCAAAATTAGAATAGTATTTCCGTTTTCTTTTCTGTGGAAATTAACTTGTACAAAATATTTGATTTCTACAGAAAATGATTTACTTAATTAATTTCATTGTTGTTTGAAAAATAAGGGAACGTTCCATTTAATATATCAACGCATAGCAGCATACGCTTGAAACTGACTAATCCGAGGTGGAAAGCAAGCTCTCAGCTGTAAGGGATTACCAACAAGCTTTATTCTTCTTGCAAGAGAAACCAGGGATCGTTATTCTGGTGGGTTCAAGCACAAAGATGGGCATTGGTTATGCGCGTGCACGTGACGTAGCTATGCACAGGGTGTCCTATTTTCATTTTCTTACGAAATTATCCCTCAACTTTTATTCCAACTTCGAGCTGCATTACGTTATACCTTAACATACCCACATTAATATTCCATCACATCATTTCCAAATTTTCTGCTTAGCATTAAAAAGAATCATTTAACCTTTTCTCTACTTAACCTACCCCAACTTAATACAAATTTTTTATATTTATCTTCTTAAAAATTAATAAATTCTCAAAGATATTTACATTTTATGTAAATTTTATTATTTCATTTTACACTGAAAATACACGTGATGTAATTCTACCCTCATATACTTCGAATATTTATTAGCTATTAATTATAATGCATAAGATAACATCGCAACACAAATTTTAAATTTCCATATCTCATAGATACACCCCAATTAAATAAGAAATTTTTAGGACCATGATCTCTGAAGATAATAATGAAATAATCTGATAGGTGAGCCAGATGTTCAAGTCAGGTCCAAAATAATATCTTCTTTCATAAGACGTTTTCTTCTCGATTTCGAAGTATGATATATTTTTTCAAGACGATACACCCAGTAAATTCAATAGCCCGCTAGAAACGATACAGA